>NC_136323.1:0-600000 GCF_964198595.1 Lampetra fluviatilis | reverse complement strand
ACGCATCACAGTGGCGATGTCGTTTCGTCGGTGGCAGCGGGCGTGACGGCACGATTTCACAAGTCGGATCGTTGGCTGCATACGGTGCAAAATAAGTTGAACATGGTACAAAAAGGTGACGAGGAAATTCATCGACACGGGAAACGGTTGCTTATACAGTCATACCCCGATTCACGTCTCGCCCTTATGTCGTTTCACAAATATGTCGTCGTTGTACGTGAACACTGCTCCCTGATGAACGTCGCCTCAACCCACACTTACGTCGCTAACAGAATCGTCCATCCTCTCTCGTAGCCGTCACCCACTACCCTGTACACGAACCACTTTGCTTCGCGCATAAGGAAATGCACCGTACTGTAGAGTGCTATATATTATTGACGTGCGGTGTTTTGGTAATTTAAACAATTTGCTTTAATTTACGACAAATGTCGCGCCTGTCAGGGACGCATCGCCAACATGAACCGGTATTGCTCCAGTTGGTTATTTGCAGTTGCACTGTGTTCTGGAATAGGTCCATGAATGGCTCGCAGCTCTAACGCTGGATTAGTCAGTGGCATTGGTTTCAGAGGCCAAACCGTGCTGATGAGGCCCAGATTAGCTAGAAACCACTCCAGCATTTGCTTGTGCAAGTAAAAACCTGACCGGGATAAACTGATCCGGAAAACTCATCGGTCGACGAGTTGAACATGACTTTGTCTTGACAATTAACCAATTCAAAAATTCAAAGTGCCCCTTGTCTCAAATACACATTGGGCTTGGCAGAGCTGTGATGGCGGCCCTTAAGGCAGTGGTGGAAATTGTCCATGATGGCATCTCGATCTTGATCTTGAGTGATTCAGGCCAGCCAGACTCTGCCGATGCCAAAACGGGTCCAGGGTTTGCTTGTATTCAAACAGTGCTGCTGAAATAATGCACTCCCAGAAGGCCGTGCCGCCGATGGGTTGCGTAAGAATAATTTTTCATATTTTTTGAAGCGGAGAGGCGGATTTGTTAAGGAGCACACACACACGCATATTGTCTATTCATTTATATTCTCCAAAATGACGCTTGTGATTATATTGTGTCACAACAGAGTAATTCCCAGCTCTCTGCTGCCTGCATGGTCTTATCGTAATTGCGCCATCATGATGGGATTGGTGTCCACTAATTTCCCACACCCCTGGTGCCGCCGTATGATTAACAGTGGAATGAGCCAATCGATAATTATTTATTTAATTTCTCCTGCAGAAAACGTCGGCCGCAAACGCCGCTTTGGCTGCGACGGACTTTGCCAAATCACAGTCGCCAGCAGGGAAATCAATCCAGCTCACCGGGTCTCCAGCCCTGCGCTCGTTCTGCCGCTCCTCGCACAATACGGTAACACGCAACACTTACGAACGATGTCTTCTTCCAGGGGTGGGGTTGGCGGTCATTGGGGACGATTGGCGTGCGGCCGGGGACTCTGCGCTTCGGCCCTCGCTGCGCTTGCCACGGCGTCACTCGGTAACGGAGGGGACAAAGCTCCGGGTGCACGCCACTCGGAGCTTCGTTCCCGCCGATTCCATCCAGGTCGGTGAACCAGTGAAATATTCCCGTGCCCGGCGCACCACATCCACTTTGCCTCTCCCTATGGCTTTAGCTACGAGCCTTGTACGCCTGTACGTTGAGCTGCATTTTCACCGTACGTAGTCAGCCGTGCTAATCGGAGGTGCCGCCATACTCCAGTATATCAGTGACCTGGCAAATGTTCAGCGGGCGCTCAAGCTCTGCTATGGTCATGTGATCATGAGGACGGGGAATGATCAGAGCACGCCGACTCGTGCGAAGTGTAATAACATCACGTGAGTGGCCGTCAGAGACCCGGCGACAATCGCCGTTTGAATGATGAAGGCGTTGCTGGCAGAGGAGTGGTCCCTCTATACCAAAACCCAGACAACCCACACACGCACCCTTACACGTGGCAGTATGCGCACGGACGTACGCAATTTCCTATCCGTGCCAATTGCGTTGCGATGAACCAGTACCCAGTGGCCAAGACGTGCCAGTATGCAATGGTAGGCCACGCCGGTCACGGTCCACAACACCAAACTCTTATCTTTTAAACAGTCGTGTTGTGTTTAGTTTGTTGTCCTTCCCACCGCACCGTAGATTAGCACGGTTGGCTACGTGCGGTGAAGCTGTACGTACGTGCGCACGCGTGGATACCGGCACGTTGACAGAACGCCTCCTAAGCCCGTGGCACCAAGCGTTCCCGTGGAGGGGGAACGGGGCGAGCATGGCCTACACTAGTGACGCGATCTAACCCAAAAACCTTTATTATGAACCTCTTAGTTTGTAAGAGTGCAGTTTAAAGCTTTATTAATGAGAACAAAAAATACTTTAAAGTGAACTACATATTACATATTTATACATATTTACAAATACGTATTCACGAGCAAAAGAGCTGTACAGCTCAATGGGCTTTACTCAGGTGGAAAACTTCTGCCTTCTGTGCTGCCCTATTGCTCGATAGCGATACACATTTTGTATTTTTCACACAGCGGCGTGATGCACGCAAAATTGTGTCTCAAAGCGCCGCAAGAATTGCAACGCGACGGCGCGGGGTCGTGACGGAGGGAAATGAGACGTAAAACAATTGAGCACGTACGTCAGCGGCTCCTTCCAAGTTGAACCATCCGGGTCTCTCCCACCCGTGGCGCTCTTGGAACACGCAGCCTTGCTGCTGCAGCACCTGTTCAGAGTCAACAAAGAGAACGGCCATGAGCATCACGTGGTCATCATCATCAGCATCATCATCATCATCATCGGCAGGAGCAGCAGTGGCATAACCGTCATCAACACAATCATTCAACATTTCTTCATCAACACAACAATAATTATCACCACCGCCATCATCGTTATCGTGACCATTAGCAACATCATAACTATCAACTTCGAACAACACTATTATTGTCATCACAACTAACACCGCATTCATCATCAGCACCACCTCCATTATAATCAACATTACCACCATCATCGACTACGACCATCATCATCATCATCGTCGTCGTCGTCAATATAACTACCAGTCTTCATCGTCAACACCACCAAAATCACCATCACAACTACAACAACCTTAACCACCATCAACAACCTTTACCACTCCTACCACCGTCATTGTCATCACTATCAACCACCATCGACGTCGACACCACCATCTTTATCATCATTATAACAATCACCACCACCATGACCATCATCATCATAACGACTACCACCATTCTCATGATCAACATGACCATCATTATTATAACCGCCATCTTTGGCTTCTCCAATAGCCCGACCACCACGACTAAATAATATCATCATCCCACAATCATCATCGTTTTAGAGGCAGGCCAAGAGATGTGACGTGAAATGTCCCTTTTATTTTTCAATGCCACCGTGACCCGCAACGGCCAAGGCCACAACCTCCTCCCACGGTGCCACTCCGTCTTGCTTTGTAATCGAGGACATAACGAGCGACGCCAGGGGATTAAATGAATTGCGAAAAATTAAGAGCCACTGAACCAACAAACCGGTTCAACGGTGAAGTGCGAAGAAATGTGAAGAAGTGCGAAGAATCTTCTTGGTTCTTTCGGTAAAGTCACGTAGAAGGGAAATAATAAAATAATAAAAATAAAACATAATAAAATACAATTCTCACGACGTTTCGGCTGCTTGCGTTGTGACCGAAACGTTGTGAGAATTGTATTTTATTATGTTTTTTATTATTATTTTATTATTTCCCTTCTACGTGACTTTACCGAGGAACCAAGAAGATAAATCCCTGCAGTCACGAAAGAAGCTTTACATCGAAATTTAAGTGCTAAGAAGAAGTAGAGCGCGGGAAACCTCCACAACATCCGTTCTGCTGTGGGGAGCAACGTTAAGTATCCACGCACGCTCCCTAAGCTGGCGAGAACTTCAAGAGGCATGCACCTCTGACATTTGGCTGTGTTTGGATTTCAGTGCAAGGTCCCTTTTAGCTCCTCTAATTAAGCGGGAACAATAATTCAGCTCGTGCAGTGGCCGCCAATGTCACGAATGAGCCGGCAATTAAACTCAAAGCTTTGGCGAGGATTATGGGCATCACGACAACAATCCTCGACATTATTTTAGGAAAAGCATAATATTTTAACAAATTTAATATCACCGTGTTTTCAAGCATCTGTTGTGCATCTGTTTAAAACGCTTGTAATGTCTCACGAAGCGTTTGGCTATCTGTGTGCGTGTGTCCCGTGACACCCTTGGACACCCGTGTAAAAAAGATCAATCAAGGGATCGTGCAAGGAAATCATAAAACATAATCATGCATTGCTCTTTTATACACACTCGTAATAATAATTACAAATAATGTCAGCCACGTTAGTGATTGGCGTTGTTTGACCATACTTCACCACGCTAGTCGGTACGGGTTGGTGAACCAGTGGGGCAGATGTCCAGGACCGGCTCGGACATCACTCGCGCAACCACGTTAGCCGTGCTCAGGAATTGAACTCGGCTCACGGGATTTGTGGTGCGGCGCGCTCACCACACCGCTCCACCATACGCCCTCCCACCCCTCGCACCACTTAACCGGTGAAGTGCCGTGACAAAGCTTGGACTCCTCAGTGGGGCGGACCCCCCGGTGGTCTAACTGATGCTCGCCGTCCACACACACACAAGGGGGACCTCGGCCGACTTCGCACCGCTTTTATAATCCCTGGATATCAACCGTCGACCCGCGGGGGAATGGGCTGTCGGGTGTGACTCAAGCAACTTGCACTGACCCTCGGTTGTTCAGCATATGAATGCGTACACCGCTCGTGAAGGTGTCGGTGTGCGCTGCAGGGTGGTGCAGTGGTAACACCTGTACCTCACGGCAAGAAGCGCCTGGGTTCGATACCCAACTGGGATCCCTTGCTGTGTCGAGTGTGCATGTTCTCCCCGTGTTCTGCGTGGGTCTCCTACGGCATCTCCGGTTTCTGCGCATTCACTACGATAAGGAGCCGAGAATGTCTGTGTGTCCCGCGCGTGATGTCACTCCACGTCGAACAGCCCCCCTCATTAATAATCATGAACATGTGATGTCCTCCAAATGGACACCCAGCGGGTGACGTCACTCCACATGGGGGAGGCGAGGCGCCTCCTGCCCCCTCCTCGGCGTCAACTCACAACCCTCACTACAAAGGCAGAACCCTCATGTCATCACGTGATCTCCCTAACGCTGTTGAGACATCGAAGTAAAAAGGACGTCGTGATGAACAAGGGATTATAACCTTTAAATAAAGTAAGTCTGTGTCATCGCGCCCTTACAAATTGCACACGAATTGTTGCTATGAATATCACGTCGCGGTCTGCTTTTTGCTTGCAAGTGAAGTACCGGTAAGTACGCTGGACACCCAGGTTGAGGCACACGTATGTTTATTCAAACTTGTCGGTACAGGACAGCACTAGAGGGGGTAGCGGCCCCCTCACCCGGATAACTGGGGATACACCCTAGCTAGTCCTGACCTACTCCCAAGTCCTCCACTAACGGGCTAGGGGAGGCTAACTGGCCCGACACTGGTGAGTCGGGCTACGGTCTCCGGAGTCCCAGGGTACTGACCCTGGTTCACGGAACCACGCCTCTGGCTCGATCCTCCGCAGCCCTTACAAGGGCGGCGTCGAGGGGAGTCCAGGGCTTCTAACTAGAAGATCTTCCTTCTTCCTCCTTCGTTCCCAGACTGAGCCACGAGCTCTCTCTGTCCTCCCCCTTTATACCCCCCGTCAGGATCACAACCCCCCAGGCTGCCTGATGCGGACGTCGCTGCGGGCACCCCCCCCCGTGTACTCCCGGAGCTCCGCCCACTGTGTTTATTCCCCGTTGGATCCCATGCACCTACAGCCCTCCCGTAACAACCCTACATCACTCCCCCCATTACAGCTCGCAGCCGTCCCGGCTGCAACAATTCCAATAAAGGAACATTTACCCCTCAACCCCGTGTGTGCCTCATTTTTTTTCAACAAAATGCAAATTGAACAACAACAACAAGAACAACAAGAAGAACAAGCACACCCCCGAAGGGAATGTCCGACGCACCCCCCCCGTATAAATACGAAATCCGTAAAAGCGCGTATATACAACTAGCCAGGAACTCCCCCAGCACACACAGCACACCCACGACACACAACGCACCCACACACACACACCGCGCCCACACAACACGACACACACAGTGTGCAAGGAGCACACCACCGACGCAGCATACAGTAACCATGACACGTGAAGGAAAATAAATAAAAAAACAAATTTTTCTTTTTCTTCCTTCTGTATATTATAAGAGTCTGCGCATTTTAGCGCGCGTCCTTGCCGCAGGCCCGTCACACGGGGCAACCCCGGACGGCGGACCATCCGGTGGCGGCTGTCCCATTCGAGGTGAGGTCGCGATTGAAGTCGCGCGACTGTCGGCATCACCCGTGTGGGTTCTAGGGCGTGAGCCCGTCATTCCCGGTGCACCTGTGGGTGGGACAGCCGGCAACACATCAGGCGAGAGCAGCGACGGACCCTCCGAGTCGGTCGACCCCCCACATGCTTGGCCCCGCGCGTGTGGAGTGGGCCCTCGCACCGCAACAAACGGTTTTAGCCTAGAGGGGTGTACAAACCACCGGCGCCTGCCCCATTTGATTCGAACGCACTGAGGCCTCAAAACCTCGACAACCTCGACGGGGCCCCGCCACGGGCGCACGAGTTTAGAGGAGGTCGCGAGCGGTACCTGGGGACAGTGCAGCCATGCCCTGTCCCCCGGCTTCCACTGCAGCACGTGCGCGCGAGCCAGCCTGAGGCGCTCGTTCGCCTTTTGACGCCTGTCAGAATTTAGCCTCGCAGCATCCCGCGCCTCAGTCAGTTTGTCAAGGTTAAATTTAACGTGTTCATCCAATTTAATTTTACCCAGCGGCGCGGGGATCTGCAGCTGTGCCGGAACAGGTGGGTCGGGTTCGCGGCCATACATAAGAAAGAATGGTGAAAATCCCGTCGCAGCATGGGGAGCCAATCTGTATGCCGCTAGAACCCCTTGAATTTGTAAGTCCCAATCAGTCTGTGAGTCCGAGACTTGCTGCGACAACATAGACGAGATGGTGCGATGCAGACGCTCGACCATCCCGTCCGTTTGCGGGTGATAAGGAGAGGTTCGAATTTTTTTCGTTCCTAGGAGATCACAGACTTGTTTTAGGAGTTTCCCGGAAAAATTTCTACCCTGGTCGGTCAGCAACCGCTCCGGAGCACCTTTGTCCATGACATAACCCTGGACAAAGGCGTCGACGATGGCTGCTGCCGACTGATTTGGCAGGGGCCAGGCCATAGGCCAGCGCGTAAAATATTCGACCCCAGTAAGCAAATATCTGTTACCCCTGGGGGTGGCGGGGAATGGCCCCAGAATGTCCAGTGCGACCAGTTCATTTACTCGGGAGACCTGGATGGACTGCAAGGGCGGGTTCGACTCCCGTGCCGGTGGTTTGCGCTGCGCACACCGAGGGCATGCTGCCAACAGATCAGTGACATCCCTTGTCATGCCTGGCCAAAAAAAATTCAGCTGGAGCAAGGAGAGAGTTTTCTGGGTCCCCAGGTGGAGGAGGCGCTCATGCGCAGCCCACACCACCTTACCCCGTAATCCCGAAGGGACCACCAGCCGGTGACGGTGGGATTTGCTGTCCCAATGCATGAGCACCCCTGCGTGCATGCCCCAAGCGTCGGCCTCACCCGTCCCCCGCCCCCTCTCTCCGGCGCGACGACGCAACGCGAGGAGGGAGGTATCCTCCATTTGGAGGCGCCCCCATTCATTAACGGGCAACCCAAGCAGGGAATCTTTCCCCTGTTCCGCGATATCATTGGTGACCAATGTTTCGTCATTGGTGGCGGCCGCCAGGACCGGAACCATCATGTCCCCTGCCGGCTTGCAACGCCCAGACCCCAGGAGGCATGCGCATTCGGAGGCGGTTGGCATCCGTGACAGAGCGTCAGCGTTGGTGTGGCGAACGCCCTTACGGTAGGTGGTTTCGAAATCGAAATCCTGGAGGACCTCCAACCATCGGGACAATTGTCCCGATGGCTGTTGAACCTTCAGGGCGTACTGCAGTGCCGCATGATCTGTGCGGACGGTGAAATGCCGACCGTACAGATATGGGCGATACTGTTGGATGAAATAGACAATTGCCAACAGTTCCCTACGGGTGACACAATATCTTTGCTCCGCTGGAGACAACACCCGACTGCCGTACGCAACCACCCGTTCCACGCCGTCAACCACCTGGGAAAGCACACCTCCAATACCCGTGTTGCTCGCGTCGGTGTCGAGCAAAAACGGCCTAGAAAAATCTGGGTAAATCAGGGGAGGAGCCTTCACCAGGGCGTCCCGAAGGGAGCAGAAAGCAGCTTCCTCCTCCTGACCCCAGTGGAACCGAACCCCTTTAGATGTTAACGCGTGTAGGGGTTTGGCAATCGTTGCAAAATTAGCGACGAA
This sequence comes from Lampetra fluviatilis, assembly GCF_964198595.1. Classification (NCBI taxonomy): domain Eukaryota; kingdom Metazoa; phylum Chordata; class Hyperoartia; order Petromyzontiformes; family Petromyzontidae; genus Lampetra; species Lampetra fluviatilis. Next base: position 591,517 of record NC_136323.1, on the reverse strand, counting down.
GCGTCGGTAATATGATGCGAAGCCAATAAAACTCCTGACCTCTCCCACCGAGGTGGGAGTCGGCCAGGAGCTGACACACTGCGTTTTGGCGGGATCGGTAGCAATACCTGAGCGCCCTACGATGTGCCCCAAATAACGCACCGACTCGCGTAACAAATGGCATTTCTGGGGCTTAAATTTCAAATTAGCAGCCCGCATCTTTAGGAAAACCGCCCGCAACCTCTGGAGATGTTCATCAAAAGTTTTACCAAAGACAATAACGTCATCCAAATAAATCAGGCACGATTCCCATTGCAATCCAGCCAAAACCAATTCCATCAATCGCTGGAAAGTTGCCGGCGCTGAGTGTAAGCCCATCGGCAACCGGTTGAATTGGAACAGGCCGTGCGGTGTACGGAAAGCAGTTTTAGGCTTAGAATCATCGTCCAGAGGAAGCTGCCAGAATCCCGAAAGTAAATCTAGTGTGGAGAAGAATCGCGCTCCCGCCAAGGCGTCCAGCGATTCGTCCATCCGTGGGAGCGGGTATGCGTCGGCAACCGAAATTTTATTAAGGCGCCGAAAATCCACGCAAAACCGCAACGAGCCGTCCTGCTTTTTAACCAGGACGATCGGCGCTCCCCAAGGGCTGGTGGAGGGAGAAATGATGTCGGCGGCTAACATGTCATCAACAGCCGATTTGACATGGTCCTTTTCGGCGGGACTTAACCGAAACGGATTTTGGCGAATTGGCGCGCTGTCACCCGTGTCAATATGGTGACGCAGCAGGTGAGTGCAACCCAAATCATATTTATCCCGACTGAAAACGTCGGAAAATTCCCTCAGTAGCGTTCTAAGCTGTTGGCGCTCTGAATTTGTCAGGTCCGTCGATCCCGCACAAAGCGCGTCGAGCCACCCTTCATCGCTGTCCGAATGTGGGAGCATTCGGGAAGCAGTGCCAACATGGTTCGCGACAGGTTCCTCGCAGGGTACCGGCGTCGCGTGAGCGAGCACCGTCCCTTGAGGAACCACCACTGTCTGCGACCCCACATTGAGGACCGCGATGAAAGGGTCCTCGTCCCCTCTTACGACGGTCTGGGCCGGAATCAAATGAGGTGCACTAACCCCGGCCCTAGACGGTCCCAGCAAAACACCCTGATCCCCTACGCCCTTAGCGAAGGGCTTACGAAGTTTCAGAGGCACTAGCATTTGAGCTCCCGGCGGCACACTAACTGTTCTGACGACGAACGCCGGTACCGTCGCGAACGCCGTCCGAGCCGCCGCAGGGGAAGGCAGGAAGGCCATGCGTCGCCCTGACGGAAGCTCAATGCATCCTTGGTCGATCAAAATACGAATTGGCATTTTGCCTAAGAAATCCGTCCCCAGCAGGCACGGAACCGCCAGCGAGGAGGAAACGAAAATCGGCCCCGACAATTTGATGTCCCCGATACAAATTTGCGCGCGAATCTGTCCCATGATGCCCAGAGAGCCCCCGTTAGCGGCATAGAATGGGACGTTAACCGGCAGTAAGGGCCGGCTTTGTACAGGCAGAATATTGTAAATTAACTCCGAAATGATTGTCGCCGATGCCCCCGTATCGACCAGGATGCGTACCTCTACCCCGTCAATATGTCCGACCACGGCCGACGACCCTGACGACGCGGCTACCACGCGATGGGCCAACACGGACCACTGTTTGGGCTCGATTCGAGTCCCCGCAGTGATCCGCGTTGGGCCGTCGCAACGCAACATCGGCCCCCCGTTCGTTGTGGTGCGAGAGTGTGCAACGGGTGGGTGCTTTGGCCAAACATGTGTGGTGCCGCGACTCGCCGGATCATGTTGCTGGAGCTTGGGAGGAGGAGGCCCGGCGTCCCGTCGAGGCGTCGTCCCGCGCTGTCGAGGCGAGCGGCACCCCAAGGCGACATGGCCCCGAACGCCGCAGTTGAAACACCGCGGACCCCCCGGTGGAGACGATGGACGGTCGAACCGGCTTGAGCCATCCCGGGCCGCCCGTGCTCCTTGCGCCTGTTGCCGTCGGTGGTCGACGGCGTAGAGCTCCTCCGTCTGAAGGGTGGCTGCAGCCACCGCACGCCCGGCCGATGCCCTGCTGGCTTTCCGCCGCAGGGACAGAAGGTTGGCGTGAAGGAGGCGCGCCGCCTGAAGAGAGGTCATCTCGGCGTCCTCCTGTGCGACGACAGCGATGTCCAGGTCGTCTGCCAGGAGGAGGATTTTCTCCGTGACCATCGCGTCCACGCCGTCGTCGTCCATACGGGGAAAAGCCGTTTTGGCCAGCGCCAGGAGGCTCGTCCTGTATGCCAGGGGCGACTCCTTTTCACCCCGCTTGCGGTCGTAGAACTGCTGTCTGCATTCTGCAGATGGTCCATAGACCCCAGCCAGCAGTTGTAGCGCCCTCGGCAGAGTAGAACGCTTCTCTCTTGGCGCCGATGTGAGGGCGGCGAGCGCGTCGGCGTCGAGGAGCGCCGGCAGCGCGCAGAGGGCTTCATCGTCGGACCACCTTGCCATTTCTTGGTGGGCGATGAAGCGTCGCTGGAAGCCGCCCCAGTCGCCCTCTGCACCAACAAATTCTTTCAGCGGAGGCAGCCGTTGTTGCAGCGCAGCGTTCGCCTTGGAAGTCTGCAGGCTGTTATTCCCGGGACTCGGCTGTGCGTCGGCGCGAATGGCAGATGGAATCGCCTGTCGCCGATGTGATGACGCTCCCTCCGCTGGTGATGATGCAGCTGTCCCAGCGAGAGCGGTGTCGGACCCAAGGTTGAGCCCGGCCACGCCCTCTGCAGCTGCCGTAACGATGGCGGGAAATTCAAAGTTGGAGTCTTCAGAAATGGCGGGAAGGCGCTCAGGTCGACGACTCCCCTCGCCCCGTGGTGGACCACCAGCCCCCAGCCGCGTGATGTTTTCCAGCGTGGCGGCAGCGGCGTACAGTAGCTCCGCCAGTCTCTCGTGAGCCAGCCGTAGCGCGTCTGGCTGCGGCCCCTCCTCATGCCGATGCCCCGGTAGGAACGCGTCGGCCCCCGGCTGCGCCATGTCTTGGTGAGCCGTCTCGGGCTCAATGACTTCAGCAGTGTCCTCCTCCGGTACTCTGGCTCGAGCTGTCTGGCGTGTTTCCATGTCCGTAGTTCTTCTGACACCAGATGAAGTACCGGTAAGTACGCTGGACACCCAGGTTGAGGCACACGTATGTTTATTCAAACTTGTCGGTACAGGACAGCACTAGAGGGGGTAGCGGCCCCCTCACCCGGATAACTGGGGATACACCCTAGCTAGTCCTGACCTACTCCCAAGTCCTCCACTAACGGGCTAGGGGAGGCTAACTGGCCCGACACTGGTGAGTCGGGCTACGGTCTCCGGAGTCCCAGGGTACTGACCCTGGTTCACGGAACCACGCCTCTGGCTCGATCCTCCGCAGCCCTTACAAGGGCGGCGTCGAGGGGAGTCCAGGGCTTCTAACTAGAAGATCTTCCTTCTTCCTCCTTCGTTCCCAGACTGAGCCACGAGCTCTCTCTGTCCTCCCCCTTTATACCCCCCGTCAGGATCACAACCCCCCAGGCTGCCTGATGCGGACGTCGCTGCGGGCACCCCCCCCCGTGTACTCCCGGAGCTCCGCCCACTGTGTTTATTCCCCGTTGGATCCCATGCACCTACAGCCCTCCCGTAACAACCCTACACAAGTTTCAGATTTACTGCAATACACCCGTCCTTGGACGGGCAAAAAGCAAGTAGCTAATAAAACCCCACAAGGTAACTGACATTGGCCAAACAACTCAACGGTGATCAATGGCAGTGCCCCCTACTTTAACAGTTTGGCAGGATTCTCTGGAAAAGAGTCTTGAGACTCAATGAGGCTTTCCTGGGTATATACACACACCAATAATAACTAGCTCTGAATCATATTTGGAATAAAATCCAAACTAATTAATCGGCACCGTACAACAACAATAAAAAGACGAAGATCCCCTGCGTAGCTTTTTAGACCGTTTGGGTCAAGTGCTGTGAGCGAGCACCTATGAAGGCAGGCACGGTGCACCAGGGCGTGGTGTGGCCTGACCACCACGCCCGCCCGCCTTTGTCTCCCCAGTCACACACACAGATACACATTAAATCAAACAAAAGCACTTACACACTGACACACTCACCCGCTCGCTGTCTGGGAAAAGCCAGCCGTGAAGAGCCAGCCAGCAGTATTTTGTGCATCGGGTTCGGACCGACGTCAGGAATGATCACTGTTGGGTCGAGTATTAGCTTTGAATTTATTTGATTTATTTTTCATTTATTAGGTATAACCCTGTGAGCCATGCAGCTCTTGACTCGGGTACTGGGTTCCAGCCAACTGTGAATCAACGTGGGGTTGTCCAATGGAGAGGTATGAAGATCTTGGCCCGCTCACCGATGACTGTCAAAACAAACCCCCCCCACTCCCACAGCCCCCGTTATTGATATCTGTGAGTCACTTAAACTGTCTGACTGCAGCTCAGAGGAGTCGACATTTCAGTTCGACTGGCGTGTGACCAACACATCCATCGAGGAGCCAGCGAGGAGGCGACACGGCCTCGTGTGGAGAGGAGGCAACCGGGGAAAGGTCGGGAAATACGTTCCCGCGAAATCAAATTTCACAGGCTGTCATTGCAGACGGAGAGGGCATGGAGGAGAATTGGACTGAGTTTAGGGTAGAGAGGCAGGAGAGTGTGTGGAGGGGATTACAGTGAAATGAGAGATAGGAGAGTGCGTGGAGGGGAGTAGAGTGAGATGAGAGGGGAGAGGTAGCAGAGTGAGCGGAGGGGAGTGGAGTGAGATGAGAGGGGAGAGGTAGCAGAGTGAGTGGAGGGGAGGAGAGTGAGATGAGAGGGGAGAGGTAGGAGAGTGCATGGAGGGGAGTGGAGTGAGATGAGAGGGGAGAGGCAGGAGAGGGGAGTGAGATGAGAGGGGAGAGGCAGGAGAGTGCGTGGAGGGGAGTGAGATGGGAGGGGAGAAGTAGGAGAGTGCGTGGAGTGGAGTGAGATGAGAGGGGAGAGGTAGCAGAGTGCGTGGAGGGGAGTAGAGTGAGATGAGAGGGAAGAGGTAGGAGAGTGCGTGGAGGGGAGTAGAGTGAGATGAGAGGGGAGAGGTAGGAGAGTGCGTGGAGGGGAGTGAGATGAGAAGGGATAGGTAGGAGAGTGCTTGGAGGGGAGTGAGATGAGAGGGGAGAGGTAGGAGAGTGCGTGGAGGGGGTAGAGTGAGATGAGAGGGGAGAGGTAGGAGAGTGTGTGGAGGGGAGTAGAGTGAGATGAGAGGGGAGAGGTAGGAGAGTGCGTGGAGTGGAGTGAGATGAGAAGGGATAGGTAGGAGAGTGCTTGGAGGGGAGTGAGATGAGAGGGGAGAGGTAGGAGAGTGCGTGGAGGGGGTAGAGTGAGATGAGAGGGGAGAGGTAGGAGAGTGTGTGGAGGGGAGTAAAGTGAGATGAGAGGGGAGGGGTAGGAGAGTGTGTGGAGGGGAGTAGAGTGAGATGAGAGGGGAGAGGCAGGAGAGTGCGTGGAGGGGAGTGAGATGAGAGGGGAGAGGCAGGAGAGTGCGTGGAGGGGGGTGAGATGAGAGGGGAGAGGCAGGAGAGTGCGTGGAGGGGAGTGGAGTGAGATGAGAGGGGAGAGGCAGGAGAGTGCGTGGAAAAAAGTAGAGTAAGAGGAGAGGAATAGATCAACCACCCCAGAAGGGATCACGAGGCGAGGCGCCGACTGAGCCGGATTTGAACCCACACACGTCTTGATGTGAATTACGCTCTCTAACCACAGTGGCGCCTGGCCACGTGTAATGTAAAGATAATTTAATGAATTACGGAATTAATTAACTTCCCCCACCCCAGCGCCTAACCTTGGCATCACTTCAAGCTAAATTCCACACCCTGACACAACAAGCATCATGGCAGAGAGATCCTCCATCCCCTTCACAAGATCATTTAAATCCTCTTGCAATCAGCTCGGCATCTCATCTCATTAGGGCCTGATTAAATGTCAACTCAACTCGCCCGGAGCTCTCACTGCGGCTGCTCGACCCCCCCCTCCACCGCCCCCCCCCCCCCCAGGCTCCCCCATCACAAACGGGCGCTCTCTGCGTACCCAACATTGTGGCCGAGTGCCGCTGTCGTCGGAGCGTTTGACACGCAAATGAAATGTCAAGGGGTTTAAATGTTGATGCCTCGTCCCGCGCTCCCTCTCTCCTCCGGCCCTCTCGTTACCTCCGACTCGGTCGGCCCCTGCTGCCGGGAGACGTCGTCTGACCCCCCGCTGCTGCGCATGTCAGCTCAGGGAGACGAGCACCACCGCTCCCTGTCGTCACTGTTGCGTTGTTGTTGTTGTAAATACATTGTTTTGTTTTTTAAGTTCCAAGTTCGACATGAGGCACCATCAACAGTGGATGTCTTACGGACAGGTCAGTCCCCGCCATAGGAAGGTGGACCTTGACACCGTAAAGACAAACCAGTGCAGGACCAACGATCGTGTAAGCAGAGCTGCACTGACTGCCTTCACCCAACCGGGGGTATTTCTGACGGGGGGGATACAAATGCTGTATTGATGCGACGGCTTTGATCATCTCAGATTATCTGGGATATGAAAAGCAGGATTGTCTCAGGCCATCTCGGATGCTTGATAGATTAACAAACACATCAAGATCCCCTCTTTCCTCTCCCCACCCCTCCCTCGGCCTTCCCTCAGCATGTGAGTTACCTTTCCCCGCCGCCCTTCTCCCTCTCCGTTTAAATCATCCACGTCCCCTGCGCGTGGTCCCCCACTTGGCCGGGACAGCGAGTCCGATCCCCACTTCCCTGCGGACCAGTCCTGCCGCGCCCAATTCGAGTTGCCGCTCGCGGAATTTCTGTTCCCTTCCAATGGCGATCGGCGGCATCGTACTGGGCTCCCGTTGTGTCACAATGAAAATTAAAAAATCAGATGCATCAAGAGCGTCCGAGCCGGCTCGCTTGCTATGCACGCCCATGATCCAGTGCCTCGGATGCAGGCGGCTGGTGGATCACGCACATTTGTAAAATCCCCCGAGACAAATTGGCTGCGACGTGGCCAGGAGGTGGAAGTACAGCAAGTGGGGTTCGTGAACCCATCTGTGTGGACGTTAGAGAGTCTTATGACCGCACCACTGGGTATTGGGTTTCTGCCCATGCACAAAACACAAAAGGAAGTTACCAAACATCCCAACCCAGCGCAGTTCTGGGGGGAAAAGATCAACTTTGAGGCTTTGCTTTGCAGGAAACTAGACAACTTATCCGAGCGTATTTTAAATAATAAACGAAGAACATCTCCAAAACACAAACGGTGACTATAGGGAGAGTGCACGTCGACAAAACTGACGCATTAAACGCGGAATAAATACACGCACAGAGATTCAAAGGAATATTCTAAAACAGCAATAAAAACTATCTCAGTTATCTACTCCACTGAGGTGTGTCACCCCACATTATGTATTCGTAGTTTTTATGTACGGCGCAGACGTGCGCCCACTGGGTTTATTCAGGCCTCCTTCCGTTAGTCGTCGCCCCCTCCACCGCTCGATTGGCCCTTGTGAAGGTTTTCACTGATTTTGGGGGACACGTGGAGCCTGGGGCTCACCGGACCGGACTCTCCGAGCATGAAATTATTCCCGACGACCGGCGCGCCGTGACCTTTAACGGCCGCGGCGCCGCCGACTCCTCGCATTGCACCGGGCAGGGTCACGTGACCGGGGCTGGATGCTTGTTGCTTTATTTTTGTTCAAGCGAGCTCTTCATAAAGCCTTGATCCGTTGATTCTTTCGGGAAAACACGTGTCTCTGGAAGGTCAAGAACTGCAAATTTATCTTCTTGGTTCTTTCGGTAAAGTCACGTAGAAGGGAAATAATAAAATAATAAACATTATAAAATACAATTCTCACGACGTTTCGGCCACAACGCAAGCAGCCGTCCTCAGGTGAAGAACAGGGCTGTCGGAAAGACAGCATATTTTCATTCAGACGCTGTCTTTCCGACAGCTTTGGCCAATAGCAGTTCCATTGTGCATGCTGTTTATGTTTTAGCTACGGGAGGAAGCCAGAGAAACAGGACAAAACTCCATGCAGAACAGAGGGGGGGGAAGAGGACACCCCAACTCCCGCAAGCTGGGAATCGAACCCAGGCTCTTAAAGCTGCGTGGCAACAACGGTTTCCCGCTGCGCTGCCGCCCCAGCGCGAGCCGACCTTGTGGAAGGGGTCGAGGCGAGCGTTGCGGAAGGCCAGCGGCTCGTCGTGCGGGAAGACCACTGAGTAGTTCTTGGCGTACGACTCGTGACTCCGCTCGCGAATCCAGCGGTTGTCATTCGTCATGGAGCCGTGGAAACGTCTGGCGGGGCGAGGCAGGGAGAGGGGGGAACACGCGCCGCACGTACGTATAGAGGGTGCCGCAGGGGTGAGATGTATGTACGTACGTTGAACTTCTTTTGCACCGTACGTAGCCAACCGAGCGAATCGGAGGTGCGGGGGGAAGGACAACAAACTAAACACAAGAATCAGTTCTAAAGAAATGAGTTTTCAATCAAGATTTAGAAGTGCATAGCTCCAGTGGTTTCCTAATAGGTGCAGGCGATATTCACGTATCTGACCTTTTCACATATCCGCCCACAGCCTCAGGCCCCAGGGAATCGGATATGCGACGTTGTACTGCATCGTCTCGCGTGACAATGCGTTGCGTTCCCTACCGTATGTCGTAGCTGAACATGTCTTTCTCTGGGCGTCCGTGAATGATCCAGTGAGCCAGCTCCTGGCCACAGCCACCTCCCAGCATCATCCCTTCGCAAGCATCAACGCAAAACGCGCACCGCACCACACCACGCATCAAATGCACCGAGTGGCGGTGATGTCACCACGGCTCCATACACCGAGTGCCGCGGGCTCACCAGCAAGAGATCACGTGACAGACCCAGGTGTGGAGGGTTAAGAGACTCCAGTGACTGGGAGATTCGCCATCCTACATTGCCCACCACTCGTTGTGCTAGCTGCACATCCGAGGCTGCTGCCTGAGTGACCGGACGCTGCAGAGGGCTCAACATTTGCCAGCGTGCCTGTGGCTATGCTGCACTTGACCTGTAATCCAGCACTGTGGAGGTGAGGGTTGGTGCATCACGCACACACCGGTGAAACGCCATCTCCACCCGTGGGAGTTGAGGTCGCCATCTTACGGTGTGGCCAGGATGTGATTGCAGTATAGCAAGCGGTTAAATTTCCACCTGTGCAGGGATTGAGGGTAACTCCCCTCATCAGTGTGGGTCTTCTCCAGGTACTCCGGTTTCCCCCCACACGTATGAGACGCTCATGAGTGGAGTTGGAACATCATGTCAATATAGGACCACAGAGCTTGAGCAATTGTTGGTGTGGGTTCTGGCTGCCTTCGTGCGCTGTATTACAAACTCCACGAATCTCTGTGATCTCTGGAGGGAGACCTCCTCTTGTCCACACGGAGACATGGGCACTCGCCTGAGTTTGTATTTTACACATTTGTAGTGATACACTTTGAGACCCTATGAGTAGGAAGCACTCTATTAAAGACTTCGCAGGGTACAGGGGTAACTACACTTCAGTGAGGACAGCTAACAGACTGCCTGACTGACAGAGAAGGTGAACACGGCCACGGCGACTCCAGCAGCACGACGAGGGATCCACTCCAGACGCTCGGGGTCCCCTCTTCTCCTCCTGGCGTGGCCTCGCTCCGCCCCCGGCCACGCCCCCTTCTGGAACCTACTCGTGGGTCCCGGGCTGACCTCACGTGACCCCTCTCTCACCTTTGCCCTGCATCCCTCTCTCTCTGCTTATCACGTGACCTGCTGACAGACAGGGCTGCTGCCACCGCAGATCGCCTTCTCTGCCAGCAACCAGCGCTATGCTCCATAGTGACCCATTCCATGTCACTACACGTTTACCAAGGCATTACTAACCAGTTCATCTGCATTAATACATTTCCACGATTAACTATTTTAAGACATGCCTCGAAGTTTTCTGCCTTACGTCCCAAAAGTAAATTCTAAATCTTGAGACGATTCGTTCTTGCACAGTGCAGTTCATCGCGAGCACAACACTGTATCTAATTTTCCTCTTAAACTTATTCCCACAAGTGACATTTAATGAGCAATTAAAACTTTTAGCTTGGTCGAATATGAACGTAAGAGGCTACGATGAATCAAAGCTTCTGCCTCAATTAAAATTAATCTCACTGAAAATTTTAATTCTGTTTCAAATATCATGCCAAAAACATGTTCACTTGAATCCGTTCACTCTTTATGCGTATCTTCACTGAATGATATGTAAAACATTTATTTTTATTTTCAAGTAAACATTTGGGGCTTCTGAGGATACACATTTTACTTCGCCTGCATTTTGAAAAACTCCTCTGTGATGCAAGACCCTGTTGAATATTACTGGAATGCACTTGTTATTAAGTTTCAACTCTATTCACAGATGTATAATAAGAAGACATTTTACTGGTAGGAACCCACTGGTTCCACCAGCCCACAGAGGATTATTGTGTCCGTCCGTCGTGAAGGGAGGGGCTGGGTGGGGAGGGAGGGGCTGGGTGAGGAGGGTGGGGAGGGGCTGGGTGGGGAGGGTGGGGCTGGGTGGGGAGGGTGGGGCTGGGTGGGGGGTGGGAGGGGTGGGGCTGGGTGGGGAGGGGCTGGTCACCCCGTGGTGCCCTTATAAAACTCAACGTTTAACCTACTCATGCTGGCTTGTGCCCGCCCTCACAGTCGGGCATATTTGCGGAATACACCACGCCGCCGTTGACCCTGGCCATTGACCGAGCAACCCAACGTTCCTATTAGCTCCCTCCGCAGGAATGTGTTTTTTATTAAGCGCACAGTTTTTGTTCCTTTTCAGAGAATGAGTGATTTAGAGGCACGGGGAATCACAGGCGAATGGGAAGGCAATGCAGAACCGGGTGCCAAGAATGTCCCAAGCTCTGTAGTCCTAGTTTGGTTTGTTTGACAAACTCGATTTAATGAGTCGATTATAGACGCGGGAGTAAACTGGAGAAAACCTGGAGAAATTCGCATGTGCATGTGGGGTAAACGCACAATCCCCATACAGATGGAAACAGGTGGAAATAAACCCTCTTGCTGTGCTGCCATCATACCCTGGCAAGCCAGGAGATTGTGACTTTGATGCCACACGGGTGGGGCATTTGTGTGATTAGTTTCACGAGTTTGTGTTATCCACCAACACTCACTGCCTCCGCAGCGCTGGACTACAGGACTGTACGAGCCATCATGCTGTGGTTCATGTGTGCACGTGAGTGCATGAGTGTGAGTGCATGAGAGTGAGCGGGAGAGAGATGCAGAGCTTGAGAGTGCTCACCTGCGCTGTTGAAGCCGCAGCCAAGAAAAAATCCACGCACTTCCGGCGACTCTCCCAGCAGTGGCTTGTGGTCTGCAGTGAAGGATTCTGGGAGAACACGTGCACAATGTTTCACAGCGTTAAAGCAACAAAGTCCCAAGTGGCTCACTCTTTCACACGAGCACGTGGTGGTGCTGGTCTCGAAAAAGAATGCAGCAATACTGAGCCCGTGGTGGAAATTCCACATTGCCATGTCCAGAGGAAAAACACTGTCAACTTTTCACAAAGTAGAAATCTTTTGTATTATTATTGCAATTTTCCCAATTCCAATTGTGTTATGCCGTTAGGTCTTGAGGCGAAATGCCTGTTCGGAACTGTCTCAGAGCGGTGCAGCCCCTTTGTGTCAGAGATTGGCCCACAGATGTAGACGTCACAGAGCTACCTCTGAGACCCCTTCTTCAAGTGGCCTCTGGTCCATATAGTAGAGCAGTGGGGGGCAACCTGCGGCCCGTGGGTCTCCACGTGGTGGCCTGGTCTAGGGGTGTCCAGGGTGAAGCTCCTCGTGGTGGCCTGGTCTAGGGGTGTCTCCAGGGTGGAGCTCCACGTGGTGGCCTGGTCTAGGGGTGTCCATGGTGGAGCTCCACGTGGTGGCCTGGTCTAGGGGTGTCCAGGGTGGATCTCCACGTGGTGGCCTGGTCTAGGGGTGTCTCCAGCGTGGAGCTCCTCCTGGTGGCCTGGTCTAGGGGTGTCCAGGGTGGAGCTCCACGTGGTGGCCTGGTCTAGGGGTGTCCAGGGTGGAGCTTCACGTGGTGGCCTGGTCTAGGGGTGTCCAGGGTGATGCCTGAGGTCATGATGATGAGTGCACAAGCACCACGTCAAGCTTGCGGCCCACTGAGGTGAAGGAAGGCTGCTCACGTGGCCCACTAACTAGTCTAGGTTGCCCATCACTCAACTTACGGGTAGCACTTTTCCACTCACTCTGCCATAAATGAGAAAATCATTAAAAGGTATTATTTGGGTCTTTGGGTAAAGTCACGTAGAACAAAATATTTTTTAAAAAAACTACGACGTTTCAATCGCAACACAAGCAATCGTCATCAGGTTTTTTGTTCTATGAATTCCTGCTATCACGAAAGCTTTAAGTCAAGATCATTAAAATATTTTACCAAACTCTAAAGATACACAAAACAGCACTAAAAGCATAAGTAGCAATGAGCAAACGCATTTTGTCCCGGGTACTGCAAATAAACACTTCCAAATAAACACTTCCAAAGACAAGCGCATGTTGGAACCGCGTTACGGAATCTACGCGTATCCGTGATCCTTCTCCCTCGTTTTGGTTTCCATCTTCCACAAAACAGCGTAGCAGGGCTGAGGACTCATCACGCCTGTGCATTGGTCTCTAGGTGGCCCCGAGGGATGATTACGTGGTGACAAGCCGGCGCACGCACACACATGTACGCACGCACGCAATGATCTGTGACATTTAATCTGGCCAGGGGAGTGCGACGTTCTTTAATATCCATGCAATGTGACCAGCCCACACCGCTGAGCACACCCAGAGGGCACGGTTTCGCCTCTCAGCGCACCATCCCTGCCATGGTGCCCCATATCCTGATGTTCCTGTGTCGTCATTAGAAGGGACGATGGTCGACGGTCAACATTAGTCACGGAGTGGAGGCCAAAGGGACTGGACGCGTCCGACGGGACGTCTGCCGGCGAGACGGGGCGATGAGACTCAGCTCTTGTGCAGGTGTGCCGCGTTACTACGGCGAGGGTCGTGCGAGGTGACGGCAGCTTGGGGGGAGACCGTCATCCAGCAGTGGATTGCACACGGCTGATTATGACGATTGAGTTGTTGATTCAAGCTCGCTGACGATGATGAAACTCTGCGAGTGGTCTTTGAATGGCGCGTGGACTGCGTTGACAGTGTCCCCCACTTGCGCCACCCTGCCGCCCAAAGTCGATACGGCAAGAAGGGTCTGTGTTCAATTCCTGACCGGGGAACCTTTGTGCGTGTAGTGTGTACATTCTCCTATTGATCTCCTATTGTCTCCTCCGAGTTCTCCGCTTTCCACCCATAACTAAAAAAGAAAACCATACAATGTAGCTGATACTGGGCAAAAACAACATCCCGATGCTGCAAAATGACACTGAAAATTAGCCTACATAGCTCATCGGATTCTTCCAGTCTAAATAATTATTCTGATTCTGACTAAATTGGGATTGCACACAGCAGCCAGCAACATTGCCCCGGACTGAAAAACTTGACAGGACCCTCCTGACAAAGAGTCTTGAGACTCGGCGGGGCTCGCTCGGGTAAACGAGCGCAATAACAAGAAGGGTGGTGAACTACATCAAGCTGGAGACGAGGATGTAACAGTGGTCCTTGAAGGACACGCTGACTGTGTCACAAACAGGAAGAAGTAAAGTTTCAAGTTGATTTTGTTGAACCGGGTGAGGGCTCATGAGAGCAGCGTGAATGCCATCAACAAGAGTGACTCGGGGCACGAGTGTGTGAGCAGGGGCACGTCGGCCGCTCTACGTAGGGTCCCAAATGAGCAATTTGTGGTGCAATTTTTCTAAATTTGACAAATGCAGACTCTGGTGCCAGCACACGGTGAGCCCACTCCTGCATAACTACACCAGGGGATCTCCATCGTCCACTGTGAAGCCTACGGCGGGTCGTGTTGTTATGGTTCACGTGCACATCGCAGTAATAACCAGGGCGGCCGGTGAATTCGAACCGTGAACCTCTGCAACAAGCGGCGAACGCCGCTACCAAACCTTCATAGCGACTGAACGAGGCAGCAATACTGGCTACAGAATGGGACCCATGGCAGAGGTGAGTTATATAGAATCAGGAGTTGAGTATCCGAGTAAGTTACACGCTGAGCTACGCGGCTCTGTTTCAAGGGTGACTCGGCCAGCAGACAGACACACGGCAGCAAGAGTTACACGTTAATAAATAAACACGATATAAAATATAAATTAAGCAATTAAAACCAAAGGAATTTACCAAACAATTCTGTAGTTGTGCATTGTTTTGACCTCAATAATGTATAAGAGAGTAGAGAGATGGCAGAGCGGCGATCCTCAGAGAAGAGACTCAAGTTGGTTCCAAGGCCTTGCAGCAGCAGCTGCATGAAACGCTTTTAAACCAAGTAGCGTACGAAATCTAGGAATCGTGAATAATCACACACACGTCGAAGATTTTTTGGTGGATTTCGGTATTAATACATCTGATAAATAAAGTACAGATCGAGATTTGAAGATTTCGTGACTGCAAGGATGTATACCTTGTTTTTTTCGGTAAAGTCACGTAGGTAAGAAATAAAATAAAATAAATGAAATTTAGTTGCTTTCATTTATTTTATTCTATTTTTTATCTACGTGACTTTACCGAAAAAACCAAAGAGTATAAAGTACAGATCTTTGGGTAATTGCCTTATAAATGAATATCGCTCATGAGCTCGCAGCAGAATAGACACGTGATGGTGATCGAGATGTCACTCCTTGGAGGAGAGTTGTCGACGGTGCAACAGTGGTGGGAATCTGGCAGAAAGAAGGGAGTGATGGCTGCATCAACGGCAGTGCCCGAGATGACCTCTTGACCTTGCTGCCTATTGCGCCGCGTTATTCGACTTGTAATCACATCACACTTGTGCTCCGGGCGTCGAGGAGTCAGAATTAAATAAATGAGGCTTGTGGTGACCTTTCCGATTCCACACCGCAATCTATTCACCAGAGTAATTAACCCACCGCACACAGGTGCCTCAGCCCGGATATAAAATTTTAAAGACGCCCACTAATAAACGAACGTGCCAGGTAAACCACAGGTAGTAGTAAGTTTATAACAGAAGCAGCTGCGTGCCAACGAGTGAGCCCACTGAGTTCCTGGTTTTTTTATTTTAGGTTTCAGCCGCCCACGATAGATTTGGGTTGTCCGGTGTGGGCGGCGAGCTGATAGCCACAACTCAGTCGCCCGGTGGTTGCGCGGCATATTAAATTCGGTTAATCACCAAATTTGGCAATTTCTTATGGAGAACTCAAAATGACACTTTGATCTCTGCGTAACATTCTTTACACGGGTATGGAAACGAATCTGAGAGGTCGTCCGCCTCGGAGATGGTGGGATCGTGAATGGTGGCGGCAATTTGGAGAGGGGCCTTAATCCAATTGTGGATTGCCCATGCCTGCTGCTGCTGCTGATGATGATGATGACAAATTGATGTGGTATCTCGTGTGGATAGGAGGCAATTGAAGTAACTCCAGGGCTGTGTTTGTGCCATCATCTTTTAGGACCATTGTCTGACACAAAATGACTAAACTATTTTACTTACCAAGTAAAGCCCACTGGGCTATTAGCTCTTTATTAGTGGCGACCTGGCCACACACTATATAGTTCGTCAAAGTGGCTGATCTAATAATAATACTTTAATTTTATATAACGTCATTCAAACTAATAGCATCCAATAACGCTGTACATTAATTATATATAAGGACCAAATCCTATATACAGCCACTACCAAGCAAATGAAAAGCCTACTATCAAGCAAAATAAAATGAAAAAACTAATTAAGAAATGGCACCAAAACAAGAAGCATCGTATCTGTAGCAGCCAAATAATCTCAACGTGTGTTTCGAAATGTGGAGGGAAAACCCAGAGGAACCCGGAGAACAATCTATGCGACCCACGTGGGGAGAGAGAACACGCCGACTCCAAATATACAGCAGGCAGCTGGGATGGAACCCGCGAACCTCCCGCGTACCGGGCGAGGGAGATAACATCTCGCCACAAGGTGATGCACTGCCCAGGGTCAAAATTTCCTTCGGGGGGAAATTGTCATTTGGCACGACACTAAATTATTATCGATAATAGGATCAACGTAATTACGTTTATAGAACGCTATGCCAGAGATAATGGGTCTCACTGGAACTTGATCTATTAAATGAGTCGAGCCCAAGATAAAAGCATATCTCTGTCATAGGAATGTGGAATTTCGACCACTGGGTCAAGTTTACCAACAGAGATGCACACCACCACATGATCGTGGAAACAAGTTTAGCTTTACATTTATAGTAATTTGATTTGGTATTTGTGCTATTCTTATAGCACAAGGATGTCAAGAAGGTGCTGTGTCACAGATGGATAAAGTCCTCCCTTAGGGGGGAGGAGGAGGGGGTGTGGACATTGCTTTGTTGTTTTACCCGAATCAATAATTTGCAATACATTATTATTTTTTTCAAACTTGGACAATTTGAACCGTGACGCCGGCACACATTGCCCACTCTTCTTCGAACAACGTCACGGGATCTTTTAGCGTTGCCTGTGAAAGCAGAGGGCGTGCATTTCTTTAGTCAATACACTCACGGTATTAACCATGGCAGCCGCTGGGTTCAAACCACGAACTCTGCAACTTAGCAGAAAACGCGCCACTATTCGACCACATCACTGCCGAAGTACAGTCTTTGGATACTGAATCTCGGAGCCACTGGGGCAAAGCTACGAGCTCAAGGACCACATGCAGGATGTGCCATCTACTGGCCAAGAAGGCCACGTTCCCGTGCGCTCTGATCAAGTGTGGGAGCATCGCCATGGAGTGGGGAAGCCTTCATCCAGCAGCGGATTAGCAATGGGCTGCAGAGAATGCCGGTCCGCAATCGGAAGGTTGAGAGTTCAATTCCTGGTTGAGGGTTCACTCAGCCAATCATCCATCTGTGCTCGATAAAATGAGTACCACTTTGTGTGGGATAGGCTCGCCCCCACCATAGGAGTATGGAGCTTCCACCATTATCTCAGGGGTGTAACAGGGCATGAGTACTGTCATAATCCTCGTTCGAACAGGAAATCAGTGTAATATTGCATCGTCATTATTGGTCAGGCAAAAATCCTCCATGCACTGGTTTAATGACAGGTGGCTGAAACCCGAATTTGAACCCAGGCTCTCAGCAGTGCTGGCTCAGTACTTTCCCTCTCTCTCTCTCTCTACGTATGACCGGGCGAATAACAAGTTACATAAGTCTACGTCCACATTAGTTAGCCAGGAATTGGCTTCAGCTGATATGTGGTGGATATGATTCAATGCCTCCGCTGAGCTTTCGGAGTTCACAGTGGTCCAACTGCCGTGTGGTCGATGGTCCGGTTGGCGATTTCGCAATCATTGACGGGGTTTTCACGACTTTCCAGAGGTCACAGTGGGAGGATCTGACGCGAGATGGAGCGGATTCGATTTTTTTAAACAAACCGTTCTTGTTTCGGTGTAAATTCACTCTCCGAGATTTTGCGGCGATCAGGCCCCAGGCGCTCGCTCGGGATGTCGGTACTCGGCCAAACCCGTCGCCGTTTTCCTCCGAAACGCCGAAGCCCGAATTGTCACGGGCTCCGTGGCCGCGCCGGAGACCGCGCGAGCGCGCCGAGCCAGCCGGGCCACCGCCAATCCCCCCCGGCACGCCACGGCCGAGCCTCACCGGGGCCGCACACGGTGGACTTGATGCCGGTGTTGGCGAGCGTGGGCACGCGGTTGACGGCGCCCTCGATGTGCTGCGCGAAGACGTCCCAGTCGAGGTCGAACAGGCCGAACGCGAAGCTGTCGGAGACCTGCGCTCGACGCAGGAGAGAGAGAATTAGAATCAATCAGAATGTTTATTTATATGGCAGGAGGAGGAATCCGATGAGCTATGAAGCTCCTGTTTCACAAATGTCCAGTATGGGCACGGGGTCAGCAAAGTTACAGCAGTGCAAAATAGATAAAATAGTAAGAAAGTAAGAAAAAATTTGTAAATATATAATGTACTCATGATAAAGTCCGATTTATCAAGCTTGGGGAAAAGCAGCAAAAACAACAACAATGCAGTTCCAGTAGACAGCAAGATAACGCCACACAGCAGGAGTCCATCAATACAACGGCACATCAACATTGAACTACCGATACACGGGTAATGATCAAAGTTACTAATCACGTTCGCAAATGTGACTGTGTCCAGCACTAATCTCCTGCTTCAGGATATTTTTTGATGGAACATTAACGATATTAAGTAGGGAACAAGGTTGTTCCAAAACGGTGCTGCAACGGCAAAGGCTTTGTCACCTTTTACAATTCTTAATTTCAGGGATATTTAAAAGGCAATTCGACAGACGTCTGAGGTTTCTTGGGGTTGACAATGGGGACAATGAATGAGCCAGGTACAGCGCAGGTTTGCCAATCAGAATATTGTGGATGAACAGGACGCAACGTAGACTTCTTCTCTGATCAGTTGAGAAAGGCCCCCTCGCCCACTGAACAGCGACGTGTTGCACCGGGGCTACGACGACGACGACGAAGCGAGAGAGGCGAGAGCGGTGCCCCCCGCGACCCGCCGCTTTCAGAGACCACAGCAGCAGCAGCAGCAACTCAACACGCCCCTCGGTGACGCGCCCCAAAACGCGTCGCGCGACTTGCCGCGCGGTGCTGAATTGTGCGCGTGTTATAACTCGTCCTTGTCAATGTGTGGCTACGTCGGGCGATGAGGGGTGGGGGCGGGTAACGGGCTCCGTACCTCCTCCCAGAAGACGGGGTTGGACTCGTACCCCCCCACGGACAACGCGTCGCCCTGCAGGCGCAGGTACACGGAGGCGTCGTGGTCTCGGACGTTGGGCATGTTCTAGGGCAAACGCACACAACAAGAAACATCGTGCTCTCATCGCTTCAAATGAGGTAACAAAAGGCAGCAGCTATTAAACCATGTTTTGTTAATATATTTTAATAGGGAAGGTACACTGAGCTACATAGCTCTTAGAAGCGACCTCGCCACAAACAATAGCTCAATTAAGTGGCTTATGACGTGGACATTTATAGCAGCCAAATACTCTAAACGCGTCATGGAGTTTATAAACGTGGAGGGATCAACCAGAATACCCGGAGAAAAATCCACGTGACCATGGGGAGTGAGACACCCAATCCCCAAATATACAGCAGACGTCAGGGTCGGGATCGAACCCAACGCCAGGCGAGGGTTGTTAACATCTCCTAGCCACCGTGGCACGCTGGTCTATCGTTAAACCAGGTGAGACCTGAAGAGGCCAGAATGGAGTCTCATTGCTCGTGTGCGCGCATAGCCTAAACAGACGACTGTCTTGGGGGAAGCACCGTTAGTGAGCACGGCACACGAGAGGGTGGGTGGCCAGCACCACGTCGGGCTACTTTTGTCTCCCGAGTGGAGAGATTTACACACCGCACCACGTACTCATCTGAGGCTAAGTCGACCTAGGAGAGGCCCCAGGACCGGTCCAGATAATCGTCACCGGTGTTCACCGTGAGCAGGAATGAATTCGGGTCCCCGAGTTCGTAGAGCAGCGTGCTAACCACTGCACTACCGCTCTCTCCACACACACACACACACACTCGCCGCAAGGGTTACCTGGATTCCCTCAATGCGCTCCGTCACCACGTACGCGTGGTGCATGGCGCAGAGAGGCACATTCACGCCCGCCATTCGTCCCAACTTCCTCGCCCACACCCCTGCAAAGAGAAGTGCACCCATTGAGGCTGGCGTGCCACGCAGGTGGACGGGGGCGGGGGGTGAACTCCACCAGAGCCGGCCGCAGCCGGGACTCATTTAAGACTCACAATTGAGTTTCGAGTCAGATCACGTGAGTAAAAATGTGCGTCGTGATCCCTCCTCCACCCGACATGGCCAATAAATAAAGTTTCCACGTGGCGAACAATCACGATGAACAAACGCGGCGCGTAGCAGCGCAGGTGGGTGTTGTGAAGCGGTTGTTAAGCGCGTGGACGGCTCTGCAACACAACGCAGTGCAAGTCTCTCTTGCGGGTGAGTCCTGCGGTCAGTCGCATCGATGCAGTGGGTGAGCACACGGCCTCGCGCAAGCTCCCCTCCCCCACGGGGCCGGAGCGGGGCCCTCTCCCCACGTGCCCCCCCCCCGCCCCCCCGCCCCCTCAGTCTGTGAGGAGTGTACATGCCCCCCCATCTATCATAGAGCTCTCAAGGTGCAAGAAGTAGAACACGCTCTGCTTTACTTTAACCCTTCTAACTCAGCCCGTCCCAATGGGATTTCACTGAAAAAAGAAATCCTGACATGGGCATCAAGTTCCATAGCAGTCCCGATGAAGGAACCCTTTTTGACCCATTAATTGTACCAAATAGACTGCCTAACGACCGGAACGTAAAATTTCCACCAAAGGCTCAGAAGCACTGTAAACGGGAGATGAACCCCCAACTCAATACTCATATGAGCAGATCACCACTTTGACTTGGCTACGAACACGAATTAAACGATGCTAACCTACATACATTTTTTTTATCCGGTGAGATCCACTGAGCTATTGAGTCTTTTTGAGGAGCGATCTGGCCACAAATGATTCATCCACTAAAGAGGTTTACAACGTGGAAATGTAAAGCAGCCAAATGCTCTAAATGCTTGCTGATTATAAATGTGGAGGAGAAAATCCGGAGGACCCAGAGAAATCCACACGACCACAGGGAGAGAGAGAGAGACCGCAAACCCCAAACACACAGCAGGCGTCAGGGTCGGGATCGAACCCACGACTTCCTGTATACCAGGCGAGGTAGTTAACATCTCGGCACCGCAGTGCCCCATTCACACTGGTGGCGGCGGAACCGGAGGTCATTACCGCACACTGTCACTGTAGGCCGTCACTGTAGGCCGTCACTGGAGGCTGTTACCGGCACAGTTGACGACGCAGGGCGTGTGGATGACGCCGTGCTGCGTCTCCACGGCGCGCACCCTCGCCACGCCCAGGTCGTCCTCCTCCACGCGCACGCCGGTCACCGCGCAGTTCTCCACCACCTGCAGCAGCAGCAGCAGTAGCCACACACAGGGTCGTCGCGCTAAGTCCTCGCTTCACACGTGGTGTTCACACAACGCCTTGTCCCTAAAACGCGGTCCTATCACGAGGGAACACTTTTCGCGCAATGTGGAACGCGCACCGTTATAACGCGGCTTCTGAGCACCGCGTCTCCGGTACTCAACCTTGCATCTGTGCAGACTCAACACCTTCTCCTTGCGCCGCACCCACCCTCAACACCGGGCCTCCCACACCCCGGGACCTGCGCCCCCTTCTGTCGTCCGCCACACCTCCCACCCTCGCCGCCCACTGCCAGGGGGACGCCGCAGTCTACCCACCTGGGCCCCGCGTGCCGTGGCGGCGCGGGCCAGGGTGGAGCACGTGCCGGCGGGGTCCATGGTGCCGTCGCCCGGCACGTACAGCGTCCCGTAAAGGTCGTCGACGTTCATGAGCGGGTAGAGCGCCTTGGTGTCAGCGGGAGACAGCACGTGCGACTCGATACCGTACGCCTTGCCCAGCTGGGGGCACGGAGGGAGGGGGACGTGGAGGAGGGTCAGTGCCATCCGCTGCGATCACCGCCACCGCCACCGCCGTCGCCGTCGTCGTCGTCGTCATCATCACCGTGGAGCAGACCGTTTCGTAAATCTATTTGTCATTTCAAAGGCGGATTGAGAAACTTCCCTGGGTGGCGGCAACGGTTACAAAAGTTCAAGTTTTTGACATAGGGCCCTACATTAATAATAAATGCCAATGCATTTTCAGGCAAATATAACAAAAAAATATCAATTGCTGAGGTCTCAAGGGGGAGGTGATCACCCCATCACCCCCCCTCCCCACTCCAAAGAAAGCGGATATATACAAAGGGTGTGCAGCGGGGGCTGCCAGGACAAGATGATTATTCTTCTTCTTCGTGAGTTGACTTTGAGGCAGCACTGTTCATGTAAAGGGATAAGAGAGAGTGGATCCACGATCTGAGGCTTCAGGGACTCCTCTTCCACGGCTGCCAGACGTCCAATGAATTGTTTCTAAATGTTCCGCAAGATTACTTGAGAAGCGTCTAATTTTTTTGTTTACGAGATATAAGCAGAACTTTAATAAAGAAACAAAGATATATAAAAGTCCAATCAGCCTATCAGCTTTCCAGACAAATATTATCAAGAGACATTCATTCAAGGAAGCAAACTCAGGACCGGTTTTGACATTCTGGTTCTCATCAGCAGTCAGCCTTGTTAATCCAATGCAGCTGGATCAGCTGATCACACTGGCATCCGAGTCTGTGGCTGCGTTATTGCCGCCACCACCACAGAGTATCTGCGTGGAGATTAGAAAGTGAATTATTTATCATGTCAAAGGCTTTTTATTTAAGTCAACATATACAACCAAACATTTGCCTCCTCTCTAAAACAAGGTTACATGAGGTTACATCATTTAAAACTGTCATGATAGCTGACAGTACTCTGTGCCGAAATTGGGTTGCTTTAAATGTTAGATGATACTGTCCCGAGTGAAGGAATACATTGGGGGTTTTTTAACTTCATCTCCCGAAATTATGTTTTTAATATAATTTGCATTGATTGTGGTGGTCGGTATCGAACCCACAACCTCCTGAAAACCCGGCAAGGCAGTCAACATCTCCTAGCCACCGTGGCACCCGCTCCGGGTACTCCAGATTCCTCCAACAAATAAAACATGAAATATAATATAAAACATGAAATATTATATAAAATATAATATAAAACATGAAATATAATATAAAACGTGAAATATATTATAAAACATGCCTTAATAATCAAATGGGAAGAATAACATACCAGTGCAGGATCCTCCTGTAAAAATGTCTTAATACTTAAGAAATGATCTACGTTTGTTAATCAGGTGACACCTCCCACTAATCACGTGACTTCTGCGTAGCCACTCCCATTCTGAATCGCTCCCCTGTCCCCGCCCCCCGTGGAAACAGACTCCGCCGCTCCTCAGTGCAGCAGCAGCATCGCTGCCCTCACGGAGCCTCTTCCTCCCCATCCTCATCATTCCACACCTTTTAGCCCCTTTTGACATCCATTCCCTCAGTATGTTGCTTCTCTCTTCCCTTTCCAGTTCCTTTTGTGTTTCGATTTAAAGCTTTCGTGACTGCATTGTATTTTATTGTTTTATTTTTATTATTTTATTATTTCCCTTCTACGTGACTTTACCGAATGAACCAAGAAGATTAATCCTTTTGTGTTTTCCATCCTTGACTCTCCTTCCTGTGGTGTGCCACGAGTAATAGGTTGCTCGTTTTACCGATTACACCTGGTTATTAACATTGTCTTTATAGTAAGACAGCACAGGCATGCGTGCTGTGTTGACTCCACCACTAGATGGGCCACTGTGGACAGGCTCACACGAGCAGCACCCGCCCCGGCAGTCTGGAAGCTAAACACAGGAGTCGGTGTGTGCATGCGCGAGTGTTGATGCTTGTGTACAGCCAAATAATAACGGCAAGTGGATGGTTTAAGAGTGCACGGTCACTGTTAGCTCTTTGGATGCAAATATTGATCCAGTTGGTTAATGGCTCAACACAATACAAACAAATGGATAAGCACTTCATTATATAAATACACGAGTGGGCTAAATGTGCTGACTCCACAGTGAAGACAAAGTACCCTTTTCATCTGCGTTCCTAAGAGTTATGAAGGCAACAGGGGAACCACTTTGCATGGCAGAAAAATGGGAAATCGTTATTCACACGAACAGGTTGAACAAAAAAAATCCGACAATATGTTCATTTCAAAGTAAAGGCGCAGCCCTGCAATTACCTCCCCACTGCTGGCGGAAGGGCTTCAGCTCGGAGGAGCTGCTGATGTCTGATGTAGACCAGTGGATCTTGTTTTCTTTTACCAGTTAAGGCCCACTGAGCTATGCACCTGGCCACAAATGATCACTCAATGAAGTGGCTTGTCACGTGTAAATTTCTAGCAGCTAAATACTCGAAACGCGTGATGTTGATTCTAAATGTGGAGGGAAATACCGGAGAAAAACCAGAGAAACATCCACACAACCACAGGGAGAATATGAAAACTCCAAATATAAAGGTGTCATGGTCGGGATCGAACCCCGGACCTCCTCCTGCACTCTAGGCGAGGCAGATGTGGGCCGCGCTTTGTCTGGGAGGAAACCAGAGTGCCTCGAGGCAGCCCATCAATGTTTTTTATAAATGTGGTTAAACTGGAGCTTTCTTCAGTTCCTGATGAAGCGCCCAGAATGTGGACTGAAACGTCGGACATCGTGCCGAACAACACGCAGTACAACCAAAATACGTGTCCTAGAAAGTCGAAGAGAAGTCAGTCTTGGAGATAGTCGGTGCTGGAGATAGCAGTCAGTGTTCGAGATAGGAGGCAGCATTGGAGATGTGAGTCAGTGTCATTAATGTGTTAGAGATAGGACTTGGTGCTAGAGATGGTAGATGGTGTTAGATATATAGCATAGATAATAGATAATAGCAAACAGTTATGGATATGGTAGACAGCGGTAGAGATAGGAGGAATTGAATTGGAACTCTAATCAGTTTCCGAACAAGCCCCCAAGCATGTGAATGGAAACGTCGGACATCGTGTCCGCACGCCACACGCGGCAAAACCCGCAAAACCCCCACGCGGCGGAGGCTTTGGGGAACGAGCGCGCGGACAGCAGCGGTGGCGGCCGTGCCCTTCACGTACGGACATGAGGCGCTTGTACTCGTCGAGGCGCTGGCGGTTGGAGGCGATGAAGAGCCCCCCGTTCTGGATCCAGCCGGTGTGCAGGCCCGTCTCGCGCTCCAGGTCTTCCGAGACGACGCGGCGCGTGTGCCTCAGCAGCTCCACCTCCGTGTCGCTCGGCCGCAGCTGCCATAGCAAGCCTGGGGCCCGGACAACATCGTCGTCGTCGTCATCGGTGCCTCTGTCTCTACGCTCGGTCGTCCGCCGTGTCTCTCTCTCTCCGCCTCCCGTCACCCTGCGCTTTGTTCGTATGGCTGATGTAGATGCAGCGCAACGACTACAATCTCACATTCCGGTGGGTCAAGTCAGACAACCGAGTCAGGAGTAGCGGAGTGCGATGTATCCTTCGTATTTGTGGATCGGGCATTGCGTCGTTATGCGTTTGTACGGTCTGTCCTGGATGACCGCAGTTGCAACACTCCTGGAGAGTTTTACATTTTCCGTTTCTGCATCATCAGGTATCCGCATCTGCTGCTGCCATGGCTTGTGCAGTGGATGCGATTTTGCGGTGGACCATGAAGAGAAAAAGAAGACCCTGCACTATGGCTCGCATCAGCACGACTCACAACCTCCTCCTGCTCTCTGCACCGAGAAGCAATTACGCCTCTGCCGGGCGTCGATTCTCCACGGCAGCCCCCCCCCCCGCCGTGTGGAGCGCGACCACTGTCATCCCGCTGCTGCTGCTGCACATTCACAGCAGTAAGCGTTCAACCCACGCCGACTTTGAAGAGACATTAAAGGCTTCCACCTCTATCCCTTGGCTTTTTGAGCCACGCTGAGCTTGACTCCGCAAATCAGTCGTGGTCATCTAGATACGTTAAATATTGCGCACATTATGCATTGCATTAGTATTATCAGCAGCGTCATCATCATCATCATCATTTTTCGATGAGTTTCCGGGTTGCCCCAATTGTTGTTTGGTATGATGTCTGACTTTTCCTTCCATGTGCTGTAAATTAATTCAGTTCCTGAAGAGCGATACAGCACAGCTGCGATAACCTATGCATCAGTATCATACAATCTTGATTTGAAGCTTTCGTGACTGCAGGATTCCATACTCTTTGGTTCTTTCGGTAAAGTCATGTAAGTATAAAATCAATAGACCACGACGTTTCGATCGCAACACGAGCAACCGTCATCAGGTGAAACAAGCACAGCAGCAGATCTGCTGACGTACAGTCACCACCGCACACAAGGGCACGGATTCTGCTCATCGCCAATCGTGATTGGTTGCAATGGCAAGGGGCCAAACTCTTCAGAGGGCAACTGTTGACTTGCCAATGCAAAGCACTGCCACTGAAATCTATTTTACCGTGAAAGATATGGATAAGGATTTTAATGTAAATAGTGCTTAAACGTCTAAGAAAATCACAGCACCCTACACCGCATCTCAACCATTCCCAAGCCTGCCGCAGTTTTGCCAAGCGGACTCCCAGCGGCAGCTGCACCCCCCCCACCTCAGCACAGGATTCCTGTGGCGCCGGCTGGCAGGGGGACATTGGCCTGCCGGTGGGAGGAATGTCACCTTGCAGTTTTGTCTTTCTTCTTCAAAATCAACGAGAATAATTAGCACTAAATTAACCATTGTGATGACAACGATTAGCACGGTTGGCTACATACGGGGCGAAAGAAGTCCAACAACACACATATTGACAATATTGATGACATTGATGATATTGGCGACAATGCCGATGACCATAACGATTATAACGATCATAACGACGATGACGATGACAATGATGAGCCCACTCACCGGCCGTGTGCCAGGTGGTGCCGGCGGTGAGCCGGTCCCTCTCGAGCAGCACGGCGTCCGTCACGCCGGCCTTGGCCAGGTGGTAGAGCGTCTGGCATCCCAGGCTACCGCCGCCCACCACCACGACGCTCGCGTGCCGCGGCAGCGCTTTGCTGGGAGCGCCGGGATCCTTCGCCCCGCCGCCGCCGTCCTCCTTCAGCGTCTTGGCGTACGGCACGGCCTTCCCTGCCGACGGTGGCGACGACGACGACGATGACAACGACGATGATGACAACGAGGCCGCCACGGACAGGCCACGCGTTCCCCTGCTCAGCGAGCCCGGGGCCCGCGATAGGATCCGGCAAACCTGCGCCATCTCTCCTCGTTGTCAGTGACAGCGACAGATCGGTCCTCTTACTCGACGCACTCTGGTTTTCCTGCCACGTGTTCAGCTCGTTGGTATTGTTACTGCGTGTTACTTTACGCCGTTATTGTTCTACCAGTTTCGTGATTGATTGATTTTGTTGATCGTCCTCTCTTCCCACCCTCTCACTTGCCTGGTATCTTCTTGTGGCGTTACTCTTTGTCTGCTTGTGCTTTGTTAAAATCTATTTGCTTGACCTTCTTTTACAGATTTTAATTTAATTTCCTTGTTTCACAGTTAATCCTGCATTTAATAGAATCTTCTACCAATGGGTTACTTAAATTTGTATTACAGTTCTATTCTTGTTTCCCTGTCTCTCTTACCTTCTTTAGTTATTATTGCACATTTCTTTATCTTGTATTTCTGTGTTGTTTTAACTTTAAATTGTTTCCGTCTTTTGCTTCTTCCCTTGATTATCGTCCTGTTATTCCACTCACCTTTCCTCCTCTGTCTTCAAATGCTCAATCTGAAAAAGGAACAAACATATTATTTCATGAGCTGAAAGAGTTTTTCATTGCTGTGTCCAAAGAGTTTGAACTATATTAGGACCAAACAGGTCCACACATTAGAGTTTGGTATAGCAAATACGGCACCTAACACATTTCTAAGAGACACTATTAACCCGTTCCCGTTTCGAGACGTCTGCAAGTGGCAGGATGAGTGTCCCGATCACCGCTGAATCTCACAACGTGCAAGCCGCTCAGCGTGAATATGATTTAGAGAGAATTAGTGAAGTACCGGTAAGTACGCTGGACACCCAGGTTGAGGCACACGTATGTTTATTCAAGCTTGTCGGTACAGGACAGCACTAGAGGGGGTAGCGGCCCCCTCACCCGGATAACTGGGGATACACCCTAGCTAATCCTGACCTACTCCCAAGTCCTCCACTAACGGGCTAGGGGAGGCTAACTGGCCCGACACTGGTGAGTCGGGCTACGGTCTCCGGAGTCCCAGGGTACTGACCCTGGTTCACGGAACCACGCCTCTGGCTTGATCCTCCGCAGCCCTGACAAGGGCGGCGTCGAGGGGAGTCCAGGGCTTCTAACTAGGAGATCTTCCTTCTTCCTCCTTCGTTCCCAGACTGAGCCACGAGCTCTCTCTGTCCTCCCCCTTTATACCCCCCGTCAGGATCACAACCCCCCCAGGCTGCCTGATGCGGACGTCGCTGCGGGCACCCCCCCCGTGTACTCCCGGAGCTCCGCCCACTGTGTTTATTCCCCGTTGGATCCCATGCACCTACAGCCCTCCCGTAACAACCCTACATCACTCCCCCCATTACAGCTCGCAGCCGTCCCGGCTGCAACAATTCCAATAAAGGAACATTTACCCCTCAACCCCGTGTGTGCCTCATTTTTTTTTCAACAAAATGCAAATTGAACAACAACAACAAGAACAACAAGAAGAACAAGCACACCCCCGAAGGGAATGTCCGACGCACCCCCCCCCCCGTATAAATACGAAATCCGTAAAAGCGCGTATATACAACTAGCCAGGAACTCCCCCAGCACACACAGCACACCCACGACACACAACGCACCCACAACACACACACCCCGCCCACACACACAACACAACACACACAATGTGGCAGGAGCGCACCACCGACGCAGCATACAGTAACCATGACACGTGAAATAAAAAAAAAATTCTTCTTTTTGTATATTATAAGAGTCTGCGCATCTTAGCGCGCGTCCTTGCCGCAGGCCCGTCACACGGGGCAACCCCGGACGGCGGACCATCCGGTGGCGGCTGTCCCTTTCGAGATGAGGTCGCGATTGAAGTGGCGCGACCGTCGGCATCACCCGTGTGGGTTGTAGGGCATGAGCCCGTCATTCCCGGTGCACCTGTGGGTGGGACAGCCGGCAACACATCAGGCGAGAGCAGCGACGGACCCTCCGAGTCGGTCGACCCCCCACATGCTTGGCCCCGCGCGTGTGGAGTGGGCCCTCGCACCGCAACAAACGGTTTTAGCCTAGAGGGGTGTACAAACCACCGGCGCCTGCCCCATTTGATTCGAACGCACTGAGGCCTCAAAACCTCGACAACCTCGACGGGGCCCCGCCACGGGCGCACGAGTTTAGAGGAGGTCGCGAGCGGTACCTGGGGACAGTGCAGCCATGCCCTGTCCCCCAGCTTCCACTGCAGCACGTGCGCGCGAGCCAGCCTGAGGCGCTCGTTCGCCTTTTGACGCCTGTCAGAATTTAGCCTCGCAGCATCCCGCGCCTCAGTCAGTTTGTCAAGGTTAAATTTAACGTGTTCATCCAATTTAATTTTACCCAGCGGCGCGGGGATCTGCAGCTGTGCCGGAACAGGTGGGTCGGGTTCGCGGCCATACATAAGAAAGAATGGTGAAAATCCTGTCGCAGCATGGGGAGCCAATCTGTATGCCGCTAGAACCCCTTGAATTTGTAAGTCCCAATCAGTCTGTGAGTCCGAGACTTGCTGCGACAACATAGACGAGATGGTGCGATGCAGACGCTCGACCATCCCGTCCGTTTGCGGGTGATAAGGAGAGGTTCGAATTTTTTTCGTTCCTAGGAGATCACAGACTTGTTTTAGGAGTTTCCCGGAAAAATTTCTACCCTGGTCGGTCAGCAACCGCTCCGGAGCACCTTTGTCCATGACATAACCCTGGACAAAGGCGTCGACGATGGCTGCTGCCGACTGATTTGGCAGGGGCCAGGCCATAGGCCAGCGCGTAAAATATTCGACCCCAGTAAGCAAATATCTGTTACCCCTGGGGGTGGCGGGGAATGGCCCCAGAATGTCCAGTGCGACCAGTTCATTTACTCGGGAGACCTGGATGGACTGCAAGGGCGGGTTCGACTCCCGTGCCGGTGGTTTGCGCTGCGCACACCGAGGGCATGCTGCCAACAGATCAGTGACATCCCTTGTCATGCCTGGCCAAAAAAAATTCAGCTGGAGCAAGGAGAGAGTTTTCTGGGTCCCCAGGTGGAGGAGGCGCTCATGCGCAGCCCACACCACCTTACCCCGTAATCCCGAAGGGACCACCAGCCGGTGACGGTGGGATTTGCTGTCCCAATGCATGAGCAACCCTGCGTGCATGCCCCAAGCGTCGGCCTCACCCGTCCCCCGCCCCCTCTCTCCGGCGCGACGACGCAACGCGAGGAGGGAGGTATCCTCCATTTGGAGGCGCCCCCATTCATTAACGGGCAACCCAAGCAGGGAATCTTTCCCCTGTTCCGCGATATCATTGGTGACCAATGTTTCGTCATTGGCGGCGGCCGCCAGGACCGGAACCATCATGTCCCCTGCCGGCTTGCAACGCCCAGACCCCAGGAGGCATGCGCATTCGGAGGCGGTTGGCATCCGTGACAGAGCGTCAGCGTTGGTGTGGCGAACGCCCTTACGGTAGGTGGTTTCGAAATCGAAATCCTGGAGGACCTCCAACCATCGGGACAATTGTCCCGATGGCTGTTGAACCTTCAGGGCGTACTGCAGTGCCGCATGATCTGTGCGGACGGTGAAATGCCGACCGTACAGATATGGGCGATACTGTTGGATGAAATAGACAATTGCCAACAGTTCCCTACGGGTGACACAATATCTTTGCTCCGCTGGAGACAACACCCGACTGCCGTACGCAACCACCCGTTCCACGCCGTCAACCACCTGGGAAAGCACACCTCCAATACCCGTGTTGCTCGCGTCGGTGTCGAGCAAAAACGGCCTAGAAAAATCTGGGTAAATCAGGGGAGGAGCCTTTACCAG
Organism: Lampetra fluviatilis; assembly: GCF_964198595.1. Lineage (NCBI taxonomy): Eukaryota > Metazoa > Chordata > Hyperoartia > Petromyzontiformes > Petromyzontidae > Lampetra > Lampetra fluviatilis. Next base: position 560,775 of record NC_136323.1, on the reverse strand, counting down.
GGCGTCCCGAAGGGAGCAGAAAGCAGCTTCCTCCTCCTGACCCCAGTGGAACCGAACCCCTTTAGATGTTAACGCGTGTAGGGGTTTGGCAATCGTTGCAAAATTAGCGACGAAGCGTCGGTAATATGATGCGAAGCCAATAAAACTCCTGACCTCTCCCACCGAGGTGGGAGTCGGCCAGGAGCTGACACACTGCGTTTTGGCGGGATCGGTAGCAATACCCGAGCGCCCTACGATGTGCCCCAAATAACGCACCGACTCGCGTAACAAATGGCATTTCTGGGGCTTAAATTTCAAATTAGCAGCCCGCATCTTTAGGAAAACCGCCCGCAACCTCTGGAGATGTTCATCAAAAGTTTTACCAAAGACAATAACGTCATCCAAATAAATCAGGCACGATTCCCATTGCAATCCAGCCAAAACCAATTCCATCAATCGCTGGAAAGTTGCCGGCGCTGAGTGTAAGCCCATCGGCAACCGGTTGAATTGGAACAGGCCGTGCGGTGTACGGAAAGCAGTTTTAGGCTTAGAATCATCGTCCAGAGGAAGCTGCCAGAATCCCGAAAGTAAATCTAGTGTGGAGAAGAATCGCGCTCCCGCCAAGGCGTCCAGCGATTCGTCCATCCGTGGGAGCGGGTATGCGTCGGCAACCGAAATTTTATTAAGGCGCCGAAAATCCACGCAAAACCGCAACGAGCCGTCCTGCTTTTTAACCAGGACGATCGGCGCTCCCCAAGGGCTGGTGGAGGGAGAAATGATGTCGGCGGCTAACATGTCATCAACAGCCGATTTGACATGGTCCTTTTCGGCGGGACTTAACCGAAACGGATTTTGGCGAATTGGCGCGCTGTCACCCGTGTCAATATGGTGACGCAGCAGGTGAGTGCAACCCAAATCATATTTATCCCGACTGAAAACGTCGGAAAATTCCCTCAGTAGCGTTCTAAGCTGTTGGCGCTCTGAATTTGTCAGGTCCGTCGATCCCGCACAAAGCGCGTCGAGCCACCCTTCATCGCTGTCCGAATGTGGGAGCATTCGGGAAGCAGTGCCAACATGGTTCGCGACAGGTTCCTCGCAGGGTACCGGCGTCGCGTGAGCGAGCACCGTCCCTTGAGGAACCACCACTGTCTGCGACCCCACATTGAGGACCGCGATGAAAGGGTCCTCGTCCCCTCCTACGACGGTCTGGGCCGGAATCAAATTAGGTGCACTAACCCCGGCCCTAGACGGTCCCAGCAAAACACCCTGATCCCCTACGCCCTTAGCGAAGGGCTTACGAAGTTTCAGAGGCACTAGCATTTGAGCTCCCGGCGGCACACTAACTGTTCTGACGACGAACGCCGGTACCGTCGCGAACGCCGTCCGAGCCGCCGCAGGGGAAGTCAGGAAGGCCATGCGTCGCCCTGACGGAAGCTCAATGCATCCTTGGTCGATCAAAATACGAATGGGCATTTTGCCTAAGAAATCCGTCCCCAGCAGGCACGGAACCGCCAGCGAGGAGGAAACGAAAATCGGCCCCGACAATTTGATGTCCCCAATAGAAATTTGCGCTCGAATCTGTCCCATGATGCCGAGAGAGCCCCCGTTAGCGGCATAGAATGGGACGTTAACCGGCATTAAAGGCCGGCTTTGTACGGGCAGAATATTGTAAATTAATTCCGAAATGATTGTCGCCGATGCCCCCGTATCGACCAAGATGCGTACTTCTACCCCGTCGATGTGTCCGACCACGGCCGACGACCCTGACGACGCGGCTACCACGCGATGGGCCAACACGGACCACTGTTTGGGCTCGATTTGAGTCCCCGCAGTGATCCGCGTTGGCCCCTTGCAACGCGACATCGGCCCCCCGTTTGTTGTGGTGCGAGAGTGTGCAACGGGTGGGTGCTTTGGCCAAGCATGTGTGGTGCCGCGACTCGCCGGATCATGTTGCTGGAGCTTGGGAAGAGGAGGGCCGGCGTGCCGTCGAGGCGTCGTCCCGCGCTGTCGCGGAGAGCGGCACCCCGAGGCGACGTGGCCCCGGACGCCGCAGTTGAAACACCGCGGGAGCCCCGGTGGAGACGATGGGCGGTTGAAACGGCTTGACCCGTCCCGGGCCGAGCGTACTTCTTGCGCCTGTTGCCGTCGATGGTCGACGGCGAAGAGCTCCTCCGTCGGAAGGGTGGCTGCAGCCACCGCACGCCCTGCCGATGCCCTGCTGGCTTTCCGCCGCAGGGACAGAAGGTTGGCGTGAAGGAGGCGCGCCGCCTGAAGAGAGGTCATCTCAGCGTCCTCCTGTGCGACGACAGCGATGTCCAGGTCGTCTGCCAGGAGGAGTATTTTCTCCGTGACCATCGCGTCCACGCCATCGTCGTCCATACGGGGAAAAGCCGTCTTAGCCAGCGCTAGGAGGCTCGTCCTGTATGCCAGGGGCGACTCCTTTTCACCCCGCTTGCGCTCGTAGAACCGCTCTCTGCATTCTGCTGAAGGTCCATAGACCCCGGCCAGCAGTTGTAGCGCCTTCGGCAGAGTAGACCGCTTCTCTTTCGGCGCCGATGTGAGGGCGGCGAGCGCGTCTGCGTCGAGGAGCGCCGGCAGCGCGCAGAGGGCTTCATCGTCGGACCACCTTGCCATTTCTTGGTGGGCGATGAAGCGTCGCTGGAAGCCGCCCCAGTCGCCCTCTGCACCAACAAATTCTTTCAGCGGAGGCAGCCGTTGTTGCAGCGCAGCGTTCGCCTTGGAAGTCTGCAGGCTGTTATTCCCGGGACTCGGCTGTGCGTCGGCGCGAATGGCAGATGGAATCGCCTGTCGCCGATGTGATGACGCTCCCTCCGCCGGTGATGACGCAGCTGTCCCAGCGAGAGCGGTGTCGGACCCAAGGTTGAGCCCGGCCACGCCCTCTGCAGCTGCCGTAACGATGGCAGGAAATTCAAAGTTGGAGTCTTCAGAAATGGCGGGAAGGCGCTCAGGTCGACGACTCCCCTCGCCCCGTGGTGGACCACCAGCCCCCAGCCGCGTGATGTTTTCCAGCGTGGCGGCAGCGGCGTACAGTAGCTCCGCCAGTCTCTCGTGAGCCAGCCGTAGCGCGTCTGGCTGCGGCCCCTCCTCATGCCGATGCCCCGGTAGGAACGCGTCGGCCCCCGGCTGCGCCATGTCTTGGTGAGCCGTCTCGGGCTCAATGACTTCAGCAGTGTCCCCCTCCGGTACTCTGGCTCGAGCTGTCTGACGTGTATCCATGTTCGTAATACTTCTGACCCCAGATGAAGTACCGGTAAGTACGCTGGACACCCAGGTTGAGGCACACGTATGTTTATTCAAGCTTGTCGGTACAGGACAGCACTAGAGGGGGTAGCGGCCCCCTCACCCGGATAACTGGGGATACACCCTAGCTAATCCTGACCTACTCCCAAGTCCTCCACTAACGGGCTAGGGGAGGCTAACTGGCCCGACACTGGTGAGTCGGGCTACGGTCTCCGGAGTCCCAGGGTACTGACCCTGGTTCACGGAACCACGCCTCTGGCTTGATCCTCCGCAGCCCTGACAAGGGCGGCGTCGAGGGGAGTCCAGGGCTTCTAACTAGGAGATCTTCCTTCTTCCTCCTTCGTTCCCAGACTGAGCCACGAGCTCTCTCTGTCCTCCCCCTTTATACCCCCCGTCAGGATCACAACCCCCCCAGGCTGCCTGATGCGGACGTCGCTGCGGGCACCCCCCCCGTGTACTCCCGGAGCTCCGCCCACTGTGTTTATTCCCCGTTGGATCCCATGCACCTACAGCCCTCCCGTAACAACCCTACATTAGTAACGACGTTGTTTTTAAAGACATTGTTACTCACCGCAGTAAACCGTAGCGACACGCCCGCACTCTACGATGGCAGGCGACAAACTGTGCCGCAAGCCCTCCCCCGTGGCCTTTTTTGTCTGTTTGAAATACAGATTTTTGTGTATATTAAGTTTTATTTTGTGCACGTATTGCATAGTGGTTATGTAATGTATCATAATTTTAATGTGCCTTATTATACAACGTTGTTTATGTATTTGGTTTATGTGATGTGGGTAATGCGTGCATTGTACGTATGGGTTAGTTATATGCATTGTTTATTATGTGCATGAAACATTGTGCGTACTGTATGCAATTATGAATAGTTTGTTGCGTGTGTGTCTGTTATAATACTTTCCAAGCAGGCCTTTGCCCGTAGCCTGCATTGCTGTTTTTATTTCCAATGCTGGCCAGGGAATATTTGCAATGGAACTTCGTGTAAAGATGCTAGATTGGGTAAAATGCATGTCTGAGCAAGAAAATAGCCTCAAGACATTTATGCTGGCCACGTCTCTCTCTGAGAAGGCCACAGCTTGGCATCATGCCAGTGACCAATGACGGCCAAAGCTGCTGCTTGCTGCTATGCTCCACAAAATCGCAATTCCAATCCGTCTCCTCCGATTAGCACGGTTGGTTACATACAGTGCGAAAGAAGTTCAACACACATACATACACACTGCCCATAGACTTACACTACCCATAGACTCAACACTACACCTCCCATTAGCATGGTTGACTATGTACGGTGCGAAAGAGGTTCAACATGCATACATACACAGGCCTGAGATGTGGATTTTTTTCGGATTAGTCCGGCAAACGGGAGTGCATCCTGCACGCGTCAGTGAGCATGAGGCACCCTGAGTGGAGTTCAATCGGCATAAGAGTTGCCTACACAGATGCAGAGACAAACAGGGGTAGCAAGTGGCACGCGTGCACAGAATGTTGTGATGAAGAGCAGTAGGGCTGGAGCGATGCATCAACGAAAATGTATTCTTTATCCAATTGATGCAAGCATGGGAGATAGAACATCACTTTGATTTACTAAACTCTATTTAGCGATGCGAGTATAAAAATCGGCATTCATTATTATACCATTGTGCCTGAAGAGGAAAGTGTATAGTAATAGTATAATTTACACAACCTATAAGCCCTACATCCTTTTGGGAGGGCATACATTCAGTAGCACGGATCGAACACAAGCAAACTCTGGACTGGTTTTGACGTGCAATATCCCATCAGCAGAGCCAGGCTTGCTTGTGTAGCAACACCCTGCTTAGTAAACTAAGTTGCCTCCGTTTCTCCAAACAAGCAGTGGAATGGTTAAAAAATTACCTCTCTTCTCGCACCCAAACTGTATTCATAGATGCTTGGAGGTCAAACAGTGTTAAGATAACAAAAGGGGTTCCACAGGGTTCCATCCTCGGCCCCCTCTTGTTCTCTCTTTATGTCAATGACTTGGGCACTGACCTGGATCATTCCAGGGTAAATCTGTTGCAGATGACACGATACTGATTACTGCTGGCCACTCTCTGGATGACGTGATTGCTAGGCTCCAGGGTGATTTCAACAAACTACAACATCAGCTAGTTGCTCTTAAACTCGTCCTGAATACCTCCAACACCAAGGTGCTATACTTCTCACCAGGACTAAAGCAGAAAGTTATTTTTCCCCAATTACATTCCTTAAATAATTATCAAATAGAGCAAGTCAAGATCTATAAGTATATTGGGGTCATCTTTGATTCAAAATTGAATTTTCAAGATCACATTGATTATATTGGTCAAAATAAAAAAGTGGTTTTCTGGATAATAACTCTTTTTCAGAAGCGACCTGGCCACAAGTGATAGCCCAATTAAGTGCCATTATCGTCTCGAAATTTCTAGCGGCCAAATACTCGAAACGCATGTCCATTCTAAATGTGGAGGGGAAAACCGGAGGACGACCACAACCACATAGAAGATATGTTGATCAGCTCACGTGCAACAGGAGCGGGATTGGATTGTGGCGACGCAATAGGCCGTGGGGCTGATGGTGAATCATTGTTTTCGGCGTGCACACGTTACAGAGCGCAATGGCCACGGGGAAGATGAAGCCACGTAACACCGAGCAGTGACCTGTCAAGTTGAAAGTTGCGTTTAGTTGAAAGTTGCGTTTAGTTTAAAGTTGCGTTTAGTTTAAAGTTGCATTTAGTTTAAAGCTGCTTTTAGTTTAAAGTTGCTTTTAGTTTAAAGCTGCTTTTAGTTTAAAGCTGCTTTTAGTTTAAAGTTGCTTTTAGTTTAAAGTTGCTTTTAGTTTAAAGTTGCTTTTAGTTTAAAGTTGCTTTTAGTTTAAAGTTGTTTTTAGTTTAAAGTTGCTTTTACTTTAAAGTTGCTTTTAGTTGAAAGTTGCGTTTAGTTTAAAGTTGTTTTTAGTTTAAAGTTGCTTTTAGTTTAAAGTTGTTTTTAGTTGAAAGTTGTTTTTTGTTGAACCAGGCGAGGGAACTCAAGAGACCAAGAAGAGACTCATTTGCAAACGTGGCCTGGGCCAACAAAATGACACAACCATGAACAAAGTCGAGCACTGCTCCAGCAATGAAGTATAGCAATCAGAATAAACACAAAAATACGTGAACTGCGAGATGCACTCATCAATAGATAGTGGAGTGAACAACACACCAGCTGAGTGTGCCGAGCAGGAGCTTACTCTTGTGGACCAGGTGGCTATGAGAAACAGCTGCATGCACACCGAGGCTGCAGAACACCCCGATTGCTGTTGAAGGTTTAAGAATATCAGTGTCGCATAAATAACATTAACAACGTGAAGATGTATCCCTCCTCAAACAAGCATGGCCAATACTCATTGTTGGCGATGGTGGAAATTCCATATTTCCATGGTGTTGGATATTCGCATTTACTGCTACGATATCAAACTATTAAACTGTTTTATTTTACCAGGTAAGGCTCAATGAGCTATATAGCTCCTTTTCATAAGCGACCTGGGCACAAATGATTGCTCAACAAAGAGAATTATCATGTAAACATTTATAGCAGCCAAACACTCAAACACGTTTCTAAACGTGTAGGCTGTGGCGTAAAACCAGAGGACCCGGAGAAAAATCCACGCGACTACAGCGGAGAAAGACCCCGCAAACTCCAAAAAATATACAGCAGCAGGCGTCAGGGTCGGGATCGAACCCACGACCTCTTGTACACCAGGCGAGGTAGTTAACATCTCCTAGCCACCGTGGCGCCCATCATATAAAGCAGAGGTTCGGCTGACGGAATACTATACTGCAGTCATATCTGGGGTATGGCACCCAAATCCTAACGACCTCAGAATTCAGCATCCAGCAGTCAGGGTGACTCCAGGCACTTGCTCACCGGTGAACAGCCGCCTCCACGTCACTCTTATCGCTACTACGTTGGGAAACAACGTTCCCAGCACCAAACAGTTTGAATACCACAGCGAATTGACCATGGACGCATGGTACACAGTTATCCAATTCATGGTCAACAGGGGTTGCTTGCTTGCTTGCTGTATATGAGCGCGATCTGTTGCTTTCTAAACCGGGCAACTTCGAGTGTCTGCTTGCACGTGGACGTCCGACTCGTTGCATGCGCAATCTTCCACGCAGACGCGCTTCGGTGTCATAACCAAAGTCGCGCGGAACTGATCGCTCCAAGTGTGGAACCCGCACGAAGCGAGTGTCGCCGTTAGAGGAGAGAACACGAGCTCTGGGCTCGTCTGACTTCACGGAGGACTGCAAGAGCTCAACAACTTCGTGTTTGCGTTTCGTCTGTCAGCCCGTCTCCCCGCATCTCCGATGAGCACACTCGCCTACGCACGGAGCGACAGAAGTTTAGTAGACAGGCGTTCTTAACTTACCGGGCTGGAATCTCGCTCGCTCGCCCGCCCGTCTGCCAGCACGGAGCGAGCGGTGGTGGATACGTCGGGGTCCACGACTACAACAACAACCATCACCACCACCCTGGGGAGCCGGGGGAGTGGGGACGGAGCTCTTCAGACCAATGCCACTCCCCGGGGCTGCTGGAGGGGGGGGTGTGCCCCGTGTTCTTTGCGACCATTGGTGGAAGCCAGGAATTAGATAACTCGCTGCTGCTATTGCAGCAGCTGCTGCTGAGTTGGCAGTGGTGCTGAGTGGTGCACCGAGAGAGAGAGAGGCGGGTTCTCAGGCGCGCTTCTCCGCGTCTCCCCGCCGCGCTGCACACGCGCCAGGCCGAGAATGCGGCTCCCGCGAGACAAACGCAGCAGCAGCAGCAACGCGCGCGTGGCTCTCATCCTTGCACAGCACAGGCAAGGATCCCCCGGTACGACATGCTGCTGCAGCCCTGTGCCAGACTTCTGTTTGACTCTCATGCGGGAATCCCACGGCGGAGAGAGCGCCTCGTAGCGGCCAGAGGCTAAAGAAACAGAATGAGCGGAGATTTTAATTTATTAAATTTAAATAAAAATGTATTAACGTGGTCGCGTGGATTTTTCTTAGGATCCTCCGATGTTTCCCTCCACATTTAGAAACATGCGTTTAGATTATGTCGCTGCTGCGATACATGTCCACACATGATGATCATGGTGGTGGTGATAAATCACTTGGATGAGCTACATCATGAGTGGCCGGGCCTCCTCTGAACACGAGCTGATCGCTCAGTGGGTGGCTCCTCGCCGTATCCCATCTCCTTCGAAGCAACGAGGGTTGGTGGTGGAACACGACAAGTCGGCCATGCCCCCTTCCCGTGCGTGTCGAGGAGCCGCCACACACCCTGGTTCGCCAGGAGACGGCGGTGCCAGCACGTGTGGACGAATGCCATCTGTTCCTTCTGCCACTGAGTAGCTCATTGAGGGGGGGGGGGTCGGCAGGTCGGAGGGCATCAGCTGAGGAGTCCCAGGCCGTTCCTGCAAGTTTGTGGGTGGCAAGCGGTCGCCTTTTATCGGTCTTCTTCTCCTCCTGTCGTATGGCTGCTGCTGCTGCTGTAGATGCAGAGCAACAACTAAGACGTCACGTCCAGGCGGTCAAGCCCCCGTGCGGTGTCTCCTTCCTATCTGTGGACGGGGCATCGCGTCGTGATCACGTGGTGTGCGTCGTGATCACGTGGTGTGCGTCGTGATCACGTGGTGTGCGTCGTGATCACGTGGTGTGCGGTCTGTTCGGGATGACCGCAGTCGTCACACTGCGTCGTTTTAAACTTTACATTTGTGCACCATCCGGTATCCGCATCTACTGCTGCTGCTGCTGCCATGGTTTGTGCAGTGGATGCGAGTTAGGGTGGACCGTGAGCTTCGTGGAAGGTCAAACCCCAGGCATCTCGCCGTGTTGTGTCTTCCACGAGCGGTGTTTGTCTGGGAGCTCTTTTGAACTCCATGCAGCTCGACATTTTCGCGGTGGCCAACCTCTTGCGTGGTGCTTCGTGTCACCTGAAGCTCACCCTCATCCAGGCGAAATGGACGTAGTCATACTCGGAGGACTGCGCGATCTCTTGGTGTGGTCTGGGACCGCTTTGTTGTTGTTGTTTTTGCTGCCTTTCCCAATATTCAAAAATAACACTTATATAATAAATTCATTTTTATTTAGATTTAGTGACTTGCTTACCCATTTTGTCTATTTTGCACTCCGATCGTTGTTGTTGTTGTATTGTTGGCTGTTGTAACTTTGCTGACCCGCCCGACTGGATGTCTGTGAAACAAGAGCTTCATGGCTCATCGGATTCCTCCTCCCCAAGTCTCAATCAAGATTATAAACACCCCCCTTCTAAAGCGTGTTGGACCAGTCGATCCCAATATGACCCGCCCACCCCATAGTCAACCCCACGCCCCTTGTGGCGCTGCGCAGTTGGTATCACCCGCCCACCCCATCGTCAACCCCACGCCCCTTGTGGCGCTGCGCAGTTGGTATCACCCGCCCACCCCACGCCCCTTGTGGCGCTGCGCAGTTGGTACGACCCGCCCGCCGACTCCTCTTGCTGGACGGAAGCCATCTCTCTCTCCCTGCCAGGGGCAGAGCGCGCAGGCAGTTACCTTCTAAAAACAATAATTAGTTGCGATAAAAATTACTCACAACGTTTAGTATCTGAACAACGCCACTCATTCGTGCCCGCAGGTGCAGAGGTTGTGGGAGTAGCGGACCCCAGAGGACCCCAGGGGGGACCCCCGCTCGTGGTCGGCCGTTGCGGGACCTCGATCTAGTCGAGTTTCCCTGCAGGACATCCCCTTGCGTCTATCGTTAGGACTGTCCCGGTGTCTCTGCTCGACTTCCCAGCCACCTACTTACGGTAAACATTTGCGATATGCTTTCTTCTTTGTAAGCGAACATTATTCTAAAATACCAAATCTGCAATCCCTGTGCTAGATGTAGGCCACCGTTCACGGGGGTTGGCAGCTAGGCCCAGGCGCTGATCGCCGCGGTCACGAGTCGAACGCGCTTCTTCGTGTTGCGGTGTGTGCCCCGCCGCGTCACCACTCGACTCGAGTTTAAACAATGTGCATTTAAACAGGTTCATTTCAGACATTCACTGTGAACCCTTGGTACCCACAAGGCCTGGACTTGTGCGCCTTGAGGTAAAACGATTGCGCCATGTGGCTTTGTGAAGCGCCTTAGAGGTGCCGCCTTCGTCTCGCTCTCTTGAGCCCTAGGAAATGGCATTGGACCCCGAGAATAGTAAAGATGTTTGTGCATTATTGCATCAATTGATGTGTGCATGTGGAGTGTATATTGACAATTACAGACTCTCCGCCACATTTCGTGATACTGTACTGAACTCCAAAAATCCGCGCTCCGTGTAAACAATCTTGGGCTTGATTCTTTGCGATGCGAACTCGATTAATTATGCAAATGTATAATTTTTTATATATCGATTAATGAGAGTATTTAAAATAATGCGCGTTGCAAATAGGCAGCTGCCTTTGCAATTATCTGCACGTGTTAAATTGTCTCATTCGGTGACGATGGAAGAACATTGATTTAAGAGTTGGTGGTGCTGGTGTTTGGGCAGTGGTGCACAAGGACATCTTATTTCTTAGACTTTTCTTCCTCAGGAATGTGGGGCGGTTAATCCTTCTTTTGAAATGGTCATTCGGCCCAGGAATGCATTGCCTAGGTGCGTTGTACCTTGAATAAACATCCCATCAATGCATTGCAATGTATATATTTTTTACGTAAATGCGTTTATTTTCATAATACGTTTGTGTTATTGAAGATTGGGTCGGTTATTAAGTAGCTACTATAAGGTAACTCATTCATATGCCCTTTTAACAACTGGTAATCAGCAATCAATGTTTTAAAAGTAAACTATCACGCCGCGCGTCTTTTGGACGTGTGCGGGTTTACCCGCTCCAAAAATAAGAGAGACCTTTTTTTAAATTTTGACTTAAAGCTTTCGTGACTGCAGGAATTCATTTTCTTGGGTCTTTCGGTAAAGTCACGTTGCTGTACTACCATCCCCCAATCACCTTGCAACCCAAGCCTACAACAACACCTGGTTTAAAATACTCTGCCTTCCAAGTATGAACCAGGCTTAAACCTGCTTAGCTTCTGAGGTCTGGTTGTTTGACCAGCCACTGATGACATGAGCTGCCGTAACAATTCACATGCTGGCTGAGATTTGTGGCCTACCAAGGTTGTGGCAATTTACTCGTTGAGTGGCCTGGTGTGTGTGTAACGTGTGTAACGTGTGTAACGTGTGCCTGCAGGATTGCAGTTATGGCGAAACGAATTCCCAGCCTCCTTGACAACATGTTTTCAATTCAGCTGCCCAGCAAAAAAGGTAATTGGGGATAATTTTACTCCTGTGTAGATTTTTTATATGTGTGCTTTATTGCTGCGCGGCGTGTTCCAGGTTTTACTGCAGCTTATTTGGTGTGACATCTGACATCTCGCTCCAGTACAACGTGAAAACACATTGGCGACGGGACAGTTTACACCTTTTCACTTGTGTTATTTGCAGAAGTCAACCATTCAGAATGATAATCTTTATTTATCCTGGAGAAATCCGATGAGCTACGGAGCTCTTTTTCACATACAAGGATTCAACATAAGGATATTCACGTGAAATCGCAGCTTCTTTCTACCAGGCGCAGAACACATACTAACCATGCTCGCCGTGATGGTGGCCACGCATCTCCAGGGGAAGGGATCCTGGGACCGGTGCCAGGGCACGAGGAGCTCTTCCCGCACTCCGACGAGCAGCCGCCGCTGGGTTTTGGGCGCCCACCGATCCTCGGCAGGCCGCCGAGGGAAATGCTTCCGCGGCAAGCGCACCCACTCAGCGCCGCTGCAATGGGTGGGAGACACCACGTTGAGTTCTCCGGAATGCCAGACCCGCGATCCGGTACGCTAGCACGGCAACCGCACGGCAACCACGTCAGACAACGTAATAATGCCGTAATCGGAGAAAACGGCACAGCGCACAATATACAATGCGCACCATACTTGGCACACGACCTCCACTCCAATCGCGCCGAACTATATACAACATGCACTGTACATGGAACACACCGAACCAAACTATATACACCGCATCGTACCCAGTAAACAGCACACTATACACAACACACACCGTACTCTTCGCAGCACAGCATACATAGCACACACACCACTATTTACGCTGTACACGGCAGACAATCTGCGCTTTATCTCCAGGAGTGGGCATCCTGGGGCCGGCTCCTGGGCAGGAGGACCTCTACCTGCACTCCTCCACCTTCGGCGGAAGGGAGTTGCCTCCGCGGCAAGGGCGCACACTGAGCCCTCCTCCCCCGCTGGGCCTGCGCCCCCCGCCGAACGACCAGCCCCGGCCCATGCTTCTGAAACACCGCATGGCCGCCCGCGACGAAGACTACGGTGGGCGTGGCGACGACGCACCCGTGTACAGAGAGGCGCAAGACTCGCACTCTTACGACTGTGTGCCCTCCAACGATGACTATGTTACTCAGCATCACACGCAGCAACGCTTTGAGTACGGCCACCAAGCGACACCGCTGGATGGCGGCAGCATAGCGGGAGGCCCCTACGATCGTGAAAACTACGATTGCGACACCTACGAACGCGAGCAGTTCGATCGTGACCGCTACCAACGCGACCCCTACCGACGCGACGCGTACGACCGTGAAAGCTACGCGCCTGCCGCGGACGGCGGCGAGTACGAGATAACGGGGCCCGACCCGTACGAGAGAGCGTCGGCACCATATGGGACGGCCTACGAGCAGGCTCCAGAGGTGCCGCGTTCCGGGCGGGGGCTGCTCGGTTCGCCACCACCCCTGGTGCCGCCACCGCAGTTAAACCCGTACCCGCAGACGAGCCTGCTGGGGGACCCCTACATGCCACGGCCGACGGTGGCGCCGCCGGTGCTGCCTTTGCTGCACACCCCCCTGCCCTTGCCAGTGCGCAGACATGTTGGGGTAAGTGGCTGATTTACAGTTGGCAACTGCATGTTGAAAGCTTGTTATTGTTGTTGTTGGCCTCAAACTTTCAATTGTTGGAAAAAATCTTCCTTGGTTTTCTTTCGTTTCTTTACTAAGTTGCGTCTGACCAGGAGTTGCCTATGAACTCATTGATTTCATCTCACCACTATCTCTTACACGGTCTTTCCATGCTTATTTTGCCTTGCGCAGTTAATTGTGTCCATCTCTCATTAGTTCTCATGACATAGCCTGGCATTTTCCACTTTTTTTTACTTTAGCAAAAGCTAAAGTTGCCAGGCATGATACTTGCCGCACCACTTTCTTGTGGGTTTTTTTACACTTTATTTTTAATAGGTTCTCACGTAGAGGAGAGAAATACGCGGTGCGCACAGTTAAACGGGTGCAGCAGAGGGCAACCAGGTGTGCGCGTTGCAACATGAGGTTTGCACAGACAAACCACCAGTAATTAAGGGGGAAAGCGGGTGCAGCTGAGGTCGAACAGGTGCTACGCTGTGACCGAGACGGGAGATGGGGGGTGATGATAAGAGATTAATGGGACAACTGGCGCCGGCCTGGCGGCAGCTTAAGTAAAAGCACGTGAGGACTAGGGATGAGCAGGGGGATATAAGCAGGAGTGTGTGTGAGCGGAGCGGGGAGTTGTTGCCGGGAACCAAGAGTGAAGTCATCTCACCGCTGCCATTCCAGCCATCAACGGGACCTCAACCCTCACGCCGTCACTGGGCAGATGTTGGCTGAACCCCCCGCCCGGGACAGACGGGAGAGTGGGTCTGAGGGAGTGTAGGTGAGGACAGCGGTGAAGATGCGAAGTTGCTGTGTGCAGAATCGCTGAGTGCGAAGACGCTGTGTGCGGAGTCGCTGAGTGCAGAGCTACTGAGTGCAGGATAAGTGAGGTGCAGAATAGATAATAGCGGGGAGAAGTTAAGTATATGTGACCGTACAGATAGTTATAGGAGTGCCTACTTTAACTGGCGCAAAAATAGGTGAATAAAGTGTAAGCAGGTGACTTGTTACAACGTGTCGTTGTGAGTAATTTTTGAAGACCCTACACCCGCAGACGAGCCTGCTGGGGGACCCAGACATGCCGCGGCCGGCAGTGGCGCCGCCAGTGCTGCCTTTGCTGCACACCCCCCTGCCTTTGCCAGTGCGCAGACGCGTCGGGGTAAGTGGCTGATTTACAGTTGGCAACTGCATGTTGAAAGCTTGTTATTGTTGTTGTCGGCCTCAAACTTTCAATTGCTGGAAAAAATCTTCCCCAGTTTTCTTTCGTTCCTTTACTAAGTTGCGCCTGACCAGGAGTGGCCTATGAACTCGTTGATTTCATCTCACCACTATCTCTTACACGGTCCTCCTATGCTTAATGAACTTTATTTTGCTTTGTGGAGTTTATTGTGTCCATCTCTCATCAGTTCTCATGACATGGCCTGGAATTTTCCACTTGTTTTTGCTTTAGCAACAGCTAAAAGTTGCCAGGCATGATACTCGCCACATCACTCCCTTGTGGGCTTTTTGACACTTTATTTATTTTAATAGGTTCTCACTGTGTAGGCTACACAGGTATCTGTATAGATGTATATACTTGCGTATGTGAATTGGAGTGATGAGTCGAGTGAAATGGATTGCCGCATCAAAGAATGGAGAGGGATGGCGATGGCATGGGGAGGCCTTCATTGAGCAGTGGCTAGAAAAAGTCTCATGCTGATGTAAAGGACAGTGGCTAGACAATGTCTCATCATGATGGTGAAGAAGGTACAGTCAAACCTCATTATTTTGGTTCTTGGTAATTCATAATTGGGGATAATTCGGCTGCGCCTTCGGCACATACGCTGTATTAGTTATTCGCCATGAGCCGAATTGCTGTACCGAATAGTCCAATTTCGGCATACACTTGGAGCGACGCCACTCGCCACGACCAAAACAATGACTCAGTCTGGTGGCGGCGCGCCTGGTGAGCGTCAGTGCAGACACCTTGCTTTGGATTTTACCTTGTTTATGCACTCTGTGGAAGCCAAGCCTCTCAGAAATGTCGTCTACACCTACATGAAGTAATAGATAGGGACTGGAGTATAAATCCCTTAGTCTGTGAGACAAATACAAAGTTTTGGGATAGAATTGATGCAGGTGTGTCAATGCGTATGGTGTGTGAAGAGTTTGACGTAAAATCAAGCACCTGTTACGACATCAAGAAAGGCCGGGAAAAGATTAGGGAGCCTTAACCTTGGAGGATCCTAGCAGCTCCACAAAGGTACAGAAGAGGATCAACGCTGCAGAGTTTGTTGATTTGATAGTGCGGTATATTAGTGGGTCCACACAGGAGCGTGCAGCTGGCGTTCATGTCCTCGGTGTGGACATTCAACACGCCTGGCAGGAAGCACTGGGGAATACCATTGTACATAATTCGGAATATTGGACAATTCGGCAAGACCAGAACTCCATGTGTCGAACTACCAAGGGTTACTGTATCTTCATCCACCAGTGGAGAGACAATATAATAGCGGAGGACAATGGAGTACTAGACATCTCCGTGGATAATGTCATGTGATCAGCATTTGGTTTTTCCTCCGCACTGTCACTGCTGTCGTCACAGCCTTACGAGCGGGACAACCGTGTCGCGTCTCGTAGCCGTGCCCGCGGTGGGCAGACGCGCAGCAGCAGAGGCCGACTCAACACGTCTGCCGCGAACAAGCGGTCACAGTCTGCCAACGGGCACGGGGGCACCGCCTCCAGAGGAAGAACGCATGGTAGGTGCGGCGGGGTGGGTGAGTTAAGGCTGCCGGAGGTGTAGAGATGTTGACGCATTTATACAAGAACAAGAATGCGATGAGGTGCAAAAGCCTTTGCCATTGCAGCACCAACGTTTTGTAACAACCTTGTTTCCTCCCTTAACGTCATAAATCTTCCTTCTAAAAATATCCTGAAGCAGAAGATTAGTGCTGGATACAACAATCCTTTGCAATTGTGATTTGTAACTTTCATCCTTGCTCATGTATCGATAGTTAAATATTTCTGTGGAATTTTATTGATGGCGACTGTGTGTTGTGTGGTCTGGGACTGCCTTCGCTGTTGTTTTGCTGTCTTGCGCAAGTTTGGGAATTGGTGTACTTATACAATTTGAACTCGTATACTTTATTTTACATATTTATGTTTAGTGATTTGCTTACCTTTTATATACTTTGCACTACAATTGTGTTTTGTATTGTTGTTTTAACTTTCTGACCCGGCCCAACTGGCCATCTTAAAAGGAGCTTCATAGCTCATCGGATTTCTCCAGGATGAATAATGATTCTGATACCAGTGGCCGAGCGTGGTTGGAATAGCCCCTGGTGCAAGGAATGAAATGGGGGCCCTCCCTCTGTCAAATTTTCCCCTACCCGCCTTTTCGCAGCCCTTTGACATATATACTAATGTACGCATGTTGCACTTCTTTCGCACCGTACGTAGCCAACTGTGCTCATCAACGTGCGGGAGGACAACAAACTGAAGACAAAAAGCAATTCTAAACAAATGAGTTTTCAATCTAGATTTAAAAGTGGGGATAGCTCCTTTGGCTTCCGAATATCAGAAGGAAGAGCGTTCGAGACGGCCGCAGAAGCGCATCTGAAATGAAGCAATGCAGTGACCGTCTTTGTTCTATGGCTAGCCAAAAGCTGCTGCTGCTGCGAGGATGATCGGAGTTTGTGTGATGGTTTATGCTCCTTGACGAGATCAGAAATATATTTTGGTTCATTTGTAGCATGCCCTTTGTGTGTAATGAGTGCGACCTTACAACGTCTTTTTTCGGCAACCGGAAACCAATGCAGCTGGGCGAGCACTGGACGGCCACCCCCATGCAGTCATTCCGCTGCTCATTCAAAAGCGACGCCACCGGTTTGCGCGTCTCGCTGCCCTCCCTGTGCTCGTTTGCTTGCTCGCTCTGTCTCGCGCAATCGTGTCCTATACCACTGGGGCTTGCGTTACAAAATAATCTCCCATTAGGGGCCCCTCGTCTACACAATTGTGCTCTGAGGCGTCTTGTTAAGTTGTGGGTGCAATATAAATGTAATTTGTAGCGGAGGAAGATCGAGGGCACCCCAAAGCTGATGGGCTGCTGGCCATTGTATTGTGAGAGGTGAGCTTGTCAATGTCGCTACCGCCACAGCGAGGCCTGAGATGGATGCAGCCCAAGGATAGCTGCTTATTGGTAACCTGATTTGTGTCTTGCTGTGTCTGTGTTGGTCAGGTGTTGGGGGCACTGGGGATTCTCAGATAAGCACAGCAGGAAAACATGGCTCAGAAGCACCCCCAGAAAAGAAAGCCAAGCTACAGACGTAAGATTCACACATTCCAATACACTTCCTCTTTGTAAACCAGCCATTCTGTGTTTTATAAACACACATACATCACCACGTTTTCTTTTTGTAGCCCATTGTAGTCCAACCAGTAATGTTTCATGATAATGTCCATGTTACATGCAAGGACTTTCTCATTTGGGAGGACAGATTGTGAAAATGGGAGTTCAGTTCTGACCAGCGTCATCTCGGTTGAACATATTTCACTTTGATCATCATTTGCCATTTCTTTATTTGTTTATTCTTTTTGTATTTTGCCTGGTAGTAGGATTTTCATTTGCTTGGTAGTGGCTGTATACTGGATTTGGGTCCTTATATATAATTAATGTACAGCGTTATGGGATCCTATTAGCATGAATGAAACTTTATAAAATTAAAGTATTCTTATTATCTTAGGTCAGTAATATGGTGGAATGTGGTCGAGTTGCTTGACTTAATTCAAAGAAGTTGACGGTGACGATCTAATTTCAGCAGAGGCTACCCTCAAACTTAGTCATGTGGATCTTCGATCTCTGGCTGCAGGTAAATTGTGAAGGTTAACTTCACTCAATGCATTTGTGAGCTTAGCAATGCTAATGCTTCTCAGAGAGGCTTCTCAGAATGGCAATAATATGTTTTTGTACCCAGGAAAACCTCACTTTTAGGAGTCAAAATAATCAATACCGTCTTTGTTGAAAAAATATGTAGCAACAGAGACAAGAAGACAATCTCCTTGATATATATCTGTCTCCACAAAACAACATAAGTTATTATGTGCACAATCCATCGGCCCTACGGCCTACTGGGGTTAAATAATTTCAACAGCATTGATTCAACAAACTGGACTGGTTTCATCACCGTGGCTTATCAGCAGTCATGCTTGCTTGCAAAAATGCTGTTGAACTGCCAGATTTTGAAGATAAGGACCCTCTCTTTAAAACATGGGTCCAAATTTTTTGTACAATTATAAAACAAATTACTCGAAATAATCATTAGCATTGTTGTGGAGAATATAAATATGGCCTTCTGGGAGTGAATAATTTCAGCAGCATTGATTAAGTGCAAACAAACTGGACTGGTTTCCACACAGCGTCTCATTAAAATCTTGGCTTCCTTGGAACAATGCTGGTAAACTGCCAGATATTAGAGACCAGGATCATTTCAACGATCTGTTGAACAGAATCGTTTGCAGGTTTTTTTATTTTGTTGTAATGTTCACAGTCGCGACGGAGCGAAGGATTTGGAGAAACATTCCGATGCCTCGGCCAAAGCTGGGAACAAAGGCGACAACGGTGGGGGAAATGAAACCTCTTTGACACAAGCGTAAACATCCATGCGCGCACACCCCCCGCATACACGTACACATTGGTCTAACTTAGTTCGTATGATGCACGCAAAATTTATTAATTAATCGCTCATGTTCGCATCAATGCACGATACGTACATGATTGTACAGCTACACTGGCAATTTGAGACCCAAACATTGTACCTCCTGGCTCTTGACAGCGCTTTGAGATCCTTTATGAAAAGCGCTACGTAAATTTAATTATTATTACATCAACAGGCCGTTGCGCATAACTCCTTCATAAATGGAAATTAAAGTCAAGCCACACTGCGATTGTGGTAATGCGACTCAAACTATGGGCCATATTTAGTAAACCACTGTCTTCTGCATTCCTTCAACGGAGACATAGCAAACCTTCACGTACGTTGTCCTGAAGCCCTGTAGTGACTGGCAGATCTCGAAATTGCAAGTTAGTTCCTGTACATATTGCCAAACGAGAATAGAACTAGCAATTGGACTATTTTCCGGCAGTAGAACATCGCCACAGTGCACCGTGCATTTGAGTTTTGTGCGCGGCCTCAGCTCATAGCGGTGTGGCACAAGACACCTGAACCAGTCCTGGACGTTGCCCCCCTTTGCCAACCTTATACTGACCAGTGTGGTGAAGTATGGTCAAACAGCCCCCATAATCAACGCAGTATATGGGACACGTGTCCACTAGTGGATTGACAAAGGGCTCTAAATCGTTGTTATGGGGTCTCAGGCTAAACACTGAGGTTGTAAAGGTAGATTTTTTGTAATTAAGTCAGTGGAATTATTCTTAAAATGTACACTACCATCCACATTTATATATGTGCATATACATAACTTGTACTGCAATCTACATGTAGAATATGCTTGCATGTACAGAGCCTATCGGCATATGTGCTATATATATAATAAGAATGTATGGGAAATGAATTCTGTGTGTGTTAACAGAGAGCAGCACTGAAGCTGCTGCCGATGGAAATGACAAGAACAGTTCAGAGGTAGGAGGCTCTTGCCTACTTAGCTACTTCCGTGCCGACCTAGCTACTTGCTACCTCCTTACCTGCCTGCCTTCCTAACAGCCTACTACCCATCTCCCTTATTGTCTGCCTGCTTATGTATCTGACTATTTGCCTGCCTATCCAACTACCTTTCTTCCTGCCTACCTTCCAGCCTGTCTACCTACCTACCTGCATTCCTGTCTGTCTACTTGCTTGGCTGTTCACATACATAATAACGTATTCACCGACTTATCCACTCGCTCATCAAACGACCCACCTGCCCGTGTACCCTCCACCATACCTAGCCACGTGATAGTGGTCGATCTTGCTCGGTGAAATTCTTTCCCATCCATCTCCCTCATTGTGTATTCGTCCTCTGCATGGCCTTTGCCGCAGAAGAGCCTGCTGACAATGACGATTCAGCGCGGAGAGAGCAGCAGAGCCTTCAAGGGTGGCAGTCCGAGCCAGAAGCATACAGAAAAGAGCGACGCGGTGGAAGACAAAGTTCCCATCACGTGCCACCTCTGCAACGTCACCTGCGCCAACAATCGGGTGCCGCCTGCACTCCTCTGCATTCGTTTCAGACTGCTGGGCATCACGTTGTCTTGGTTATCATCGGGGCAGTGACGCGGTCGAGCGGTAGCGCGTCCGCCACTTGTTGCAGCACTAATGCTTCCGCTTGCTTCACAGTGGACGTCAACGATGCCGTTACGTTATTCAAAAATAATATTCCATTTAGTGCCGGTGTCATAGTTCAAATTAGAACATTTTCCCACAACGTACTTAATTGGGAATAAACATTGTATCATTGCCCTCTACTTGAAACTACAGAAGGCTGAAGCATGGTGCCTTCATGATCGCCTTGCAGTGCTATAACTAAGGCACAAATATATGGACTTGATTTGGTTTGTTCATCACTAGAACGATTGTCATTGGGTTATTCTGGTAGAACAAGGTGTGGGTTGTGATGTTGTTTGGTCATTTCCTAAGTATTGGCCTGTGTCCCTTGGCAGAGGGAGGCATTACTATCATTGACTTAAACATTGTCAAGCAGTGCATTATTACTGTTCTAGTTAAGTGCAGGATTATGATTTTATACTTTGGAAATGATCATTTTCCAATATAGAAATTTCGTCTTCTTTGTAAAGAGTGCATTTCTGGATAAATATACATTACTATATACACATTAATGCTGTTACTTAGAGTTCAACTCTTTGGTCTTCACAGTTACAGACACTTGTCTGTTAACACCGGAGTTGACCTGTCGTCCCTTCCAAAGTGGTAAAATGTTTGTGCTGACACGGAACATCTCTTCATCCCAACCTCCTGCATTGCTCACGCGACTGGCCTAATGGATAAACTTCCCTAGCGCCTCTGATTATTCCTACTGAGAACCACTCCTAACTACAGTTGGCAGCTTCGTTTCGAAAAAGCTGCAACGCAGGCCCCCAGTGCCCAGCTTCAGTAACGAAAACTGCCAAAAAAACAGCAATGCCCCAGCCAAGTGTCTTGGATAATAAAGACCACATCAGTTGAATCCTCCAAGTGACTGGCAAATAGCCCATTGGGATTCCTTTGCACTGTTTTGGTAAACACATTTGGACACGGCTGTGAACCAAGTGGGTAACCTGACACACTCGCCCATCAATGGCACTCACCGCATGATATTGTTTTAGTTTGTCTAAGTTGCATGTCATAACCAATTAATGTGGATTTTTATGCTCGTGAATGCATTGAATTATTGACATGAAACTCGATTATATATGCAAAAAACATGCCAATCGACACTTTGGATCGAACAAACAAAACTCCACAAACGAGAGCAAAACACTCCAAGAAACGGTATAAATTAGACGGTACATACAGCACAATACGAATAGACAATTCATGACGGGTTATTGAATCATCAGGCAGATTAACCCTTCGGGTCCTTCTAGTTTTTTGTTTGTTTACCGATCGTCTTTTTCCTGCTTTGCTGCTCGGCTGATGCTTGATCGTTGTGCGCCCATGCTCTCACCCCGCAGCATTTCAAGAACCACATGAACGGTGCGATGCATGCACGCTGCATGCAGGAGGTGCAGCAGAAAAGCAGCGTGCAGGTGGCCATGCTGCTCGCCCAGGATGGTTCCAAATCAGCTGAACACTGCCTCCTCAGCGTCGTGTCGCCTGAGTGAGTCCCACCAGCGATGCCGTACCCCCTCCAACCCTCCCGCCCCCTCCCCCACGGTGTATGTAAACGATTAAAATAAACTTGTTTTTTTACCGGGTAATGCCCACTGAGCTATTAGCTTTTTTCAGAGGCGACCTGGCCACAAATAATAGCTCAACAAAGTGGATTTTATGCGGCCAAATACTCTAAAACTCGTGTTTTTAAATGTGGAGGGGAAAATCGGGAGGACCCGGAGAAAAATCCACGTGACCACAGGCAGAGAGACGTGCAAACTCCAAATATACAGCAGGCGTCAGGGTCGGGATCGAACCCACAACCTCCTATATACTGGATGAGGCAGTTAACATCTCACCACTTAAACCAGTTCAAAGCTAAGCTTGGGTTTTAATAACATGTTATCCATCCACTTAAGGTGATATTCAACGTTAAAGTGTGCTTTTCTGGATTGGCCTTCGTATTGAGTGTGAATTTTGTCAAGCTTTAGCCATGCACTGCTTCGGGCCTTCTTAGGATTTGAATCAGGATTTCTGCAGCAGTGCAGGCAAATGCCTTTCCAGTTGGCGCATTCCAAAATGTTTCCGTAGTAATTCACAGGCAGGTGTACTGTCTTTTTTGTGGCTTGTTTAGGTGAATTCATTATTTTTTGTGTAACTGACACATTCTTTATTGTCAGCATTGGAGGTTGCACAGTTGCACCCTTTTGGGATAATTATCAGGGTTTCAAACTTAGTGCACTGTAATTGAGGAACTTTTAAGTCATGTTTATTTGTACTGAAGTATAGACAAATACGAAAACAATACAGTTAAAATGTTAAATATAATTGTACTTTTATGGGCAATTGATATCACAATAAATGTAATATTGAAATTGATGCCATTGTATTGTGAAAAATAATTTCGCAGAAACCCTAGTTCCTACTGAAAGCAGAAAGCAGGCATCCAGGATCTATTTGGTGTAGGCTTAGTGCTTCGATATGAGTCGTGTAGCCCCTTGACCCACGGTTGATTTGTGTTAATGTTGGCACGTGTGTTGCGTGTGTGTTTGCCACAGTCTCGGCAAGCCAGCCTCCCGCTGGTGCAGCACGTGCAAGGAATACTTCACCTGCAACGTGGTGGAACATCGGCGCAGCCAGATACATAAGGTAGCGGCTCTCGCTTCCACAGCCACTGGGAGAGCACGCTGGCGCGCGCACACTAGCTACTCGACACGGACACAGCTTCCCGGTCAGCCCAACGCCGACGGCCTCGGGAGCTGAGCTTCCAAAACGCTCTCATTTTGCCCAGTTTTACCAGGGCCGATATAATTGTCACCACTAATACAAGCCTGTGTTGATAAAAAAAAAAAACTGTTTGGATTTCAGGGTGTCTTAAAACAAAGCTGCATCTCAAGATGCTATATAGAAGCAGTGTGCATCGTAGTTTTATAGAGAGAGGCAGCCGAGCAACCATTGTTAAAAACAAACTTTAATGATTATCTTTTCTTGAGCATAGAGAGTAGGGAGGTGTAGGGGGCATGGGAGATCGAGCAGGAATTGCTGAGCCTTTGGAATGTTCAAGACTCGTGGAGTATGGCAACGTGGACCTGGGTCATACTGCTCATCCTGCGATGAAACTGGGGCTGTTCCTTTTTCTGGAAGAGGTTGTAAAATCATAGCATCAGGCTCTACAAAGCCTTAATGCGTACTTAACCTGTCACGTGCATCATTGTAATGTTAGCGCCACATGGTGACAAACCCTGGCTGTTGCTGCTGTTGTTGTGTGCGTGTAGAAAGCCAAGAACTCGACCAGACCGTACTGCACCATCTGCAGGTGGAACACGCGTTCTGTGCGCAAGTTCGTGGAGCACATGAGCTCGGAGGAGCACAGGCAGCGCGCACAGCTGGTAAGTAGGGGAACGCCGGCTACGTACGGTGCGATAGAAGTTCAACATGCATACATACGTACAGATGCAGTGGGTTCACTTGAGAGACACACTAATTCAGGAGGCAACACGTTTATTCTACGACCACAACGGGGTAACTACATAACCAGTAACCACCACGGGATAACTACATAACCAGTAACCACAACGGGATAACTACATAACTGGTAACCACCACGGGGTAACTATATAAACGGGTGGGGTGAGTCGGCACACTGCCTGACCCACGATGCCGAGCACGAAGACCGGAGACCGAGGAGAAGACGTAACACGGCGGATTCCATTCGAGCAGACAGCCTCGATGCAGCCCCGGGACTCCCCTTGTATGCCCCTCGGCGTGGCCCTCTGCGCCCTCGGTAACGCCCCCTTCTGGAACCGACTTGAAGGTTCTTGGCCCTACAACACGTGTCCCCTCTGTCACCTTTGGCCTACATCCTCACCTTGCTCTATCACGTGCCCTTGCCAGCCAATCTGGCTACTACATCCTCAAATGCCCCCTACTCTGCCAGCCCCCAGAACCATGCTCCCTTAGAGACCTCTCCCGTGACATCGTGTACTCTGCTGGCAATGAGTTTCTACACATGCAACTCATCTCTCTGTCGGTAGATGGCGGTAGGCGCCATAGTGACCCATGATATGTCACAACACATGCAACAAGCAGAAATGTGCTACCGCTTGGCTGCGTTTTGTCACCAGTTTATGAATTCAAACCACGTTAGCGTTTTTTGTGGGAATATTATTTTAATCTTTCGACAGGTGCAGAGCGGCAATGCAGGGAAATCTGGACAGAGCCCAGGGCCAACGGAGGAGCTGATAACGGTGGACGCCGTGGGCTGCTTCGAGGATGGAGATGAGGAGGACGAGGAAGAGGACGAGGAAGAGGACGAGGAGGATGAGGATAATGAGGAGTCCGCAGGGGATTGTGCCATCAAGAAGCTGAGAAAAGCCGTGAGGCCGGCAAGTGACAGCGCTGCATCCCACGATGGACAGGAGAGCAAGGAGGACATCGACGAGCATAATGATGATGACGATGACCGCGAGGAGGAGAAGTTCCACGTCAAAGTGAAAGATGAGGACATCGGCAAGATAGGAGGAAGCCAATCGGGCACGGAGATCGTCAAAGAAAAATTCAACAAAAAGGTGATTCAGTTTTTTTTGCTGCCAGCATAGTTTTTCTGATTTTTGTATTGAGAGCGGTGACATCGTGGGTCGCACATTGTGCTCCCAATCGACAACTGGGGTACAGCTGTGGGCCTCGATGTACATCCATCACTTTCCGTTGGAATAAACCTGGACTGGGTCTGGCCTCGTTCGACTCGGCCTTAAATGACGACTTGGTGTGGTGTGTAAACAGCACTAGGGGACAGAGTGTCGGGCGTAATGCTGGTCACACCAATCTCTTTCGCACCGTACCGATCTGAACGTGCTTAATGAATAGCTCTTACCCTTCCGGGCTGGAAGACTAGATGGGGGAATTGTGATCACTTTGTGAGTGCGTGGCACTTGTGCAGCCTGGGAACAGTTTCAAGAATGCCACATCTGTGTGTGTTGCTCAATAATTGTGGCGACGCCTCTGAGCTGGGCCCACTAGCGTTCACAAACTCGCCACAACGCGAGCATTCACGGGGTTTACTAACGGCGCTCGCCCCAGTCGAGCCCGACTAACACTGATGAATTTACCTGTGTGTCTGTGTATGTAGGCGATGGGTGTTGGGGGAAATGCTGCGGAGATGGAATATAACCCCAAGGTGGCGTACGGTAAGACACGAGACGTGGAGCTGCCTGCTCTGTTACCGCATTGAGTTCAAAGACTTTCGGCCAAGGATTTATGGCCTTGGGGTCCTGCACATTACTTGACACGCCTCCTTGTGGTTCTCCACAAACAGGGAAAGCCTTTTCCCCATTTTGGGCAGCAGCTAAAATTCAAGTAATTTTTGGATAACACCTAATGTAGTATTGGCTTCTCTTAAGTGATCAATTAGTGTTTCTCACACTCTTTACGTGAGAGCTAGGCAATGCAATGAATGGCTTGATGCTGATGTGATGCCTGTTAGTTCGTGCTTGATATGAGGTATCACTCAATAATTAAATAGTAAAGCTATAATCCGTATTGCGTTCTCCTGCCGTAGTGAGATAAATAGTGATAAATACCACATCTTATTTTTGTAAGACCGTAAATCAAGGGTCGCCCTCTTTAGCAAGGTATCGGTCAATCTGGCACTTGACGCTAGCAATATTGCCCATACTATGAATCACCTATACTGTGTTGTGTAGTGCGTTATGTAGATAGTACCAAATAACTACAGAGGTCCTAAAATTCATATTTTTATTATAACTTCTGGGGTTATAAAACTCCTATCAAACACATCTTACATATGGAAGAATCGTCATCTAAATCCGAGTGTAAGAACTAGCCGGATTTTTTCACACGCGTGATGTGTGGATGCTGTGTGCATTTACTGCAGCGGTTGTGTGCGAGTGCGTGAAGCTGTGTTGAGTTTAGCACTGGTTAATTCCAGTGCTCTCGCAAAAGAAGTTATAAGTGAACAAGGCCTCGTCCTAAAATAAGCATCTGATGCAATGGTGTTGTCCACATGACCACCTCGTACATATTGCTGGCCTTAGCAGATTTTTTGTTAATCACAGAACTTGCCTCTGCAGTATATACAGACGGAAAGAGGGTTGTTGATTTAACGTCTTAACTGTTTTTTTCCAATTGCCTTCATACCCTAATGATGGCTTTTGCTTGTAATGTCCAGGCATCCTGATGCCGTTGGGGTATTTCAATCAGCTGTGACTTATTCATTGGTGCTAAAATCATGACTCAATCTAAGTTCCTCGTGCTCGATAATGCTCCATGTAAAACATTGTTGTTCATGGCCTGCTGGCCAAAAAGTTAATTATTTTTTTCTGTCAAAGGAATAATTTGTAATAGTTAATTTGTACACAGTATATGTAATTTTCAAATCCCAGATATGGCGAACGTAACCCCACCCACAGCCAGTTAAACCAGCACCATGCTGAGTACCAATCTGTGGCTGGTCAACACTGGATAAGATTGAGAAGATGACATGAGCACCAACCATCCAGTGCTCACGATGAGGGAGGTCAACAGGCATTGCCGGGTTACGGAATAGTTTTGGACCGCTTGGCGTGTGCGAGGGTATGTTCTGTCCATATAACCACATTCCTCTCTGAGAAGTCACTTCTATGATTCCACGAGCCAGGAGGAGGATTTTCCTGCCATGTCTGTCAGCCCACGGCTGTTCCTTCCCTCACTGCAGCTGGGATGGTGGCTGCTCATCGTATTAACAATCCCGTCTGCGCGCCCACCCACAGATCTCCGTGTCCCCCCCTCTTATCCACCCTTCCTGTGATCCCATCTTCTCTCCGTCTTTGTGTTTTTCACGTCTTCCTTCACACGCAAAACGCCATCCTTTGGCAAGCACTCTCAACTCTGGAACTTTCACGATTTAAATGAGAAGCCTTTCGCCACCACTGCCTTCAATCTCCTGCTATCGTCGGATCGCTTTAAAGGAAGCAGTCGTTTCCTTTTTTCACTTCACGCACGAGGAACTCCCCCGATCTTTCCACCTCCTTCCTCGCACGCACACCCAACGCTCTCTCGTGCCTTCCCTTGCTCTGCCCTCCCTCTCCCTGTCCCCCCCAACAGGCGAGGAGTTTGTCGTCACCGTCAGTGGCTTGCTCTGCCACCTGTGTCAAAAATTCTACCGCGCGGAGCCCTCGGCGAGGCTGGCTCACTGCCGCTCGCACGCTCACTTTCTCAAACTTCAGGTATACGCGCGGGAAGGCCCGACCGAGCGCAGCGTCCCCCACGCACCCTCATGCCACCAGTTCTCTCACGCCCCTCCTGAACAAACGCCCCGGACGCTTCGTCGCTGTACCCAACGCGGACTTTCCCAACCGCCGGTCCCACTTGGCTTCCCTGCCAGAGATTTGCCCCCCCTCCCTCACGCACTTTCGCCCACACGCGTGGTTGTTGCGCTACAGCCTAAGTGGCAACACAATCGGCCGGCATCAGAGCCTTCAAAATTTTCCACTACCCTGGCCTACGAGTTGAATTTATATTGATCCCTTGGTAGTGTTGAAGGCCCCAGATGTGTTATTGGTAAGCAACAAGCGATCCCTGCGTGAAGTCTAAATGATCGCTATTGCCGAAGAAAGGTGCAGCCGAGTCTCAAGACCTTTTTTTCCCTCAACAGTCCTGATTTTGAGATGTTTGGCCAGTTCCTCCCTGAGTATTGATTATTTTTACCTATAAGTGGTCACATTTATAGACGACCAATACCATTATTAATGTGCATCTACGTGAAAAAACCGTTATATATTTTTAACCTGAATAATTTTCCGTTTTCAGTCATTCAAGGAGGGTTGGGATTTTTTCCATTTAATTTTAAGAATTTTTTTTTTCACTTGATATGATACCAGTACAGCAGCAGAAACCCCCTCAAACGTGAGGGGCTTACACTCAAATGTCTGCACAGACAGATCCGTGAATCCGCTGGCTGGACAGCCATTAGCACGGTTGGCTACGTACGGTGCGAAAGAAGTTCCATCGTACATACATACTCGCAGTGCAGCAGGTTTTGAGCATTTCGCAAATATACATGATCCCCCAACCCTTGCCTGCCAAAGTGTTGGATCGCAGTGTGCCTCGACGAAATCCATGCATGACAGGCAATATATCACTCAAACTCGGCTGTACAGACAACTCCAGAATTGCCCAACCTGGTGTTGCCCTTTTGCCTTCTAGCTGATCCCTGAGTGATCCAGCAACTCTCCAGCAATCACTGTGTTAACAGGTGTGTCTCAACACCTGCTAATACACCTTTAACTTAAGTGTCTGGTCATTTTAATTGTTTGAGTTATGCATCCATGCATAAGGTGAATTTATGACATCGAGGGCAATTTTATAGGCTTACATGCACTGATTGCCATGTCCAGAGAAGGCAGGATTGGAAGAATTCTGTTCAACTTTACATAAATGCCAGAAGAGAAGAGTTAAGTCCCGGTGATTGAACCACTTTCACTTTTACATGGGATCATCAGCAGTGTATAACCATGCCACTTCACTGCCACACAGGTGCCTATGAAACAACACAAAGCCCAGTTGCATTCTCTGTCTTTTAATTGAAGGCAATCTTTTTTTCTGCCATTGTCAGGATGTGGTACTTACACACAAGCGGAGGGAAAGTTCATGGCATTGTGGCTTTTTTCCATCGTGACATCCAACTTCAGCCCTTCACTATACTCTGATTTGACATGCTTACCTCAGCCCACACAGACATTAGAACATATATAATGTTCCCACTAGCTGCATGATCATTAATACGTTATCCAATTCGCAATCCGAAGATAAAAACTAGTTTGTCTCGTGTCCGCTAGGTTCAAACGCCGGTGAACCCAGTCGAATGGGTGACGTGTTCTATGGATTTCATCAACACGTGCAATGTCAGGCTGAAGCACAGCAGCGTGATACAAGTGACACCTCTCCCACAGTCCCACTTCTCCCTGGAATTCTTGTCTGGCAGCTGAAGAAATTGAACTGTGGCTCATTTGAAGGCCAATGTAGACATTATTATCGAGGCTTCACCCCCCCCCCCCCCCCATTTCCTACGCGTACATTGTCAGTAGACCCCCCCCATACGCAAGAGAACGCATTTGAGTTAACCCCCCCTCCATGCGTACGTACTAAATGGATGGCTCCTATCCTTCTATCGTAAGCAGTCGTCCTATAGCGGTGTTTCTCAAACTTGTTTGGCCCATGGACCACTCTGCCCCACCCCACCCAAACACATTCACTTTTCTCTCTCAATACCAGTCATACCAAATTATTTATAGTACTGGATCATAATTTTTTTTACGCACCTGTAAGGTTTTTTGGGGGGGGGGGCATTTAGATCTTAGATAGTTTACCTCATTAAAATGTTAAATTTAATATAAGTAAAATGTTCATGTCTGACACAACAGGTAAAAATGTTGCCATTGTCCGAATCAACCTGCGTTGGCAGCACAGCCCCGCGGACCACCTGGAGGGCCACCGGCGGGCGGACCACCATCGGTGGGCACGCTCTGAGAATCCACTGTCCTATGTTCTGGCCATAATTTACGACTGTGCCTCTTTGCTTCTCTACCCCACACTGTTGTTGTCAATTCAAGATTTGGCCATTGCCTGTGTAGGATCTTTCACCACATACATTCCACTGTTTACCATCACTTTCCACCAGAATTATCAAAATATAAATCTGTGCATAGGTCTTTCTCTGCTTGGGCAGAGGCATTTTTGTTTTCTCCAAAAAACGTCAAGCACAAAATGGTCAATTGTATTCAGCCTTCGACTCGCACTTGAACCCGAACCGTGGTATCTTCAGCTGTGCTTGTACTCACAGACTCGGTCACCAATCATTCATCCAAGTCCCCTGTTGACGCAACAAGCCCCAAGAGCCCATGAACACAACAGGTCGCTTGCAAAGGAAACCTCGGGCCTAATATTACCACCATTCATCCAAAGATCCCCTTTCCTACCCTACACGGTCAAATTTCAAATGTCCACATTTTCCAATGCCCACATGACAGAGCGTGCCACTTTTAATGCACACATGTTCCTGTCCCATGGCCGCAATGGAAGGCGCTCCGATTTTTCCCCGAACGGCGAAGCTCAAGGAGGATGCAGACTCGGCACGCCCAGCGGAAGAGCTACGGTTTTGTGTGGCAAGCCTCGGGCGAGCCACAACAACTCCCAATTCCTGCAGACGCGGTATCCTGCCTCTAGCCAGCTGCCCGTATTGTACGCGTTCTCGCCTCTGTGTGCGTTACTTGTGGAAAACAGTGTTTCCCTTTTTGTGTCCACCAATGAAAAAGAAGA
The DNA here is from genome assembly GCF_964198595.1 of Lampetra fluviatilis. NCBI lineage: Eukaryota > Metazoa > Chordata > Hyperoartia > Petromyzontiformes > Petromyzontidae > Lampetra > Lampetra fluviatilis. The sequence goes on along the minus strand of NC_136323.1, from coordinate 529,978 downwards.
CTAGGTCTCTGCGAATGCCCTTGCTGTTTTATTAAGATTGAAAGATAGATGATCCCTACAACAGATAAGAGCCCATTCAGACCTGGAGCATCTCTAAGAATTGTCTTATCGGCAATAACAGCTTCGTAGCTTGTCCCTAGGCTCTATAATAGTACGGCAATGTTTTTTTTATTTGACTAATAGCTTATAATATAATAGCATCCAACCGCTTGTCAGGATGGTGAAGGCCTCCACTCTGCGTGAGTCATCGAGATTGTTTGACCATACGTCTTCACCCTGATCAATGCGGATGAAGGTGGTGCGCATGATATTGCTAGCCGTGGCCCGGTTCGTAGTGCAGCACGTTTTTTAACCCTCTGTCACCGCGCTACCCCCCCTGGATTATCTTACCGTTTTGTGGAGAGCGCACGAGCAGTTGCGTTTCAAGTTTCGACGATCATGTTCCACTCACCACAGCAAAGTGCGGAGGTAATTAACGACGCGGGTTCGCACGCAGTGCTGAGCTGAGTAGGTGACAGCAGCTGAGGCGTCTGTTGGGTTCAAGGGTTTAATGCTGTGCGTGCGCGAGTTCTGGGCACGGCACGTGTGTGCGTGCACGTTTTTCACCTTTGGATTAAATCGTTCTATTGCGCTGCCCTGCTGGATGTACCGCGTTGCAGAAGCACCTGCAGGCTAGCGGCTCCGGGCAGACTTCCCAAGTGCATGGATCGAGCAAGTGGGGCATGACGAAGGCCCAGAAGCAGGTACGGAGAGTAGGCAGCGTCCCCTGCTGGCAGTGTTGGCTCGGGATTTACTCTTGGGAAAGGAATTGTTTCTCGGATGACGTGGATGTGTGTTTGTATATTTAGGGTGTGCCGTCTATTATGGCCTGTACCTACTCGGGTCTCGTTTCCTTGAACCTTTTGACCAATTAAATAATGTTGGACAGCTGTACTGAGGTGGTGTTTTAATTACAGAACAGTTGATTCCCACCCACCCTGGCCTCCATCCCCGACCCCCCCGTCCACTCCCCATATGGATAAAAAACATGTAAAGTTGCAGCCCTGCATTTGCGAAAGAGTTTGCATTAAAGGAAGCACTATTATAAAACATTTGACAATGTCTGGAAAAATGCAAAAACGTGCGGAAGGTTTTTGTTAAGAATGTTTGCATGAAGTGGCTGGAAGTAAATGAATTGACAAGTTTGGCCACCTGTAGGGGGAGGACGATACGAACTTATCAATCACAGATTGACAAGTTGCAATGCAACCAGCGTGGGTTACCTTATTTTATATATGTGGGTTGTCAGTATTTTACACGTCACCGATTATTTAATTAGTAAAGTAGAGGTGAGCATGATCCGTGGAGAATGCCTGGTTTGTAGACGGTGTCGGTCTCTGCGCTCATTGCAGCCAGGTGGGGAGAAGGATCCAGAGGGCATGGTTGGTGAACCCAATGAGGTCGACATCCTTGAAGATGCTCCTTCCAAAGGTACACGCACGCACTCCAAATACTGCGATGCGCGATCACACGGTGGTGCAGGGTGTTACAGGCTCATTTAGCCCTGCCAACTGCTTGGGTAGCCCCCGCCCATTACTCAGGTAAGCACCGCCCATCGTCCATATCACGGGTCAAGTATGAGAGCAGAACATCTTCACCTGGGACAAAATCCAGATTTTTGCGAATGCTTCGGGACACCAGGTCGCACTCATCACACACAAAGTGCGCTTGCCACAAATGAACCACAGCACCTTGCTGATCTCGTCAAGGAGCATAAACCATCACGCGAACTCCGGTCATCCTCACAGCAGAATATTTTGGCTAGCCATAGAACAAAGATGGTCACTGCATTGCTTCCTTTCAGATGTGCTTCTGTGGCCGTCTGGAACGCTCTTCTGATATTCGGAAGCCATAGGAGCTATCCACTTTTAAATCTAGATAGAAAACTCATTTGTTTAGAATAGCCTTTTGTCTTCAGTTGTCCTCCCGCACCTTGATGAGCACGGTTGGCTACGTACGGTGCGAAAGAAGTGCAACATGCGTACAGGACGGCCTTTGTGAAGCTGTCTGATCCAGACCTTAAAACTCACAAAAGTATCTGAGACCTTGGCTTTCACCACATAACTTGAGCTCTCACTCTCTCCTCGTGTCTTCACTTTGTAGGACTTCTTTCCACCTACGTCCGCCAGTCCGGGTGTTTGGTAGCTGAAGTTTGTTTGATGTGCCGTTTCAGAAAGTGGCGAGGGAGTTCAAGATAAGGACGACCTCTGGCTGGCTGACCACCAGAGCACGGATGAGGACACGGACTTCTTGGAGGGGCTGCTAGCGCAGGACGATGATTTTGGCTACTCCATTGGCCTCGATAAGGAGGAAGACCTCAATGATTTCCCCATTTAGTTTCCAGCCCAGAGGCATTTGCGCTTGAACAGAGCTCACGAGAGCCACCTTTGTGAAATATTGTGGCAAAGGCATATAACTGAGTTTCAATTAGCGTAGGAGCCCTTTACATTATAATGATTCTATTTTAAAGACCTTTGTCTATCCACTGCTGGATGAAGGCCTCTCCACGCTGTCAGATGTGGGGGTTGTTTGACCATACTTCACCAGCCTGGCCACTGGGTTGGTAAAGGTGGGGGTCAAGGACCGGCTCGGATAACACTCGCAATGGTTGTTTGCGATGTCTGGCATTTAAATTTGAATCGCTTGCTTCATAGCGAAGTGCGCTAACCATTACGCCACCACCTCCCCCGAATTGCATTATAGCAGCGGCGAGGAAAGTGAAAGCACACAAAAAAATTAAGTGTACAATTCTGAAAGTCTCGTGATTTTTCTATGAAGGGTCCTGCAAGTTTCAGTGGTGGGCTGATGTATATGTAGTACAATTGACCATTTTGCAGGGCGTTTTTTTTACTCTTAATTCCGACGCCAGCACACGTATGCGTGTGTATGTGTACGGAACTGGATAATTTCTGTGCAGCGGTTTGGGATTAAATTGAATGAATGACGCTATATAAAGTGAAATTATTATGTTGGAACTTCTTTTGCGCCATAAGTAGCCAACCGCGCCAATCGGAGGTGCAGGAAATGCTGTCTTGTGAACGACGCACCAGTACAGCGAGTCCGCGATCGACGTCCCGATTTGCATTGAGAAAAAGTAAGAAAGAAATTAGTTTCCAATCTGGATATAAAAGTGCATAGCTGCTGTGGTAATCATTTTAATATTTTTGTGCAAATTTTGACCAAAAAAAGTATCCCAAAAATATGAAGTCAATGGTAAATTCTCTTGATTTACATTCAACTTTAAGTCGTGTTTCCCAGGGACGCATCTCCAACGTAAATAAAGGACTTACTGTTTACCGTCAAACTGAAGCAGGCGGCGTGTATATATATTTTTGTTTTCTTTATTGGGGATACCCGTTGCAGTCGAACCGCAAGCATGTGGGAATGAGCGGCGAGACGTGCTACCGTCGGGGGCCATGTGCACCGCCCCAATGTGAGAGGATAATGTGCGACGTGTAGCAAGTTAAAGTTATCTTACAAACAAGTGGAAGTTGCCGTTCTTGAACACCCCCACCCCCACCAGGCCTTTCCACGCCCCCTCTCCCTCACTTTGTCCGCCTTTTCCCCGGCACCGACGTGCTCTTTGTGCACATGGCCATATCTCTTCCCCAACCCTACACGGCGCTCCTCCATAAGCTCAACTGTCTGGCCACCATACCTCTGCCCCTACCACCCTCCACTTATCCTCCTCCATGGCCATTTACAACTTCACGCATGTCCCCCATACCCCACTGCCTCTCACCCACGCTGCACCCATCAGACACGCGGACTCGCCATCACACTCCACCTTATTCTGCCTTGCCTACCCCTGCAGCATCAGCGCCAGCCCCTGTCCCTCCATCCATTCCATCACCTTCCTTGCTGAACGCCGCCGTCGGATTTCATCTTAAAGCGTCCTAGAAAGGGCGCTTTATAAATGCGAAAAAAATGTTTCTACTCGTTTAGTTTTGGGAATGTTCGTAATTTGATTTTAGGTTTAGTGTTACTGCAGTGGGAGGGTGAATGAGTGAAGAAAGAAACGGTAAATGCAGAAGTCTCTGTTAAGGGAAATGTCTCCTTGAGAGTGCATCGTCAAGAAGAAGTTATGTAATGCAGTTACCATACGTCTGACAAAGTTTTTTTTATGATTTTATAATGGTAAGTTTTGAAGGTCGAAAAGGAGCTTGTGAATACATTTGTTCTCAGGCACAATGTAGAATAATGGGCACGGACATGAATCGGCTTTGCTTACGAGCGTTGACTTTTTAAGTGTTGACATTTAAGTGCTGTACAAAGGTGCGTGTGTTGCTTTGGGCTCTTTTTTAAGTTGTTACAGGAAAAAGTGATCAAACCATCAAAGTGCTGTCTTGGCACATTCTTTATATTTTGATGAATTTCAGGTTTAAATGTCGCTGGGTTTCCAATTAGAATTCTAAAATAATCACTGCATTGTAATAAATTGTGCCCCCATTACATGTTACTTTAATTCCGAATAAACGTAAGTGTGTGTCTTACTGTTGAGTGGAATACATTTTTTTTAAATTGTGTATTGTATATGCTTTACTCGAATAAACAATTTAAGCATAAACATACTAAATCCACTCACGCTAAGGCTCCTTTGGAACCCCACCAGGAGACCACAAGGGCCTTGTCATGAAATGTAGTCAATGTTAACACGTGATTAGTGAGTCACAATATAGGCAGAAAGAAGCCACTAAGTGGTGGTGACGTCACCACGGCGCTTGTGCCAGGCTACGTGCACGCTGAGGCCACGTGAAGTGTCGAACGTCCGCTGCCATGGGTTGACTGAGATGACTGGCCTCCCTACTGTGCCAACTTGCTGAGCTTTAGACACCCGACGCTCCGCTCGTTGTTGTGAGCGTCGCTCCTCTGCCCTCCGTTGCTGGAGGGCGACTGCCTCCAGCTGCCCAGCAGTGTCCTTCACGAGCCTCCACAGAGGCCGATACTGACACCGCTGCTTCCAGTCATCGGCAAGTCCACTCAGCTCCACAATCCTCCTTTACTACATCACTCCATCTCTTATCTAGCCTGTAACGCGCCCGTTTAGCCCCCTCTATCCGGCCGAACAAAAGCTGTTTGGGCATGCGGTAGCCGGGCATGCGGGCTACATGACCCAGCCAACGCAGCCTTGCCTGCCGGAGGAGCTCACCGATGGGACTTTGTCCAGATCTTTCGAGAATTTGTGAGCTCCTCACACAATCCAGCCTGGTGAAACCCAGGATGAATCGTAGACAGGCCAGCCTGTTTCAAACCGGCGAAGATGCTCCATTAAGGTGGTCAACGTTTCGCAAACGTAGAGAAGGGAGGGCATGAACGTGGCCGCGAAGACCCGAAGGTTCGTGTGGAGCGATAGACCAGGTAGCTTACACAGCGTTACACGGCCGATGAAAAGATAATGCCGCTCGACTGATTCGCATTGAGACCTCTGCTGTCTTCACACCCACTCGTTCACAGCTCAACACATCGCTTCTTTTGTCACTCGAAAATTGCCTTTCTCACGCACGAGTGATTCCGTACCTGGAAACAAACACGTGGAGGTCACCGGACTGGCAAGTCGCCGCATGGGTCGTTGATCGACCACTCCAATGGCAATCTCGTCAATGGAGCCGTTGTTGCCATTCGGGACTCGAGACTTCTTGCTGTGCTGTTGTGAACACCGTGCACGTACCCGTGTCGGCTTCCCATCACACTCAGTTGTGTTGTGCAGTTTTGCGATTAGGTTTGTCAAAGTTCCCGATTATTTAGCCTCCTGTCTTCTACGCGAGATGTTAACTATCTTGCCGAATATACCGGAGGTCGTGGGTTCGATCCCGACCCTGACGATGCCTGTATATTTGGAGTTTGCGGTTTTCCATTAGACGTGCGTGTTTTTGGCTGCTATATATTTGCACATGTAGTAAGCCACTTCGTGGAGCTATTATTGTGTGGCCAGGTCACTCACTTAAAAAAAAGCGCTACATCGCTCAGTGGGCCCTACCTGGTCAAATAAAATAAAAGGTTAGTTTATGATATAATCCATGACTCCCATCTGTCAAAATAGGGTTGAACTGAACATATTCTTGGTGGGCGGTGATTAATCGTGGGTCCACTGAGTTTAGGTTGTTGCTTTCGTATGCAGTACGTGTACTGTTATATAAATCTACTGAAAAAAAGGTTCTCCTGAATTTCATAGGTACTGCCTGGTGGCCCATTAACCCATGAGCATGCCTGATTGGATCATTTGGCGGATGCTCAAAAGTTCTGGGGTGTTGCACACAACTCGTTCTTTACAACCTGTACCTTTCCACATTTGCAGACCCGCCCATACTGGACATCTGTGAAAAAAATAACTTCATAGCTCATGGGATTCCTCCAATATAAATTAAGATTCCGATTCTTACTTTATTGATCAGCTGGTGCAGTTGATCAGATTGACCTGATACAAATAATAACCGACCACGTTTTTTTGTGGCCGATTACTCTGACCAGCCACACCCGCATCAATCCTCACGAAGGTGGGAAACCCCCCACAAGACCACGCCCATTATACGGATGACGTCACCACGTCACGACGTTCCATTCGAAAGTTCCGTCGCAAAAACCTGGCGCCGTGTTTGCAGCGCACGTGAGGTGACGTCACGCAGCCGTGTTTTCCGTAAACCGAAAAGTGACGTCAAAGGGGCGTGGTTTTTAGTAAACAAACAGTGACGTCACGGGTGTGTCGCCGGCAAAACACTGAATGGCGTCATCCTGCCCCACGTCAGCCGTTTAATGCGAAAGTGACGTAAGAGGCGGCGGCGGCGGCTTTGTGTCGTTTCCTCTGCGGGAGGCTATGACGTCACGCGAGGGCGTTCTTTGCTCGGGGACGCACGTCCGGTGAGCGGTCTCCTCCTCGGCGCCCCCCACTCGCTGCTCGCGGGGACAGAGAGAGAGGCGGAGAGACAGAGAGACACAGAGAGAGAGACGTGGAGCCATGGACTTCAACGTGAGGAAGCTCGCGTCTGACGCGGGGACTTTCTTCAGCCGCGCCGTGCAGGTGACGAGACCCCCCCCACCCCCTGCCTCGCCTCCCGCCGCTCCGGTGAATCGTTGCTCCCCCAAAACCCGACCACCAACGCCGGGCCGCGCTCCTCCTCGGCCGGGTCTCGGTGCCGGGTACCCGGCGGGATTCTAGCCGAGAGGCGGGAGTCGGCCGCGTCTACGGCCTAGTCGCATTGTCGTCGGTGAACATCATCAGCCATGGCGATGATGTTCACTGACAATTACAGCAGCGTAGAACTACTTAGAACAGACGTGTCACCACGCACACACACGCAGGAGACATCACAGCGATGATGATACACTTCTCCTTTGCTTCTGACGCGGTTATTATCTGGCTTGACCACCTGAGATTTAAATTGTAGCTGTTGCTCCACATCTACCGTACACAATAAGATCAGCCATGGTCATCCAACTTCTTTGCGAAGTCCTCTCGTACGCGGTCGCCATGAATCTCGACCCTGCGATGTTGATGATCCGGCAGCTTGCACGCTCACTGATCTCTTGGCTCCGTCACTGTGGCCTCTTGTCCTCTCTTGGACGCGTCTCGTCCCTGCCACTCTCCCTGCCCCCACTGCCGCTAGTTCCTCACCATCGGACAATCTCCCATTCCTGCGACGCGTCCTGCCGAAGCCCACTCACTGATCTTTACGGTGGCAGGCGTACATTTAAAACGTACATTTAACTGGTTAAAACGTACATTTAACCGGTTAAAACGTACATTTAACCGGTTAAAACTGTCTCGAATCACATGTCTTCCTCTTTCTGGCTATCCTTGTAATTCCACATCACAATATCAGTGTCGTGGTTTAGGGAAGCCCCACCGAGACGTTGTTGTTCTTGCCTGCGTGACGTTGTTTGGACAATTACATCAATACGAGGTGTGTGGGTGGAGTGGTGGGCGCAGTTCAAAATCTGTCACGAACGTGGGGGGGTCATCTGACCATACTTCACCATCTTGGTCAGTGCAGGCAGGTGAAGGCTGGCTCAGGTATCACCCGCCGTGGTCGGGATTCGAACTCTGTCGGCTGGTTTATTAAACGCCTGTGTGTGTTTGGGGGGGAGGAAACTAAGGCGGGACCGGTGGTTGACGCAAAGGAGTTAACATCAGAATTCTGGAGGATTCAATAATTTCGCTACGCAGTCGTCTTTTCGCCACCTGGCAGCACATCCTACGCCGTGTAGAATTCACAGGAATTCTCCCGTCGAAGTATCCACTCCTGCCAGCTCCTGCCCTTTGTTTTGTGTTGTTGATGTGTTTGTTTTGCTGCAGTGTTTAGTGTTGAGTCTATATGGCGGGTGTAGGGCTTCCGTATGGAAGTACATGTTCACGGATCATTAACTCTGGCGTCGAAAATGGAAGTCGGCCCCTGCCATGGCAATGTGAAATTACCATCTCTAAGCTCAGGGATGTAAATTTGATTAAGCCCTTTTGTTTGTCATCGTTAACTGTTTTACTTTCTCTCGCATTGAGCACCGTTTAGCCACGCCCGTCTTTGTCACACTGACAGTTGACAAACACTTCAGTGCCTGAGTACAATTCTGCTGCATCACTGCACTGAAAGAATAGCCTGCTAATTAAACGTCACTACGGATTTTTTTTTTCTCTGACTTTTGCTCAATAAAACCACTCGGGCGAAAGTCGAGAGACGTTTGCCTTTTTCGTGACTCTAAAAAAAAACATTTGTTGTTCACAATGTCTCCGTTGTTCATTGACTCCGTGGGGCAGCATAACGGATTCATTTGTATTTTATATAACGAATACACTTTACATATTAATGCACTCCTGTACGAGGTCCTCCCGGCATCGTGTGGGTCGTGGAGGTGACTTCGCCATACTTCACCATGCTGGCCCGTGCGGGTTGGAGAAGGAAGGTTGCATAGACATGATAGCACAGTACAGTCCAACAATATTTGTTTTTCTTCACTGCCCTCCGCTGCCCACAATGTAGCTCCACAGCAGCCTATAACAACCTATTTTTGTGTGGCGGGCACCCTATTGAGCACTATCCAGGCTCTCAACCCAGCTTGATCGAGACGTGGTGAGATTAGGCACGTTGCGTGTTATTTGGTCAGAGGCTGCACTCAAGTCTTTACGCTGAACAAGATTGAAAGCCTCTCCACGTCGACTAAAGTATGTGCAAACGTTGGAGGTTACAGTTTTCTGGGCGTGCAAGGATGCATCGATAATTACTATGTGCCTACGGTTTGTGATGCATGTGTCAAACCATGCTTGTGAGAATTAATTTTATTTCAATGTTGCAGTTGTCAGATTTCACCCATAGTTTAGAATAATTTCCCCCCACCCTAGATATTCAAAGCTGTCAGCTGGTTAGATACAGGTTCAATACCTTCCTCTGGTGCTTCTCTTATTCAGATCCACCAACTGTGAAAACGAAGAAAAATAAAGCATACGTTGCTTGTTGGCCTGTTTTCATTTCGAAATATTTGTTTAAGATTGAACTGGGTGGCTCAAGAGGATATTGTCATATTAAAGAACTGAATGTGATCAAGTACCCATTATTATACTGGCTTCTCGAGTATTGCGAGTTAAAGGGGCTCAGATCAGTAAAAAATTACTTGCCCAAAATAATCCATCATTCTAAATTATATTTTTCACTTTATTTTTTAAGTATTCCACCTTAAAAGGTATTTTTTCTCATTTGGTTGACATTTTATTATCACATTTTTCAGAGCAAGGCCAATAGGCTACTGACTTCGCTTCAAAAGTTTTACAATCTTGTCTTCTGGCTTCATCCTGTGGCACAAAGTGGTGCACTGAGAAGAGATACTTTAACATTTGTGTAGTTGGTTCAACTGAGTCACAGACGTACTCTTTGGAGGCAACACATGTGTTAATACAACACGGGGTAACTGCCCCTTAACACTATAACAACCTGTGGTAGTGGACCACCAGGCTAACTGCACTAATTTCACGGTAACTCGCTGCAACGGACCGGACCCCAACTTGGGTCCAGCTCCACGTGTTGGAGACTCTGTAGGACGTGGAACGTAAACGTAGATTTCTTAAAGATGAACAACAGCAGCCGGTCCCGCTCGGGGACCCGGCTTATATCCTCTGGCATGGCTGGCTCCGCCCTCAGCCACGCCCACCTTCTAGAATCCTCTTGCAGGTCCTCGACCCTGACCACCCCTAGCCCCCACCTGGGGCCCCTGTGTAGACTTTACCGGTCACGTGTCCTTTTGGGTGAACCAAAGTGCCATGCCCCGTGGTATAACCCCATTCCCATGGCCGGCACTCTCATCTTGTAGGGGTCGGCACTGCACGCAGAGCGTGGTGCCACTCAGCACTGTCAGACAGCGCTCACCGAGCCCCTCTAGTGCCGGTACTGCACCCACATATTCGTGGTGCCCGCGATGTCGCTACATCGCACGCCGTGCCTCTCGAGAGCCAGCATTACACAGTGACATCCGCGATGTCACTACATCTGCATTCCCTTTACTCGGCACAACTCGAATATAATTGGGGGGGGGGGGGAAACAGTGGTTTTATAATATTCATATACTTACAGTAAAGCGACACAACCCCACAGCTACATGAACTCTGGTTTAAACCGGTGATATGAGCCCACGGTGTTGCACTAATTCAGTATTCACAACATGTTATGGACAGCAAGTGTTCTCATGCGGTGGCCCCATCTGCCCTGCTGCCTATCTAATTTTGCACGGTCGTTAAAACTATGGCAGGCTTTCCTGGGGGCTCCATGCACTCGGATCGCGCCCACGCCCTCCTAAGTGCTCACGAGTAAAGAGTTGTTTTCTCAATTACAAACATCGCAGTTCCAATATACGTACGTGTCACCATTCCATTATAAACCTCACTTCTCTGTGTAAATGCGAGAATACGTTGGAACTGATATCTTTTGCGAGGCAGGCTTGGCCAACTCTGATAATGGACATCCATTTAATCCCATTGCAATTTTCCGCTGGGCATTTCAAACACCTGTCATTTCATACATGACGTCAACGCGCTGTGCGAATATTGTCACGGGGTCTTTTAACATCTGTCTACTTTTCAGTATGCACAAGCTTTGGTAATTAATCACAGAAATCACAAGCAAGGCATGGGTGTCTGACATTTAACTGCAGGCAAACTGGGTGACTGGCAAGTGCTCTGATAATGTTTTCCTCACTGCCTTTGTCTCGCCAGCACTGAGACATCCAGTTTGCCTGCCAGACGCTGTGTATTTGGCACATGCCTGTGATCCATCGCTTTGAAAGAATGGGTTGGTAGATCGCATATATCTGTGATTCTCTCAAACCTGCTGGACTGTGTGGTTACCAGGAAATGGCAGTACAGCAAGTGGGTTCCCCTTACACCTTCATACGTGTTGGTGTTCCCCGGGTACCCTCGGTATCCTCACATATACATGAAGCTCATTCATAGAATTGGCCAAACATCGTGATGCAGGACCCTTTTAGAAATAGTCTTGATATTCAGCGAGACTTTGCTGTATAACTAAATGGCATTATTATTGTTAGCTTATATCGTCCACCACATAATCCAGCAACCGTGTGCCCAATGTGAAAAGATGCACTTATGGTGAGCACTTGAGTGCAAATTTGTCACGTGTGTATGTTATTGAAAACCCGCATGAATTATGGTGTTCTGTTGGGAATTCAACACACTTGCGTAATTGGTGAACGTGTAATGCCGCTGTCAGTGCTTAAAATACGTCACCCAGAGGCCACGTGATATATTCGAAAGAAGAGAAGTGTGTTGGCCTGGTTCTCGGTCTCACCCATGCCTTCAGTTGGCAATTTTAGTGTTTTTGTTGGTGGTCTTTTGTTTGTTTGACTACAGCTCCAGAAGCTCTTACACCCACAGGAAATGGCCCTGTGTGTCAGCTGTAGTACAAATTACCCAGGAAATCCTGGCTAAGTCTTGATATTCTTTCAGGAGGCTTGCTTGGCTTTGGGATTTTTCTTTCCCAACAGCATGTTTATCCATCGTGTGGAGCAGCGGTGCCATTGGCTCTCGCACTGCTCTGTGAACCCAGCTACTTGAGTTGTATTCTCAGCCGTGGTTTAATATCAAAGGTTCGTGATATGTGACCTGGGCCTTCCCCTTCATCATCCGACACTGTCCTGCCTGTTGAAGTTCTTTCAAACAGCAACCACTGCTGTAACAGTCTGCAGAGGCCTTCATACAGAAGTCAATTTACATCGGGCTTTGTTTCTATACCTACCTTCAAAATGTAACCCCCATACGTATTAATAATATTAATTTCAACTTTTACCACGCTGACACACAGTATTCGCTCACCCACAGACAATCGATCAGGCAGCCACGCGGAGAGCCAGTGCCAACAATTACCCAAGGTCTGCGGTCCTATATATATTAAGGTTATTGTGCGCCACCGCCGCCCGGCTTGATTGTGTATTTGGCATGCATTTACAATATTTGCCTGCTATGAATTTCCACGTGATTAGCGACATCCTTGAGCTATCACTTGTGGTCAGGTCGCTTCTGAAGAAGAGCTCGAAATAGCTCAGTGGGCCTTACCTGGTAAAATAAAAACCGTTTGTAGTTTGATGGTTAAATGGGTTAAGTTGCCTAATTGACTAATTTGAATAAAAACTATATCATCCTATTTTTTATCCTGTCTGGCTAGGTGATGCAAATTATACATTATTGTTTTATACCAGGCATCGTTATTGTTTTCTGGTAATCATTGAAGGATCATGTAGGGACCATGATCTACGATATTATTTTTTACAAAATGCAAAGCGTTCCTATTTAACCTTTAGGCTTTTAGGGCAAGTCCTATGAAGCAAACACCTTTCAGTACTAGTATGGCACATGGTGGAGTAGTGTGGTCACACCAGGCACTCATTTTAGTCTAATTCAACTTAGGGAAGTTCAGGCCTCGTATAGATGCATATTCCCAGGAATTTAACACATTTTTCCAGAATACTAGCAGATGCAGATAACCACCACAACATCACTCCCCCAGATATATGCTCACACATTCACACGCGCTGACATGTGTGCACCTTTCAACGTGAGCCTCCTTAAATTGGGTACGACGTGTGCGCAGCTGCTTCCATCGTCCGTGCACCGAGGCAGACTCACCAGATGCTCGTTTGTTTTGGTTGAGGCAATGCGGAGCAGATGTGCATCGGGTACAGACAACACACTACTACACCTTAATGCATGGCAGAGAATAAAACCCACGTGACTGCATGTGAGGATCATATTTCCATGTGTGGCCAAGGCTTCATGGTTAAAAACAAAAATTCCCCATGTAGCCCAAAGAGACCACTGATACAAGTGATGCTAGCAAGCACTCCGAAGGTTGGCATAGCACACGAGGGGATGGTATGACCAGCACCACGCCAGGCCGCTTTTGTCTCCCAAGTGCTGATGTTTACACACCAGGTTCTCATGTAAGGCTGAGTTGACCTCGGTCAGGCCCAGGTCCAGTTCAGATATTCGTCACTGTTATTGGTCACGATCGTGAATTGAACTCTGATCGCCAGGTTAGTTATGTAATGTGCTAACTACGACTCCAGCACTACCCACAGTACTTCATGCGCACACACACACAGTTATACATGTGTGTCGTCTTGCTACACAGGTGTTGCAGTCTTGACGTGCAGATGTGCTGTCTTACTCATGGAAAAGCCAATGTACACGTGGGGCCTGACAAAACTGACGTTAAAAAGAAAACCGCGTTTGGCAAAGAGTGCCTAGAGTCCAAGGCTTTGGAACGCCTCGCCCAAGGTACCTCGTGCCTGTAGGTCTTGTGGTCATCCTTGACCTGAAATAAGATTACAGAAGAGATCGGTGCTCAATCAGTGCCACCAATGAGCCCCTATACTCACTAGCACGCATTCAGTAAACATTGAATAAGTACTCATATTTCCAGCATTCCTAAAATATGATTTGTGTCACTGCTTGTGTATATATAAACCCACGTATGAAAGCATCAGCGGTGGAGTGGTGGCGCAGTGCTTATATTCGTGCATCATGTTATGAACCCGCTCATGTGAGCTTTAAGTCTTAGCCACAGCTATAACACGAGTGGTGAGTGAAGTCTGAATTGGTCCTGGATTGCCCATACTTTCACCACTGCACTGACCAGCGTGGATAAATAACAGCCATGGCCGACGTGGCATAGTAAGGACCTTCATTTAGTCGTGGACTGACAAAGGGCTGTATATATGTATGTGTTTGTCTGCAAAATTTCTCGCACTGCACACAGAATCAATAATCTAGTATTTGTGTGTGTGTAAATCACTTGTCAGAGCTGTTGCCAAGAAATAGCACTGGAGATGTTTCACCCCCCTCCCTCGTCGGCCTGTAGTCTTGACCCCCAGCACAAACCCAAACGCCTGACATGAACAAGCTTTCAGTCACGAGAACTTGCTTTTAAGATCGGGGCGACGATAATTGGGTGTGAGCTTTGGTGTTTGTTTGTTTCGACATTTAAAGTACTCTGCACACAACGCCCCCATGTAATTTAATTCGTTAACGTAACTTAATTTCATCCCTCTAATTGGTTGAAACGTGCATTAGGAAAGCAAATGGAAGTAAAGCTGGTGATATGTTGGAGTTGAATTGAAAGCCACCTTCTGCTTTCAAATGCCATGCATTTTTTAGCTTGGGGTATTTTTTAAAGACTCATTTTCTCTTCAATGCATGACGTCACTGTAAAGTGACTTTAGTACAGTGCGGTCAAAACGGCTTCCTCGTGGCTAGTAAAAAAAATTCTACCCATTCGTATACATTTGTACCGCCTTTATACTATTGATAGCTTGATTCAGTCACACACAGCTCATTTGAAGGGAGGCTGTGTTACGCCCAGTTTACAAACTGCTGCCAACAATTTCAGCAATGACACACGCACACGCTCGCAAGGTTTCCATTTGTTGGTCTTGGTAACTCGGTTTATTCCAACCAGAATATATCCCTACAAGTTCCTTGGCTTTACCGTTTCACAACATGGAATGGTTTCTCTCGATCGGATGCCTCGAGCGTTGTGTGCTGTGTGATGTACGCGTTGCTTTCACAGCTGCGTCATTAAAGCTGTAATTGGATGGGATCCATTGAAAATGAAAGCTTGTTCACAGTTTCATTTCATACGTTGCCTTTCACGAACAATGTTATGATCAAAATTTGTTTTATTTTGGATTGGATCGTGTAAGTATACTGTGCTTTTTTTTACGAGAACCCTCCATACAGAAGTGTACCTTGCCTTTTAACATTCCGCCAGTTTTACTGAAAAACCAAATCAAGTGGCACATTCGACCATATAACAACTTGATTTGATTGGCTCTGTCGAGTCGAGGGTTATAGTAAAACATTAGTATTATACTTACACAGTCTAACCACAAATAATCTAATTACGAATTATTCACGGTTTACACGGACGTATATTACACATTTTCTCATCCTGTTTGTTTTATCTGCATTAACGGAACTTAATTCGTATAAAAAAAAGTTAACGGAGAGCTGGTAAAATTGACCTACTCTCGAAAATCAAATCGCGTTTCTTGCGCGTTGGCGGACGTCACGCTCTTCCCAGAGGGTGTGTACGCTCATCTGCTAATGGCCCAGCTGCGACGCTGTGTGATCCGCCGTCAAAACCGTGAGCCCTGAATGATCTGAGCCGGGAGGGACCTCCACCCAGCACATTGTGCCTGGGGGTAGCTTCGCAGCCTCAGCGCTCGCTCAGAACCAAGTCCGTGCGCGGTTCTATTCTGGCCACAAACCATAAGACGATGGTGTGGTGGCATCGCCGGAACTTTTCCACGATTGGTTCTATCGATCTTGAGATTGTAAAGTCAACAATAGTTTGTGCATAATATTAATTCATCGATTAATTGAGTAGCATTGTCCCTTTGCTCATGGTACATGACCACATTTTTACGTAAGGAATCGGTTATGTTTAGTTCTTAAAATTACGTAAAATTTTAACTTGAGGCTAATGGACTGAGCAAGACACAACAAAAGCAGGTGAAAATTCTCAAGATGGAATTGTTACTCCGAATCGTGAAAATTCAGCACATCAAGGAGGGCATGATTGTTTTACATGCTTAATTTATCTAAGAGGTAGAACGATTCACCCTCCAAGTAATTTGACACATTTTCATGATTATTATAGTCAATTGATATATGTATATTTTAATTTCGGAATGTAGCAGCCACTAGTGGCTTCACGGTTGACATGAACCCAATATATATTGAACATACAATTTTAAATACGTCACTTCATGTGTCATGAGCTTAGAGAAGGATACCCCACCACCATTCAGATTTAATTTGTCACTGATGTGAGCCATGGCCTTTAATCCCACTCAGACCGATGTGTTCATAGCGCAGCGCGATAACAACTGTGCCACCACTTCCCCCACAAGTAATCTCTGAGTATTATTAAACAAGAGCGATTGCTTGTACAGACGACATTTGCCTGTGAGTATACTGTGTAAGCATGAGGTTGAAATAATTGAATATATTTAGGTATTTTCAAAATATATTTTTCATCGAGTTCGGCATTCTGTGGGCCAGTGTGTCAAACTTTGGATGAGTTTCTCTTGACAAGCAGTCCATTGACATCAACTTCAAATACCACATCACAAACATTGCATTATGCAGGCATTACCCCTTGCCCTGAACCATCGCCTCCTGCCTTGAGTCACGATGCTCCTGGGTGGTGTTCATGGCAACAGAGAGCGCTGTCGACGGACAGATGCTGTCTCGCTTTGAGAACGCATCATTCAGTGGCCTTCCTACAGTAAGGATCTTCCATTAGGCAGTGCCACAAATTAAACAACCCCACCGCTAACATTTCGGAATCGCCATAATGTGGCATATGCGGTGTCGTTTTGACTTATTTCGGCCCTTTGAGACATGAGTGGAAGACGCCTTAAAAATAAATGTAAATTATGATTATTTTAGTGCCGCTCGTGGGGTTGTTTTTTCTTACCATACTTTACACTGCTCAAGATTGGTTCAGATATCACTTGCCACTGATGTTAGCCGTGGCCTGGAATCAATCTCAGGCCACTGTGCTACCCACTGCACCACTAGCATCTCACCTCAGCAAAAAACACATGGCTCATTTATGGGAAAAGTCAGTGGTTTGGCACGTACATGAACATTAATTTTCCATCACCATCCCAGCATTGATGAAACAGTCAGTCCATCTGAGTGTCTGATATCGTGGTATTGTATGAGCTTTTCTCTCTAATCAAGAAAGGTGGACACGTTATTTATATCTGAATTATACTGTACTCATTCATTCACATTATGCAAATATAAAGCCATGTCATGATTAAACTAATGATTACCCATATGTTTAATGTGTCTTAAATGTTCCTCGGAAATCGTAGAACTGACCAATATTGGAGATGTATGTATGTTGAACTTCTTTTGCACCATACGTAGCCACTCGTGCTAATCGGAGGTGCGGGGCAAGATGAGGCAGTCGCACATGAAGAGACCTAGTGCCAGGCATGATCTTATACTGTGTCAGAGGCACTGATCTGATTAGAATTAGTTCTAAAGTGCATTGAGCTGATGGTCTGAGTCTGATCACTAAATGTACACGTACAACCCATACGTTTTTTGCCTTTCATCACAATTGTGCTATTGACGTCATTTTATGAGACGAAAAATTAATTTTGATCGATCACAAAGCAGTGCATCCCTTCATGTCAGAGCGGATAACTTAGTACTAGCTCTGAGAACCCTTCAAGTGACATCTGATCCACACACTTTAGGGGGCAGCACTTTCCTACCTGCTCTGCCATCAAGAGTAATGTTCAACGCATAGCAGGCAAAGCAGTAGTCACAGAGGCTGGAATTAACCTAACTTAAGTGCATAACTAAATTAAACGTGGGGTTTTTTGTGTGCAGTCATTGGTGTGACTGAACTGAGACTCCCAGCTCTCTACACTTGAGGACCCGGGTTAATCGCAGATTGGAGTCTGGATTTGAACTGAGGATCTCGGCCGTGCCAGCTCGGCGCTCTGAGCTCCAAACTGTGGTGATTCTTAAACCCGGCAGTCACCGTGTTTCCTGGTGGCTTGGCACCGGGTTTTTGCAGACCGCCGTTTGCAATCGAGACGGAGGCTGCTGCTGCTCCCCGGTGGACGTTGTGTAAACAGCGCAGCCCCGCTCACTGAGATGGGGTGGCTGTCGTTCTGCGACACATTTTATGAAACGCTTACCGCTAAACAAAGGCTCCGTCAACAGGAAGCTGGGTCCCCATTTTCGTCGTCTGGTTTTGTACTGTAGTGCCGTTTTAGCGTCGTTGATGCTTTTTTTATTTTAACCCAAAACCAGGCGTGTATCGTCGGCGAGGGTTGGCGCTTAATGAAATATATATCCCAGCCGCCTGGCGTCATGTGCCGCATGAGTCACCGCAAGCGAAGATCCGCTTCGAGCGAGGTATTGGACGCCCGTTTCAAGCCTCGGCGCCCTGTCCCAGTTGAAATCAGAATCTTTATTTAGACTGGAGGAGGAATCCGATGAAATATTAAGATATTTTTGACAGATGTCCAGGAGGGGCGGGTTCAGAACGTTACAACAGCAAACGATACAAACACACGCTAGGAGCGCAAAGTATAACAAAGGTAAACAAATTACTTAAATATAAACTAGTTGTTTTTTATAATCAGGTAAAGCCCACTGAGCGACCTGGCCACAAATAAGTGGCTTATCACCTGGAAATTTATAGCAGCAAAATTATCAGCGCAGAAGCTTAAGATAACCATTTCGTGTCTGAACGACAGTCACTATCTTGCAATTATGCATGTATACCATGCAGATGATGGAGCGGTGGTACGGTGGTTATCACACTTTGCAACCAACCATGGCTGACATCAGTGGCAAGTGATATCAGAACTGGTCCTGCCCTCCTTTCTCTTTCACCAACCTGCACTGACTGGTGAAGTGCAGTAAAATGAATCCCGCATGACTGATGATGTAAGGCCTTCATCCAATGGTGGATTGGGAATGTCTGGAATCTATTATTTTACAACACTGCAGCCACGTTCGCAGATATGTTCAAGTACTTTGGATGTTTATTGGCAAACGTAATGCGTATGGAATTATACTGTACTCACTTGAGTGTATTGTCAAGTACTGTACTGTGTGCAAATGTTAGGCCGATAATGATTCTCCCCCATTCTATTCAGTGAGTTGTCCTGGCCTTATTTTATTCAAATAATTTTTTTATCGTGAATATAGGAGCGTCTATTGGCAGCTGCAAAAAACACACAGACCTATTACCTATAGGGTATGCAAATAATTGTAAATGTACAGCTTTTTGTGAATTCATTGCTGGATGAAGTTGTCGGTAACGGGGTTTTTGACCATACCTTGCCATGCTGGTCAGTGTAAGTTGGTGAAGGTTGGACCCAGGACAGGTTTAGATATCGCTCTTCACTGGTGTTAGCCATGGTTTGGAATTGAACTCAGGAAACTGGTACGTAGCAGTTTGCAAACCACTGCACCACCGCTCCACCCACAATGGGTATACAAAGCTGTTGATTTTGAAACCAATGATTTGCATGTATATCGTTCATATACATATTGGCAAGTGTGTAAACGTTTGCTGTGCACAATAATAATATAGTGCTCAATGACTGGTAATATTAATACTGCTTCAGTCAGCATTAACCTCATCCTCATGGATCAGTCGGTTGTGGTTTAAGCCCATCTACTCTGATATATTCTGAATCCAAGTCTCCCTTGGCTGCCATCTCTCTATTCATCGTAATGGTGCCTTGTTGGTTAGCTGGGTAGTTTGTGAGATCTATTGGCATGCCCAACAAAGAATTGCACATGTCCTTGTTTAACGTTGGCTAGAAATCTGTATTTCTTTACGAACTTGGTAGTAATTGTGCACCATGCACATTCATTAGGGAGGTGTGCTGTTCGTGAGGTGGTCTTTCCCCCCCTCTCTACCTGAGTAACTTACCCCAGCCACACAAACTTGCTTGTCCCCTTCCCTCTGCCAACTCTGACCATCTCCGCACCCCTCACCCGCTCCTCGCCAACGTCGGTGACTGCTCCATCAGTCGCTACCCCCCCCCTCGCTCTCTGGAATTCACTCCCCTCTCATCTTCGGCTCTCCTCACTAGCCCTCTTCAAATCTCTACTACAAACGTTTATCTTTGGCTGACCGTGCTTTCCACCGTCTCTAGTTTAAGTTTCGTTTTCTTTCCATTCCTTTCCCCCACTCGGTATCCAATTCGTACACTTCCCGTTGTGCAGCACTTTGAGAAGTTTGGTATTTGTGATTCGGCGCCTTCTCGGTGAGCGTTGTTGTTGCTGTGGCAGGGTGGCCCAAACGTCAGCACGCCGAGCTGGCGCTGCTGACGAACCTTGCTTCGAATGTACGCAGCTGCCTATAATTGGGGCGCCATGGTGGTGAGGTGTTAACTACCTCACCCGGTATACAGGAGTTCGTGGGTTCGATCCCGACCCTGATGCATGTATGTTTGGAGTTTGCATGTTCTCCCCGTGATCATGTGGATTTTTCTCCGGGTCCTCCGGTTTTTCCCTCCCCATTTAGAAACATGCGTTTAGAGTATTTGGCTGCTTTAAATTTCTACCTAATAAGCCACTTTGTTGAGCTGTAATTTGTGGCCAGGTCGCTTCTGAAAAAGAGCTGTAAAGCTCAGTGGGCCTTACCTGATAAAATACAAATAGTTTAGCTCCTGATAATTACACTGGGTCCTCAAGTGAAGTGAGTTAATGATTTCAGCCCAGTCACCAAAGGCTGCACAACACTTATTGTTAAATATGGTAATGTACTTAATTTGTAAAAATTCCAGCTCTAATTATTAAAATTTCAGTTTGACTGCCATGCGATGAACCGTACTCTCATGCCGAATGTGCGCGAATGTGCTGTGCTCAACTGTGTCTCCCAGAGGTTCTTTGAGGGAATCTCGGAGGTAGCTCTGTGATGTCTGCTTCTGTATTCTGTTGTCTAACGCAAAGGGTCGCTCGCACTGCTCTGCTAAGAGATCCAACTGGATACATGACGCCGGCAGCACAATCAGGTTAAAATGCAGCAAATGACAAATAATACAAATTCAAATGTCCTGTCCACATCTGTGCTAATCGCTTTATCCTTTTTACCTCCGCCCCTTGCGCTTCCAGTTCACGGAAGAGAAGCTGGGCCAGGCGGAACGCACGGAGCTCGATGCCCACTTTGAGAATCTGCTGGGCCGTGCGGAGATGACCCGGCACTGGACGGACAAGATAATGCGCCAGGCGGAGACCCTGCTCCAGCCCAACCCCAGTGAGTAGGGGCCGTGCGCGTCTCTCGCCCTCTCATGAGGTGGACAAAACGGAGATCGGTCTCAAGCACAGTGGTTAGCTTGGTCAACGTAGTTGACCCTCTATTTAAGACTGGAACAGGTGGATTTCTCCACAAGTCTGGGTGTCACCTGATGAAGCTAGTTGTAATTGCTGACAATATGTTATACTCGAATTGTAAATGTTGTGGTTTTACTCTCCATCACACCAGTGTGCTGCTGTACCACTAACGAATTGTTTTGTTTACGTGACAAACCTTACTGATTGGCTGTTGGGTGGTGTCAGGTTTATCGACGCATTTATATTTACACAATCTAACCCATAAAACCTCTTATGAATTATATTGGTTGCGTAAGCCAACTTGTTAAACTTAGTTCACTCCCGTGTGTGCGTGTGTATATGTATGTTGAACTTTTTTCGCGGTGTACGTAGCCAACCGTGCTAATCGGAGGTGCGGGGGGAGGACAACAAACTAAATGCAAAAGCGGTTATTTAAGAGATGAGTTGTTGATACTCTTAGTTCTTTCGGTAAAGTCACGTAGGTAAAAAATGAATGTATATTGTCTCGGCCAGTGGTTCCCAACCTTTCTTTTGTGAAAATAATTGTGGTTCCAAGAAATTTGCGGACCATTTCGCAGAGTTTTTCCAACCATTAGTCAAAACGGCATTGTTTTTTAAAGTTGTGTGTTGGTCTGAAAACACTTTGTTACTCATCTCAAAAGCCCCCTTTGTTCTGGCACCTCAACACGTAGGGCGTGGGAGGCGCAGGATAAATAATAAATGATGACGACGAAGATGATGACCCATGTCCTCGTCACCGACGCGTTCTAGAGAGGTCAAGGGGTCATCGCGGATGATGCCGTTAACCCTTTCCCTGCAAGTTGCAGGGTGGCGTCCCATTTTAGCGATGTCAAGGGGTCATCGCGGATGATGCCGTTAACCCTTTCCCTGCAAGTTGCAGGGTGGCGTCCCGTGCACCGCTGAATCTCGGAATGCGCAAGCAGCTTGGCGTTCATTGTGGAGAGGCGTAGCAGCGCCGTTGTTTTTGAAGACAATGTGCTCACCGCAGAGAACCGTAGCTACACGACCGCACTATTATAGCTGGGGCCAGACTGTGGGAGCCGTGGTACTCTGACAACCTTCTTAGCTTATTTCAGTTTGTCTTCCGGTTCCGTTCCAGTGACGTACACGTATGTCACGACGTACAACGTATGTCACGACGTACACGTATGTCATCGGAATAGAATCGGAAGAAAAACTGATGACGTACATGCACATCATGGGAAAGGGTTAATATGGTGGAGATTTATCGAGCATCTGAGAATGCCTTTCGCCATCAACTTCCTTGTGCCCGCACAGCTGCGTTGCGGAGTCCACACCCCGTCTCGTTACGCCTTTGTCTTGATCGCTGACCTTGGTGCCATTCCATTGCCTCACTCTCACTTTTTTATCGATTGCATATATTTTTTTAAATCTCTATAGTTTTACAGGGCGATCCACGCCTCGTTTTCCCACAAGCTTGTGGGACCAAGTAAAGAAACTGCGGGAAATTCTACATTTATCGCAGCGGCATGGAGTCACTATAATACGGTATTAGGAAGCCACTGGAGCTATGCACGTTTAAATATAGATGGAAAACTCATTACTCTAAATCTGCTTTTTATATTTAGTTTGTTGTTCTTCCCCCTCACCTCCGACTAGCACGGTTGGCTACGTACGGTGCAGTGTGCTGACCATCTTCTCGTGCGGGGATGTGAAGTTGTGACCACATTTCTTACGTCCCAACACCTCTGTACACCCAGCATGTGGTGGAGTAAAGTGGAGGTACTGCCACCGTTTCCAACACATTTGATCAGGATGGAAGAAAGACCAAATCCTCTCCCTAGTGGAGGCCTTTCCGCCAGCAGTGGTGCGATGGAGTAATTGCAGGGATGTGCCGATTATCGCTGAAAGCTCATGTTGGACAGAGGGCACACGGCCGAAATGCACGTACAAGATGAGAGCTCTTTTGCTTTTTGGGGGTCCAACCTCCTGTATAGGAATAAATGTCAGTGTGTCAAGACATTTATTTGCTTAATTGATTTCGACTCTGTCATGCGTGTGACTGTACGGTGCCATTTTGGTCGAGGCCTGAAGGGTTCTACTCAGGAGGGATCTTTGTGCTGATACTTTCACGATGGCTGAGCATGTGACCGAGCCGTTTTGACGAGGCAATTTTAACCCCACTTAAAATTTCCCATTTTAAGCAGCGCATATCGCATGCATTAAAACCCGGTTGTAAATGTCTTGTACGAAGGAAAGTGTGGTCACACTGTCCCTGTGTCGACACAGCATGGGGGGTCCCTCATCCAGCAGCGGATTGATAAACGGACCTAAATTATTGTCATCATTGGGTGAGCGTACGTAAGAATCTGATTAATTGCATACCGAGTTGCCGTTCCTTTAATGTCCACACAAGCATGATACCCCCACATGCATAATACAGTACACACACTTGAATAATACATCCGCACAGTATGTACGCACACACATAAAACCACTGCAAGAACAAAAGGCATTGTCAGTGGACTGCCGTGAGAGAAACCCGATCGCCTCTTGACCTTCTGACCCAGATACTGTGATAACTGATTAAGAGAAGACAACTTCTCAGGTTTGATTTGCTCTCTGGTTCGGTCTTGAGCCTCTGAGAAGGAAATTGTCTTATTTGTGACGACCACACTCCAGACATTACAAGCACCACTGATCAGATATTGACAATGTTTTTTTTTCTTCCAGGAACTAATCTGTCTGCAGTTCGTATTGCAGGGCGAACAGTGACACGGACGTGCGGAGGTTATGGGTTGAGAGGGTCTGATTGTGTTGGGCACCACGGTGGCGTTGTTAACTACCTCGCCTGGTATACAGGAAGTCGTAGGTTCGATCCTGACCCTGATGCTTGTATGTTTGGAGTTTGCATGTTCTCCCCACGGTCGCATGGATTTTTCTCCGGATCCTCCGGTTTTTCAACATGTGTTTTGCGTATTTGGCAACTATAAATTTCCACTTGATAAGCCACTTCGTTGAGCTATCATTTGTGGTCCGGTCGCTTCTGAAAAAGAGCTACACAGCTCAGTGAGCCTTACCTGGTAAAATTAAAAAAGTTTAGTTTATTGCGATGGCTGCTCACGTCCCCTCCCTCTCCCCCCCCACCTCCCTCTCCCCCCCACCTCCCTCTCCCAGATGCGAGAATAGAAGACTACTTCTTTGAGAAGCTGGAAGGGAAGGCTCCCCTTCGGGCCACCAACTCGGAGTATCTCGGCCAGTACATGATTGAGGCCGGGCAAGAGTTTGGACCGGGCACTGCCTATGGTAGGGTTCGTGTGTACAGCCCAGGATAGCACAACATCGCACGCTACTCGGGGATGTGTTCTTGGTCGCCGCACGGCTCTGGGCGTGGCCTCTAACGTGGCTCAGCTCAGCCTTGAGCTGCTCGGTGGCTTTCATAGACGCGTGAGAGAGGCTCAGCCATGTTCAGAGCTGGCTCAAGCTTGGCAGGTGCAAGCGCGCTAACCGCTAACCGTTCCCCACAAAGATGAAGATCCCTGTATAGCCTTAACAGACTGTAGGGGCAAGTGCTGCTAGCGAGCACCTATGAAGGCCGGAACGATACACGAGGGGGTGGGTGGCCAGCACCACGCCCGACCACCTTTGTCTCTCTAGTGGTGATGTTTACACACCACACCAGGTATTCATTTCAGGCTGAGTCGACCTAGGGGAGGCCCAGGACCGGTTCAGATGATCGTCACTGGTGTTGGCCGTGAGCGGGAATCGAACCCGGGTCGCTAGGTTCGTAGCGCAGCGCGCTAACCGCTACACTACCGCCTCCCCACATACACACATGCACACACACAAATATGGTGGGCGTGTGCGCATGTGTGCCGGTGCCAGGCTGCGCCCTCATCAAGTGCGGCACCACACAGAAGGACTTGGGCATCTCGGAGAAGGATTTTATCCAGACGACGGCCAATGGCTTCCTCACGCCCCTGCGCAACTTCTTGGACGGCGACTTCAGGACGATCGCTGTGAGGCTCCACACTCGCCCGGGACGCTCCGACCCGATAGCTTCGCTCGCTCATTCACTCGCTCCCTCGCTCGCCTGCTCGCTCGCTCCCCCAACCAACCTTCCCTGTGGCCACACCTTGACAGTCAAAACATTGAGTCGGGCGCGGTGCACAAAAATAGACGGTTTTGTTTTTCTTCAACGGGCCAGTTCCGCAAATGATGTGACCTTACCGTGAATATTTCACAATCCCAACAATCCACACGAAGTGTCATTTTGAAGGTATTTCCATTTTTAGTAATGTACAGCTCTTCACTCCACTGATGGTCGTGTCGTGTCACTCGTGGGGGTTTGTTGACCATACTTCACTGCACTGCTCAGGAGCTCAGGATCGGTTTCTGTTATCACTCGCAATTAAATTTAGCCGTGCCTTGAAATCACACTAAGGTCACTGCGCTAACCACTGCACCACCGCTTCCCACCGCAGTAAAAAAAACACATGGCTTATATATGGAATTCAACAGTGGTTTGACATGTATAAATGTTGTGGATTTGCTCCTCAACACACTGGTGTGCTGTACCAGTAACGAATTGGCACATTCTGTTTGTGACATAAACAGAACGTGCCAAACCTTACTAATTGGTTGTGGCAGGTGGTGGCGGGTTTAACGACACATTTATATTTACGTGAGCTAACCCAAAAAAACTGTATTATGGATGTATATGAAAATTTATTGCACAGTCACATTTCGGCGTGGATGAGAAAGTCAGTCCATCGGAGTGCGCTCGACTTGACTGCGGTACTTTATGGCTATTCTCCCGCATGAATTCCTCCTCACTGATTCACAGATGACACCCAAATATAAAGGAAATTGAAAATTACTCCAACGATTTACTAAACGTTTAAAACGTCTGATATGTACGTCCAGAATTGTACAACTGTGCCCCCATGCACACAGTTGTACACATGTTGAATCGAATCTGCGTCATAGTTTTCTCTCGAGATAATGGAAAGGTTTTTTTGGTACTGTTCAAAATATAATAATAATAAAGTAATAATTTCAACTTGTAAACCGTGCAATATTCGCTCACTCTCATAGAGAGAGAGAATGACGCGGAGGCACGAGGAGGAACCGCAGGCAAGCAGGAAGGCAGCAGCCACGCGATGAGCTGGCGCTACCAACAATAATGTATTATTCTCATGTTTGAGTGTAGATGTCCGTACTTAATAACAATGGTAGATTCTGGTGTACAGATGGGACTTGTATGCTCTCTGACGTTAACGTTATTTGTTTAAATAACCAACTGTTTGCTAATTTTCGATGCATATATTAGTGGCTGGGTGAATAGTTATGTTCGACTGTTTGACAAAGGGAACACAAGTAATGCGCAGGTAGAGTGGACAGGTCTTGATGAAGATGCGGTTCTGTCATGCAATATGACACTGCCATTACAATCTTTTAATGGTTTATTCTTTGGTTTAAAATGTTATCTGTTATCGTTATGAATACATGTGGGGTCACCCCAAATCTAGTGTTTGCAAAACTCGACCAAGAACTCTGAGTGAATGACCAAGATAATGATGGTGGTCGTGTTGACGTTGCGAAGAACTATGGTGGCGGTGGTGGTGTGGGCTTCCTGCTGTCTCTTGCATGCAGAAGGAGAAGAAAATTCTGGAAAACAAGCGCCTGGACCTGGACGCATGTAAGTCCCGGCTGAAGAAAGCTCGCAGCGCTGAGGCCAAGGCTGCGGTGAGTGCCACGCGCGCATCCACAAAGTTAACAGCGCACGCGCTTGTGCGTGCGTACGCTCGCTCGCACCCACGTTTCACCCATGCCCCCGTCCGTGGAGGCGTTACTTTTGTGACGAACGTGCTTGCGCGTTGTTTTTGATCCATTCAGTCGGAGCGTAATCGCTGTGCGTGTGAATCTGCTCACCGACATGAGCGCCGGGGAAGAGTGAGGCTGGCTGGGCACGCGCGTGTTTTTGTGGCACTGACCTCGGCTACTGCCTTGCATGTCACGCCGTCCTCAATAGGTGCTCGCAAACAATGCGGACTCCAATTATATAACTCGACTGAGAGATTCATCGTGTGTACGTGTGAGCGGTAAGTGTAGCGGTTAGCGCGATGCGCTATAATCCCGGCGACCCGAGTTCGATTCCAGCTCATGGCCAACACCAGTGACGATTCAACTTCAAATGAGTACCTGGTGCGGTGTGTAAAAACATCACCACTGGGGAGACAAATGCGCCCAGGCGTGGTGCTGTCCACCCACCCCCTCGTGTGCCGTTCTGGCCTTCATAGGTGCTCGCTACCAGCACTCGCCCCAACAATTTGTTCAGGTTACCAGCAGCAGGGGGTTCGCAGCTACACATGACGGTGATCATCAACATTCACACATGGGGTTCGGCGCCTCCTTTATGGCTCATCGGCCAAAAGCTCATTCCTGGAGCAATGTGTGGACAAATCCGAGTGCTGTGGACATGACGATGTCGCGTGGAATGTTGTGGTCATTCCCACAGCTGGCAGCACGACCATGCGTACGAGCAGCGCCCTAGACAGGGTTTTGGGTCTGAGTCATTTCCCTCATATTTGGACAGTGACAGTTATTTTAATCTGGTAAAATGCAATACAACCTTGTATTCATGAGTAATGTTGAAATTCCGAAAGAACCGAGAACTACGTTATTGCACTTTAGTGGTACACATTCACCATCATCCCCTCTCACGGGCCCCAAAGATCACATGACCGCTCCTTCACCGCACATGCGTCCGCTTTATTCCGTCATGTGAGCTCAAGCCGCATAGAAAAATCGCCGTGCGTATTTCTTGCATGGTAAATAAAAATGTCATCCGCAGTTCACATTTTTAAGTCTTACAACGGCCAGCAGTACGCAGCTTCTTTGGAGCCACTGCAAAAAAACGGGCGCTCTCCAGTGCCGCGTGTGCGCATTGGCACTCAACGCTGCGTGGCCACAAACTTGCCGCGTGTACTTTTCTCATCGCCCGCTGTGTCTCCCATCTCCTCCTCCTCCTCGTTCCCTCTCTTCGGCCGCTGACTCTTGCGGCTCCGCGTGAACGTGCGTACGCCCCGTAACCCCCCTGCGGAACCCGCTTCTGGGACCACCTCCGCAGACCGAGCCGGATTTCAACGAGACCCGCCCGCGAAATTACGTGCTGTCGGCCAGTGCGGCGGGGGTAAGGCGGCGGACGCTTTGCCGATCTGCCGATCTGCCGGCCGCTCCCTGGGCCAGGAAGCTGATGCCAGGTTTTCATGACCGCTGGGGGAAGAGTGCTGGCAGCCTTACTAGGGCGGACACGATACCCGAGCCCTCGATTCCACCGTATTAAACATTACCGCACGGGGGCCGTGCCGAGGCTGGCTCAGGAGGCGTGCGTGGCTCAGGAGGTACCTTGTTGTTTTTTTTCCACTACAGATCCCAAGCCGTGTCATTGACGTCACATTCAATTGACGAGTTGAGTCGTGCGCGTGACTATGTCGCTGGTCCAGCTTTAACCTGAGCCAGAGCCAGAATCAGATGTTTTGTGAGACCAGAGTGTTTCATGGTTCAGAAAAATCTTACCTCAGAAATAACCAGTTGAAATACATCCATATTATGGGGGCCTTGCGTTAGATCGGCTTTGATGTGTCAGTGGAAAAGTGGTAAAAGTGGGCACGGTTCCAAGACTTCTGAGCACCCTCCATCCCGTGCTGCGTGCACTCACCTGGCTCGACCCCGGGAGTGCGCATGCGCTCATGGGGTCAACATAGAAATGGGACACGCACGCCGTGACACGATTAACTCAGATCAGCTCCCTCGCCGAGTTGATGTTTAATATATGTGCTGGAAATTGACAAATTAGATGTTGGCGTACATTAGTCTAAACTTTCCCAATGCCTTGTTTTTAAACGTTTAAAATCAAATTTAGTTTTGAGCACTTGCTAAACTTCACCCACCAGCCAGAGAGGTGGTGGTGCGGAGCCCACGTAGCTTCGCAGCTCACAGAGTGTGGAGACACGGAACCTCGGGGCCTTGTAAGCCACTCCTGGGCCAAATGCCGGGCTCTCTTGCCAGTGGTCGTGGAAACGTAGCACAACACCTGCCTCGGGTCCGACAAAGGGGGGGCGGTTGTGTGTGTGTGGGTTTGCCTGTGGTGTAATAGTTAGTAGTGCACCGTGTTCTGTTCATCACTGCGACCTTTGATACCTGTCTGCAATGACCGTTGGCACATTATCACCTCGTGACAATTTGGGGATCTGAACCTGGTGGGACCTCTCCTAGGTTGGCTGCATCTTAACCGATTGCTTGATGTGGCCATGTGGTCAACTTTCGTTCCGGAAGTGCGTGATGCCGACCCCACGATCCATCTCGTGTGCCGTCCCATTCTTCATAAGTGCTCGCTTACAGTACATGAACTGACGTTCCTCAAGGCCAAATGGGACCTTTGTGTTATTATTTAAATGCATGCGCATTCATCTTTCCCTTAATCTTGTTGGTGCCAATTGTTGGTGTGCTCCATTCTGGGATATCCAACATGCTGTGGAAATGAATGCCAGCATTTTGATATATATGCACTGCAGATAATGGCTAATTGCTATTGACTGAACTCGGACAGTGAATTTATTACTTTCTAAAAATGAGATGAGGGTCCTGTATCGGGTGAGTCTATGCTGCTCTCTGCACCTTGACTATTCGGATGCCGTTTTTAATCGTCATGTGATGATTCGTCAATTGAAATGAACTCCCACGTTGTCAGTGACCGCGTGGCTCAGTGGTCAGAGTGCCTATGCCACTGCTGTGATTAAACTGGGTTCTCAGTTTTAGGGAGTTGATGCTGGGTCTCAGACTGGTCACGTGGTTCTTCAATTAATTTGGCTAAACCCCGGGTCTGAGAATTTAAAAGTATCGGATTGACTGTATTGCGACGAACATAGGAGCTGGCAGGGAAGGCATTCTCCTGATACGCTGTGGACTGGAGTTTCACTGGTAGGGATCTCAAGAGGGAGCTCAGTGATATCCGCTTCGGTAACATGAGGGGCGGCTCTTTGAGGGTTCTCATGGATTCATTCATCTCATGGCATGCCATCGATACCACAATTGGGATGCAATAATGAGTAAAATATCTGTTTTGAATGTATCCTATGGTCACAATAATGCAGATATCTGCACGTTTGAGAATTATGTTCGAATTGGCCACAGCTTTCCTCTAGGTCATTGGTTGGAACGAACGAGACAGAAAACACAATTTGACAGGCAGAGTCTACAAACGACAGTGTAGCGTGGCAAAAACGAATTGATTCATAACTGTAAATCATGACAGTTAATTCAATCTGGGGGGAGTTGAAGATTGATTATGTCTTGCGCGCCTAGCGTTCACGTAATAAACTAACTCTCATCTCATAAATCTGAGCAGTCGCCAATAAACTAGCCAAAAAGTAACTGCAGCTCATATATATAATATACATTGCCACACATACACAGCCTCCAGCATGGTAGGGAAGATGTTGCAGTGGATCACCGCATCTCTCCCTGCCTTGGCCTGCGAGTGCACGAGCGTCTGCCGGGCTTCCCCTCCCCTCGCCACGTCCTCTGTGGTGCAAACGCGACCGCGATGTTGGCACCACGGGCCTGCGTCCCGTGTGTGTGTCTCATTCCGTGGCAGAGCCCACGGTGGCAGAGTCTAAATTCGCCATACGCCACGACTCTGGTGAAATGGAATTCCCTGGGCGGAGAGGCGATGGCGTAAAAACTTTAAAAAAGAGATTTTGGTTTTCCGTGCGTGAATCTGTTAGTCCACACTTTGTCCAGAGTCTCGTGTGGCCATGCACGCCACAAATATTAATAAAGAACGCCACGTGACTTGCTGGTGCTTTATAATTGAAGAGATTATAAGAACATAATTATCACCTCCAAACTCAATGGCCAATGACCAAAT
Source organism: Lampetra fluviatilis (assembly GCF_964198595.1). Classification (NCBI taxonomy): domain Eukaryota; kingdom Metazoa; phylum Chordata; class Hyperoartia; order Petromyzontiformes; family Petromyzontidae; genus Lampetra; species Lampetra fluviatilis. The sequence continues at coordinate 498,647 of NC_136323.1, read as the reverse complement.
CAAAAGCTAAGCGGAATTGAGCCTGGATATTGCTCGGATGGGCGACCACCGTGCATGGCAGGTGTCATCGGCTATACGACGTTGTGGCCGGGCTACCGTGTGGGCAGCTGAGGACCATATAGAGCAGCATTATTGTTGTAATATACCATGCTTCTGCTTCTTTGCTCCCCGTCTTCAGTAACCCTCACTGACCGGCATAGTGGAAGTATTGTGGGGCGCCACGGTGGCGAGATGTTAACTACCTCACCTGGTATACACGTGGTCGTGTGTTCGATCCCGACCGTAATGCTTGTATATTTGGAGTTTGCGGTGTCTCCCTCCCTGTGGTCGCTTGGATTTTTCTTCGGGTTCTCCGGCTTTTCCCTCCACATTTAAAATCAACGTCTGTTTCGAGCATTTGGCTGCTATACATTTCCACGTGATAAGCCACTTCGTTGAGCTATCATTTGTGGTCAGATTGCTTCTGAGAAAGAGCTCTATATCTCAATGGGCCTTATCTGGTAAAATAAAAAGTTTAGTTTAAATTCGAGCACCAACATAACCATCCCATGCACACCTCATGAGCCCTGTGATGGCGCTTGAAGTGAAAGTGACGGCGTGTGTCTCCCTTGTTGTGCTTTACGTGACCCAAGCTCTGGGCGGACGAAGTGGCGAGAGTGAGTACCGCGCGAGCACGGATTTGCACACTTTTCGTCGTGATGGCGTTCGTCAGCCCCGTCCGCCGAGTGTCCTTCCCCTCACCCCCCGCACCTCCGATTAGCGCGGTTGGCTACGTACGCTGCGAAAGAAGTTCAACACGCACAAACACGTACATCTGTGTTTTCTCATCGGGCTCGCCGCCCTCGGCTGCCGTTGTTAATAACGCGGTCCCGCTCCCCCCCCCTCCCCCCGTGCGCATGCTGCCCGTGTGTGCTGCCCGTGCGCTCGTGTTCTTTGCAGGCCGAACAAGAGCTACGTGTGACGCAGACGGAGTTTGACCGGCAAGCAGAGATCACGCGCCTGTTGCTGGAAGGGATTGGGAGCACGCATGTGAGTGCACGCACACACGCTTAAAGAGACAATGACAAAGATCCACCATATAGCCTACATAGGCTGCTGGGGCAAGTGCCATTAACCGATTTAGGGCAGCATTAGTGGGTGGTGTTTCCAGGGCTGCCTTTGTCTCCCAGGTGCTGATGTACGTACCACACCTTGTACTCATTTAAGGCTGAGATCAGATAATCCCAACTGATGTGAACTCTGGCTGTAAACCGTATTTGGGATGCAGGGTTCACAACGCAGTGCACTAACTACGACGCCACCCCTCTGCCAGCACACACACAGACATGTACACACGGGCACGTGCACACGTCGTTACTGCTGGCCAATGCAGTGAATCCTAATGGTGAAAAACATATATTGGGCCAACACTCAACAGAATGAACAGATTAGGGCACTAATCCACTTGCTCCACTGCCATTTACTGGCCAATTTATAGCCCTGCAAGTTGGGTGTCTCGCATACGTAATCTTGGCATGGGCCATCTACCCCACATTCCAGGAGTGTACGACAGGTGATCTATGAAACGCTGCTGCTATTCAAGCTGCAGACTTGGCACTGTGCAGTTCTGGATGGCACCAGTCAACGGGTGGAGGGTACTCGGACTGTGTGTGCATGGAGTGTTGGAGCGGTTTCGTGGTGGTTAGCGCATTGTGCTGCAAACCTGCTGATTCCAGTTTGATTCCTGCTCATGAGCAACACCAGTGACGAATTTCCAAACTGGTCCTTGGCCTCCCCTATGAGTATGTGGTGCAGTGTTTGAACATCAGTACTGGGGAGACAAAATGGCCTGGTGTGGTGCTGGCCATACCACCACCTTGTGTCCCATGCCTGCCTTAATAGGTGCTCACTAACAGCACTTGCAGTCAGTCAGACTAAACAGGGATCTGTGTGTTTGCGTGTTTGTTTGCGTGTGTGTGACAGGCGAACCACCACCGTGCACTCAAAGAGTTTGTGGAGGCCCAGGCTGCATACTATGCCAAGTGTTACCAGAGCATGGTGGAGCTGCAGAAGGAGCTGGGCAGGTGAGAGGCTCTCAGTCTCTAAATCCGTGCTGTCAGTCACAATGCTGTCATCACGAAGGATGGCGTTGTGTTTCACTGATGTCCTGTCTGGAAGCCAACCAGCAAAGTTTTTTTTGTTTGTAACATAGTATGATAGGATACATCTGGCAGTAATAACCTAAACGCATTTCAAGACGCTTTGCAAAATAAAGTAGAAAATGCGGCACGAATTTGCCATGTCGAACAACGCACGGCGCAACACAACAACGCGTCGGAGACCGATGCTTTTTCCCACGTGACTTACGGAGTCCACCAACCCCTTCGTCTTCTCAGCTTCCCCACGTCCTTCGTCTCCAACAACAACCTGGCGGGGGCCGCGGGTTCCGGCGCTGCCTCGGCCGGCACCGGTGGTGGCGGCTCTGCGCCACCGGTCCCCACGCCATCCATCCTGGGGCTCCCGTCAGCCGAGGGCGCCCCCCCTCTGGTGACCGGCACGCGGCGAGCGCGCGTCCTCTACGACTACGACGCAGCCGACATGAGCGAGCTGTCCCTGCTCGCCGACGAGGTGAGCGGGCTCTCCCCAACGAGGTGAGCGGGCTCTCCCCAACGGGGTGAGCGGGCTCTCCCCAACGGGGTGAGCGGGCTCTCCCCAACGGGGTGAGCGGGCTCTCCCCAACGGGGTGAGCGGGCTCTCCCCAACGAGGTGAGCGGGCTCTCCCCAACGGGGTGAGCGGGCTCTCCCCAACGGGGTGAGCGGGCTCTCCCCAACGAGGTGAGCGGGCTCTCCCCAACGGGGTGAGCGGGCTCTCCCCAACGGGGTGAGCGGGCTCTCCCCAACGGGGTGAGCGGGCTCTCCCCAACGGGGTGAGCGGGCTCTCCCCAACGAGGTGAGCGGGCTCTCCCCAACGGGGTGAGCGGGCTCTCCCCAACGGGGTGAGCGGGCTCTCCCCAACGGGGTGAGCGGGCTCTCCCCAACGGGGTGAGCGGGCTCTCCCCAACGGGGTGAGCGGGCTCTCCCCAACGGGGTGAGCGGGCTCTCCCCAACGGGGTGAGCCGGTTCTCCCCAACGGGGTGAGCGGGCTCTCCCCAACGGGGTGAGCGGGCTCTCCCCAACGGGGTGAGCGGGCTCTCCCCAACGGGGTGAGCCGGTTCTCCCCAACGGGGTGAGCGGGCTCTCCCCAACGGGGTGAGCGGGCTCTCCCCAACGGGGTGAGCGGGCTCTCCCCAACGGGGTGAGCGGGCTCTCCCCAACGGGGTGAGCCGGTTCTCCCCAACGGGGTGAGCGGGCTCTCCCCAACGGGGTGAGCGGGCTCTCCCCAACGGGGTGAGCGGGCTCTCCCCAACGGGGTGAGCGGGCTCTCCCCAACGGGGTGAGCGGGCTCTCCCCAACGGGGTGAGCGGGCTCTCCCCAACGGGGTGAGCGGGCTCTCCCCAACGGGGTGAGCGGGCTCTCCCCAACGGGGTGAGCGGGCTCTCCCCAACGGGGTGAGCGGGCTCTCCCCAACGGGGTGAGCGGGCTCTCCCCAACGGGGTGAGCGGGCTCTCCCCAACGGGGTGAGCGGGCTCTCCCCAACGGGGTGAGCGGGCTCTCCCCAACGGGGTGAGCGGGCTCTCCCCAACGGGGTGAGCGGGCTCTCCCCAACGGGGTGAGCGGGCAGGGCGGTCGACACGTGCGTCTCAGTGCTGATGTCTGAGCTTGTGTCGCGAGGCCAGGATCTCCGAGGTGCTGGCTCAAGCATTGGCTTCTGTCCCACTTGTCACCGGCACATCCAGCTGAGCCAGCACAGGGCCCCCGCATTTCTGCGGCCTATTTGGGTTGCCGTTGGCTTCTTACCGTGCCAAGCCAGAACCGAACTGCGAAGCCCCGGCTTCTTGAACGCCGAGTCTGCCGGATCGCCTTCAGGCATCTCGAGTCTAAACATCCCTCGTGGTTTTTCTGTGGTTATCTTTCCGCAGGTGGTCACGGTGTACAGTCTGCCGGGGATGGACTCGGATTGGCTGATGGGGGAACGCGGGAACCAGAAAGGAAAAGTTCCGGTCACGTACCTTGAGCTGCTTAATTGAGAGCACACCGTGCAGGCTTGAAGGCTCCCTGGAGGTGCCTCCGCTGCCCGGGTCTCCGCTGAGCAGTCGGCTTCCTCCATACGCGCATCCCCATTTCTCTGTTCAGTTTTGTTTGTCCGTTCAAAAGAGAATGTGTTTTTTCACATGCGGCTCTTATTCATTTGGAATCTCCAAGTCGGTTCGGGTTGTTTTAGTTTCAGGCCAGAAGGTGACAAATGATTTGAAGCGAATGCCAGACTGAGATTGAACGATCGTCATTGCAACCATTTACAACAAAAAATTCCGGCTGCTTTCTTGGAATACTGAGCATAAACGTTTTGCCCATGTGCAGTGTCTGTGTGTAATTTAGAAGTCGGTCTAGGACTACGATACTTCATTTAAAAGTCTTTCATTTTTATGAACTCTCTCCTTGTTTGGGTGTATACGTTGTATTGCCATACACGTCTGGTGTCATGGGCGCCATTCATTTTCTGGACCAAGTGGACACTTTGATTTTGATGGAATGCGTTTTTAAGTCAATTTCCCCAAAAAAACCATGGAGTGTTGTGTATTGAGCAACCCTCAAGCCATGGAACTGGCACGTGTCTCTGTTGCCCTCTCAGCAGTGGCAGGGCTCCTCAGGGGAGCGGAGGGGGGTGATGAGGGCCACTACCCAGGTCACAAAGCGGTGAGCGGGGGGCGACAATAATTTGATAAAAAATTTCCAGCTTGCGTCACAAAGCGCGTGTGTAATGGGGTCGCGTTGGCACGCAAGAGGAGTCGCATTACGCGTAGCAAATGGCGACATTGCAGGAGTGTTACCAGAAAACTAAGTTCTCTTTTTAACTACGGAGCGCTATTGACATTTAAGGCCAGACCTACTCGGTGATCCGTTCCGAACGATGCCAGTCGCATCAACTGGATTCTCCTTAAATGTTTAGCAAACTAAGCCAAATTTTCTAAATACCGGGGTGTGCACGCACACACGCCTCTGAGGCTGAGTGTGCGCTTCTATTTAGTGCATTGTGTTTTTGTTTTTTCAAGTTGCGCTCCCACATTTAAAATTCAAGCGTAGACTTCAATCGTTTCCGCCTACTCCTTTCGCTGGAGTCTTGTCGTTATCTTGGTAGAGATGCTTTAAAGTACACTCCTCCGCGCGTGGGAATCTGCACCAAAGTGTTCATATTCCTCCCGCTCTACTTTACACTGTGAAGTGATTTGCAGGGTCTCCACCCCCTCCGCTCTGGCTGCAGAAACATAATAACAATAATATTATTTATTTTATAAAGCACCTGTCACATCGAAATATCTCAAAAGTGCTATACAGAAGAAGAAAACGAACTCGCAAGTGTCGATAAAATCCGATAGAAATATGGGAAAACCCGACAATAACAATAACTACACTCGCACTGCGGATAGAATGCAGACACTGATAAAAATCCAGTTGTCATAATACTCGTCGGTAAGATCCAATCAGACTACAGGAAAAGCCAATTAATAGTAGGTTTTCAAAAACATAGTCCATGTACTGCCCGTGTCTCTAGACTCTTGTTTCAGGAGAGTCCTGAATTGGGGTTGATTGGCTAATTCCATTCGAAGAACGTTTGACAACTGTGGAATGAGTATCTGGAGATACCCAATCCTTACAGGGAAATAAAGTGTAGTGCAGGCAGGTCTAAAACCTACTTGCTGTACTGCTGTCTCCTGGCCAGTGTGCGACTCTGCGCGTTTGGGAGTTTGGCGGATCTGTGTGATCAACATCCAACAAATCATCGGTGGACGTTCTGCCATTTTCAACGCTTGGTTTCTTCTTTTTGTGATTTCCGTTTCCATCGCATGCTTTTGTTTCACCTAGAAAAGTACAAAACTGTCTGGACTGAGTCTTTCAGAGGTGAATTGACTTCAGGGACCAAGGTTGCAAGCGCTGGTGTTTGAAAAAGTAATGCATTGCTACCTTTGTCAGCTAATTCCATGTTCAGGGTACTGCGGGCAGAAAGTATAAACGCTTTGGAACCTCCAGTGCTCTGCTTACTTGTTGCTATCGTCTGGCTGAACGAGGCACCGCTTTGTGAAGTTATTGCTGCTTCACGAGACGTTTGAGGGTCAGACAGTGTTTTTTTATTGAAGTTTGAAACTATTCCTTAACCAATTTAGAATGTGAAGGTCAGGCTCAGAAGTAGGTCACTACATGACTCCCAATTCAGAATTGTTGTAAATTGCTGACTCGTGTGTGTGTCAATGTACTTTTGTGTGTGTGTGTCTGCGTGCGCCATGTGAAAATGTAATAATTGAACAGCTGCTTGTTGAGATGAGTGTACAGCGTTCCCCTGTGGCTGGAGACTCTCTCACTCTGTTAGTGGTGGCAGTGGTGGTGCCAATTTTAACCCCTTCCTCACCGGACACGGCGAAACCCGTTTTGCAGTTGCTGTTGATGCATGCGGCTCCTGCAGTTTGGGCTGTGGTACTCTGTGCAGTTTGATTTCACCGTTGCTTCCAGTGTAAATATGAGAGATGTGACCTTCACAAAAGCATGATGGCCATGCTCTGTCCACTTGGCATAAAGATGACTCGTATCCTTTACCCATCGAGGCCTCGCTGAGTCTCAAGGCTTTTTTTCAGCGGGGTTGTTTGGCCAAATCCCCTGTTGAGTGTTTTTGCCTGTGGCAGGAGGCTGCAGCGCCCACACACGAGAGGCGAACGCTCGAGAACGGTTCCTGTCTGGACATGCAGAAATGTCAATGGAGCTCGTAGGTTATCACAGCCAATTCATCATCCGAGAATGGTCTTCCACGTGAGCGCACGCGCTAAACGTTTCTCTCACGCGTTAAACGTTTCTCTCACGCTTTCGCCATGCACTGCTGTGAGCGTCTTCAGGAGTTGAAGATGCCTGAAGGTGACCACCCCCAGTCGTGTGTGGTCAAAGCTTGAGAGACGAAACGCAAAAGCACGTGGCCGAGCCCGAGTCATTGAGAAATTGGCACTGCGTGGAGTGATTTAGTCGAGTTTGTTGTCCTTCCCCTGCACCTACGATGAGCAAGGTTGGCTACATCGGGTGTGAAAGAAGTTCAACATTCAGATACAAGAAGCAGCTCTTAAATTTGGTACCACTGCTGCGGAAAGTCGGGCTGTGGAGTTCGGGGAAGTGAGATGATGAGTTGCCGTCACAAGAAACGGGCCACGCTTGCTTTGGGCTACTTCCCCGGTACAGCGTGGCGCGGTGTTCTCGGGAGCGCTCGTGCCCCCTGCCGCCCCCTGCCGCCCCCGGCCCCGCGTGTGGCGTGGCTGCAACGAGGCCGCGCCACCCCATGAAGATGTCTTACGTCGCTCGCTTCCGTGCCCGTTGCCGCGACGCCACAGCGCTGCGAGCGGCCCGCCGTGCATGTTTCCAGGACATTTTGTGCAAGCGATAGTAATATAAAACTAAAAATAAACTGTGTGAATGAAAGCATTGCCGCCTTGGCTTTTGTGGCTGTTCTCGAGACGGATTCGAGCACTGCGCAGAATTCTCTGCTGCTCTGGCTCCTGTGACCGGGTTGCATAATGCGGTGAGGCAGCGCGTCCACATTTTAAATTCGAAAATTGCCCTCAACACTCAACTGGGACGACTTGGCAATAGTCGCCCACCCCTACTAGCAGACTTATGCCCCCAAGTTACTCCTGAAACAGCGGAAAGCCATGGTCTCTTGAGTCAGCGCCTTGTTAAACGAAAGAAAGTTAAAACGTCTTTGGTAAGACCGTTGGGTGCGAGGCTCTGCTGACTGGAGGAGTTCTACCAGAGGATGTTTCTTCATCTTACGACGCCGCTCCCACACAGGGCTGGCGCTGATGTGGGCCCCCTACCATCAAATCCCGCACCCTTGAGTTCTCATCTGGTTAAACAAAACTAACTGCAGCAATGTTGACTTAAAATTTTCGTGACTGCAGGAATTCATGTTCTTTCGGTAAAGTCACGTAGATAGAAAAAATAATGAAGTGAATAAAAAATTGAACTCCGACGTTTCGATCACATCGTGATGACGACCGCTTGTGTTGCGATCGAAACGTGGTTTTTATTTATTTTTTATTCTTATTCTTTGGGTCTTTCGGTAAAGCCACGTCGATATAAAAAATAATCTAAATCTAAATAAAGTCAACAATATTATTGTGATTATTTTTTCTATCTACGTGACTTTACCGAAAGAACCAGAGAATAGCAATATTGAGCTTTTTATCTTTTTTCCAAACTTCATCCCGATTGTGCTCTGTATGTATGTTGAACTTCTTATGCACCGTACGTATCCAACATTGCTAATCGGAGGTGCAGGTTCGTGTCATGAGACCATGCAGGAGGATAAGTCACAGAGTCGTGCATCAGCCCCCTGTGTTGGAGAACGGACTGCAGAAGGAAACGTCACAGATTTGCTTCTGAAATCTCTAAAGACCTCGTAAGCACGAGGGGGCAGCATTTTCCCACCCACTCTTGACAGAGTAATGATTGTCGCGTGATAGTCAAACGAATATCGTTCTGCGAGCTGCAAATTAGCTAAATAAGATGTAGAACCAAGTTGAATGTGATATTTACTTATTTATTTGTGCAGTCATTGGTGACCGGGCAGAAACCATCAACTTTGTACACTCAAGTACCGAGTTTAACCACAAGTCGTGGCTGAAACCTGGATTCAAAACTAATATATCAGCGGTGTTGGCCCTTAACATCTGAGTCGCCCGACCCCTTTGTACTTTGTCAAGGGAAGTTTGAGCAAAATTCATGGCCGAGGTACCAGAAAACATTCACGGAATAACGCTGAGAGCCTTGCCCACCTCAACCACCTGACACACGGCATTTTTTATAGGAAGTGCCTCATCCAACATGGTGGGATTACATGGACTTTACTATTAAAACTCACGCTTTCCGTGAATACCGTGACAAAACGACGGTGTTCATGAAGAGCAGCCCTTCCTCATGTCGCATCGCAAGCTCCTCTTAACGTAGTTATGCCACTGTACTCCTGTTGCAACAACTTTGTATTGAACAGATATCAACCCTCGCATTCGTGGAGATGTCACCAGTGTTTGCCCATTTGTCAACATCCTCCGACCTTTCCCACGCATTTGCACCAACGTGCAAACCAGGGCCACAATTCCATCACTCGGAGGATTTGAACGACAATACGTCGCTGATCTCGTCGAGGAGTATAAACGATCATCACGCAAACTCTGGCCATGCTCGCAGCAGTCACTGCATCGCGCACTTTCAGATGCGCTTCTGCGACCGTCTGGAACGCTCTTCAGATATTAGGAAGCTGCTGGAGCTTTGCACTTTTAAATCTCGATATAAAACTCCTTTCTTTAGAATTTCGTTTTCGTGTTTAGTTTGTCCTTCACCCACACTTCCAATTTGCACGGTTGCCTACATTCGGTGCGAAAATAAGTTCAATATTTATTGGTGCCATTTAAGCGGTCTGCGAATATCATCCTGTGCAGTTCTGCAGCATAATTTTCAACATGTAGTCCACGTAGGTCAAACTTTAAATAACCAAACAAGTTGAAAATATGAGAGTGCCAGATCTGGGCTGTACGGTGGATGGGCACGCACAGTCCACCCAGCAATGTCCGCGGTCATCTCAGAGTGACGCGCGTGCGTGGCCTTGCACGGTCATGTAGGAGGGAGGGCTTCTTACACGTGACATGATCATGGCATGACATTTCCATGAATGAATGTCAATGTATCATTTAATTAAAATGTGAGAAAAATAGGCAATTAAAGTACTTTTGTGGTATCACACATACGTTGGTAACAATACGCAACGTCCAACAGCAACTCAAACTTTGTCGTGTCGGTACGGTGTGTCACTATGTATACTTCAACACATGGGCAACAGGAGCAGCATCGCATCACCACTGCGTGTTCGAGACGGTGGTGAAGGCCGCTGGGATCGGTTTCCTCGGCCGGATGAGAACGAACCACGAGCCTGGCCCTGCCGAGCCTCCGAGCTGCAACTGGAAATCGTCGTCTGACATCTCGTGAATGTGTTTATTATTATTATTATTGATGATGGTGATGGGATTACACAAAAATGAAAACGTGCTTTAAATATACTCAAAAATGTTTATAATTCAAACAAAACAAACCGCGTGCTATAGAAGCATACCGCTCACTGCCCAAAACGTCCGCTGTAGACAGCCGTGGTGTGAACAGAAGGGGAGGGCAGCTGACGACGACGGTCGCCCACAAACGAATTGGCCACTGCCAAGGAATACCCGCGATGGCGTAAAGCCGTCGGGGTCGAAGGGGGTCACAGTGGAATTGCAATGCGCCTTCAAACAAATCAATTTGCTCTTCCTGACGGTAGGTTTCACTTTTTCTTCAATGGATTCTGGCCGAGAAAAAAGACGTGGGGTAATACTTTATGGGCACCCTTCGTGTATGTTCAGACGTGCTGAGCATCTGTGGAGAAGAGCTTTATAGCTCATCGGATTCCCCCAGTCTAAATACAGATCATGATGACATTGTAGTGGAAACCTTGAACACCATGCCATTCTAATTATCTACGTACATTAAAAAAACGACTTAAGTTACCCGTTTCTCTTACACGTTTAATATAATTAAACCATCTTTGGTTGCTGTTAACTAAGATCGCGTGATTATGACGAGTATGAATACAAACGTCAAAATGTTGAACGACCCGTGTGTTCATAATGAACAGACATTCCTTATGCAAATGCATATCAATCATCACCCACGCTAAGTGCTGTTTGTTCACACAAACCCGATTAGAATAACATACAATACAACATTATACAATGCAACATTATACAATGCAACATTATTTATATGCATCCTCAGTCCTACATTATCATATCATGTGCCATATACTCGTCCATTGAATATCGCTGTGAATTAATTCTGTACCGTTCACACGTTTTTAATTATAAACAGAAAAGTATTGACATTGGTGTCATGCAAGCCAGCCATTGTTACTGGAACTAAATCTACGACGCTACGGAGCAGAAGACACCGCCCCAACTGGGACATGGCCTCTGATGCTCCTACATGACCTGACATCTTCTTGTTGTCCCATTGTCACGAGCTGGCATTCTCTTGGTCTCTAATTGTCACAACCTGGCATTGTCTTAACCTCTCATTGTCATGGCCTGGCTTTGTATTGGTGTCTAATTGTGATCTGGCATCGTCTTGTATCATATTGAGGTGAGTGGTAGTTTAGCGGTTAGCGCACTGCACTACGAACCCGGCGACCCAAGTTCGATTCCCATTGACAGCCATCAACACCAGTGACGAATACAGTCCTGGGCCTCCCCTCGGTCTACTCAGCCTCGGAGGAGGACCTGTTGTGGTGCGGAAACATCAGCACTGTGGAGACAAAGGCGGATGGCGTGGTGGTAGCCACTCACCCCCTCGTGTGCCTCGCTGGCCTTCATAGGTGCTCGCTAACAGGACTTGCCCCAAGGGTCCGTTCACGTTTAACACGAAGCCTTTCGCGACCAATATCCATAATAAAGGTTTTTTTGGGTAAAATCGCGTTGAAGACTATACGGGGATCTTTGCGTCTGTGGTGCATTACACACATCCCTCATAAAACACTGCTGGAGCTATAAAACACAGTGCGTCCACTGTCAATGGGCTAAAGAGATGGCGGGTGAATGATTGCGACAGAGGTATTGGCCATGCGGCCAGCACATCAGCCGCACGCCGCCATCGGCATAAAACTGAGAGCATCTAAGAGGCCAAATACGACCGCTTAATGGCGGTAGGGAGTGGGGTGTTGGGCTACAATAGGATGTGGGGCAGTGTCGTAAAAGCCCCTTCCTGGAACCGCCATTAAAGCGCTGCTCTCCACACCTCCCAGAGGAATGAGATCACAGGGGTGACGTTCACTCCTCGCGGTATTCGCCTCCGGTGCACGGCTGTCTGTCGCGAAGGCGCTGTGCCACACAGACAGTGAGAGCCTGCAGGGGGTGGGGGGGGGGTCGTCTATGTGGGTTTACCCGATTAGGTCATTTCCAATCGGATTTCAAATTTGCCAAAGTTGGACCGTGAACGACACACAATGGCCAACTTTGTGGAATAACGTCGCGGGACCTTCGACGTACGACCGAGCTGACGCCCCCTGTGTTGTGGAAGATGAGTAGCGTTTGGTTAATCCGGCCGTAGTATTGACCAGGGCGGCCAAGGGGGCTCGTGACCTCGAACCTGTGCAACGAGTGGCAAGTGCGCTACCGCTCGGCCACGTCATCGCTAAAGTCCTAAAGAGAACCACGGTTCCAAGCCAAGAATCGCCTCACACTGGGGTCACAGGCTGCCTTGTCAGGACACTTGATGTCGCTTGCAGCTGCCATTTTAAAACCCCGCTCTCAAATCTCCCAGGGCCTGACCAGAGCATTGGAGATCAAACTGAGAATCATCTCACGCCGGAGACACTGCGTGTCTGTGAGCAAACACGGGGCTCTGTAGGGAGACGTGGGGTCTCTGAAGAGTGACGGTGTCTCTGTGAAGAGTGACGGTGTCTCTGTGAAGAGCCACGGAGTCGCATGGAGCTGCCATTTCAAACCCCCGGCTCTCAACCCTCCTCGAGGCGTGCTGACGAGAGCACTGGGGATCAAACCGAGGATCCCCTCGCGGTGGAGGGGACACGGCGCGCCGGGCCGCGTCGCCCGCCACCGCTCACATGTAGAGCTGCACGATGACGAAGGCGAGCCAGCAGACGCAGAGGCACAGGCCGAACGAGAGGCTGAAGAGCACGAGGGCCCGGGTGCGTCGCGACGACTCCTGCGCCGCCAGCAGGTCCCCCCGGTGGAACGCGTTGCGCGTCTACGGAGGAGGGAGGGCACGAAGGAAGACGGTGCACAGCGAGCGGTTACGCACCGACTACTACTACACGTTACCTACTACTACTACACGCACCTACTACTACACACACCGACTACTAAACGCACCTACTACTACACGCACCTACTACTACAAGGAACCTACTACTAAACGCACCTACTACTACACACACCTACTACTAAACGCACCTACTACTACACGCACCTACTACTAAACGCACCTACTACTACACACACCTACTACTAAACGCACCTACTACTACACGCACCTACTACTAAACGCACCTACTACTAAACGCACCTACTACTAAACGCACCTACTACTACACGCACCTACTACTACAAGGAACCTACTACTAAACGCACCTACTACTAAACGCACCTACTACTACACGCACCTACTACTACAAGGAACCTACTACTAAACGCACCTACTACTACACACACCTACTACTAAACGCACCTACTACTACACGCACCTACTACTAAACGCACCTACTACTACACACACCTACTACTAAACGCACCTACTACTACACGCACCTACTACTAAACGCACCTACTACTAAACGCACCTACTACTAAACGCACCTACTACTACACGCACCTACTACTACAAGGAACCTACTACTAAACGCACCTACTACTAAACGCACCTACTACTAAACGCACCTACTACTAAACGCACCTACTACTACACACACCTACTACTAAACGCACCTACTACTAAACGCACCTACTACTACAAGGAACCTACTACTACACGCACCTACTACTACACGCACCTACTACTAAACGCACCTACTACTAAACGCACCTACTACTACACGCACCTACTACTACAAGGAACCTACTACTACACGCACCTACTACTACACGCACCTACTACTAAACGCACCTACTACTAAACGCACCTACTACTACACGCACCTACTACTACAAGGAACCTACTACTACACGCACCTACTACTAAACGCACCTACTACTAAACGCACCTACTACTACACGCACCTACTACTACAAGGAACCTACTACTAAACGCACCTACTACTAAACGCACCTACTACTAAACGCACCTACTACTAAACGCACCTACTACTACACACACCTACTACTAAACGCACCTACTACTAAACGCACCTACTACTACAAGGAACCTACTACTACACGCACCTACTACTACACGCACCTACTACTAAACGCACCTACTACTAAACGCACCTACTACTACACGCACCTACTACTACAAGGAACCTACTACTACACGCACCTACTACTACACGCACCTACTACTAAACGCACCTACTACTAAACGCACCTACTACTACACACACCTACTACTAAACGCACCTACTACTACACACACCTACTACTACACGCACCTACTACTACACGCACCTACTACTAAACGCACCTACTACTAAACGCACCTACTACTAAACGCACCTACTACTAAACGCACCTACTACTACACACACCTACTACTACACACACCTACTACTACACACACCTACTACTACACGCACCTACTACTACACGCACCTACTACTACACGCACCTACTACTACACGCACCTACTACTACACGCACCTACTACTACACACACCTACTACTACACGCACCTACTACTAAACGCACCTACTACTAAACGCACCTACTACTACACACACCTACTACTACACACACCTACTACTACACACACCTACTACTACACACACCTACTACTACACACACCTACTACTACACACACCTACTACTACACGCACCTACTACTACACACACCTACTACTACACACACCTACTACTACACACACCTACTACTACACTCGCTCGTACAGATGCCTGCATGGACGCAGTGGAGACCGCACGGACATTCACGTGAACGCGTGAACAGGTGGACACACAACGGTACTATGGTCACATGATCACAATCGTGGGCACATACGCATGGTCATGCCGACACACAAAGACAAAGATCCCCCACATAGCCTTTAACAGACTGTTGGGGCAAGTGCTCTTCTTAAGCATCTACGAAGGCCGGCACGGCGCACGAGGAGATAGCCGAGCCCGTAGCACGCACGGCCGATCCACTCGCATAGAGACACGGTAATAGTTATGGTCAGATGGACAATTAGACATATACACACGCCAGGTACGTGAAAACATGGAATGCATGGACACGTGGTCGGACAAAGACAAATATCCCCCATATAACCTTCAAAGGCTGTTTGGGCAAGTGCTACTGGTGTGGCATCTTTGTCTTCCCAGTGCTGGTGTCTGCACCACCTCACCAGGTCGTCATGGGTGGGTCAGTTAACCTCGGAGAGGCCTAAAACCGGTTTCAGATATTAAATGCTCCTGCTAACCATGAGTTGCAATCGAACTTGGGCCACCAGGTTCGTAGTGCAGTGCGCAAACGACTCTGCCACCGCTTTCACCCACACGGAGCTCCAGTGGGTTCCTAGAATCCCTGCGTCTAGTTGGGGCCCAGTGCGCTATGGGGTCCTGTGTCTCAGCGGGCTCTCGTCGTCACCAGCAATGGTCGGCGACTCATCGTCGTCGTCATCATTGTCATTGTCGTCATCATCATCGTCGTCGTCGTCATTGTCGTCGTCATCGTCGTCATCATCATCATCGTCGTCGTCGTCGTCATCATCGTCGTCGTCATTGGCGCCGTTGCAGCCCCCCCCCTCCCCACCTCGTTGGAGGTGACGATGGCGCAGAAGCCGGTACACAGGCAGCAGAAGAGCGTGACGAGGATGGACTCGAGCAGGTAGTCTTTGGGTGGCGCCTGGACTTGCGCGCTGAGGTCCAGCACCTGGACACGGGCACAGGCGGCGGGGAGAGCCGTCAGCCGCACCTCCGATTAGCGCGGTTGGCGACGTACGGTGCGAAAGAAGTTAAACGTACGCACACACACGCGTACATACACACACACGCACAAAGATAAAGATCCCCGGTATAGCCTTAACAGACTGCAGGGGCAAGTGCTGTTAGCGAGCACTTATGAAGGCCGGAACGGTACACAAGGGGGTGGGTGGCCAGCACCACACACATACACACATACACACACATACACACACACGCACACACGTATAGCCTTAACAGACTGTAGGGGCAAGTGCTGTTAGCGAGCACACACACACGTGTGTACGTGTGTGTGTGTACGTGTGCGCCGCTTTGCTTTCGTGGCGCTCTCGGCTCATCTCACGACGCGCGACGCGGAGCTGCGTCGCCGGCCCAAGTGGGAACCCAATTGGGAACCTGCAGCGCATCGAGACGCTGCAGAGCAGCGGGGGCCGCCCGGCGTCTCCCGAGCCGCGTGCGGCGG
Organism: Lampetra fluviatilis; assembly: GCF_964198595.1. Lineage (NCBI taxonomy): Eukaryota > Metazoa > Chordata > Hyperoartia > Petromyzontiformes > Petromyzontidae > Lampetra > Lampetra fluviatilis. The sequence continues at coordinate 482,405 of NC_136323.1, read as the reverse complement.
CTCTTCAATGCACCGCACGCGGCTCTGTGGAAGGGGCGTCACGTGGAACGCGCCGCTGTCACAGGCGTAGCAAACAACAGCGAATGTCTCCCGTGCTCTGCCAACAACTGTGTCTATACACACACATACAGACATATATATACAATTGGCTCCCTGCAGAACTCCTGGGTGCTGTTTGACTCAGTCTGTTACAGGTTGGTCACCTCTGCCAGAGAGGAACGGCACGGGAATGTTTTTTTTGTATTTTCTGGAGAGAGAGAGGCGTTACGTGGTATACACAGGAAAAGAGGAAGGCCTTGAGCTTAGACTTGAACAGAGGGCAGGGAGTCAGTCGACAGCACGGATGGATTGCAAAAAATGGAGTTCGTTATTCTTTACAAAGTTGTTTTGAGCACTACAATTGTTTTATATACGGTATATATATATATAATTAATTCAATCGTGCAGTACTTTCTGGTGACTTCATTCATAGATGTCTGTGAAAAAGAGCGTCACAGCTCATCGGATTCATCCGGTATGAATATATATTCTGATTCAAAAGGCCCAAAATCGCAGTAAAGATCGATTGTTGTGAGAGGGCATGCACAGCTGGGTGCCATTGCCACTGAAATGCCAGGGCCGTGTTGAGGTTGAAGATTTTAAAGGCATTCATGGTAAGATAAGCCACCTGTTAAAGGTATCCCTTTATATGGGATATAAACACCGTATGCGTTTTATTTGCTCGGTGGAGAAGTGAGATTACAGGTTAAGTCGGTTATCGAGTGTGAGCGGGGCTGATCAGGGCGCTGAAGTGGCCAAAGTCCCCTTCTTGGTCTGTGCTGGTAAATGTCAGACCGCCAAGTGCTCATTTGAGGTCACGTTAACCCAGGGAAGGTAATCACTCATCTCAGAAGCTGGTGATCTTAATGAATAAAACGCCAACTACCTCGCAAAAAATATGCGTTATTTCAGTGCTGTCTCAACCGGTTGAAACCCTACATGATATAATGTAATCGTGATAATAATCGTGATAATAGTCCTTATTTAAACTAGGAAAGGCTCACTTCGGGGGCCTGCGTTTGGGATGGTTGACCTGTCCGTTCTGGTGCTTTACACGTGGAGCAAAAACAACATAGAGAGCAAACGATCACAACCAACCCCAAACCGGGGGGAGGGGACACCGCTCACAGAATCCACACAGATGTGTTCACGAATCCACTTCCCACTCTGCCATCTCCAAGCCAACTCCCGCGGGGCTTTGGGAGCTTCCCAAGATCTGCTTGACCCACCACCCCGTGTCACCGAGGCGGCGGGGAGCCGCTGAGCGCCACTGCCCCCCACGTCCCCCGTTCACACCGAGTTGTAAGCCGGTGATGTACTGAGAGCCAAATCCTGGCCGTGTTTCTTATGGGGTTCGAGCCATAAAACTTCCAAGGGAGGGGGCATTTTTTTAGTTTACCGAGTCCTAAAATATGTTACAACTTGTTGGACTCTGTTTAGGTTTCAAGGTTATTTTGTTTCAATAGGTGGGAACTCACTCAAGAGGCCAATACAGTGACCAGGGTGGTGTTAATTGAAATGTTAGGGTGACCATAGATGTCCAAACCTATCTCGTCTGCTCCTGAATCATAGTTATTTTGGGAACCTCACCAATGCTAAATAAATTAGTTGGTGATGATACTGCATTGTCAGTGGTGCACGAAGCATAATTAACAAACAAAATCAACACTCTTCAACAAGCAAATACAATGGCGCTTCTTCTAAGCATCGCCCGAAATGTGACTGATTATATATTTTTATGACAGCGTTATTCACGGAATTTTGTTGAGTTTTGTTAATTAGTTCCTTAGAATGGCAGCATGTGGCTGCTGAAGCATGCGCTCAGCACGTGTGCCCTCGAGACGACTACCGTGGCCGTCACTGCTGGTGTACACACACACAAACACACAAACACACGCACACAAACACACGCACACATAAAAACAAAGATCCCCCGTATAGCCTTAACAGACTGTTGGGGCAAGTGCTGTTAGCGATAACCTATGAAGAGCAGAACGGCACACGAGGAGGTGGGTGGCCAACATCACGCCCAGCCGCCTTTGTCATCCCAGTGGCGATGTTTACGCATCGCACCAGGTACTCATTTGAGGCTGAGTCGACCTAAGGGAGGCCCAGGACCGGTTCTGATAATCGTCACTGATTTTGGCCTTGAGCGGGAATCGTACTGGGGTCGTCGGGTTCGTAGCGCTAACCCCGACACTACCGCTCCCCACAAACACACGCAAACACACGCACGGACAACACACACAAACACACACGTAAACACACACAGACACACGCAAACACACGCACGCAACACACACACACACGCAAACACACGCACGCACCACACACGCAAACACACACAGACACACGCAAACACACGCACGCACCACACACGCAAACACACGCACACACGCAAACACACGCACGCACCACACACGCAAACACACGTACGCACCACACACACAAACACACGCACGCACCACACACACACACAAACACACGCACGCACCACACACACAAACACACGCAAACACACACACACAAACACACGCACGCACCACACACACACACAAACACACGAAAACACACAAACACACGCACACAACACGCTTCTCCGTCACGACGCTTCATAGGTGAATGTTGGCCTCCTCTTCAATGCTGGTCAGACATCTTGGAATAGATTTGGTAAACGCACACTCTACCCCACCACACGCTAGCTGTCGACGGACTCGCTGCGGTGATGCCTGCCGATCATACTGCTGCTGGGTGGACGGAGGCAGTGGCGGTGGGTTTAAGAAACTTGCACCGTTCCGATTGCCGCGCTGGGAGATCAGACGGGCGACCTCCTCTGCGTTGCCAACCCAGTGTGCCGCTAGGCCGTTCTCCACCATGGTTAGCGTCCCGTTGGGAGTGGAAGATGGCAGCAGCCTTTAGGCGGCCCACTCCGTTGAGTGACAAACCATGACGGATGCGGTCAACGCGGCGACTGAACATGGATAGTCGACCTCGCGCTCTCCAGAGCGACAACAAGAGCTACGAGGCCACGGCCCTGCTCAGGGCCAAGCAGCTGGGCCCTGCTCAGGGCCCAGCAGCGCGCCACATGGGCCCGAGGGAAGAGGATCCTCCAAATGGACATTAAGGGAATCTCCCGGGCGACGTGACGACAACCCACGGTGACATTGATGTCCCGCACAAACACGAAGGAGACACCACGGCGATGATGATACACTACTCCGCTGCTGCTGACGCAGCTGTCTGGGCTTGACCAGCTGAATGTGAGATTGTAGTCGTTGCTTTGCGTCTACATCAGCCGCCGTACGAAAGAAGAAGGGGAACATGATGAAGCGTCCCTCTTTAATCAGCTTTGCGAGTGCGGAGCGGCGTGCTCGGAGCGGGGTTCGCGCTGACCGCTGAAACCCGCATGGTGGGGGGTCAGCGGCGTGCCAGTGCCTGAGCTTTGGACCTCGAATTTACAAAGATCTGCGGCACCCTTTGAAGTGACAACGGGCGGTTAGAACGGAGACTGGGCGGTTAGAACAGAGACTGGGAGGTTGAACGGAGACTGGGCGGTTAGAACGGAGACTGGGCGGTTAGAGTGGAGACTGGGCGGTTAGAACGGAGACTGGGCGGTTAGAACGGAGACTGGGAGGTTAGAACGGAGACTGGGCGGTTAGAACGGAGACTGGGAGGTTGAACGGAGACTGGGCGGTTAGAACGGAGACTGGGCGGTTAGAACGGAGACTGGGAGGTTAGAGTGGAGAGGGTATAATGGAGACGGGGCGGCGTGCCGTGTCCCCTCCAGCGTGAGTTGATCCTCAGTTTGGTGCCGGTGCTCTCGTCAGCACCTCCTCCAGGAGGTTTGCGAGCGGGAGCTTTAAAATGTCAGCTCCAACCCACATGAGCCCCTACCCCATAGAGATCCACCAACCCTCACGTCCAACGCACACAACAAACCAGGCACCGGTTTAGGGCTGAGTCGCTCTAAAGGAGGCTCAGAACAGGCACCACGGAAGTGTGTGTGTGTGGCTCGTCATTGAGTGCAAGTCGGCGGGTTCATAGGGCAAAATGCAAAACAATCCCCCACATTTACCGTAAACTCAAAGGCAGCCGCCCCACAAAGGGCTCCACACTAATTATGTTTGTATGGCTCGAGATGAAAGGGAAAGATACGCCGGAGCAATAAAGGTTGAGAAGACAGCAAACCTGGGTGGCAGCAATGCGCAGATTAGCAGAGAACAGCACACAGCCAACAGCAGGCCGCTGACCCCCTAGTTGGTGGTGAACGAAAACAAAATTCATCCACTCCTGGCCTTCTTGCACCCCGGGTCAATAACAGCAACAAAGGTTCCAGCAACATCCTCACCATCATCATCTGCAGCAGCATCAATGTATCATCATTTTACATTACCATCATCCTCTTCATCATCATCAGCACCACCACTTTTGTCATCATCATTATCAGCAGCTACTGCATCATCATCATCATCATCTCTTCCAGCATCACCCTTGACAGATTGTTGTTTAGCTCAATGGGCCCGTCCAGGTTAAGTAAAAATAAATGAACTTAACTAAACTAAACTCATCTTTCATAATAATCAATAAAGCAGCAGCATCTTTACATATCATCATATCTTATTTTGCGTTGATATCTTCAAAGTCATCTTCCTGTGCATATGGAGTGCACAGCAAAAGCTGTGCACTCCAGAGCTAACGCACAGACGCAATTGTGCCATCAGCAGCAGCGGATTGGTTACATTTTTGTGCGAATACTGGCCACGCAGGATTTGTGAATTTTTCATTTTTTCTGAAGAGCGAGGCAGAATGAGACATCATTCTATCAAAAGGCGATGGAATTGCGGCAGAAATAGCGACACGAACCAGGCCCCACGCAATCATTTGGGACTCGTACAGAGCGGTGCATCGTCAAGTGCTAGAAATGGTCCCGCGGAGGCAGATATCACAGAAATAATTCTGAAATTCCTTCAAGTGGCCTCTTATGCACACACACACTTGGGGGCATGTTACTTTCCCGCAACAACCTGCTAAATTAAATGTTTGTTTCATGGCAGTCAAACTGAAACGAGTATTCTCAGTATAATCCCAAATTGTATTTGAAGTCACTGGTGACCAAGCTGAGTCCACCATTACACTTGACACCCCCCCCCCCCTCGGGTCCATCAAACTATTTGCTTTCCAGACAATTTCAAGATAATAATAATTACTTCCCTACTCAGAAAAGCCACACTAAGTTTAAATGTTCTTTCAAGAGGGTCCTGTTACATTGCGATGTTTGACGAACACCGATGGCATTGTAAAAGAGCTTCATAGCTTATCGGATTCCTCCAGTATAAATAAAGATGATGATCCTGTATGCTGTTTTATTTACACCAGGAAACTGGAGGACCTGGAGAAAAGCCATGCCTATTATCCAACAGCTTTCATTTCTGCAAGAAAACTCTGAATGGGTTTCGACCTTCTCAGTGTCATCAGCAGAGTTAAAGATAATAATAATAATTTAAACTTCTAACACGCCACACAGGATGTGCTCGCTCGCGAAGAGAAAGAACTCGGAGAGGCACGGGGAGAGAACACAGACGGGTGTTGGGCAGGGCTACAGCCACACTCCCATCGTGTTGCTGTATTGTTTGTTGCTGTATTGTTTGTTGTATTGTTTGTTGCTGTATTGTTTGTTGTATTGTTTGTTTTTGCATTGTTTGCTGCTGTATTGTTTGCTGTATTATGTTGTTGTATTGTTTGTTGTATTGTTTGTTGCTGTATTGCTTGTTGTATTGTTTGTTTTTGTATTGTTTGCTGCTGTATTGTTTGCTGTATTATGTTGTTGTATTGTTTACTGCTGCATTGTTTGTTGTATTGTTTGTTTTTGTATTGTTTGCTGCTGTATTGTTTGCTGTATTATGTTGTTGTATTGTTTGTTGTTGTAACGTCCTGACCTGCCCCGACTGGACATTCGCGCAAAAAAGCTTCATAGCTCATCAGATTCCTCCAGGATAAATATTCTGATTCAATCCCCCCCCCATCTCTGCAGTCCCCTATACATTAAGTTGTTACCGGCCAGTCAGTGAGTGTTTCCATGTGGAAGGAAACCGGAGCACCCGGGGGAAACCCTCACACGTGCGAGGGGTTCGGCGCCGACTCGCAGGCGAGGCTCCGCGCACTCACCGTGTGCCCCGCAGCGAAGACGGGGTACGGCGGCTGCTGCTGCTGGATCGGGTAGCCCACGCCGACGCCGGGAGGCGGCACCGGGTACGGTCCCGGGTACGGTCCTGGGTAGAGCCCCGGCGGGAACGCTGCGTAGCCGAGTTCGCCGGACGGGCCGCCCGGGCCGGGGTAGAACGGCGGCGGCGTGGGGCTCTTGTGGTCGGTGGGGGAGTACGGGGGCGGGTCGCCCACGAAGCCCGCGTTGGTGTAGGCCGGGGGAGCGCCGGCGAGCTCCGACTTGCCCCCCCGGCGCGCCGACTCGGCCGAGCCCGCACCCGCGGCGTCTCGTCCGCTCGAGCCGTCTTCGTTTTCTGCGCGGACGGCAGAAGGGACACGCGCGGGTTTTTCTCCGCATTCTCCCGTTACCTGCCAGAGCTGAGCGCGTGCGGCGCGTACGGTGTTGGTGCCGGCCAAGCATCCCGATGTCATTGGACCCTCCGTGAAAAGAGAGAATTTCAATGTCATCTGTGAGCTGTTCCAACGTCCCCCACTGCTCGCCAAAGACCTCCGCCCGTGCCTTCCACTTCTCGCGAACTCTTGCCACCTCCATCCAGCGCGCGCCTCCATGTGTGCTAAACATTCCGCGCTGAAACTGAAGACATCTTTACAACACGAAATGTGTATATCCTACCGCGAGTATTGAGCGTGAGCCAATACCAGAATCCTCCCGTGATTAGAACAACCACTGTTGACTTTCCACCAAGGGATATGCTTCATCAACATCATCAGCCATGGTCAATCCACTGCTGAATGAAGACATCCGAAAGCCAGCACCATCTGTCGCAATCACGCGATGTAACACTCCACCGAGCACACCTGCACGCAAGCTGATTCTATCGTTCCATCTCTCTGGGGGACGTATTATCAGACGCGTTCCATTCCTTGGCTTCCACTCTTTTTTTAAGCAGTTTGGATCACGTCGCGAACCTGCTGTATGTTCTCCAGTCCACGGGCACCTCCGTCTCTCACTTCGATTCCAAGGATGCCTCTCCCCACGTGTGTCTGTCTCCGGTCTAATGATGGTGACGTCGTCACGTGTTTATCCTTGACAGCCTTGCCGAGTCTCAAATCTATTTCTGGAAGGTTCTGAATTGGGGTGTATGGTTGATTCCTCGGATGCAGCCGTGGCGCCGAGAGACCCGGGATGACGATGTCTGTGGTCTACAAGCCAACGCTTCATTGACTGGAGTCACGGCACGGGTAAAACAGAAATCTCAGGAGGATTTCGAAACAAACTTACTGTTTTACCCACGTAGAGTTGCGGGTGAAGCCGGAGAGTGCTTCACGTTGTTTACTTTGCACCGTTTATGAATGCAAGCGGCTTACTTCTCGCCACGTTTGCGATGATCCCCGTCACTGCCGAGTCACCGACCCTCGACGAGTGAGGAGCAGTCAATAATGACACCGGGCTGAGTTCATTGAGTACGGGACGGATGAGCGCGGTTCATCTGTCGCCCTGGACAATGGAGCGTTAACGGCGCATGCTGCAGGGTTGTTGCATGGACTCACACAGGAAGATGTTGAACATCATAGTAGGTACATGGATCAATGAGTCACCTTCTTTTAGGTTAATCCAGACCCGGCCAATAGAACAGTGGGATTCAAGGCAGTCTCCCAAGTCAATGTCTTGGTTTAGTCATCAACTTGTTGCACGTTAAGGCAATACGGGGGATCTTTGTCTTCCAGAGTGATGGTGGTGATATCATTGATGGTGATATCATTGATGGTGATATCATCGATGATCACGTCATTGATGGTGATATCATTGATGGTGATATTGGTGGATAATTTCAGTCATTTTCACGTTTGATGATTATCGTCAACTCAAAGTAACCGGTTACTAAAATATATATATAAGATAAACACTTTGTTGTCGACAATAGTTGTAATTAGGTTCATGAACAAAGTTTACACGGCCATCGCCACTGCAACAGTGTCGAGTATTTCAGGAATGCATCCTAGCCCCTGACGAGTGTCTGTGCCGCTTCTGTGCAGCAGCAGCAGCAGCTGCAGCAGGCCGAGGAGATTGCTTGATTTATGGCCAGGTAACAGTAGCGGTGATTGCACTGTACCATCAACCCGGTCACCTGAGTTCGAGTCCAGGCCATGGTCTTGATGAGTGTCTAGGAGGGAAGACGTCAGATTGTCTAGAATCTCGATCTGGGGTCGGCATCCCAAAGAACACGAAGAGACATTCTAGATTTGAAGTTTTCGTGACTGCAACGATTCATATACTCTTTGGGTTTTTCGTTAAAGTCACGTAGGTAAAAAATAAATTTAATAAAAAAATGAAAACAACTAAATTAAATCACGACGTTTCGGGCGCAACACAAGCGTCCGTCTTCAGGTGGGGACAAGATAACTCCTCGTCACAGCCATCTCTGAGACACACACATATATATAACTCCTCGTCACAGCCATCTCTTAGACACACTGAAGCGGTTGTGCTTCCGCTGCGTTGTCCCCACCTGGAGACGGACGCTTGTGTTGCGCCCGAAACGTCGTGATTTAATTTAGTTGTTTCCATTATTTATGTATTTATTTATTACCTACGTGACTTTACCGAAGAAACCAAAGAGTAAACAAGAGACATTTTTGGCGAATTCGGTAATTCACTCCAACGTTTTAAGAGGCGCCGTGCAACGTGAATAACGTCACGAGCACGTTTTTGAAGAGGTCGCCCACCCCCCGCTCTCGATGAATGATGGACATGGCTCGCATGATACATCAACCAATCCTCGCCACGCCCTTCACGATGACCAGCGTGGTGAAGTATGGTCAAACAACAACCCCCACCTTGAGTGATTGACATAACATAGAGAGGCGTTCGTGCAGCAGTGGATTGGCAAAATGATGACACTTAGAAGTTTATAACCCATGGATACAAGCGGATAGCTGTATTGAGTGCATATCCAGCTAAACAACAAACTACAGATGCATACAGATAAAACAATTAGAAACTAAATACAATTTGACAGCTAAATCAACGTAAGAAACGATGTCTATACGATGCCGTGAGGAGCAAAACCTCACAATGAGAATTACGCTGGTGGCAACTCCATAATAATTGTACAGCAAAAAAACTGATTGTTGTACTGTAGTTCTATGTCACCACATCTACGGTCCTCACTAACCATCGTGGTGAGAGTCTGGTGAAACAACCGCACGGCGTAGTGAGGCCCTCGTAATCCAGCAGTGGATTTACAGAAGGTCTCTGTCGGGACTCTTGCACATGAGACTCTCCCCTCACTGCTCACCTGGTTAAACACAAACCAACTGAAAACCCTCGTGATTGCATTCTTTCTAAACACCACCAACAACAACAACACAAATAAACAATCTTGCCGAAAAAAAAACAAGTTCAAGAACAAAAATGCACAAGCTACCAACTTGCCAAGTGGCTGTAGACCTCAGTGCTCACCTGGATTCATCCCGACACCTCCACCCGGGGGGGGGGGCCTTCCCAGCCGCTCGCAGCTTCGTGGACCCCGCTGCTGCTGCCGCTGCTGTTGTTGCTGTTGTCACACTCGGGCCTGTGCTGGGCGCGTGCGAACCAAGTGTGTCACTGCGTGTGGCAGCGGCAGTGGCAGCAGCAGCGGCAGTGGCAGCAGGTCGTGGTGCTGTGGTGCCTGGCACCGGCAGGACGCTCTCACCCCCCCCCCGGTCCTGTCACGCGCGCCCCTCCCCCTGTCTCTCTCTCTCTCTCACTGTGTGTGTGTCACTGTGTGTGTCTTTCACTGTGTCTGTCACTGTGTAGGTGTGTCTCTCTCACACTGTGTGTGTGTCACTGTGTGTGTGTCACTGTGTGTGTCTCTCACACTGTGTGTGTCTTTCACTGTGCCTGTCACTGTGTGTGTGTCACTGTGTATGTGTCTCTCTCACACTGTGCTACTGTGTGTGTTTGTCTCACACTGTGTCACTGTGTATGTGTATTTGACACCTTTGTCTGCTGTATGTCTCAATGTCTTTATCACGTTGTGACTATCACTCTTTCTCAATCACCACGTCTGGCTGGGTCACTATCACAGGCTCCCTCTCTCTCAGCCTGTGCCTGTCACTCTGCTATCAGTCTGTCTCGACCGTGTATCTCTCTTTCACGCCATCTATCCGTCCATGTAACCAGAGATCCTGTCTCCTAAAACACCGTGGTCTCTCTATCACTGTGCTACTGTCTCTATCACCCTGTTGGCAATCCTATATCCACATGTCTCTCTGTTTGACGATTTGTCTTCAAATCCTAATGCGGTTATCTCTGTACAGCTCCGTCCCAGTCAGACCTAATGGGTGTCTCCTGTCCCAGTGTCTTCTGTCCGAGTGTCTCTCTGTGTGTCTCACTCACTGTCTACCACTCCATTGTGTCTGTCTCACTCAATGTCTACCCTGTGTCTCCCAGTGTCTTCCCCTGTGTCTCTCTGCGTCTGTGTCCCTCTGTGTCTCTCTGTGTCTGTGTCTCTCTGCGTCTGTCTCTCTGCGTCTGTGTCTCTCAGTGTCTGTGTCACTCTGTGTCTCTCTGTGTCTACTGTGTCTCTCTGCACACTCCGCTGTGTTTCCCAGTGTCTCTTGTCCTCGTGGCCGAGGTGCTGGTGTCGTCTGAGCGTTCAGTCATCATCATCATCGTTATTATTCATCTGTCCTGCAAGCCACCCGCCCGGCACACAATTCGCAGTCTATTCGCTGCTGCTGCTGCATCACGCGAAGTAAACAGGCATCGTCGTGTCTATGAAACACTGGGGCCAGGCAATCTGAGCCACAGCCACCAAGGGGTGGTTGCTGACACGCAACGATTATTCCCGACAGCTCGCAGCGATGTGAGTGGAGGCGCTCTCGTGTTCTACGTGGAAGTGCCGCGTCTCTCTTTGACTGCCGCGTGTTTTAGCAGCTGCTCTCGATGTGTATCCGTTTGTTGTTTTGCATTTCTGCAGCCGGTAACGTCATTGTCATGGAACCTCGTGGAGAATATAAACTAAAACTGCAATGTTTGTATTTTACAAGGTAAGGCCCACTAAGCTATATACTGAAGCGACCTGGCCACACATGATGGCTAAACCACGTGGTTTATCACGGGCAAATATACAGCGGCCAAAACTACTCTAAACGCGGGACGTTGATTCTAAATGTGGAGGGAAAACCCGGAGGACCCGGAGGGAAATCCACGCAGTGACCACGGCGAGAGAGAGAGAGACACCCAAACTCAAAATATACAGCAGCAGCAGGCAATGATACATTTCAACACAGTAAGTGGAACGAACTCTCGGTGAAAATCAATTCCTGCCACCCGGACACGGACGCCGATTCCTGGACCGTGCGGGTCACTCCCAGACAGATCGCGACTCTACGTCAGCCGTGGCTGGATGATGAACTCAGGCAACAGGGTTCAATAGTGCAGTGCGCTAACCACTGCACCACCACTCCTCCTGCCCTCCAATGAGCACTTATCTGCTCATAAATAGAGGTCATCTATCCCTCTGTCTTTATAGCTCATCGCAAATGATTTACGGCCAATGGGATTTAGTGCCAGCATGACAGCTTGGTGACCACGTCTTCGCGTGATGTGAAATCAGTCGTGCATGAAGACGCTCGTCAATTGTTTAATCGATGCATGAAGCTGGGCATCTTCCATGTCAGCAAGGCATAGAGGGAGGACTTGGCGAGTCTCAGTAATATTCAGAGACGGCGCTCCAGACGCTTTAGTCATTCACGAAGGTGACGCGTCGGTTTCAGCAACGCGTAAAGACGCGACCGCATTATGCGCTGACATCGTTTAGTTGGATTGAATCTGGTCTTCCTCTAGGTTAACTCATCCTAAAATTAGTTCAGGCTTTACCACTGGCAGGGATCAACATGGTGGGCTGGCTGGCAAGACCGTGGCCAGCCCCTCCGTGGTGGTGCGTGCGGTGCTGGTTGTGAGCGAGTAGTCGAGCGCACGATGGCGAGATGTTAACTACCTCGCCTGGTACACATGAGGTCGTGGGTTCGATTCTGACCCTGATGCCGTGGTCGGCGTGGATATTTTCTCCGGGTCTTCCGGGTTTTTTCCCCTCCACATTGAGAAGCAACACCACGCGTTTAGAGTATTTGGCTGCTATAAATGTCCACGTGATAAACCACTTCGTTGAGCTATCGGTTGTGGCCAGGTCGCTCCTGAAAAAAACAGCTACATAGCCCAGTGGGCCTTATCTGTTAAAATAAAACATAATGTTTTTAGTTGAGTTGTAGGAGCGCGCTACAAAGCGCACCCAGCAGCAGCAGCAGCGGTGTCTCAGCATGCCAGGGCGGACCGGGATGTGTGCACGTTCCCGAGCCGCGTGTCCACGCCACGTCTTGTCTCTCATTGTTTGCTCAGAGTCGTCCCCTTGTTGTACAATAATTGCCACGCTAAGGAAAATGAAATGAAATCCGGCTGCTGAAATTTCAGCACGCGCTCTCGATGTTGTTGGTTTCCGATTCTGAACGATATGCCGCAAACGGCGCTTCTTGTCTTCCACGTGAGAGAGCAAAGGGAGCAAAGGCAGCGGTCGTCTCACAGATGACGAAGTCAGGCAGTCAGACGAGTGCGAGTATGGCCCCAACTGAGCTAAGAAGTTCATTCTTTCATACGTCCAGTGACGACAAAGAACGTACGTCAAGTTGCACACGTGCAAATGTGTTACTGTTTCAATTACCCACATCCATAGTGTCTATATTGTATTGTAATATGGTAACAACTGAGAGCCCGTTGACAGTCCACCGCGGCATTTGGGCCTCCCTGTGTTGTGTTGTTCTTGAGGGTTTGTGTGACCATACTTCACCACGCTGGTCAGAACGGGTTGGTAAGGAGGTGAGGGTGCCGGCCTGGGACCAGTTCAGCAATCACTCGCCATAATCAATAATCACTCGCCATAATTAATAATCACTCGCCACTCACGTTATCCATGGCCCGGACGTGAGCTCTGGCTGCTGGGTTCAGAGCGTGTTGTACGAACCACTGCACCACAACTCGCCCGTTTAGTATTTTAACTCAAGAAATAACTGCACAGTTTTAGAGCACCATTTATGAATTTTCATTGTGAGAATAGGGTTTCCCCTTTTATCTGGCAACAAAACAGGTGTTAACTTGTTAAAACACCAAACCGAAACCTTTTACAAGGAATCATGTCTGCATTAACCACAGTACTTGTGGTCAAAATGCAAAAAAAACGTACTCTGATAATTATGCATATATTATAATATATGCATTGTCTTTGAAAGTGATTGGTCCACACCAGACAGCTTTCTTTATCTCAAACGGTGTTAGACCAGAGGACGCCAAAGGGCGTACAGCCCAAAGACAATGCACCATCAGAGTAATGAGAGCAAAGGAGGTCCCATGATGTAGAATTTTCATTATATACAGGAAAAATACAAAAATCCCCCGTGTAGCTTTAACACACTGTTGGGGCAAGTGCTGTTCGCGAGCACCTATGAAGACGGGCACGGCACACGATGGGATAGGTGGCCAGCACCACGCCCGGCCGCCTTTGTCTCCCGAGTCGCGATGTTTACACACCGCACCAGGTGCTCATGATGCTGAGTCGACCTACACACCTACGTTCTTTAATTCACCGAGTGAGAACCCGTTTAAATCCATTTTCCTTATTTCCAAAGTGAACTTTGATAACTGCGGGTGCAAAAGTTGCATGCGCTCCTGCCCAAATCTAGTGGCAATAAAACCTGACTGTGTAACTTGTGACCCATGATTCCTGCCCAGACATCCGGTAAACTGAGGAGTCGTACTGAGCGGCGGTGAGAGGGGTGGGTTGGTTCATCTCCACCCTCGTGCTCACTTCCTGATGGAGGGCTCAGCAGTGGGAGCGAAACGTCGTTGCACGTTGATGTTGAACTCAGTCGTGAAAAGTCTGAAGCCATCGGTGAGGAAGAGCTTCATCGGTGAGGATGTTATGACTACACTGGCCACGTATAAATAATATATGTATAAACGGGAATATCTTGTCGGGTTGTGGAGGGTTAATGAGAATAATTTTGGCATACATCTAGTGCGTGGCCCTAACCTAAAAACAAATACGGGTTGGATTTATTGACGCACATTAATAAGTGACAACTCTGGGCCATATACAGTCTAATAAACCACAATGGGTTGGGCTCCTTCAGTGGACGAGGAACAGCAAAACGACACCAACTCTGTCTCCTGAAGCCCTCTCGTCGTGGCGAGCCGCAGACCTCGACATTAGCTTCATGCTCAATAGTAGAATGAGAAAAGTGATGTATCCTTGTGAGTGATGGGTTTTGACACAGATTGACAGAAATTCTACAACACAGTGGAACTTATTACCTTTTTTCCCACAGTCAGTATTATGATTCGTAATTAATTCTTAAGTTCGGCCACGTCATGTTCTGGCCAAATTTCTGCCATGAGCCCCTCCACCAGTGGGACTTGCATCAGCCAATGAGCGTCACTTTCACAGGAGCCCAAATCTACAGAGGGGAGAACTTGTATTGGCGCTTAAAGAGGGAAATGTGGCCCAACGATTACACAGCTCTCGTTTTGTGAACATGTTCGGACTGAGCGAGTATTTCAGGCCGCTCAACGCGAGCTCGGAGCCCCATGGCTGGCGACGGCCTGGGGAGGCCTTCATCTAGCAGTGGATCATCGCAGCAATTGCCGATCCACCGTGCCAAATCGTTTGTTGCGGTGTCAAAGGGCGATGTCAACACACCAATCGCACCACGTTGGTGTGAGCTCTCCCCATCTTCAAGTTCCCTCTTTGTGAAGCCCATCATCCCCACGGTGTCAATAAAACAGGTACCATCTTGTAGGAAATGAACAGTGACTGCCCGATGTGGCGACTGACACTTTGTCATCTGAGTGACGATTCTATAAAGCAGCGGTGGGGAACCTTTTTTCTACCAAGGGCCATTTGGATATTTAAAACAACTTAAAAATTAGCCCGTTATATTTGGTCAAACATTTAATTAACTCACCCCTAATGCGATGGCTGGAACTGCTTCTCTTTGGTGAGGCGTGTGATGTTAGCTGGTATTGATGATGTTGCTACTCGCAACTGCTTTTCCAGGTTTGCTCCGAGATTTATTGAATTTCGAGTCCCGCCTGCGGTTGCCTCGGCAGGGCCAGACGAAATGATTCCCCGGGCCTTGTACGGCCCGCGGGCCGGACGTTCCCCGCCCCTGCTCTAAAGGAATACAGTACTGTGTGCCGCATTGCAGAGAATGATCCAGCACCACCGTGCATCAATGGTCACGTGCCTTGTCTAATACACCATGCAAGGGTTTTGGTTTTGGGACCAAATTGTGGGTAGCCCACGAGCATCAGCGCAATGAACGCATTTTGCCACTGCTGAGAAATACAACTCTTTACTAAATCATGATTATCAGGGATGTGGAAAAATATATGAAATCTTTTTTTGTGCACATCCGCTCCTCACTCGTCGAGGGTCGGTGATTCGGTGCCCCACGTGACCGCAATCACGTCAGCAAGTAAACACGATTACTTTAAGAAGAAATAAAAACGAACATGTTATGTCTTCACCCCCGGTTCTGTGCAGGTTAACAATATATTAAAAAGCCTAATTTACACATGTTTTGCGTGATGAACGCTTTCATTTTGTCCGGACAAACCTTACAATTTTACATTTGATACTGATGAGTTTATTCAAAAGTATTACTGTAATAAAACGTATTCCTATCATCAATAGCCACGAGTAGGTAACTAATCAAATGGCCGTTTAAAAATTGGTCATCAGAATGTTTGGTTTCAATGTGATTCTCATCAGACCCCCCCCCCCCCCCCCCATGGTGTGGACCGGTGCAGTTTCCAAACCTCCGACCGCAACACAGAGGCGAGCGGACTGGATGCCCGGTCTCATGACGGATGACAATCAGAAGCCAAATCGACAATTCGATTGGGGGGGGGGGGGGGGAAATAAAATAAATACAAAAGAAAAAAGCTAAATAGATTTTTATATGTAAAAATGTAATATTCGTTGATAGTTTTCTCGAGAAAGAATATCACCAATGATGCGGGAACAATAACATTGACTTCCCTGTACTGTGCTGCATCATGCACAAATATTGACACACACCACACACGAACACAATGTGCTATAGTCTACATTGCAAAGTCTCGGGCATTTTCCATTCAGTCTCACACACACACGCACTGGCTCAGGTGAACTCTGCCATGTTTACCAGCGATCTAAAGTCTGAACGCCTTTTGTCCACCAGCTGAGCCACCCACCCCACACGTGCTCGACATTGCACCGGCAAATACAAACATTGGCTGACGCACGAGGCAATCATATCGCCGCCGCAGCAGCAGCAGGAGCAGGAAGGCACAAAGCGCTGAGCGAGTGACAACGACGCAACTCGGCAAGCCACGGTTGGAAATATTTAGGCTGGCCTGCCTACGATCCATCCTGGGTTTTACCAGGCTGGATTGTGTGAGGAGCTCACAAATCCTTGCAAGATCTGGGCAAAGTCCAATAGGTGAGCTCCTCCGGCAGGCAAGGCTGCGTTGGATGGATCATGTAGCCCGCATACCCAGCCACCGCATGCCGAAACAGCTTTTGTTCGGCCGGATCGAGGGGTCTAAACGGGCGCGGCACGGGCTAGAGAAGAGATGGAGTGATGTGGCACAGGAGGACGTGGAGCGGAGTAGACTTGCCGATGACCGGTACCAGCGGTGTCATGATCGGCCTCTGTGGAGGAGGCTCGTGAAGGACGCTACTGGGCAGTTGGAGGCAGTCGCCCTCCAGCAACAACAGAGGGCAGAGGAGCGACGCTCACAACAACGAGCGGAGCGCCGGGTGGCTAAAGCACTACAAGGTGGCACAGTAGGGGACACAGGTGGTGCATCAGCCAGTCATCTCGGTCATCTCAGTCAGTCGACCCGTGGCACCTGCTGGGTCTGCCCCGTGACCTGCCAGCGGGCGTTCGATACTTCACGTGGCCTCAAGGTGCACATGGCCTGGCACAAGCGTCGTGGTGACGTCACCGCCACTTAGTGGCGAATGGCGGTTGTTATTGTGTGTGCACGTGTGTGTGGGCACGTGTGTGTGTGCACGTGTGTGCACGTGTGTGTGTATGTGTGCGGAGTGGTAGTGTAGCGGTTAGCGTGCTGCGCTCCAAACCCGGCCACCCGAGTTCGATTCCCGCTCACGGCCAACACCGGTGACGATTACCTGAACCGCTCCCGGGCCTCCCCTCGGTCGACTCAGCCTCCAATGAGTACCTGGTGCGGTGTGTAAACATCGCCATTGGGGAGACAAAGGCGGTCGGGTATGGTGCTGGCCACCCACCTCCTCGTGCACCGTTCCGGCCTTCATCGGTGTTTGCTAACGGCACTTGGCTGGACAGTCTGTGAAGGCTCCACGGGGGATCTTTGTCTTGTGTGTGTGTACTCAGCCTCAAATGAGTAACTTGTGCGGTGTGTGAACATAAACACTGGGGGGACAAAGGCGGCCGGGTGTGGGTTTTTTCTCACCAAACTCCATCGTGTGCCATGCGACCTTCATAGGTGCAGCGACTCGCTAGCAGCACTCGCCAAAACAGTCTGCTGAGGCTATAAAAGGGGCTCGTTGCCTTTGTTGTACTGTATATATATGTACACGTGTATCCCATGTGTAGGTGCTTAGCCGGGTAGCGAAGTACGTGGCCTGTGGATGCATCAGCGAGGGTTGATGGATCACGGAGACGTCGTGAAACCCCCGGTGTGTACACGTACAGGGCGCTTCAAAAGAACGTGAACACTTCCGAGAATTTTCAACAACACCATGCACGAGAAAAGTGCCTCCTCCTCCGAGCTCTGGAGACCACCTGGAGAAGATTCCAGGCACGTGTCGGCAATGACGGCGAGCAAGTGGAGACTCTTTGACGTTTTGAAGCTATCAAGATACATTTGCTATCATGTCGCAGTGTTATCCGTGCTTGCTCTATTAATCACGAGAGTCCCATACAAGTGTTAACATTATTTTGAAGCACCCGGGTATTAAACCTCTTTCGCACCGTACGTAGCCAACCGCCGTGCGAAATGTGGAGGAGCCATGACCCCTGGCTCGCCATCTGTCCCTGGGATAGAGCGTTGCCCCCTCGCACGCGTGGGTTTCCTCCCGGCTGCTCCGGTTTCCTCCAACATGTATATCACACACACACACACTCTCATTATTTGGACGCGAACATCTTAGTGTATGCAGGAGTGCGAAGCTTGTGCGCACCGACTCACCGCCTGACTGCTTCCCAGCTTGTCTGCGGGTTCTCGGGGATTGTGAGATGCTCATTTGCATGAACAACAACGCCGTAAAACAACGAATGATTACGATCACTTGGCAGTCGTCTGCCCCAGGTGGCAGCGTGGGGAGCGCAGGTGGTGCATGTGCCAGACATCTCAGTCGAACCGATGGCACCTGCGTCAATCCTGTGGCCTCATTCCTGCCGCAAGCCTTCGAGACTTCGGGTGGCGTCAATGTGCACCTAGCCTGGCACAAGCACAGTACTGTGGTGGTGGCGATGTTGCCGTCACTTAGTAAGGGAATGGCATCTGTTGTTATATTTGTACATGTATACAGAGTACGTAATTGAACATTGAAAACTAATTTCTTTAGCACTGGTGTTTGGTTTCTCGTCCTTAACCCCGCCATTCCGATTAGCAAGGTTGGCTACGTACGGTGCGAAACAGGTTCAACATACTATGTAAGTACATAGGTGCAGTATATATGTGTAAGCACACACATGTGCTGTATATAATATACCACGTACAGTATAGACATGGTGTGTGTGTAAGTCGCACAGAGTGGAAGCATTCTGGCTTAGTTGGGGGACCAATCGGGCTCAAGAGTTGAGGTCGGTGACTTCAAGTGGCGCTCGAGGGCAATGCTCCCACAACGCCATCACCAGCTGCATCATGTTCACCCCACGGTCCAATCATCAATCATCATAGCTCCTGGGGTCGGTAAACGGAACCCTTGGTGAGATTTAAGCACTCGGGAGTTAAATGAAGTGCTTGTTTAATTATGTGTGTGCATGGTGCCCGTCAGACGAATGTGGAATGTTTACCATGAGGTCGTGGCTACCACTAGAGATGAGCGAGCGGACTTCCCTTGCGCCCACACACAGAGACACGAATCACCCAACGCTTAGAGACAAGGCCCGTTTCAGTCCGAGCGCCATGGATACAATTTGATGTGCTCACTACACGTGTTCACCCACGAGCGCCTCACTGAGTGTCGAGCCTGTTTTGTCGGGAGGAGGATCCTGCCAAGAATTATCTCGTGAGGCGTCCATGTACGGAGGCAGGTTTGAGGACGATGTCTGATACAACAAGCACAAGTCACATGCAGAATCTCACCAATACCCGCTGGCTTGTGGCACTCCAGGTAAGCTGCGCCCCTTGGTGGCGAGTGCCGGTGATGGGTCGTGATTGTTGGTGGTGAGTGCCGGTGATGGGTCGTGATTGTTGGTGGTGAGTGATGGGTCGTGATTATTGGTGGTGAGTGATGGTGATGGGTCGTGATTGTTGGTGGTGAGTGATGGTGATGGGTCGTGATTATTGGTGGTGAGTGATGGTGATGGGTCGTGATTATTGGTGGTGAGTGATGGTGATGGGTCATCCAGCCAGCGAGCAAACCTTGTTTCTCACAGTGCTGGTGACGCAATCACGCAGATGTGCGCGGTGACGTCGCCACCGTACACGCGAACATCCGAGCGCCAGTCAGCCAGCCAGGCAGCCAGCCAGGCAGCCATGAATACAGCCAGCAAAACGTGTTTCTAATATAGTAAGACATGTCAATGCCAGACAAGTATTGTTGGGTAAAACCCTTCTCAACTTCCAATTAAATGTATAACAAATATCAATCCAGTGAAGTGTACAGGTCTTTGGACGAGCTACTGCGTGTATGTTATCGCAATTGTGCTGTATCTCTCCACGTGCCGGGAGGTTCCACCCATTGCCGGATAATCGTTGTAGCAAAAGTAACAAATGTTACGGGCCCCGCACTATCAAGGGCCCCGTGCTAAATGCGTCCAAGCTATCAATTCCGGTTCAGTGATTCTGCACATGCTCTTGCTATAGTACTATACTGCCTTCAACTTTTATGAACTGGGTGTTTTAGGTGAGCGATTTGTCGTATAATCTGGCTGTATAGCAAATGAAAAGATACAATTACTTTACTATGCAAGTGTATTGTACTAATTCTGAGACACTAGTAGGAGGCACTCTCCCTTGTTTATTCCGGCCTCCACAGCCTTAGGGGATAACCACACACCGAGTCAGGACAGCCAACACGCTGCCAGACCCACAGCTTGAAGAGGCGAAGACCACAGCCCACAGCTCCAAGTGGTAGAACGCGCTGCTACCCCCAATCCCATTGTCTACCAGTCTCCCAGCGCCACGCGCTACAGTGACCCATTCAATGTTACTACACAAGTTACAAATGTATGTTTTAATATCTATGTGGGTTTTTTTAAATTTAGGGGCCGTCCATAAATTATGTCACGCACCTGGGGGGGGGGGGGGGGGGTGAGAAATGTGACGTCACATCAAAATGCGCAAATTTAAATAAATATAGACAAAACGTCCTGCTAGTTAAATAGACTTTTTAATAAATGTTTTCTCCTACAACATCAGAGTGCAGCGCCACATTAAATACGCTCTACAATGACAATAGTTTAAAGCGATTTGAAGCATGTTTTATTTTGGGGGGGGCAGAGCTTTGTGACGTCATATTTGAGGGGGGGGGGTATGACTTTTTGTGGCGTCGTGTGACGAAGGGGGGGGGTCAAAAATGGTCCAAAATCGCGTGACGTCACTTATGGACGGCCCCTTAGGGCCCCTTTATAACATATGCTACAGCCCCACTCGCTTAATCCGGCACTGATTCCAGCCTGTCGCGTGAAACGTCGGACATCGTACCGAACAACACCGCTGTACTGTACCAACCCGAAAACACATCGGATGGTTGTGTTTGGTGAGCTGTCAGCAGATGGCGGAAGACGACCAACAAATATTGGTCTACTTCGACTCACTGCGACCGCTTGGGGAGGTCTCCATCCAGCCGTGGATAGAGCACGGACTATGACGATGACGATGGTGATGATGATGATGCATCACTGCCGCAGGGGCGGTGATCCAGTGGTTCGTGCAGTGCGCTGTGAACTTGTTGGCCACACGAATTCTAAACTAAAAATATGTAAAACTAAACTATGTTTATACTCTTAGGTTTTTTCGGTAAAGTCACGTAGGTAAAAATAAATAATAAACTTTATATAAATAGTAATAGAAATAAAATATTTATTATTTATATTATTTTTATTATTGATTATTTATTGTTACCCACGTGACTTTACCGAAAAAACCTACGAGTATGAATCCTTGCAGTCACGAAAGCTTCAAATCTAAACTATGTTTATTTTTTCCAGGTAAGGCCCACTGAGCTATATAGCTATTTTCCAGAAGCGACCTGGCCACAAGTGATAGCTCAACAGAGTGACTTGTCACGTGGAAATGTAGAGCAGCCAAATACTAGAAACGCACGTAACTAAATGTGGAGGGAAATATCAGAGAAAAATCCACGCGGCTACGAAGAGAGAGACACGCAAACTTCAAATGTTTTGCAGGCGTCAGGGTCCGGATCGAACCCACGACCTCCTGTAGAGCAGGCGAGAGAGTTCACATCTCCTAGCCACCGCGGCGCCCTTTTCAATTAAATTCTTATCCCGACCGAACATCAGTTCTGAGCGATATCTGTACAGGTGCTCCTGACCAACGTGGTGGAAGTATAGTCAAACAGTTACCATAACCAACACAGCATGAGTAGACTTTCATCCAGTAGTGAGTTGAGTCTGACAAGGGAGCTTAATTTAAAATTATTATATTTTTAAACACTGCCCTATTGGGCGTGTAGACATGTTTTGATTAATTGATTCATAGTGATACGTGTATCGAATCACGTTGGTAAGAATCGATGTTCACGTTACCTCTGAAGCAACTCGTGGCCGCTCCGTTCTTCGTGCACAACCACTACTGCTTGTAAGGGAACAGTCTCAACTATTGATGCCACCATAATAATACAGGATGGCATCAATGATTGTGGGTTTTATTGGTTCAGTGGGAAAATAACAACGCATTTATTATGGTAACCATAACTGTTGGGCCACCCAGAGCGTGCGTACACCACCAATAAAAATAACACTTTTGCAACAGAGATAACACGTCGTTTAGTGAGACACTGAGCAAGAGATAAGCAATGGGTGTGTGCAAACTGCGTGCCCTCTTGCGGTGTGCAGGTGTGGAAACTACGAGTTGCTGTAGCTCATTGCTGCCATTGCCACTGCTTGTTGGATATCCATACGTATAATTTGCTGGCCTAAATAAAGTTACAACAACACACTGGATCGTGATGCACATTTCACTTGTGAGCAATTGGTTCATATTACTATCAACATTGAACATGAATGCACCGTTATAGTCATGCGATTTTGCAATTCGGCGATGCTAGTTACATAAATTAATAGTTGGCATGCATATTCTTTGGGTCTTTCGGTAAAGTGACGTAGATAGAAAAAATAATACAAATATCACGACGTTTCGATCGCAACACAAGCAATCGTCATCAGGTGAAAAAATACTTGATTAGATGAGCCTTCTTGTCTCGAATTTTGTTAAAAGATCTAACTTCGAGACAAGAAGACTCATCTGATCGAGTATTGTTTCACCTGATGACGATTACTTGTGTTGCGATCGTAACGTCGTGATATTTGTATTATTTTTTTCTATCTACGTGGCTTTACCGAAAGACCCAGAGAATATGAATTCCTGCAGTCACGAAAGCTTTAAGTCAAGAGTTGACATGCAATTTAATGAATCCATGCTTACACTACACTTTTCGACTCAACGAAGCCTTTGACATCCTTGCATTACGTAATACTACAGTGCTCACTAGACACATGCACTCTCTTCTGTAGTAGCCATAAAATCAGACTTTCCAGGAACTTTATCTGTGACCATGACAAGTATCGGGGCGAAAGTGCACTTTGCAGGCAGCACTTATCGGGGCGAAATTCAAATAAGTAATTAAAACCGATATTTTTTACAAAGGTACTTTTTATCGTTGCAGCAAACGACCATTGCATCACTCAGGATAATTTAATGGCTTTGCAAAACGACCTTTAGAAGATGTGCTTGGAAATAGCTGCGGATTCGACTCACCAGGCATCACACATGGGATGTACCATATGGACTCTTCTCAGGAATGTTGATGACGAGTTCGGCGTTCCGAGACCTTCATCCAGCAGTGCATAGACAGAGGCTGATTATGTTGAATACGACCGTGAATTTGCACTACACAAATGTTATATTATTACTGTGTACAAACTGATTTCATCACTTAATCTCCATGGTGTTCGTACTATCAGGTGTATTCCCACCTTTTGCTGCCATTCTGTCACCAGTATTTTTATTTTATTTTAGCAGGTAAGGCCCACTGAGCTTTCCAGCTCTTTGTCAGAAGCGAACTGGCCACAAATAATGGCTCAACTAAGTGGCGTAGTGTGGAAATGTATAGCAACCAAACACTCTAAATGCATGTTTCTAAATGTGGAGAGAAAGACACGACCACAGGGAGAACATGCAAACTCTAATTATAGAGGTGTCAGGCCCGGGATTCAACTCCCGACCTGCTGTGTTCGAGGCGAGAAAGTTCACTTCTCGCCACCGTGACACTTGTTCAGTGGCTTTAATAAATTCTAGCGTGTGAAGGCAGATTGGGATGAAAATGATTTGACGTAAAGAAGTGAAGGTGAGCACGATAGATGTGTTTAGAAGAAATATATTTGGCAATTAAAAATAACATTCCAATGAGCCTGCAAAGTTTTTCAATCATTACCAATTAATTACCTGCCCTGGGATGAGAATTCTCGACAACTGCACGGACACAACAATGGATGCTGGGAATTTACAAAGAGCACCATGGAGAGGACCACATGGATTGCGGTTCTATTGTCTCAAACACACAACTTTAATGTCGGGGAATAATCCCAGAAGATAACCCCATCTACCAGTGTCCGTTCCTCACTCATTTTCAGAGGGGAGGCCACTTACGCCGATAAGACATCGTCAGTGTGAAGGACGCCACACATTTGAAACCATTGGGAGTTTGACAGCAGCACGATGCTGATGATGGGTGGTGGTGGTGTTCTCACTCGGTGTGTATTGTCAGGGGCCGCACTAGAGGCCACCAGGGGGCGCCAGTGACCCGCCAGGCTTGCGATGAAGAACGCAGCCTTCCACCCTCCAGCTTGTCACTTCAATTAGCGACTCTTGAGCAACTCTGGATGGCGCGCCTTCGTGCTGTGTAAAGAGAGGTTCATGGGATTAAATTAAACGTTGTGTTACTGTGCGCACCTCAGCAATACTATATAGGGTTGGGATTTATACGGCGTAGAAACAATCAAGAGGTTTTATAACAATAATTTGACGTCATGTAGAGAGTGTATATACATAGTTTAGTACTTATATTTTATAGAAAAGAAAGTCATATTCCACATATACCATCAACTTCTCGAGGCTAGACCTGTTTACTGATTTTAGCACTCCACAGCAGTATGTAGATACTTGTAGGAATGCCAAGATGGGTAAACAATGAAACATATTTATACTTTGTGGCGTTGGTACACAAAACGTGCACTTTGCCTAATAAAATACATCAAAGTAAGTTTAATTCAATTTGTGCGAGATGTTGTTCTTGACTATGCTTTATAAATTAAACTCCTGCTTTTCTGTCAGTGTAACCCTCTATCCTTAGATTAGCACGGTTGGCCACGTACGGAGCGAAAGAAGTTCTACATACGTACGCAGTGCCGGCCCGAGCCTCTTGGGGGCCCTAAGCAGAATTTGATTTGGGGGCCCCCCTCCCACCACGCAGACTCATCTGTGCTAGAAGATTACTCGCTCTTTTTTCTCCTCCTCGGTCCTTTTCTTTTTTCTTTTTTCGGCACCAGAGGGATACGTCCTTTTTTGTGACATGGCTTAGGCGTATTTATTATCGTGACGTACAATTGCGCGCACCTGCCCGCGCCCGCGCCCGCGCCCACGCGAATTGTCAATGAGCCGTGACATCCGTGAGCCGTGACAAAGCAGCAGTTGTCGACAGAATTTTCTTGTCTTGAATCATTTATTCATTCATTCATTAATTCATTTATATCACTTGTTTAAGTTATTTAATTGTAAAAAAAAAACGATTCGGGGGCCCCCTGGTGGCCAGGGGGCCCCAAGCAGCCGCTTAGTTCGCTTATGCCTCGGGCCGGCCCTGTACGTACGTACTGCGCTGTGCTATTTCACTCAAATAAAAGTGCGAATTTACAGCAAACACGAACTCGCCACTCGCCAGCGTTCCGGACGAAACGAGAGCCGCCGGAATGTAGAGACACACGTCGAGTGGAAAATGACCACCCTCGAAGTAACCTTCTCTACAATACGTGTCATCTCTTGAGCAGACACCGCTCGGGATCCCAACACCAAACATTGCCTCTTGGCGTTATTTCGGCTGCGCACGTCAAACATTGGCATAAGCTCTGTGCATATCATGACGCGCGCGCGAGAGGAGTGGAATGGGTCACACCACGCCAGAGCCTCAGGTCACCGCTGGGTTCGATTCCTGGCCATGCACAGGGGTGGCGATGGGAATCTGAACGAAAACTGAATATATCTAGGGGGACCTTTTTGGCAGTATCAAGACGATGAAAATATACAATATGTATACTTGTGAGGTACACTCTGGAAATTAGGCATATAGATATAGCAAAGGTATCTGCTTTTAGCGTTACAACTGTATGAATGTATGTTGAACTTCCTTTGCACCGTACGTAGCCAACCATGCTAAGGTGCGGGGGAAGAACAACACACGAAGCACAAAAAGACTGATGGCTTCAGTGCCGTCAGTGAACTCCACCAGGGTCTCCCAATCCGAGTGTCATCCTCGAAGTGAGTGGCTGATGTCCCTGACAGACACTCTGCATCGTCCGCGATCTTCAGTGTCTCTCGCGGAGTTTCCTGTTCCACTTCTCACACTCTTCCACCTTCAGCTGTGGACCTCTTGAGATACGTCCCACATGTATGGTTAAATGTTCAGAGTGGAACACAAAATGTCGTTGGTTGTGACTCAAATAATGCCAATGTGTCACCCAGCCACATGCCTATACGGGAATCATGCTTTTCCATGTGATGCTGACTACACGTTGTGATAGACCATGGGTGACGTTGTTTTGCTAACTATTAAGGAAAACACCTTGAGATGCAAAAAGTAATTGTTGCGTCAGTATGGTGGAAAAAATGCAGACCAGGTCACCGTTTAAAAATGCGTTGAGAATTCTGTGCTGAGAAACAGCAACGCAAAATGTTCAGCTCATGTGGAGTAGCCAGATTGATGATGGCATTGCCGTACCATGAGGGGTGGCATTGGTGTGGGGAAGCTTTCATCCAGCAGTGAATGCACCAAACTACATTTAAACTGTAAATACAAATTGTTGTATACATGTTTGAGTGATCCTGTAATAAAAATAGCAACAGGGTAACGATTTGGGGTTATTGAGGATGTAATTCATGTGAAAATCAGTGTTTATATGTTTATGCTTTGTGTTTAAACACTCTGATGATCTTGATTTTAGAGCTTTCGTGACTGCAGGAATTATTCTTTGGTTATTTCGGTTAAGTCACGTCTAAAGATAATAGCAATAAATTAAAATAATTGCTATTATTTTAATTTATTATTTTATCTTTAGACGTGACTTAACCGAAAGAACCAAAGAACACTGATGATGTTTACACTTTCCTGTTAGTTCCCAACACCATTATTTATAGGTGAATAGATGTCTCCTGAATTCAAATCTGAGTTTTAGTCAACCATATTAAAGCCAGCTTCTCTACTGTCGTGAGTGTGATGGTGTCACCTTAGTGACGACTGCCCAGAAAACATCTTGTGAATGTGTTTTTTCACTTGAGCCCTCTTACGTCCAGCCACGGGAGATGTTCATCTCCACTGTGCCACTGGCGGTCAACAGCTCCATGCCGTGTACAGCGAACTGGTCATTTAAGCGCGCGTGTTGGTGTGCATCTTAAATACAGCAGGAATTAAGTGTTAGACATATACTATCCAAGACGACTCAATAATGTGTACCACAGTAAAATCCCATATCTAAATTAAGAAAATGATTTTAACATCACCATCAGCAGCCACACTCTATCCACAGCTAGCTTAATGCTACCCAAAGCCATGACTCTCAGAATCTCAAGGTGCAAACGTCAATCCAAGCTCCTCCACTCAAGACGATCTCCATCTCTGCGGTGGAGATCCTCCTTTAGAGGCCACTTCTTCCTTAGTCTCGAACTACGGCCTTCTTCCATTCGTGTTTGTCCGCGGGTTGTTTTGTTGACACACTCATTCACCTCATTGTGATCATGCTTGTTTACACGTGTGTCTCTCATACAGATATATGTCCGGGTTTTTTGTTGTCAACTTGTTGTACATAACTTTGGTGTCACAGGGCTATACCAAATAAATGAAACTTGAAATAAATTAAACTTGAAAACTTGGTAAAGTGTGGTAGAAACAACCCCGATGACTACGAAAAGGGTGTGCGGGTGGAAGCGTTCATCCAGCATTGTAATGACAAATAAGCTGTTTAATTAGCATTTCTATTTGGGATTATGCCCAAAAAAGGACCTTTGTCAAGGGAGACCTGTTCTTAGACTTTATGGCGAATTAAAGTTGTCGTTCGTCTCGCTGTTGACCGTCACAAGGTGTTGTTGCTGCCTACGAAATTGAACAACCGTGTTCTGTGAAGAATGGAAAACAACACCCGACGTGGCCATTACTCCCAATGAGGAGTTCCTCGTTCCTGAAAGGGGGGGGGGGGGCACAGGGGCGGGGGTGCGGGGGGGGTCCACCACTCACTCCCCTCAACCAATCACAACGCGTCTCGCGCCGAGCATGGCTCTATCACGCGCCCGACCGACCAATCATCGACGAGCTTCGGCTATAAATAAAAGCGCTCGGCGTCTTTGCCATTCAGTCGCCAGTTGTAGCCGCCACGTGTCTCCTCTTTCTGTTGTTGAGCGGTGCGCGGGGTGGGTCGCTGTCTAAGCCAGCAGTTGATAGGCAACGTGGCATCCAACTCGAACTAACACGACACCTGCCGACTGGTCTCAAGGTGTAACCTGCTCATTTCAGGTTCGGGAAGCACTCTCTCCCGCCCCGATTTTGTTCGGTTTTTATTTGTCAAGAGCGCGCACAGGTACGTTGTTGCTGTTGTTGCTGCTGGATGTGTTGCCATGGGGTTTGCGGTGCAGTAATTGTGGTCTTTGTGTACCAGCTCCGAACAATAATAGCCAGAGGGCAGCGGAATGAGAACCCCTGCCAAGTGCTACACGGCAG
The DNA here is from genome assembly GCF_964198595.1 of Lampetra fluviatilis. Lineage (NCBI taxonomy): Eukaryota > Metazoa > Chordata > Hyperoartia > Petromyzontiformes > Petromyzontidae > Lampetra > Lampetra fluviatilis. The sequence continues at coordinate 453,747 of NC_136323.1, read as the reverse complement.
AGTGTTACACAACGCTTTGGAGTCGGGGGGGGGGGTTACATTCGTAATGCAATTGTTTAAAATGTTTACACGAAATGGTGATATGCAGAGTAGCGTTATCCTTTGTTTCAGAGAGCACGTGGGCACGAATTTGCCAGCTCTGGCTGTGTGTGTAGGCTTGCATTCGGTAATATATCAATTGCACTAATCTACGTATGTATGTGTACATTAGTACAGAAACGACCTGATAATGTGGATTAAGATGTGGATGTTATACAATTACAGTATTAGACTCTGATGTATATTTGTGAATGTGTAATTTTGTATTGTGTTGGGTTAATAGTGTGGTGTTTTAAGCCGAATTTGTATATATTTTTGGAATGCCATTTTGTATTTTGGTGAAACAGAATCGATGTGGATGTTCTATAAATTATGGTGGGATACGCCATTGCGTAACCACGGGATGTGGACGAGTCTAGGGGAGCGATAGAGAATGTAGGCGAATCCGCAGGCTCGTGAGATTACCTTCAGTAAACGCGATGAGCTTCGTTTTGCTATACCACGGCCAATGCAATAGATGGTGACATTTTGAGATTTTTATTCCCAATTTGATGATAAATTGTGGAATGTGTCTGCCGGGATGACCTGGGAGGCAAGGCGATTGTTGTTTTAACCCTTTGCTTGGTCACGCAATGGTGGCTATCGCTGCTGCCAGGACATGCCGTGTGTGGTTGAGGCGGAGTGCCGCCACACAAAGGCATTCGTGGCAGAGGGCATTGAGGTCCCTCCTTGGTGGCTTAGGGCGACTCTAAGATGGGCACTCCACTGGCTGTGCCGGCCATGTGAGGAATCTGCCCTAAACGATGGTTTACATTGGGCACGAAGCCCACATCACAGCTACTCGTGTACTCCACCTTGAGGTGCCAGCCCAGACCAGCGGGCCGCAAAGCAAAATCACACGGAGAGCCATTTTATTGGAATTGGGTAAACAAAAAACTAAATCTTTCAAGAGCCGTAATTAATTTGTGTAAATGATGTCACGAAGCAGTCCTCAAAGAGCCTCCGTTTGCTCTCCTCTCGGCCACACGAATCCGCGTGATTGCAAGGCGACTCGACATTAATGATGAATGGTGTCAAGACCACCTGATTGGCAAGTGTTATATAGGTGAACAGGATAGAATGAAAAACGGCGTTTTCAAACCGATCCTTAGATTGGCAATCGCAAAAGTTGATTCTTCAGATTGGCCCATTTATCATGGCTCCTGTATAATGATCACATAAAAAAAAAATTAAGAATGCCTTTGAACATTTTTTTTTCGTGAATTCCATCCTGAAAATTGGGGACGACGTTTGCGGAGAAATTCTGGAACGTTTAGGGTTACATTTGAATGATGGCTTCTCAATTTATCCAGCCGTTGTAAGGGGGTTGTTTCAAATGCCTCTGTTGTAGTAAGTCCGTGCTTGGCTATCGTTACAAGCACCTATTTTTAAACCGTGAGCGTTTATTTTCAATACAGCTGGAGTTCCGTTCCGGGAGCCATCTCTTTGGCAATAATATCTTTGCTTGAAAAGTGGGTGTCTCGCCACAAACAGACCGGGCCTCTTGCCCCTCTTAAACCCAGAGCGCCGCGATGTCCATTCAAAGGGTTCACAATTTTCATTGTAGTTTTGGTCTGCTGGCCAATAAGGCCCTTAATTCTAGATTTGAAGTTTTCGTGACTGCAAGGGTCCATACTCTTTGGGTTTTTTAAGGTAAAGTCACGTAGGTAAAAAAATAAAAATAAATACTATTTTATTTTTTTACCTAAATAAAGATTTATTTGTTTTTATTTTATTTTTTTACCTACGTGACTTTACCGAAAAAACCAAAGAGAATAGTCCCTTGTCGAGACCTGGCACCGTATGCAGTTTCACCTTCCCCCTCGATCAGTTTATATGAGAGTTTACAGTTTAGATTAGAGTTTACAGCAGATAAGATGGATTGAATAATTGAATGCTAAACTAGTTGGACTTTTTTTTAAAACCCGATTTGGCTGCATACACCATCTCCCCTCAATCCGGTGTTAGATTATGTTGTTGGCAACATAATTTTAGGTTACATAAGAAATTAAATAGATTGTAGACGATGTTCAGTTGGCTGAAGAGTGGGCAGTGGAGTTCACATGCGGTTTTAAAATGTAACCGGGGTTCTGTTGGCCTCTTTTTTTTGTTCAAACTGTAGCAGTAGCAAACGTAAATTCCGATAATATTTACTCTTTGGTTATTTTGGTAAAGTCACGTAGGTAGAAATAAAATAAATTTCTAACTCTGGAGTGAAGCTGAATAATTGTGAAATCTGTGGAATACATGGAGTTTAAACGTCCAGCTGCTAAGCTTGCTGCCCTAAATGAGAACGCATGATAGTTGTACTGATGGGGAGATGGTTTCGTGGTCACCATCCACCATGTGAGGTGGTTGTTAACTTGAAGCTTTGTGGCGTGAATGCTCTCTTCGTGCTCCTCGTTAAAGCTTGTGCGCTTGGATTAATCTGCTTCAGCATCAGCCACCTGATGAATTACAATCCAGGCCATTGTCTATCCACGTGTAGTCGTGTTGCTGCAGAGACGCGGTGTCTTCTTCTCCCATCGTTTGTGGCGAGACTAAAATGTGCGGGTTTCTCCCCCCCCCACCTCCAGAACCTAGCTGCTGCCATGGCCACTTCGGAGAGCTCGCGGCTCAACAAGATGGTGAAGAGCAAGTACATGGAGCTGCCGCAGGGCGACGCGGTGCAGGCCATGTACATCTGGCTGGACGGCACGGGGGAGGGCCTGCGCTGCAAGACGCGCACCCTCGACACGGAACCCAAAACCGTGGCCGGTGCGTGAACCACCACAACAGCCCCCTATTCACCACAGTAGCGGTGGCTTTCACCGTGGCAGGAGATGGCAGAACCTGGCAGAACGGAGCCCTGCCCGGTGTTTTGGGTTGACCGAGATGACTGGCACCATCTAGCTGTAGACAGTACGGCAAGTAGCCCAGATTTAGCTCGGGTTTGTTGGGTTTCTCTTGTAGTGTTATACAAATGAATTTGCCAAATATTTCAAACCTATCCCTCAAATGTTTCGCGCAGATACCCAAATCTTAAGATGTAGTGGAGAAATAATTTAGTGGTTTGTTGTTTTGGCTGTTAAGTGATTATTTGGTGGCCCGCTCCTGAGGTTTGTACACGTCGCTTGCTGGGGCTGTGTGGCTTTGTGAGGCCTGCACTCTTGTTTTTCGCCCCAGGGGTTATCAGCTTAAATCTAAATTCGTTCACCTCATTGTAATTAAATGGGGGAAGGGGACTTTATTTGCTATAAAACCTGCACATTGTCTTATAATTGTGTGAAGTAGCCTGCGACAGTAAGCCGTTACCTTTTTGGCACCGCATCGGAATTCTAACAGGGACCTAAACTTGGTAATCTGCCAAACAATTGTCGTGAATGATTGTGAAGTGGCTGATGCCCCCCCCTGCACTTGGCTGGGTGGCTTGTGATTCCTCTCTGGTCCAAACCACCAACAAGACACTTGAAACTAGCTAGCAGAAATACCAAATAAAAGCATCCTCATTGGGGGCTTGAATGGGAGCTGGTTGAATCAATTGTGAATCCTTCCTTTGCCAATCTCTGTACAGATCTGCCCGAATGGAACTTCGATGGCTCGAGTACGTACCAGGCGGAGGGGTCCAACAGCGACATGTACCTGATCCCTGTGGCCATGTTCAAGGATCCCTTCCGCAAGGACCCCAACAAGCTGGTGCTCTGCGAGGTCCTCAAGTACAACCGCAAGCCGGCCGGTGAGCTTCTGCAAGTGCCTGTCTTTTTTGGTCGACCCACTTGCCTGGCTACCTGATTTACGTTGTGTTTTTGCTTGCAAAAAAAAACTATCCATTCTTGTAGCTCCTTGAATGTGTATATATAGCTGGATTGAATTGTTTTAAAATAAGGCCTCAAATGTGCGAGTATATACGTCTTCAATTTTGTTGCGGATTATTGACATTACATTTAGACCAAGCCACATTATACATTTCCTATTTGCCTGTAAGGATATTTTGTAAACGACGGATAACTGCGCTATAGAGCCAGGCCTGTGATTTATATTAAAATGAAGCGCCGCTTGTGCATTTGGAGGGCAGTGTGGGCCAACTCGAGGTGGAGCTAAGATGGGGCCATGCCACAATTTCCAGTTCGCTCCGAGGAGCCTCTTGAATGTTCACTTGCTTACCGTCTCTGTGTTTGTGTGGTTTTTTTTTCGCCCTGCAGAGACAAACCTGCGTGGGACCTGTAAAATGGTGATGGAGCGCATTCGGGCGCAGGTGCCGTGGTTCGGCATGGAGCAGGAGTACACGATCCTCGGTGTGGATGGGCACCCCTTCGGCTGGCCGTCCAACGGCTTCCCCGGGCCCCAGGGTGAGCGCTGGGGGTGACGCGTGCATAGTCTTTGTTGTGGGCTGCACGGGTGAATGTGGTCACTATTGAAGAAACAAAGCAGCTCTGTAGGCTGGTGCAGGACTTTTCTCTCGGTATGCATCCTGTTTTGTTCAGTCTTGAGCATTTGTGCTGAATCGTAAATGTTTCAGGTTATTTGACTGTTCCTTCTCATGAAATTTCCTGGCAGCACTGCTCTTGCGGTGATATATGGCCATTCTGTATAAACTGCTAACTTGGGTAGTATAGGTTCCAATTCTTATGTGATTTACCATTGAATCACAACTATAATTGGGCTATTGGCAGTGGTGGCAAACGGTGGTGAAGGCTGCTCTAGATGGTTTTAAAAAACCTTGTACCTGGCAATGTGGTGTTTCACAGTTATAAATAAAGGACGCCTGGTTTATGTGAGTACATGTGGTGGCAACCAATGACTGGGGCGAGTGTTTGACCAACTGCCCCGTCTTTGTGCCTGCAGGTCCATATTACTGCGGTGTGGGCTCTGATAAGGCCTACGGTCGGGACATCGTGGAGGCGCATTACCGAGCATGCCTCTACGCCGGCGTGAAGATCTGTGGCACCAACGCAGAGGTCATGCCCTCGCAGGTAAACAAGGGGGATACGGCATCCTTGACACGCTCGTCTCGATCGTGACATGTGCAAATGACCAGTCAAATGGATCGATTCGTCAAACTCGGTCGATGCACTTTGTTTGGCCTCTTGATTTATTTTGCTTTATTGCATCGTGATGGGGTAAGGTTAAATGAAATGTCACGATGTTTTCTGGAAGTGAAGGCAAGGGCCTCGTTTTAGTTTGTCTTGGCATTTTTTTTATTTAAAGTTGACCTGTTCATATATGTTAAAGTTTATAGGGTAATGCTTTCTGTTTATCCAATTACATTTGTAGACGTGTCTAATGAGTTGGCATGTTGATACATACCCTAGACTGGCAGTCAAACACAATCTTGTTGCGAGAACCATCGGCACTTTTAGCAATTACATTTTCCGCATTTGTTATTGCCGCAATTCTTGTTCACAATGTATTGAAGCGATAGCTGCACACGCGTTTAAATTGTGCTAGATATGTTTTCAGTTGCTCGGTGTATTTACTAGACCTCTGATCAGAATTGCGAAAGGGGTGTAGTAACGCTGGGAAGCCAAAATGTCGTTACTACCGAGTGCTCGTTAATCGGAATGGGTTTTATCCTGTCAACACGCACTTGCTGCGAAGTGAAGAAATTCTTATTTTGGCAGTTGTAATATTTTGTCGGTCTTGTGCAAGAAGCAGTGGGGATCAAATGTTTGTTTATGTATTTGACGACGTTGGGATTATTGGCCACACATTTCCCCTCTGGCTCTGCAGAGGCAGACTAAAATGTGAACTATTTGACATCCACACCCACGGTGTGAACTGCTGTCACCCGAGATCGCACATTAAATGACGCAAGTAGTTGTCGCAGAAGGAAATTAATTTACACTTAAAATGCCGTTTAAGAAAATGTCAAGACTGCACCCAGTAACTCAAATTGTGAAATGTTACTTTATCTGTGCAGCATTTTCTTGAGAACAAATGGCTTTTACCTGACAGAATTGCGTTCGTAATTGCATTTTTGGACATGATGCTTCATTAGAAATATTGGACCCTGCTTAAAATTGTATTCCGAGTGCTTACCATTGATGTTGAGATTTCTTCACTTCTTCAACATCAGTGGCAGCCAGTTAAGAAGGCCTGCTCTCATCAATGAAGTATATGGGGTCTTTTTTTACAAATTCATGAAGGGAGCAGTTGTACATCAGTGCTATAAATCCGATTACTCGTGTTTAATTCCTGGCAACGGTGTCGTGTGTTGTGGTTTACACTGGCCACTCGCATACCTCGCGTGCCCCAATAGGTGGTCGTTAACGGCGTTTAATTCGACAGCCTCCGCGGTCGGTCACTCTTCGTCAGCTTCCGCCTGCCCATTTGTGCACGATGTTAACCTCGTCCTTGGTCCCCCCCCCCCCTGCGTAGTGGGAGTTCCAGGTCGGGCCCTGCGAAGGCATCGACATGGGCGACCACCTGTGGGTGGCGCGCTTCATCCTGCACCGCGTGTGCGAGGACTTTGGTGTCGTGGCCACGTTCGACCCCAAGCCCATCACGGGCAACTGGAACGGCGCCGGCTGTCACACCAACTTCAGCACCCTGCCCATGCGGGAGGAGGGTGGCCTGCAGTAAGTTTCATTCTCCTCTCCCATTCTGTTTCCGGTCGTAACGATCCGTTTGTAAAATGTTGCTGCGCAAATTGGCAATATCTGGGCCGGATGGGCCATCATTTGGCATCAAAGTATAGTCGTCAACTTTCTTAATAACATCCGTGAGCTTTGCACTCTGGATGGGTCTGTTGACGTGTGCATGGAGAGATGGACTTTGTCTATTTGTGTTGGCCCATCGACCTATTGCTAAATGCTTTTATCTATTTTTACCCTGTGGATGGAATCAAATAGGTGTTTCATAGCCCTGGACCAAAACTCAATTTTAGCTATCACTTTTTAAATTACTTCCTGCATCTGGTAAAGACCTCTAATTACGAATATGGACTAAATTAAAATTTTAATTTCCGCAATTGAACTGACAGCTTGGTTTTCTCCTCCATGATGATGAGGGTGGTGAACATGCCTGCCTACGCACGGACTTTTATTATCCACGCAAACCCAAATTGTAACGCAACTAACGTTCGCATCCCCTCTGCGTGTCCTCCGCCTGTCCCCCGTCACGCCAGGCACATAGAGGAGGCGATCGAGAAGCTGGGCAAGCGGCACAGCTTCCACATCCGCGCGTACGACCCGCGCGGGGGCCTGGACAACGCGCGCCGCCTCACGGGCTCCCACGAAACGTCGAGCATCCACGAGTTCTCCGCCGGCGTGGCCAACCGCGGCGCGTCGATCCGCATCCCGCGCCAGGTGGGCCAGGACGGCTGCGGCTACATGGAGGACCGCCGCCCCTCGGCCAACTGCAACCCGTACGCCGTGACGGAAGCGCTGATCCGCACGTGTTTGCTGCACGAGAGCGGCGACACGCCGACCGTGTACAGCGACAAGGACGAGAAGGCTTAGGGCAGCGCGAGCCGCTCCCTGCCCGTCCATCCACTCCCACCGCCGCCGCCATTCCCGCTCGTCGTCCCCGTTGAGCCGCGCGTGTCGTCACCACCGCTGTGTCCCTTCGTTCTCCGTCACCCTCGATTGTTTTCAGGGTTTTTTTGTTTGGTTTTATTATTCCTTTCCGGAAACTGCTCACCTGGTGCGAGGAGAAATGAGTGAACGTAACAACAATAACAACCACCCATGATGTGTTTCTCGTGCGAGATTCTCGTGGGGCATTTTGGTTTTGTTTCCCATCCGCTTAGTGCCACTGCTCATGGTAGCGAATGGATTATAATACATTTTTGACGCTAATTTTTTTCCTTGATCATTATTTAACTGTTAACAGTCATATCACAAGTGCAGTGAATGATTATAATTATTTAGCTTTTGCTGTGTGTGTGTGCGTGTTCTTGCCCATCCCACGCGGTCGTTGTCTTATGATTTAGATTGCACTTTGATTCTCGTTGGCTGGTACACGGGCTGAGCAACCTCGGCTGTTCACAAGAATGTAATGCTCCGTTTAAATTCTCATTCAAGGTTAAATGTAGTCTCTGCTTTTACCGTTTATTTTTAAACAGTTATTTTAAGCCTTTGACGTTTTTTTCTCTTTGCTTATGAATCTTGCGTTTTTAGTTTTATATAAATTAACGCAAATCACGTTGCAATAATACAATACCAGAATATTCAAATTGTTTAGGAGTCGTTGTTTACTAAAACATAACTTGTTCGGACATACTTAAAGGGGTGCTGTATCTTACAAGTCTCAGACAAATGTTTGAGATCGTGTTTCGACTGTATGCTACTGCAAGCCTGTTGTCTGCCAAGCGTTAACCTGATGCAATATTTAAAGCTTGCCTTGTTTGTTTGTAAAAGAGTCCTTTTTGGAAGTCTAATTATTTTCATCCACTTTTGAACGGTTCAAATTGTGTGCTTTCAAACTGTCAACATTTCTAAGGTTTCTATTTCTGGTTTAGATTGTTTCTGTGGTCAATGCAAATTAAAAGAAATGAAAATCATAACATTTGGTTGGAAGTAATACAAATCTAAACTGGCACAAAGCTTAAACTGTTTTGTTTCGTGTGAACTGTTGGTTTTTGAATGCAAGTCGGCTTTTCTGAGAAGCATTAAAAGTAAAAAAAAAACTTTTAAAATGGGGCATTTTTTTACTGGCAAGCTTTTTGTAATTCAGTACATGTAACATAGCAGTGCAGAAAGTAGTTTTGTACTTTTTCAAATTTGCACCCACTAAGACCTCTTATTAAATGTGGTGTTTTTACTTGTAAAAGGCGTTAACTTTTAAATGCATCTGTGATGTCTTGAAGCCTGTAGAATTTACAGGGTATATAGGATGAAGTGCCATGGTGTGTCTGGTATTTCGTGATGTTTTACCATGCAGTCTTGGTCGTCCAGTATCTTGGTTTTTGGGTAATAAAATAAAACAAACCTTGAAAGGTTCACTTTGAGACTTTTGTTGCGTGTTATGCTTGAGCTGAATTGAATTCTTGATCCTTTGACTTTCTAATGGCGTGTAGAGTACCGAAACAATTGGTAGTGCACACAACAGCATCCACACCAAATTAGCACGATTAGAGGCTCTAATTTCGGCCAGACAACAGCGATGGCGAGAAACCGTTGAGATTAACTTTGCACACTCCAGCCGCAAAGCGTGCAATCTTTACCATCTTGGCGCCAGCGTATTTATAAAAAAAAAGGTGCAGCAAATCACCGACAACCAAATCGCCTCGCCTCCTAACCTGCACAAAGCCACCACAATGAACAAGCAACAACACAAACAAGATGTGCGCAAAGATCTCGCTGCAACCTTCAGGAGCCTACCAACAAGCTCCACGATCTCTCCCGTCCATACTCCAGGGAAGAGATTGCTGGCGCTTTTCTGGCCACCAAAGCCAAAAAATCCCGCAGCTTTTTTGGCCCAGTTGTAAGTGACATTCTATGGTAACCCGTCAAAAGTGACCCATATCCCAAGGACTTGAGCATAACACGAGACAGAAGCCTCGCCGTCGAAAAGGTGTGTGGAAAAGCAATGCAGAGGGGCTCTGTTACGCAAACTGGGCGGTACAACGTGGGAAGCCGCCACCAAAAACAACCGCGCTCGGCGTGCTCCAGCGCCGAGTCTTGCGCGCCGGTCTGGGGCATCAAGCGCCCACAGAAATTGGACGTCCAGATCTGAAATCCACTCCCACTGAGTGGCTACCGGTTCTGGCCAACATTACGCCAGCAAACCTATTGGCAAAAATCTGAGAAAGTGGACCTGTATCATTACAACAAGACCTGCTTGACACCCTCCACGAACGCATCTGAGATCCCGGAAACCAATCTGGGATCGTGCGAGACAATTGGATGAAGCGGGGTCAATTGAAGACCGCTGGCGAACACTGTGGAGTTCTGTCGACATTCCAAATAAAAGCCTCAACGACGACCCCACGACTGCTATGCACTGCGTTGATCTGCCAAGAAAACTACGGCGCTCCATTCACCGTTTCAGAACAGCAAGAGGTCGCTACGCACACCTCCACAGGAGGAGGATTCCAGACAACCCACGGTGTGACCGCGGCCACCCGAACCAGACGATGGAACCACATCGCGAACAGCCGCATCCTCCTCCCCCTCTCCGGCGGGACTGGAGCGGCATGAGTCGCCTCACTCCTGAAGCTGTCGCGTGCTTCACAGACAACTACTTGCACTGTGATTTGCACACACTTGCCCATAAGCTTGAGAGAGAACACCAATTTCGGTTAATTTCTAAATCCCAGCTTTGTCATGCTTGGCTATTCACTAAAAGCATGGATCGGGTAGAGGCACTTATATAACTTTGGCTGATGCATTTCAGTATAAATTTGCTTTTGTGAAACAAGAAGTTAAATGGCAGTGGTTGGGGAATGGGCCATGTAGCAGGTGTCGGTAGAAAGTGATCAAATGTGACCGCAATTGAGGGCTAGGAAATGTGCATAATACAAGGCTTTGTAGTGATAAGATATATTAGGAAGCGTGGGTTTTGACTAAATAGAGCCACTTTGAAAGTGTAGAGATGTCAATTCAAGTGTAAAAGTACAGGGGTGTTCAAGGCATGTGTTAATGTCCTGCTCGAGTACAGCAGAATCCACAAATCCCTGAACTTCTCCCACTGCCTGGATCTATTTCAGTCGTGGCTAATTGCTCCTGTACACCGCAAGCCGGTGGAGTCTGCATATTGTAATTTGTCTTTGCAATGCACAGCGCTTTAAAGACGTTGACTGCACGTTGCAAGAAGCTGGCGACCTTTTTGCAATGCGCAGCACTTAAATAAAAACTTCACAGAAGCTGCCGGCTAATTTACAAAGCAACACGAGCCGTGTTGATGTCATCTGCCGAGTCCTAAATGAGTTTACATTTTTGTAGACTTGATATCAGTCAAGAAATGTGTCTAAAAAAAGCAAATCACTTTTAAAATGGGCTCTTCATGTTACTGCTCCATTTGGGTCTTAAGAAAAATGGGCGCCTCCAGCGGTGAATGTGTCGCACATTAATGGAGCCGCACGGAACACCCTCAACCCGACAGTCCGGAAACGTTTCGTGGATTTTTGGAGTCGCGCAGCTAAATCCTCCTCGAGGCCACCACACGCCTCGTCGAGTCCACCGCACGCCTCCTCGAGTCCACCGCACGCCTCGTCGAGTCCACCGCACGCCTCGTCGAGTCCACCGCACGCCTCGTCGAGTCCACCGCACGCCTCGTCGAGTCCACCGCACGCCTCGTCGAGTCCACCGCACGCCTCGTCGAGTCCACCGCACGCCTCGTCGAGTCCACCGCACGCCTCGTCGAGTCCACCGCACGCCTCGTCGAGTCCACCACACGCCTCGTCGAGTCCACCACACGCCTCGTCGACGTCACATCTCTGTCACGGCGACTCAGGTTATCGGGGATTCTGCTGCGCATCGGCACGTTTGGCTCCGTAGGGTGCGACATAAATTCAACATACACACGTGTGTGGGCATTTCATGGTGGGAAATTCTTGTTAAACAATGAAAATCTTGTACATTTTGGACTGTTGTACATGTCCGTCGTGATTAAGAAATTGCGACCGGTGGGGCGTGTGTGCGGTGTGGAGGAGGGCAGGTCACCGAGACCGGCACTGTAGTGGCACCCGGAGGTCAGAGACCAAAGGGTGAAGACCGTGGGAGACGCACACAGCAGCCACTGGAAGGGAAGCGCACATTTTTAACCGTGGGCATCGATCAAAAGTAAGGAATGGAGAGGTGTGGTAGAGTCGTTGGCTGCGATGGTGACACATTGACATCCCAAGAGAGGCAAAGTTATTTCATAATAGTGGCCTTGTTTAAAATCGTTACCCTCGGCGTCCTCTGAATCAGTGTGTTTTGCTTGGGGAGATTGAGCCAATTTATTTCTGCGGCAAAGATTCTTTGACAAACACGCTTTGTGTGGACTGTATTCTTGTTAAATCTAAGCAGAGCCAGTAAACCTGGGACTCAGGGCTATTTTAATGCAGTGTTGCCCCACGTGCCGGTGGTGACTTGGTAGAGCCGTGTCTGACGTCACTGGTCACACCACAGATGTGCAAAGGGCAAGAAACCCACCACGCGAGGTAGCGTCTGGTGCAGCTCGGGGTCTGGAACGTTCACGATGACACCATTGCCGCTGATGCAACCCCATGGGCGTGTGTATGAACATTCCTCGATTTGTTTGGTGACGCATTATTTCCGTGAGCCAAATTTCATCAAAATTTTAATTAAATGATTGCATTTTTAAATCAACATTGAATTTTAATTAAAGTTCAGCTTAAAATTAGTTGGAATTAGCAGCTTAATTAGTTTTATTGAGATATACTCTATCTTAGTTGAGAGCCAAACACAACCAAAAACACAACTGCCACTGTCTCCAACTTAAACATAAATATATATATGTGTTATGGATACCTGATGCACAAAAGGAAAATAAAAATAAACGCTCCAGTAGTGGTGCGACTGTGGTCATCCAGAACAGACCGCAGTACAACGTATAACGATGCAATGCTGCGTCAGCAGCAGCAGCAGCGGAGTGTATCACCTGAATGTGAAATGTAGATGCTCTGCATCTACATCAGCAGCTATACGACAGAAGCGGAAAATACTGTCCACATCGATGTCTCAAGACATGGGGTGGCGATTGCCCCAAGTCATCCGCCAGCTGCACCTCTCACCCCCAATTATCATTGATAATTGGGGGTGAGAGGTGATCGTAGTTTTTTTATGTCGGTATTGGGCTCCGTTTAAAAGCACACCACTTTGGGGCATGGAGTATGCACGAGTGTTCCCCGGGGCGCACTCGCAAATGTCCTAAATACAAAAGCGCTTCACAGACAACGTGGCGAGCGAGCCGTGGCGCACGTGGCCACCGCCGGGGCTGTGAGTCGTGGTTGTTGGTCAGCGCTCTGCAACAGAGAAAGCCCCAAGTGTTGGTCGTCATCCGTTGCAGCCGAAATGAGGAATACAGTACGCGCTGGGTTTACAGAGCGGCCAAATGCAATCGCGTGTCTGTATGTATGATGAACTTCTTTCGCACCGTACGTAGCCAACCGTGCTGATCGGAGGTGCGATACAACCCCAGTGGCGAATGTGCACATCGTGGGGAAAGGAAGGCGTGTTCATTTTGTTATTTAAAAAAAAAGGTCAAAAGCAGACACAAGGGAAATCATTTTACCTTTCTCTTCTCAGAGACAATTTTGAGGATTAATTTCAGGCGACTGTATTCAATCGACGTTATAGTCTCTTGATATTCTGAACGACGTCATGGTTACAAACGTGCACTCACTTGTATCCCCACAGCCTTTGGTGACGACACTCTTTGCTTTTGAATCTCAAAGTTCTTAACTCCTGAAAATAATTACCCCAGGGGGTGGAAACGCAAAAGCCTTTGTCTTGAAAAAGACCCACTGCTTTGAAATGACTGACGATTAACAATGGGTTTCAATGAAGGGGAACGCTCTTGCAGATGTAACATACTCTCTTGTTGGGGACATTATGCTGCTTTAAGCACACTGTGCTGCTTGATAGGTAAACGGCCCAGCATTTAAACCATTGTTGAGTAAATATTTTAAGTCCTTTAACAATCTACACTTGGATTAGATAACCAGAGCAGGTCTACAGATATAATCTTGACTGTTAAGAAAAGTATGTGTGCTTGGGCAGGTCACGTGACGAGAAGGGATGATGGCTGGTGGTTGGGATTTGGCGGCTAACGGAGGGCATCAGAATCATCTGAGTATGTATTTAGACTGCTGGAGGAATGCGATGAGCTATGCAGCTCTTTGTCACAGATGTCCAACAAACAATACACAAACACGACAGGAGTGCAAAGTGTAGGAAAGGGAAGCAATCACTGGACATATATATCATCCAAATATACTTTTATTTTACCAGAAAAAAGTTGACTGAGCTATTAGCTTCTTTTTTAGAAGCGATCTGGGCACAAATGATAGATCAGGGAAGTGGATTATCGCGTGAAAATGTATAGCAGCCAAATAATGTAATTGCATGTTTCTAAATGTGGAGGGGAAACCCGGAGGACTCGGAGGAAAAAAAGCCACACGACCACGGGGACAGAGAGACGCAAACTCCAAAATATACAGCAGCAGGCGTGAGGGTTGGGATCAAAGCCCCGACCTCCTGCATACCAGACGAGGTAGTTAACATCACGCCACTGTGCAGTGTGGTCGGGAAGGGCGTTGAGCGATGGATTGTGAGAAATGGTGATGACTTGGGAAGGACTTCATCCACCAGTGGATAGAGCATGGCTGATCATGACGATCATATCAATATACCACTGGCCTCCTGTCCATCGTGGGAAACGTTTTACCTTAACGTGGCTGCATTGATGTGAGCCGTGCCCAGGATTCAAACTCTGGCGGCTGGGTTCATTGTGCATACGTTCTACATAAGTAGAACATGATTGGATGAAGATTCACTGATAAAATCCCTGAAAAATAAATGACAGAGAACAAAAAACTCATAAAATCACGTTATTATTGGCACCCAAGCCCCCACAATCACCATGCTGATAACAATTATAATCACAGCTCATATAAACTAAACTAATTTTGATTTTACCAGGCAAGACCCACTGAGAAATATAACTCTTTTTCAGAAATGACGTGGCCACAAATGATAGCCCAACAACGTGGAGTATATCATGTGGAAAATTATAGCAACCAATGACTCTAAACGCATGTTTCTAAATGTGGAGGGGAAAACCGGAGGACCTGGAGAAAAATTAACTCGGAGAGACACACGCAAACTCCAAATATACAGCAGCAGGCGTCAGAGGTCAGGTTCGAACCGACGACCTCCTGTATACCAGGCGAGGTAGTTAACATCTCCTAGCCACCGTGGCGCGCCTTTCATACATTCTGAAGGTGCTTTACGCTGGCAATGAGGGCGGGGGGTTGAGGTTAGGGTAAGAAGTGGTGAAGTTAAAATATAAATTGATAATAAAAAATGATGTCATTGCAGCTGCATTCTCAGTGGTAGAGTATCTTCATGTCCCAATAATTGTTACCAGGTCTGCAGCGTGAGTGAAATGCTGGGCCAGAAAGTGATTGTTACAAAGGACCAGTAGTTGCTACCTGGGACCGATGTGTAAAATGGAGATAAAACACAACAGCTTTCACCACGATAATATAATTGTACCATCCGTTGTTGCGATATTTCCCCAAAATATGTCCGCACCTCCGATTACCATGGTTGGCTACATACGGTGCGAAAGAAGTTTAAAAAAAATACATAAACAATATCCTGACAAAAGGTATAAAATGACAAGCTCAATCATTAAATACAGAGCTAATTTGAATCTCTATTCTACTGGAAGTACAGCAAAGCACAAGCATAATACAATAAATATTGACTTAACGCTTTTGTGACTGCATAAATTCATATTCTTTGGGTCTTTCGGTAAAGCCACGTAGATAGAAGAAATAATACAAATATCACGACGTTTCGATCGCAACACAAGCGTCTCAAACCTTTATAACAGCCTGCCTCAGCAGCTCTCCCGCTATTTCTTAGCTGATGACGATTGCTTGTGTTGTGATCGAAACGTCGTGATATTTTGTTTCTATCTACGTGGCTTTACCGAAAAAGCCAAAGAATACAATACAATAACACAATGTGAAATGCAATGACAAATCTATACACCTCTGGGAAACTGATATTGCGATAATCGTAGTATCGTGAATTCTGATACCATATCGTATCGTGAAAAGATTATATAACGTAGAAACCCTACTTTGCTCTTCTCAAAAGATGTGTCAATGGACACATCTTTTGAGAAGAGACCTGCCGAGACACTTTGGGAAATTCCTTTCGCATATTTTCCCCATGGGAAATTCCCGGTGTGGCCAGAAAAAACTCGCACGTACGTGAGAATGTCACCCAGAGCAGACTCCACAGCAAAGACAACATTCGGTGGTGCTGCTGCTGCTACGTTGGCAGCACAAAGAGCAGGGTGGGGGAGACACTCATCACGTGCCATGAATGACCATGTGGCATCACAAAGAAAACGTATATTCAACGTGCAGTTTATATTCACAGCAAATCAGGGAGCAAGGATTCAACGCTCCACTCCCCAACCCTGGCGATTCAATGAATTTTCGCAATTCAGGGCCGAAATGTATTCAATAGTTAATGTGTTTTTTTGCCTCATTTACCGTCTTGTTTGTATTGTTTACCTTCTGTTCCTCTCTCGTTTGTCCACTGTTATTCACTCCAGTGGCAAACGTGTGTAGTGACGTAACTGGAGTCACTATGGCAGTTAACGCCAGCTCCTGTCACAAGAGTGGAGCTGTGCGTCTTGAGTCTCTCTCTGGCACCAGAGTCGGCATGGCGTTGTTTCTGCCTTTGGCCAAAATAGTTCGAGATCCGCATCGCACGCAAACCTACTGTACACAAACACAGCAATTATAAACAAAATAGGTGATGGAATAAACTGCATCGATTAAGCCTTTTCCCTCCTAAGCATTTTTTAACAATAGAGTTTGACTGCACATTTGTGTCATCGCCAAGACATTACATAGTAACCCATTCCCTGACATATTTCAAAAATTATCTTGACGTAAAATTAAGTATTTAAGATTTAAGTTTAGACAAAAACGGCTGCCCGCAAAGGGGAAGCCAAAAGAGCCGCAGGATGCCGACCTCTGATCTCGACTGAGGTGGCTGGGTGGTTCAAAGGTCGGAGCGCTCAACTCACACCACTGAAATTCTGGATTCAAATCCGGGTGTTAGTCGCCTGGGAATAAGCAGTCACTTGATAGTCACAGCTTAGCCAGTCATGATTGCGCACACACAAAAACAAGGACAGAAAAATTAGTTCTGCACTTAGTTTTGTTAAATTCTATCTCTGAGAATAAAGCTGAATATTGCTTCCACCGTCATGCGAACATTACTTTCGGTGGGGGCGGTGAAGTTGTGCCCCCTAATGTGTGCACAAGAGGTGACATGGAGGAATCTCAGAGCTAACTCTGCGATATACACTTCTGTGGGCCATTGTCTAACATGGAGGGTTGCACTGCTCCATGAGAGATTCGAATAGAATCTTCAACTCGTTACGTGACAGACAGCAGGAGCAAATGGGGGAAAATACAAAGAAAATCAATGTTATTCAACGCATCGATGCGTCTGCACACTGTTAATCGATACTATATAATACATCGACTTGCTGAAATATCTCCTCCATATACCTCATTATCATTCTGGTGGATGTCTCACCCAGTGCCTCCATCTCTGCGTGATCCATCAACCCCACAGATAAACTGTTGAATTACTGACAAACATGATCGCCGTCGTGTACATGGACAGCCCTTTTCATCAATTCACTTGTGCGAGTTACGGGGGTCATCTGACCATACTTCACCACTCTGGTCAGTACGGGTTGGGTGAGCATAGACGTCACAGCATAATTCGGTACAACAATGGATTGTTGATACACTGCCCCGAGACTGACAACATTGCCCCACTGCAACCTACGGCACCTGTTGTGGGATGCATCAGTGGCCGCCCATCCCAACAAGCTCCACGCTCCTGCCTGCTCAGCTGGCGAGGTCAGCTGCTGTCTTTGGGGTTTGTGTGAGTGACAGCCAGACCGGCTTCCCAACAATCCAGGAGCGTCCTCGGGTGAACCGGACCGTCTTGTCTGCCCTGATCTCAGCTCGTGATCAAATTCACATTCCTTCTTACGGAAATAAAAACGATGGTCGGTGCTGGTGGCGGCTGTGGTTTCAAATACCGCGTGATTTGTGTTGCGTCACAGGGCTGCGGTAATTGGACCTCACTCAAAGCACACAAATGGCTTGCGCTTGAGAAAAGAGCTCATAGAAATGCTAATGAGGATGAATGGAGTGGGGTTTTCCCCCATGACAAAGAGGGCCTTCAGGTGAGGGCATCCATTCAAAGCAGTAAATGAATGAGGCCAGCGGGAAACGGGAGGGGGGCTCAAAGTTTGCGTGGAGGTAATGGACGGGAGTTGGTTTATTCATTCGACGTTTATACCCACGATTCTGCTCAGCAACGCTCAGTCCGGTTCCCACCTCGCCTGCTGAACAAATCAAGCGGCGGTGCTGCCGCTGCTTTGCCCGTGGGTGCACAAATAACGCCACAAACCCAACACGTTCGTCCATAACGCTGTAGACATTACATTCATACTCTTTGGTTCTTTCGGTAAAGTCACGTAGGTAGAAATAAAACGTGACTTTACCGAAAGAATCAAAGAGGATGGATTCCTGCAGTCACGAAAGCTTCAAATCAAGATTACATTCATACACAAATATATAATCGGCGACGTTTTGGGCAATGGTCCTTTTTCATAGAACCAGTCTGCTCAGCGGCATATCCTATGAGGAAGGGCTATTACCTGAAACGTCGCCTATTATATATTTTCATAATTAACGCCACGATGTTATTGACGAATGCGTTGAGTTACCTTTAATATGTATTACAAGTGGTATGAACATACGCGGCCACGTGGTTGTGACGCAGTGAGCAAGGCGATGAACTGGAGAAGCGCCGTGGGTGGTAGTTGTGGCACGGCGCTTTAAAGTGGCCTCCTCCACGGATGGCACCCAGTCAGGCCAGAGGCATCATCACAGGCAGGGTTGATGGCTATCGTGAAGACGGCTTGGTGGACACATGTTGACGATCAATACGTTTGACGAGGGTGACGCTTGTGGGTTGCTGCAGTAGCTCACAGTAGTTTTAGTTCGTTGTCAATCCGCTGCTGGATGAAGGCCTCCCCACGCAGTGTGTCACGTTGGTTGTGTAACCATACTTCAGCGGGGAGCGGTAGTGTGGTGCTTAGCGCGGACCCGGTGATCCAGCTTCGATTCCCGCTCACGGCCACCACTAGTGACGATTATCTGAACCGGTCGTGGGCCTCGCCTAGGTCGACTGAGCCTCAAATGAGTACCCGGTGCGGTGTGTAAACATTGTCACTCGGGAGACAAAGACAGCCGGCATGGTGCTGGCCACCCACCCCCTCGTGTGCCGTGCCGGCCTTCATAGATGCTGCTCGCTAACAGCACTTGCCCCAACAGTCTGTTAAGGCTACACGGGGGATCTTTGTCATTGTAACCACGCTGGTCACAGTGCGGGTTCATGGAGGGAGTAGCCGAGGATTTTTTCAGATCGCACTTGAACACTGATGTTAGTATCGGCCCGGAATCCAACTCATGTCGCTGCGTTCATAGCGCAGTGCGCAAACCACTGCACCTCATCCCTCGTCGCTTGGGAAGTGAATAATAAACTGAATTGTATTTAATCCGAGGTAAAACTCGCAAGTGTCTACATTCCTATGTCGGGGTCAGTGTATATACTTCTGGTTAAGTTCCCACCAAGTGGTATACCAAGGAATTCACACAAAGACGTCAAGTTTAGTAGATCAGACGCGTGTGTGATACACTAAAAACGACTGCAGTCAACTTCTTTCCACTGCCTCCTATGGCCAACGGATCTGAACCAAGAGCCCTGACAAAGGACATCAAACGGAGCTGAAGAGAGGGCAAAGAGGCCACGTGGGGAGACGCTTGCGATGAATTACAGAAAGAGGAATGATTATAATCGGTAAATGATGGGAAACCTACAACAGAAACAATGCAGGCTGGAAAACAAAGAGCTCTCCGCCTGAAACATTTCGCACAACCACTATTTCCTGCAGCACTGCAATGTGTTCGTCGTGGCTCATATCACCATCAATAAACGAACGTGACCAACCGAAATGCAAGCGGCGCGACAAAGAGACAGCTGCAGACGAGGTTTTGTTCATAATAGGACTCATCAGTCGAGTACAATCACCGATGCTTTGCTGTTGTCTCAAGGCTGCCTCTGGGAACTTCGCGGATGTTTGAGACCCCACATGGACACGGTGGATACCCACAAGCCGGTCTATTGGCAGCAATCGTTCGAATCTGTAATTTACCAAAAAAGCCCATAGCAGAGAAATGAGAGCAGCGTTGATTGGAGAACAAATGCACGTTCATTAGAGGCACAGCGGTGGAGAGATGTTAACTACCTCGCCTGGTATGTAGGAGGTCGTGGGTTAGATCCCAATCCTGACGCCTGTATATTTTTATTTTTTCTCTGGGTCCTCCAGTTTTTAGCTCCACATTTAGAAACATGCGTTTAGAATACTGCATTTGGCTGATATTAATTTCGTAATTACTACATTTCACAACCTTAGGTTGGATATGAATGGGATGAAGTTGACTGGCCAGAATTTAAACTCGCGCTCCCATCGCTGGAAGCTCTACTGAGCCACATTCTGGTCCTATTTTACGTAGCTGATCTCAGCCGCGATGACAAATGTATCAGAATCATCGACATTGATAAACAACATCGAATACAATCTGAGAAGGGCACAAAGAAGCATGGAGAAGTGGCACGTGTGGGACAATTATTTTGGTAATTTCTTTTCTTATGTTATTCACTGACAAGATTTGTATGACATAACAAAACTAAGCAATGAAGGTTTTAAGTGAATAGCTATTTTCCAATAAATTATCGCTTTGTTAAATATTTTTGTAGCAATAGGCGCACCATGGCGATGACAGTATATGACGCCAGCAATTGTGTAACTCATAGCAATGTGCGCAATGAGCATTGTAGATTGCAAAGATTAGAAATGCTTATGTCAGGCTTATGTTGAGTGAACTGCGGTTGAAGATCGTTGAAGTACAGCAGGACTCCAATAACCCGGGGTGATATGGGGCGGGGAGACATATAGAGTCGATCCCGTCATCAGCGGAGGTTCGTCCCGTGATTCACATCACTTTACTTTGCACCAGCTCGGTGTGGGTGTGCCGCGGATGACTCAACTACAGTTTTTATTATTTTACCAGATAAGGTCCACTGAGCTATGTAGCTCTTTTTTTCAGAAGCGACCTGGTCACAAATGATAGCTCGACCAAGTGGCTTCTCGTCGTGTGGAAATGTAAAGCAGCCAAATTATCTAAACACGTGATGTTGATTCTAAACGTGGAGGGGAAAAGCGGAGGACCCGGAGAAAAGCACCACACGTCCACGGGGAGAGAGACACGCAAACTCCAAATATGAAGCAGGTTTCAGGCTTGGGATGGAACCCACGACCTCCTGCATGCCAGGCGAGGGAGTTAACATCTCGCCAGGGTGGCACCCCGCGGTGGCGAGATTGTGTGTGACATCACTAGAGGAAGTTCCAGCTTCTGTTGTTCATCCAGAAATCTGAGACTTCCCCGAATTTCGAGGAAAGCCACAAACCACGCGTACAGGGATTATTGTAGCACGGATGTTTGGAGTCCTGCTCTAATAATTATTTGCACGGGAATGAAAGCAAGCTATAACAATTGTTTGATAAAATGTCAAAACCAATGACAAAGTAACGAGAAACAGATATCGCGATAGTCGTCATGTCGTACAATGTGATATTGTATCATGAAAAATTATATCGTGGCAGCCGTAAGAGGGAAACTCAAATGGATGAGAAAATCAATGTAGAGACATCATATTGACTGTCAATGAAAGTGGGTTTTTCGCTCGGGCACATCATGGACCAGTGTATGAGATGAGTTAGAGACCAGAACGTGCACACTGCAGAGATGGAGCGATGAGATCAACTTATGTCCATAAGTGAGACTGTGGAATTTCAGGACCGTGAGTCAAATCAACGATGCAGACGCCTTCATCCAGCAGTGAATAGTTCATGGTTATCCATCAGCATTTGTTTTACATTGAATCCTCATCAGGTTCCATGGTGATGATTGCACTCTACAACTCTTAATATCGGCGCTATCTCTCTGGTTTCACTATTTACGTGCTATGAAATACCATTGGCCATATTGTTGCCTTTAAGATACATTTACATTTTATCAGGTAAGGCCCTTATTTATATTTAAGGCAGTGTTGTATAATATATAAGTTATGTGCCGCAGGAAACAGAGGTGTGGACTCGAGTCATGTGACTTGGACTCGAGTCAGACTCGAGTCATGAATTTGATGACTTGCGACTCGACTTGGACTTGCATAACAATGACTTTGTCCCACCTATGAGATGTGGACTCGAGTTATGTGACTTGGACTCGAGTCAGACTCGAGTCATGAATTTGATGACTTGCGACTCGACTTGGACTTGCATAACAATGACTTTGTCCCACCTCTGGCAGGAAATAATAATTGTTTAATCTCCCCCCTTCACCGCCTCCAGCTCGGCTGACGGATGAAGTAGGGGGGGGGGAGGACGGAGAAAAGCATTCCCTAGTTCAGACCCGGACAGCAGCTCCTGGTTGTTGTTTGGCCAGGAGATGATGGATGGAGTGACCAGCAGGAAAATATTTAACTGAATGTCGAGAGGAGTGTCCATCATGCCACTCTACCTCGTCTGAATCACACCAGCCCAATGCACGTGTTCACAGAACAATCACAAGGGACAGCTATTAACCAAACTAAGTTTTATTTTTCCAAAGTAATGCCCACTGAGCTATGCCGCTCTTTTCAGGAAGCGACCTGGCCACAAATGATTGCTCAACCGTGAGGACAGAAGCCGGAAACTCAGCCAAATCCAACACATCCCAACGAGAGAGCAAAGACACATTCACACGCACTAATGTTCGAGCGAGGTGCCACGGCCAGGATTGCTGGCTGGGTCGCCTACACTATGTGTAAAACTAAATATACCCCTGACAAATGTGACTCATAACGACCACAGCCCTGCAACAAACACACACGGTGTGTAATTCCAACGCCTCTCCCCTAAAATAGCCTTCCCGCAGCAGCAGCAGCATCAAAGCCCCTGGTGCCTTTAAGAGAACGGAGGTGGGGGTCTAACATTGGCTGAAGGCAACCTCTACAGAAACAATCGCACACGTCCACACACCCACTCGGCGCGCTCGCTACCATGGAGGATCTCTTAGTGCTCTTCAAGGGCAACAAATTGTCGTACAGACCGGGCGACGTCGTGGAAGGAGTTATTAAAGTCCACGTCACGGCTGCCGTCCCCTTCAAGGGTAAGAGGACAAGAGGGGTAGGGGGTGCTGGGTGATTGTGGAATGAATGATTTTGCGGATTTATTCCGTGACCTGGCGCAAAGGAGGGGGGATACACGAGACTTGTGCTTTGTTTGTGGTGGTGGTGGTGTAGCAGCTGTCACGGTATATACAGTACACGCATCGCTGTTGAACGTCGCGATAGTTTAGACGTTTAAAGGGCGGTTGTGGAAGACAGCCGGATTCGTACGTACGTGATGGTTACAAGTTACTACGTTTCTTAAATGACTGCGAAATGTAAACAACAGGTAAGGCGGCACAGGTGAAGGAAGGCCTTGCCTGGGCGCTCTGCCGCCACAACTCTGAGTCCACGTGGCCCGCGAGGCTTCTCGTCTGCTAAGGATGCTCGTGGTCGGTGTCGCCTCGTGTTCCTGACTGTCGCGAGGTTGCGCATTTAAAGGGGGGTTATTTTGCGTTATGTTTTGAGCCCTTTGTGTTTATTTCCGCACTGCCATTTTGCCAAAGCCTTGTGGCAGACAAAGGGAACTGCAACTCGCAGGTGTTGCCAGGTGCCCCCGACCACGGGGGGGGGGGGGGGGGGCGCTGTTCGTAGCCTCTTTGGGGGGCCCCGAAGCAGATTTACCTTTGAGAAGGGGGGGGGGGGGTCCCATCCCCTTTGAATGCACCACCTCCCACTAACGTGACGGCAGAGATGCGATCTATACGGCGTGAGATGGTAAGGGACGCAGGGAAGTCATAGTGGTGGTGATGATGATGCAGTGAAGTGAAAGAAGGGGCGTTGTGGACATGCTGTGGATAATAGAGCTTCAGTGCCTTTTACGTGAATTATCTAATTATGAGAATAGGTTTTCCCCTTTTATCTGGCAATAAAACAGGTGTTAAGATGTTAAAACACCAAACTGAAACCTTTTACAAGGAATTATGTCTGCATTAACCACAATACTTGTGGTCAGAATGCAAAAAAAAACATACTCTGCTAATATATGCATTGTCGTTGAAACTATTGGCCCACACCAGAGACAGCTTTCTTTCGAGCCTCGTCTCAAACGGTGTTAGACCAGAGGACGCCAAAAGGCGTACATCACAAACACAATGCACTGTCAGAGTAATGAGGGCTCGGGGTGAGCACCTACATTATGGGACCTCCGGTCGTGCTTGTCTTTAAGCTGTACGCTTTTTGGCGTCCTCTGCTCTCGCACCATTTGAGACGAGGCACTAAAGAAAGCCGTCTCTGGTGTGGACCAATCAGTTTCAAGGACAACGCATATATTATCAGAATATGTTTTTTGTTTGCATTCTGACCACAAGTATTGTGGTTAATGCAGACATGATTCCTTGTAAAAGGTTTAAGTTTGGTGTTTTAACATCCTAACACCTGTTTTCTTGACTGAAAAAAGGGGAAAACCTATTCTCATATTTTGGTACTGGCAAAGGAGGTCTCACGATATCTAAGTATGCTCATGAACATTCCAGCCGATACTTGGTGCACCCATATCCTTTGTATGAATCCGGGCTTCCTTAGTTGTTTGGTGCCCAAAATATCTGCATAGTTTGTTGATGCCACTGCAATTCAACATAGAATCAATGTATAGCACTATAGTCGTCCATCTCTAGATAACCCACCACAACACTGTTATATGGAGATATAGAGAAAAGGACACTTGATTTCACAGCCCCTCTACACGTTTCCCACAAATGTTAACAAACATTTACATTGTTTTACACTCTTCTCTGTAAGGTATGGGACCATCACTCAATGTGCGAATCACCTGTTGAGAACAGGCCCACAAATTAATAGGGTATTTATATAAATGTTAATAAATAAGACTGCAATTGTGATAATGAGCTTTTTTTATGAATGCTCATTGAGACAAGATCTCTTGCGAGGAAGATCTGGGATGAAAACCTGCTGCCATGTTTCCCACTCGCATGGGGGTCTGGCTTCCTATTCCTTTGCACTCAATCCTGTCCTGGGCCATCCACATCCACTCCACAGGCCTTCATAACCTGCTTCGTCACTTAAAAACACCAAGGCACGCCGCTCGGTTTCTGCCTCTGGTGCTTCCACGGATCATCGCCTTGCTGTGTGGGTTTCCTCACTTTACGTCTGAATCATCCGAGTGGCATTTCTCTCAGCTTCTCTGAGATGGGTACCGCTCTCGCTGTCTTCCGTGTCTCTTCATCTCTGACCTCCCTGACCCGATACGGTCTAATGACCGCTGGGATGTATCTTCCATCCTCGTTTCTGTGGTGCTCTTCTGCTCCTTCCTCCCTGGCTTTTTTGGGCCATTCAGACCCAGATGTCATTTCAGTACTGTACTGCCCTAAGGTACCACATATAAGAATACAAGTTTAGGGTACAAACATTCCACGTGGAAAGCAGAAAGAAAGAAAAAACATTTTCATATAGAAATGATATATGCTGACTACGAACAGAAATATAAAATAGCATTGCTGTACTGTATTACAGAACGGTACATCAATAATTACACGTGGGCAGTTACATTATTTTGAATGTACATTCTGGACACTTTAAACGTGGATAATCATGAGTAAAATCATGAAGTTGCGTTTTACTTAGGAAGTGTATTGTATATCATCCAATTAGAGGCCCAGATAGGATTGTTTTTCAACTTCATGAAGGAGAAGTTATAGATTACCGTGGTATTGGAGAACCCAGCCGAATGTACCACGATTTCATCCACACTGGTATGGTAGTGATGCATCCTATTTCATGTACGTGACAGATCATCGACTTATTCCATAAATAAGTGATAGCTTCTAAAACTGTAAATAAATATTCAAAATGATTCCCCAAATGTTTTAATTGGATTTTGAAATCTTGACTGGGATGTTGCTTAGTTTGTGGAACTGGCTACATATGGAGGACTTCACCGTACACTACAATAATAACAGTTCTGTACCATGATGTGGTTAACTGTACTGTAGTTGCTTACATAACAGTACTGTACTGAAAGGGAGACTGAAATGTGCGAACAGCTGGGACGATTAGGTCACCAAGTTGATTAATCGACAGCAATTAGGTCATCAAGTTCACGGCCGACTCAAGTCCTACATCTCTTCTCACTGTCTCTGTCCCCTCCACCAGTCTGGTTTCCGTCCGCTCCATTCCACCGAAACCGCTCCCCTCCATGTGCACAGCCACTTGGCTAACTCACGTCCCTCGGGCCTGTCATCTGTCCTCATTACACTCGACCTGTCTGCGGCTTTTAACACCCTTGATCACCCCATCTTCTTATCCACTCTGTCTAACCTCGGTATCTGTGGCATCCCACTTCATTGGCTCTGCTCTTACCTCATTTCCCGTTCATCCTCTGTCTCTTTTAACCGTGGTTCTCCCTCCCCTGCCACGGCTGGCACCCCCCCCCCCCCAGGGTTCTCTACTGGGTCCTCTGCTATTCTCCCTCCAGACATCCCCCCTCGAGGCCATCCTCTCTTATTTCAATCTCTCGTCTCACCCATTTGCCGACGACACTCAAATCTTCTTTTCCTTTCAAGGATATTACGCCGACCTTTCCGACCACATATTATCCTGCCTAATGGCCATCCAAACATGGATGACACAATGTCCGTTCCCTTCACCCTTCTAAAACCACCGTGCTCTACTTTCCCACTTCCGGCTCTCCTCCTAACGACCTAACCCCTCCATATCTTTCCTTCTGCTCAGTCTAACTCTCATCGCTTCCGTTCAAATTCTTCGTGTCACGTTTGATTCCTCATTTTCCTTCACTTCCCACATTGCGAACACCACTCGCACGTGCCACTTCCATCTTTTTGATATCAGGAAAATTCTCAACCTTATCACCATCACCGCTGCCAAACTTCTCGTGCACGCCCTCGCCTTCACTCGTCTGGATTATTGCAACTCGCTCCTGGTCGGTCTCCCTGCCTATGCCCTTGCCCCTCTACAACAAATTCAAAACTCGGCTGCCTGCACCGCCGTCTTTAACCTCCCATTCACTACCCATTGCTCCCCTCTCCTACAACTTCACTGGCTTCCTATCTATCACCGCTGCTTCTTTAAATGACTCACCTTAGTTTTAAAAGCTTTGCATGGACCCCCTTATCTCTCTCCTCTAATTTCCTTATATGCGCCAAATCTCGCTTTCGCTCCTCTCTCCCTCGCTTGCATCTTTTCGCACTGCCCTCAAGTCCCATCTCTTTTCTCTCACCTTTTCCCTTCCTCTTCCGCTACCCCTACCAGCACCACCTAACGCCCTAAATGCCTCCACTATCGCAGCCTCCACCTCGCTCCCTCCACCCGAGTCACTACCCGACCCCCCATCCCTTCTCTTGCCATCTTGTACTATAGTCAACTTGCGCACTATTTAAATGGTCGCTGCCTTGCGAAAGCTGGAAACCCCTACAAGCCACACCCAGCGTGACGCATGGCAGACGATGCCGGAGACGTCACCAAGCCCTTGGGAACAGCACACATGGGGAATTGCAAAGGTGAATCTCCTTTCAAAACCGCTTTTTGCGTGTTATCTGATGAAGTGAAATTCAAGCAGCAGAGTCATTGATTACTTAAACGGTGAGATAGCTCATGAACACAGTCTGCACGGGCGGAGGCTGTGTCCATGAAAGTTTCACCGAGACCATTGCAATGTATTTCATATTTATAACGAGCTTTACTACCCGGCTTCGCCCAGGACTTGGATTCACCACGCGATGTTCACACACCACAGCAGTTACTCGTTCGAGGCTGAGTCGACCTAGGGGAGGCCCAGGAGCGGTTAAAATAATCGTCACCGGTGTTGGCCGTGAGCGGGAATCGAACTCGGGTCGCCGGGTTCGTAGCGCAGCGCGCTAACCACTACACTACAATGCGTTACGCTTCCACATGCGCGGGTCACGTGACAGATGTGACGTCACAGCTCACTTGCCGTGCAAAAAAATCAATGGCATTATTGAGCTCCCCCCCCCAAAAATAGCAAGTGTATTTAAAAATACAATTTTCATGGTGTACAGTCTAGAAAGTACCCACATGGCAAATTTCAAGTTTGTTGCATGTCGGGAAGTACGCTAAACATTTTGAACAGACACACATAAACACAACTTGCCTTTTATATATATTTAAGAAGATTAAGATGGTTTTCCCTCGGGGAGGAAACTGGAGTACCCGGTTTGCCACATGGGCGTATGCCAACTAGCCACAATAAAATTAATTTGATTATTATTCTTGCAGTACCGTACTACATGCAGTATGTGTACTGTCAAGTATAGTTTTACTTAGCATCACATTTGCACGCAGTACAAGATTGTATTCCGCTGTAGTCCTGTATCGTAGTTTATTCTGGAAGTTTAAAATAATATTGTTCTGCAAGAGATTAATGGAAGCGTTTTTTATTTCATATGTACACTTTGTATGGGTGGTTACATTCCATACTTGTGTTAATGTTTACTTACATAATATACACGGCGTTTAGACACGAGATGCATTGCGCAAGAGCATTACGCAGATAGAACTGCACGTACACTCGTGTGTGTATGTACATGCACACTCGTGTGGCTGGGCCATGTAGCCCGCATGCCCAGCCACCGCATGCCTAAACAGCTTTTGTTCGGCCGGATCGAGGGGGCTAAACGGGTGCGGCACGGGCTAGAGAAGAGATGGAGTGATGTGGTACAGGAGGATGTGGAGCTGAGTGGACTTGTCGATGACTGGTACCAGCGGTGTCAAGATCGGCCTCTGTGGAGGAGGCTCGTGAAGGACGCTGCTGGGCAGTTGGAGGCAGTCGCCCTCCAACAACCAACGGAGGGCGGAGGAGTGACGCTCACAACAATGAGCAGAGCGCCGGGTGGCTAAAACACAGCAAGTTAACTCAGTAAGGGGCACAGGTGGTGCATCGGCCAGTCGTCTGTCAGTCGACCCATGGCACGTGGGTCTGCCCCGTGACCTCCTGCCAGCGGGCATTCGACACTTCACTTGGCCTTAATGTGCACATAGCCTGGCACAAGCGCCGTGGTGATGTCGCCGCCACTTTGTGGCGAATGGCGGTTGTTGTTGTCGCACACTCGTGTATGTATGTATGTACATGCACACAACAGTAACATCATGTTGATACCACCCCAGTGAACAGATTATTGGTGCGACGGTTCAAACCACATGCCAACGTTAGTCGAACGTTAGCATGTTAGTCGAACGTTAGCATGTTACTCGAACATTCACATTAGGAAGGACTATACTGCAACGTGCATGGATGAGGTCCAGTTAAAACACTTGGCAGTATTAATGCCAGTACAATACACTACTTTCATAATTAATTAACCTGTACTGGTTCAGCAATGAGTGTTTAATTGTGAGTCTCCAATGTGACACGTACCGTCCCACATCTGGCTCACACAAAGGCTCGGTGAACTCTTTGGGTTCAAGCCTCGCGATGTATCAGCGCACGTGGAACCACTGGCGGGGCGTGGATGGTCTTGTATTGTGTTATATTAGTATTATCCATTTATTTGTGGCCTGTAACACATCAGAGGTTTTCCACCGATTATATATTACAGCTTCAGCAATCTGGCTTCTCCCTCGCTCCAAACCACAACGCTACTCAAAAGCATTATGTTAATCCATATGAGTGAGTAGTTTCTTATTCTTGTCAACGATATCACCAAAAATTCACACGGCCACATTGTGAACTGCAACTTGATTTATAGCGTACCGTTCGCACAGGGCCTTGTAGCGATTTACATAAAGTAACCCTTTCCCTGAACAAACCCTTTAATTAATACAACTGAATCATACCTTTAACAGATAAAATGGAATGCTCTTGGAGGTGCGGGATACACAGTTGTTCTTACCCTGATTCATATTTGCTTCATTGCTGTACCTGATTTTCTTTGTTTTATGTCATTTTGTTGACCTGGGTTAGTCTTGCTAAATTAGACTTCTCCTGGTTCCTTGAGTTCTCACCTGGTTAGACAAACACACTTGAAACTGGAAACTGTCAAAACACTTGCAGGGTCCTCCGACTCTGAATTAGCCCCAAGTATTTTTCACGGTTGCGGAGGGACAACTTCCCCAGTTTCACACGAACGTTTGATGTCATTGTTGCTCTTCCTCCACAGTAAGAAGGTGCAAAAACTGCAACTGACATGTCCTGCTGATGTGCGTTTTGCCCTGCGGAATAACAGGACTTGTGCATGCAACAATAATAATGGTTAATAATCTGAGGATAATTTTAACACAAACCAAATCCCATATCCATTGTCACTACTATTCCAAGAAATGAATTGTGAATTCTTCGTACCTGGTATACAATACTGGCAAATAAAATACGTCAGAATGCTGCAAGCACAGATGAATGCAGCAGAATTAGAGTGCAGTACTGTACACTTATATATATAGACTTGTAGGCCTCAGAAATGCCGATAGATCAGCAGTCTATTTTCTGTACTGCCTCCTGCATGACATCTCCACTGCTGTCGCTATGTTGGTAGTTGTCTCACGCATGCAATTATTCAATGCCTGCACGAGCCACTAACCAGCCCTGTGATGTGTAGAAGTGTAATTGTCTGAAACGTCACCTAACCTACGCTTTTGTAGAGGCAGTGTTATTGATCAATGTGAGTTGTGTTGTTGTTAATAGTGCTTGTGCACCACTGCAAACTCGGCAGCATCGCCTAATAAATTGGTCACAAGGTCCTGAATCACAGGGCGTGTGTCACGACGCTTGGCGCGGGTAATGACGCTGATGTTATTAATGTTGCTGATGATGGTGTTTGTGCGTCGCTGCAGCAATCCGTGTGCGATGCGTCGGCCGTTGCGACATTGGGCCGCGGTCGAAGGCCGAGCCGGACGTCATGGAGCAGTACATCAACGAGTTCCAAGTGGCCTGGGGAAAAAGTAAGAGTGCGCACACGCACACTTCCAAACTTACAAAGATTAACTTCTATAAATATGCCCAGAAACCAATTCTAACACTTCCTGTAGATACAGTACTGAGAAACTTATCAGACAGACATTCCCATTCATAAAAACGCTCAAATCGAGCTGTCAGTTGGTGGGATAAAAGGCAATCGTGGCTTAATTTTATCACTGTGTAGACCGGAGTGAGTGGCACAGCGAGTAATAGCCACTGCCATAGTGAGACGCATACTGGATGTGGTGTGCTGTATGAAGAAATATTTCCAGGTCCCCGACCTGGATAGACCCGGGCTTAAATCAATCTTTGGAGCCAGCGATGAGTGTACGAACCTATCTTGAGCTTCGTCAATGCTGACATCTCACCAGCAGTTTGAGATCGTGAGAAAAAAATGATGTGTCCTGAAGTCAATCTCCCGCAGAGATCAGAACACGCTGTTCAACACATTTCAGACATTGTTTGCATTCGGATTGCAATTCAGTGCTCGTGGCCTCGGTTCATCTATTTGTTGTAGCCACGTTAGGACTTTGTGAGCCCTGCTGACTCTTCCAGGGTTTTTCCTGCCCTTGAACAAAGAAAAATATTTGCGCTTTATTACAGTGCGGTGACGTCCATGGCAAACATTTAGGTTTGAGAGGGGCCGAGCGCATTGATCGTGGCGAGCGCCTGTCCCAATAAGGACTCGAGTAAAACTGTACGTTGTGTTTTGTTCCCGGATGTGTCCCATGGGTCAACCTGTACACTCCACGCACCACACTCCAAGCTCCACACTCCAAGCTCCACACTCCAAGCTCCACACTCCAAGCTCCACACTCCAAGCTCCACACTCCAAGCTCCACGCATCATGCGCGTTGTCTGCCCGAGCTGTGGTTGTTTAAGGCCGTCGCGGACCATTATGGTTGCATTTGCGTCCGGAAGTGTGTTTACCTGCCGCGCAGCGGCGACACGAGCAACAAGGAACAAAAGCCGTGGCTGGAGTGGGCCTTGCAAATTCATGACTGAGAAGTCGTTTTCAGCTATTTCTGGAAAATATAAAAAAACCCCTAAATATGTAGCTCGTATCGTGTAGTTGCGTAACTTAACCCTTTCCCATACTTCGTTCGCATTAATTGTATTTATAGAGGCTTAGCATCGTTGTTTTTAAAGATATTGTACTCACAGCAGAGAACCGTAGCGACACGTATGCATTTTTATGATAGCTGGTGCCAAACTGTGCTACACTCCCTCCCACATGGCCTTGTGGGAGCCTCGGTACATCTTCTGACTTGAAGACGGAGCGATAGAGTTATTTTATTTTTGTTTTTTCGATGATGTACACGTACATTAATTCAATAGGTTAATTCAAACGAGAATGGGTTAGGCTGTGTGTCTCGTGCTGTCCCGAGTCTGGAAGGAGAGGAGGCCATTTTGTATAGTGCTGTCCCTATGAAAATGGACCTGGAACGTCAGGCAGCTTGTTGTTTACTAGGGTGACATTAGCATCTCACCAGAGACTGTGGGACCAAGTGCCCATGTTTCATTTGAGTTTTTAATAGATCGTCATATCTCAAACTAGATTCGAAGCTTTCGTGACTCGTTGGTTCTTTCGGTAAAGTCACGTAGAAAGAAATTAAATTAAATAATAAAAGAAAATTACGTTTCGATTGCAACACATGCAACCATCATCAGGTACAAATGAGTGAGAAAACAAACCAAGTAAACTTGGAAATATAATGCAATACAACACAGAGAGTCGGCCAATACAACAGTCAACACCCCACCTGGTTGATTGCGTTCTTCCAAAGATTGCTAAATTTGAGAGAGAGACAAAACATAGACACGGAGACACACAGACAGACACACAAGCAGAGAGATAATGTGTGTGTCTCTGTCTGTTTGTGTGTCTCCGTGTCTATGTTTTGTCTCTCTCTCAAATTTAGCAATCTTTGGAAGAACGTAATAAACCAGGTGGGGTGTTGCCTGTTGTGTTAGCTGACTCTCTGTGTTGTATTGCATTATATTTCCAAGTTTACTATGTTTGTTTTCTCATTCATTTGTACCTGATGATGGTTGCTTGTGTTGCAATCGAAACGTCATATTCTATTATTTAATTTAATTTCTTTCTACATGACATTACCGAAAGAACCAAAGAGTAATACTATTTAATTTGAGTTTTTAATAGATGCTATCTGAATAGATTAACGATTCTATCTAAAGAGACTAGCAATTATATTCAAATTGTTTAGCCTAATATATGTGAATACATTAACGATCCTACTGGAATAGATTAGCGATTATATCTGAAAAGATTAGAAATGGCAATAAGTATAACCCGTAAAAACAAAGTTTTTCACTATAAATTCTTTATATGCGTGGCAGCGAACTTAATATAAAGGATTTAAAAATATATTCGCCTGTGGAGGATGCGGGGATCGATCCCGCGACCTTTGGCATGGGAAGCGAGGGGGCTACCAACTGCGCTACTCCGCCACGGCCTGTGGAGGGGTTACGCTCTGGGCTCTTACACTCTGACGTTCAGCCAAAGCCATGAATGCGTTCTATTTTAATATATGTAAAATCATTTTTTTTTGCCTAAAAAGTGTAAAATTTTGGGAATTTTTTTTCACGAACAATAATTGTCTGGCACAACGAGTCTGTGTGGAAAATGTCAGCTCGATTGGATCACGGGAAGTGTGTTAAAAAACGACCGAAAGATTTGCACGGTCCTAAGCAAGCAAGCACGCAAGCAAGCAAGCACGCGAACTTAATATAAAGGATTTTAAAAAAATACAAGAAGATGATTTAATTTAGCCACTTGCTTTTTTAAAAGATTGAAATGCTTTTTACTACTTTTTTACCATAACAAGATGCATGCATTCAGCAAGATAATTATTGTTAATATATTTAAAAATATGTATTTGTTTGGGATAATACCCAAATGCCCCATACAGACCAACCACCACTGTTTAAATGTGTCGCTAAGCTTGCCATACAATCACTGTAGAGATGCTAGTCCCAGTTTTAACACAATGTTATTGCAGTAATGTGACAAAGGAGATAGGTTGCATTAATGAAGCTTGAACTACTTGTCAGATTGCCTGGGACACGAAGCTGATCAAAGTTTGTGCAATACGTGTTTTTGGTTTGTAAAACCCGAGCTCATTAATGTATTTAAATACTGCCTGTTATCATAAGTTAAGTGATTTGCCTGTATCAATCATTTTCTGGATTAAGGCGTTCTCATGCCACGTCAGTCATGGGGGTTGTTTGACCAGACCTCACCAAGTTGGTTCGAGTGGGTCAATGAAGGTGGAGCAGCGACTGGTTCACACGTGACGCGCCACGAATGGCGATCGCCATGGCTGGGAATTGGACTCAGGTGGCCGAGTTCGTATAGCGAAAGTGCGATATTTAATTCGCAGCCGCTCAACTAGACATGTTCCGGATGCGGTCACTTGGGCACGAGTAGCCATTGATGCAGATACAGCTTTCAACTGGAACTCTCCGTTTCTTGAATGTTCCAAGGACATCACCCAGGATGTGGATTGTTGCTTTGAAACCGCAAAACTGCAATGTAATAAAAATCCGAGGCATTTTAATCGTATTCGGCCTTTTGCACGAACAATAACCCTTCTATGGAGACTCCAGTGTTGGCATAGCTGTGGTTCAGCTTTCATTCGTGGTGCTTTTTAAAGCCTGATGTGTAATTATTAAACTTGTTCTGCCTAAATGTGGCTCACGTTATTTATTTATTTTGTTTATTTTCGCAAAACCCTGCACAATGCGGGCATTGTTCAGATTCACAATGTACACTCCCCGTTGCCTCAAAATAATTGTCCCCATTTTTTCACAAATAGAAAAATAATATAACTTACAGAACCACTGTTAATCCATTGCTTCATCATCTTCTTGTGAATGCACTACAAACTGTAATTCTTGTTCTTAAACCATTAGTGCAGTACATCAGTACCGATACGGAGTGCTGTAGTGGACAATTGTGGGTAGTAAATGTACTTAATAAATTCATGTAAAAGGTTGGTAAAGGTGCAGCCCTGTAATTGCCTGCTCATGCCACTCATGGCAGAAGGGCCTCCACGAGAGGGGAGCTCTGGAGGAGCCCCTGTAGGGGTACTTTGGTCTACTCTTCTATCTTGGAAGAGGTGGGAGTGCCCACACTTGACCCCACCCCACGTGACCTGCCGACCGAGTCACTGGTGAACTCGCTTGTCCTGCTGTGCGGACAGCGGCGGGGGGGGGGAGATGGAATCTAACTGGTCATTTCTGGATTTCAAGTCCGGGGCACTATTGCGTCGCAGCAGTGTCCTTGAGTCTGTAGCTGTACGTAAAAAATAAATGTTTACCTGCCTATTGGCCTTACAGACTTGTGTTCAACGGCATTTGTTAAGCACGCAAACTCTCTCATGGTTGCTGCCTTCTGGGTCTCATCAGAAATGTGGGTAACTTAAATCCTCTATTTTGGTTTCGGATATGTTAACACGCGCGTGCATTAGCAGGGTGAATTCACGACTCGCATGTTCCATTGTAAACGTTGCACATTGACGAGTTCATGTACACAGCAGTGCACCTGCTGCTGCGGTGATGACTGAATATCGGTCCCATTATCGTCCCTTCATTCGAGTGCTATGTCTGAATGAGTATATGCCGCTCACCTAAAGACGCGTGTTTGTCATCCCGGGTGTTAACGAGGCCCTTGTAACCCAGTAGTTGCTCAGTTTCTCAAGCTCTGCCAACGAACGTCCATAGAACGTTGCTCACTCGCTGCAACCTCTTAGCAGTCACTAAGCGCACTCAAGTTATATTGCCAGCCCTGCTTTCTTAAATCATGATGCATCCACTTGCTGACCGTACAAACTCTCGCCCACGTCGTGTGTGTCCGCGGGAGGTTGACCAGAGCTCACCCCGCGCCGGACAGGGCGGGCGGGTGGTGGCGGAGGGGGGGGGAACCGGCTCGAGTTTCAAGTGCCGCTGATTCTCTAGCCACTGTGGTGGGCCGATCTTGCAACACCCTCCCTCCCCTCCCTGGTTGGCTTTAATAGACAAAAGTAACCCCTGATAGCGGTGGAAGACTCTGGACAAAAGGACCTTGTTCTGCCAATTATGCCCCTCCTGTATTTTAAAACAAAAGTTGGGGGTGCGTTTTATGGTCGGCTCAATGTTCCTTTGTGTGATACCAGATTTGTAAACGGTATCTCTTATTCACACTCACAGGCAGACCCATAAATTCCCCAGGCAGTATGGGGAGTGGAAGCAGGCTTAAAACTTAGATTTCAAGCTTTTTAAATAGGACTCTGCTTTGATATACACTGTATGTGTTTAATGTACATAGACTCCTCTACTTATGAACGAGTTAGGTTCCAGAGGTCTTTTCGTTAGTCCAAGTTTACTCCTGTCGATGCCAAATATGTTGTATGGCATGTACATTAAACACGGGGAATGGCTTTAAAAGTTGTATAATCTCCTGCAGATGTAGATGCCACTGGTTCTTCCCGTTCTGCA
This sequence comes from Lampetra fluviatilis, assembly GCF_964198595.1. Lineage (NCBI taxonomy): Eukaryota > Metazoa > Chordata > Hyperoartia > Petromyzontiformes > Petromyzontidae > Lampetra > Lampetra fluviatilis. The sequence continues at coordinate 417,306 of NC_136323.1, read as the reverse complement.
GATGTAGATGCCATCACCACCATCTATTGCGCGGCGGTTGAACTTACTACTCTCGGTCCAAACAGGCAACTGGACATAAGGACAGGTTTGTTCGTTTCTCTGAAAGTTCGTAAGTCGGGTGTTCGTAAGTAGAGGAGTGCATTATTGTCTATGGTCAATGCCCATAACTTGACAACATCTGTGGTCTTTATGTCTAAAGCTGCGCGGTGTTGGCGATACACGTGGCTTGTAATCCAGCGCTGTGGCGGCAGCAGCAGCAGCAGCAGCGAGGGATGGCGGGTCACCACACACATTTTGTGACGCTCCCTTCCGTTGAGGAGCCAATACCCTTGCTCGCCAGGAAAAGGCAGTACAGCAAGTGGACTAATCTCCATCTTTTTCTATCTGTACGGGCGTAGCGTGTGGCCCTCCCTCGCACGGCCTGGGCTTTCTCCGTGAGCTCCGATTTCCTCCGACGTGTATGTACGTTGGACTGGATCTAGCCAACCGTGCCCATTAGCGAGTATCAACACTCACTAATTGGCTGAACGCATCTTAAAAACAAACGCATGCAGGACCCTTCTGAGTCATACTACTCTGTGCGGCTTTCCCGGATAGATAAATAAGTAAATTAATTACTGGGGGAGGAGGGGGTGATTGCCCCCCCTTCCCATGGATCCACCACTGCTGACACCAGGCACGAGTTTGTGGGAGATGCGTCTTACTTTCCGCAGCATCGTATAATCCAGAGAATACGGTAATTACTGTGATTTTTTTTTTGCCGGAACAAACAATGGGTGTGTGTGTGTGGCCTGAGCTTACTGACGTCACAGGTTGTGGCTGGGCTGGATTAATGTGTTTGTTCTTCTCTGCGTTGGTAGGCATGGATTGTGGGCACACCTTTGTATCCGAACCAGTGTGCATGCGTTTCGGCCTGAACCCTGACCCCAATGTGGTCCGAAGAGATTGCTCCCACCCCCCCCTCGCTGTTGCGTACGTGGCCTCCCCTTGCATTATTTACTGTGCTCCATGTGACTGACATTACATCTGTAGCTTGAACCTGACCTTCGTTGGTCGTGGTTTGGAATAGAGCTCTCAGACAAGAAATGTTTTGCCTTATTTAAAGCCCCAAATTTTAACAGTGCCCTTTGAATGGATATCTTGAAACTGACTGTAAAAATGGAAATTCATCATGATAACGATGATGATCACCCATTATCATTATAGCTATGAATATAGTTGTAAAATAATAGTTGTTGCTGTCCAGTACTGCAGTCTGTAATAATATTTTTAATATAAACTATTAAACTATATTAATTTTACCAGGTAAGGCACACTGGGCTATCCAGCTGTTTTTCAGATGCGACCTTGCCACAATTGATATCTCAACGAAGTGCATCATCACGTGGACATTTATAGCAGCCAAATACTCTAAACGCGTGTTTCTAAATGTGGAGGGAAAAACTGGTGCACCCGGACAAGAATCCACACGACCATGGGGAGAACATGCACATTTCAAATATACAGGCATCAGTGGTGGGATCGAACCCATGTCCTGTTATCCAGGCGAGGTAATTAACATCCTGCCACCACAGCACCCATACGTTACCTGACTGCAGCCTATTCTTCAAAAAGAAATGATGTCACACCATCTTCGTTTGCACATGAAGCTCCAGCGGAACAAACAAAAACCTCACTGAACAACACTGAACTCAACCACACCAACATTTCCAAGTTATAAAAGTACCCCCAAAATTACTCAGTTGGGATTATACTTAGCAGTGACTGCCTGCTAAGTACTTGCAGACTAATGCGCTCGCTCACTCTTGCAAAGGAGACCTATCCTGGTCTCTTAAGTTCACATCTGGTTAAACAAAATAAACGTCATATGCTAATTACGCAGAGACGTCACAATGTCCTGGCTGATGCGCTGCAGATTTCCAGGGAAATTTAAAATCGGGTTTTCCTGGCGAATCGCCTGTCCCAAAGATAGTTTTTAATAGCGCTACGATGGTCGTATCCTTGCTAAACAAACTGTAAAGCGCCCTTTTGACGATGATAATTTATAGAACATTTTGAATTTTATTGGGAGAAACAAAATAGTTTTTTTCTCACGAATTTAATTAACTGTACTATGGTTGGTAAAATAATAGGACGGTGTAAAGCCTAAAATGTTCGCGGCAATGCTGCTATGAAACCCAAACAAAGAGAGCAGAACTACACGAATCGGTGAGCCTTGGTCCGGGCCAGTGGCTGGGAAGGGTTGCTCAGGCTTGGGTTTAATAATGCAGACTTTGAGGCCGCCATATGGCACAGTTTAAACGAAGTGTTCAGTAGACCGCGGAGCTGCGCACAGCCACTCTTGAGTGACCCGTGTCTCCGTGTTTGCTTAGTGGATGATGTGGCCTAGCCATGTGGCTCTCTCTGTACTCTAGTAACCTGGCCATGCTTTTTAGAAATTTTTTTTAACCGATGCTTTCATCGTCATCACGGAGTGTTCTGTCTGTGAGACACGTCGGAGGCACGGCTCTCTCCTCTGTGTTGCGTGGCTTTTAGTGGGTGTCCGACCTTCGGGAAACAGGATGTCAATCTTTAGAATCAGAATCTTTATTTATCCTTAAGGGGCAGGTCAGAAAGTTATGGATTATCTGCTTCACTACACAGTGGTTTGTAAGGCAGCAATGCCCTGCAGGATTTTGAAGGTTGTAATCATTTTATGTCTCTCAGCATCGGTCTCAATGATTGCGAAATAACCAATTTCTGCAAACTCTTTGGTTCTTTCGGTAAAGTCACATAGGTGAAAATAAAAATATATATAAAAAATGAAAATAACCAAATTAAATCACGACGTTTCGGAAGCAAGACAATCCTCCGTCCTCAGGTGGGACAGCCACAGCAAGAAATACTTTGCTGTAGCGGACTTTGCTGTAGTGGACTTTGCTGTAGTGGACTTTGCTGTAGTCCACTACAGCAAAGTATTTCTTGCTGTGGCTGTCCCACCTGAGGGGCGGAGGCTTGTGTTGCCTCCGAAACGTTGTGATTTAATTTAGTTATTTTCATTTTTATTGTAATTTTTTTCACCTACGTGACTTTACTGAAAGAACCAAAGATTATGGCTCCTTGCAGATACGAAAACTAGAATTTCTGCATATTATGATAATTACTTATTTCATTAAAATTTTCCCAATTCCAGCCTTGAGCGTTAACAAATTCACGTTAAGTGACGTGACCCAAATGGTGTACTCTGCATAGCATTTATATATAGAAAATATGTGCCCCTGAAGGGGATCTAGAGGCCTATTATATTATTGTGCGTGATGGCAATACGTTCAGGGGCAAAGTGCCAACGTCGAGGTCTTCTCGCCTCGACGAGAGGGCTTTAGGAGAGAGGACGTCATCTTCTTGGTTCTTTCGGTAAAGTCACGTAGAATGGAATCAATAAAAAATAAAAATAAAAATAATTATTTTATTATGTTTTATTAATAAAATAAAAATAATTATTTTATTATTTTTATTAATAAAATATTTTTTTTTCCCATTCTACGTGACTTTACCGAAAGAACCAAGAAGATGAATCCTTGCAGTCACGAAAGCTTTAAATCGAGAGAGGACGTGTCGTTTTTCTCTCCACTGAATGAGTGCAGATTACATTGGTTAACTATATGGTCCATAGTTTGGTTGCATGCCCACTGTCGCACTGTGGCTTGTCTTTAAATTTCCATTTATGAAGGAGATGTGTACAGCAGCCTGTTCATTTTCTTATGCAGTTGATGGTTCCTCCAGTGTCTATTGAAGTGACCTCAGAGGTACTGAGCACAGTTCTGTGATGTTACCTGCCAGGGCCGTTTTTCACACACAAGATGGTGCACTGCTGTCTGGTAGAGTAAAAGCTGGATATGAATACACCCCAAGTCCAGATTCAACCAATCAGAAAGGTTGTGAGTTCCAATCCGGGTTGAGGGTTGATTTGGCCCATCAGCCCTCTGCGGTCAATAAAATAGGTTAAAATTGAGTACAACTTAGTGGGGAAGTCAAAAGGAGTTTTTCCTACTGATAGTCTTGCCTCTGTCGTAGGTATGCGGAATTTCCACCACTGGCTCAGGGCTGGCAGCAGGAGATGAGCAGCACCCCAATGCTTGTTTGAGCAGGAAATCACCCTGACCTTTGGACGTCTGAACACAAAGTTTGAAACTTTTTCCTAGAAGATCTGTAATTAAATGCTGGCGGCGTCCCACGCCAGGGCTTTAAATAGGCGAGGGTGTGGAGCTTTGCCACCGATGGCCACCGGGGCCAGCCCATGCTGCTGTGTGTCGGGGCTAGTGGGGGTGGCCTTGACGGATATTCACCGCGAAGGCGAGTGAGCTTGGGTGGGGGGCCGAAGGGACTATTGTACGTATGTATGTTGGGGTGCCACGGTGGCGAGATGTTAACTCCCCCGCCTGGTATGAAGAATGCCGTGGGTTCGATGCCGACCCTGACGCCTGCTGTATATTTAGAGTTTGCATGTGCTCCCTTTGATCGCATGGATTTTTCTCCGGGTCCTACGGTTTCCCCCTCCACATTTAGAAGCATGCGTTTAGAGTATTTTGCTGCCATAAATGTCCATACGATAAGCCACTTCGTTGAACTATCATTTGTGGCCAGGTCGCTCCTGAAAAAGAGCTATATAGCTCTATAAATTACCTAGTAAGAATAAAAATAGTTTATAGTGTTTTTTTTATAAAAATAGTTTATAGTTTTTTAAAATAAAAATAGTTAATAGTTTTTTTAAATAAAAACTTTATATTTTTCAAGTATACTTCTTTCGCACCTTACGTAGCCAACCGTGCTAACCGGCGGTGGGAATGTGTGGTGTAGCGCCAACTGCAGCACTCCCCCTAGCGGTGGCCCTGGCAGCCAGTGGTGACGTTTCACAACTGTGACGACACGGGGCCAACGCGTTGCATCAGAGGGAGATCCGCCTTCACCCCGTGTGAGCCGAGGGCAGTGACGCAAGTGCCCGACTTGATGGAAGGCGGAGAGAGAGATGCGTGGGTGCGTGACGCACTGGACCGAGAGGACATCAGAACACGGGGGATTTATGAGCCCTTCGGTGCCTAGCGACACTTGAAATGTGGTCAAGTCGCAATGTTCACTTCATGCGCGAAATGCACGCGTGCGTGTGCAATAGCCATGGCGGTGATCCACTGCTGGATGAGTACTACCGCACACCTCGTGTTGGTTGTGGGGGGTAATGTGACTGCGCTTCGCCAAGCTGGTCAGTGCGAGTTGCTGACGGCAGGGAGCATAGACTTGGGATCATAGAAGTGCAGCACAACAATGGATTGTGCTGCACTGCCCTCTCATGTACTCCGCAGCAGCAGCAGCAGCAGCCTATACCATCTCGACTGGGTAACCTAACACCACGTAGCTTTTTACAGCCAAGATAGGATGTGTAATTTATACTTGGGCTACGCCAGGACGCGGGAAGCCAGGTGGATTGCGACATCGCGTGACCCCGAGAGATGGCGACGGCTTGGGGAGGACTTCATCCAGTAGTGGATAGATCGTGGCCGATCATGATGATCATGATGATCATGATGATCATGATGATCATGATGATCATGTCAATATACTGCAGGATTAAGGCCTCCGTGTTAGTAATATTTGTGATGGTGTTGATTTTGTTGGGGGGTGGGGGGGGGGTATTCATTTAGCAGTAGACCGATCATGGCTGATGAGGGTGGCCTAGATCACTCTTGCAAATGGTCTTTAGAATTATCTCCCGATCAAACAAAATAAACTTGATGAGAAATACATAACAAGCCAACAAATAATTTGGCAAGTGTAAGACAGTGTTTGTTAAACACCACTTGAGCTTTGGAGCGTTGTCAGCTTGCGTGTGCGTCGATCTGCCCCGCTACCAGCAACAAACCCTGGCCATTGTTATCACAACCGAGACACCTGTTGGGATGTTGGGAGGGTATTTAGGTTTGCAAGTGGGGCACACGCGCGCCTTTGTTGCGAGTTTGCCGTGCCGGGAACACGTTTGGCAGCGCGGATCCATCGCGTGGTTCGCGACGTTCCGAGCGGAGCGGCAAGCCGCCTGGCGTCAACACGTGCCGCGAGTCTCGGGGTCAACACGTGCCGCGAGTCTCGGGGTCACGGCTCGCGGCCACCCGACCAGCAGCAGCAGCAGCACTGCCGCTGTGTGCTCTGACGTCTGCTGGGATGTGAATACACCACCAGTGTTGTGCTCGTTGTTGTTGTTTTTTGTTGGCCGGAACGTGAATCTGTTGTTACGGATTGTGCACATCGTGCTTTAAAATGTTCCTACTTTCGTTTTACACTTTCAAACTACAGCCTTGTGGCATCAGCTGTGTCCGTCTTGTCTGTCTGACCCCTGTGGCTGTCTTGTCTGTAACATGAGAGTTTCGATAACTCTGGCACATGTGATCTAGTGTAAATGAAAATTAATTTTCAATTGTGCTGCCATTGAGGACTCACCCCATAGCAAGTCGGCCAGTTTTATTCAAGTGTTACCCAACACGTGGCATTAAAAAACATTTTCGACCAAGGTGTGCCCTCCTCTCCATGACGTCAATACGTGTGCCGTCAATTCACGACGTCACACACACACTGAAGTTGTGCGACTCAGAAGGTAACATTGTTATTATTGCAAATTAAACACTTCTGAGGACAAACGCACACGTTGGAATGTGTTGGCATGCCATATAGAAAACTATGCATATGCATTATTTTTTTTATCCGCTGCGATTACTGTGTTTAAGCTTTCCCGATACAGCAGCGGTAAAGCCGACATGGGAAAATCGCTCATTAACCCTGCGAGGCGATCTTTGCCACTCGGTTGATGCTGAGGCCAGGCAATTAATCGGCTAAAAGGGTTCCAACCGATGATCACTGGGTGCAATGAGGGTGGTCGAAACCTTTGAAGAATGCGATGCCGATAAACACCTTGCTCGCATAGTCGGTTGGATTGGTAGGTGTGTGGGTAGGTGGGTAGATTGGTATCTGGGTGAGTCGGTATGAAGGTAGGTGAGGAAGTGGATGGATTGGAAGGTAAATGCATCGGTAGGTGAGTTGGTCGGTAGCCAAATGGGTGAGTAGATAGGTAGATGAGTGGGTGGGTAGGTCAGTGGGTGGTTAGGTAGGTAGGTAGGTAGATGAGTGGGTGGGTAGGTCAGTGGGTGGTTAGGTAGGTAGGTAGATGAGTGGGTGGGTAGGTCAGTGGGTGGTTAGGTAGGTAGGTAGATGAGTGGGTGGGTAGGTCAGTGGGTGGTTAGGTAGGTAGGTAGATGAGTGGGTGGGTAGGTCAGTGGGTGGTTAGGTAGGTAGGTAGGTAGATGAGTGGGTGGGTATGTCAGTGGGTGGTTAGGTAGGTAGGTAGATGAGTGGGTGGGTAGGTCAGTGGGTGGTTAGGTAGGTAGGTAGATGAGTGGGTGGGTAGGTCAGTGGGTGGTTAGGTAGGTAGGTAGATGAGTGGGTGGGTAGGTCAGTGGGTGGTTAGGTAGGTAGATGAGTGGGTGGGTAGGTCAGTGGGTGGTTAGGTAGGTAGGTAGATGAGTGGGTGGGTAGGTCAGTGGGTGGTTAGGTAGGTAGGTAGATGAGTGGGTGGGTAGGTCAGTGAGTGGTTAGGTAGGTAGGTAGATGAGTGGGTGGGTAGGTCAGTGGGTGGTTAGGTAGGTAGGTAGATGAGTGGGTGGGTAGGTCAGTGGGTGGTTAGGTAGGTAGGTAGATGAGTGGGTGGGTAGGTCAGTGGGTGGTTAGGTAGGTAGGTAGATGAGTGGGTGGGTAGGTCAGTGGGTGGTTAGGTAGGTAGGTAGATGAGTGGGTGGGTAGGTCAGTGGGTGGTTAGGTAGGTAGGTAGATGAGTGGGTGGGTAGGTCAGTGGGTGGTTAGGTAGGTAGGTAGATGAGTGGGTGGGTAGGTCAGTGGGTGGTTAGGTAGGTAGGTAGATGAGTGGGTGGGTAGGTCAGTGGGTGGTTAGGTAGGTAGGTAGATGAGTGGGTGGGTAGGTCAGTGGGTGGTTAGGTAGGTAGGTAGATGAGTGGGTGGGTAGGTCAGTGGATGGTTAGGTAGGTAGGTAGATGAGTGGGTGGGTAGGTCAGTGGGTGGTTAGGTAGGTAGGTAGATGAGTGGGTGGGTAGGTCAGTGGGTGGTTAGGTAGGTAGGTAGATGAGTGGGTGGGTAGGTCAGTGGGTGGTTAGGTAGGTAGGTAGATGAGTGGGTGGGTAGGTCAGTGGGTGGTTAGGTAGGTAGGTAGATGAGTGGGTGGGTAGGTCAGTGGGTGGTTAGGTAGATAGGTAGATGAGTGGGTGGGTAGGTCAGTGGGTGGTTAGGTAGGTAGGTAGATGAGTGGGTGGGTAGGTCAGTGGGTGGTTAGGTAGGTAGGTAGATGAGTGGGTGGGTAGGTCAGTGGGTGGTTAGGTAGGTAGGTAGATGAGTGGGTGGGTAGGTCAGTGGGTGGTTAGGTAGGTAGGTAGATGAGTGGGTGGGTAGGTCAGTGGGTGGTTAGGTAGGTAGGTAGATGAGTGGGTGGGTAGGTCAGTGGGTGGTTAGGTAGGTAGGTAGATGAGTGGGTGGGTAGGTCAGTGGGTGGTTAGGTAGGTAGGTAGGTGAGTGGGTGGGTAGGTCAGTGGGTGGTTAGGTAGGTAGGTAGATGGGTGGATAGGTAAGTGGGTGGCTAGGTACGTATGTATGTTGAACTTATTTCGCACCGTACGTAGCCAACCGTGCTAATCGGAGGTGCGGGGGGGGGAGAAGAACAAACTAAACACGAAAAGCAGTTCTCAAGAAATAGGTAGGTTTATAGTTCGGGAGAAATTAATTCACACGAAGTTAGAGCCTTAATTAAATAAACGTTGTTGAGGTGATTGCTTTACAATTGGTGGTATATGAGTGTGATTTAATGTTACATTTAATTAGTGCATGTGCGTGGATACATAACAAGTAAAAGAGCTTAGGTTGGGGCAAATGACTAATGGCCTAATTATTCAACCTGACTCGAAGACAAATAAACTAACATTCATTCACCAACTCATTACACTTGACATGTTAATGGAATTCTTCGCATTTAATTATTTGAATAATGCACATTTCAATGAGCTAATTTGCGTAAACAGTATTGGCCCATAGTATATATGTTTTTAGAACGTTGTCTATTTGAATGTAGAGTGAGTGGCGTAATCTGAAGGTCGCAAGCTTAAATTTGTGTTGCGGTTGACTTGGCCCATCATCCCTCCGGGGTCTATAAAACGAGCACCACTTTGTAGGGAAGTCAACAGTGGTTGCCGTATAGATTCACCCCGTCATAAGAATGTGGAATTTACACCACTGGCTTAGCGCTCTATACATGAGATGAGCAGCAATGCCTCGACGCTTACTTAAGCTGGGAATCGGTTGGACTTTTATTTCTAATACGGTCTTGCATTAAATATAAAAATGTTGCAGGCAGCTTTGTATGTGCCTACATACTGTGGTTAATTCCATGAGATTTTTCCATAATGCTCTGGTGAACATAAAACTTAGGGTTTTTTCTCGGAATAAAAAACAACTATTTTAATACGAATGTGTGAAACGCGATCAACAGGCTTTAATTCGCCGTTTTGTAGTTTGTATTCCCACTTTAATGACGCGTTATTAAACACAGCCGCGTGCCGACACTTGGTGAAAAATAAGGGAAAGGAGGGTGAGATGGAGTGGCAGTTCCAGGATGATATTTGGCAGGACCCTCTGAAAAAAAGTCTTGTGACTCGGTGGGCTTTACAGGGTAAGCAATGGCAATTAAATTAAATAAATAGAAAATTCAAAGCATAAAAGGATGAGTCTTCTACCACGCAAAAATAACATTTCAGTATGTAAACCTACAGATTTTCTGGACCATTGTTTCCATGCAGAAATTTGTATAATCGGCAAATTCTGGATCGGTTCTGGATCGGTTTCACTGTGTCTCATCAGCAGTGCGGTTTGTTAAACTAACGCTGCTTGAGGCCGTAAGATCGGAGCGCTGAGCTGTGGTACCACTGAGGTTCTAGGCTCACATCTAGACAGCCGCTTGCAATTCAAATGCATTCTCGATTGTGACCAGCTGATGGTGTCTGCCTGGTCACCAATGGCCGGTCAAAGAACTGCCACATTAATTTAGGTTCTGCACTTAATTTGTCTAAAATTCCAGGTTCGAGAACAAAATATATCGGTGTGACTGTCATGCGACGAACATTACTCTTTATGGATGGCAAAGTGCTGCCCCCTACCTGAGCTCACACGAAGATGTCTCAGAAGATGCTCCGTGACGGCCGCTTGCAATGGGCCCTTGTGCAACACGAAGGGTTGCTGCGCTGCTGAATGTGTAGAGATCCCAAGGGAGTCGCCCTCTCATGACGTTACTCCATCATCAAAATCGGGATATCATTTGGAGAAATACAAAAAGTCAAAGAGAGAGAAAGCAGAAAACTATTCCTTCTGTCTTTTACATTTTTAAGTGGAGTTTTTTTTCAGCAAAAGGGTGGGTTGATGACTGTAAAGTGCCTCGCCCATGAACTTGTGAGACTCCCACCCCCGCATGAGACACCCCAAGAGACACCGGTTTGGCGTCTCGCCTGTTAAATTCTGGGCGCTCACTTTAATAATTTAACAATCGAGCACATTTGGCACTCACACCGTTCTTACAGCGCTAGGCTATCACGATGTTTTACAGCAGGGCTGGGGAACCTTTTTTCTGCCAAGGGCCATTTGGATATTTAAAACATCATTCGCGGGCCATACAAAATTATCAACTTAAAAATTAGCCTGTTATATTTGGTCAAACATTCAATTAACTCACCCCTAATGTGATGACTGGAATTGCTTCTCTTTGGTGAGGCGTGTGTGATGTTAGCTGGTATTGATGATGTTGCTACTCGCAACTGCTTTTGCAGGTTTGCTCCTAGATTTATTGAATTTCGAGTCCCGCCTGCGGTTGCCTTGGCAGGGCCACACCAAATGATTTCGCGGGCCTCATACGGCCCGCGGGCCGAACGTTCCCCACCCCTGTTTTACAGGCACGGTTTGCAGTAGTTTCTCAATACAGGGGCGATGTTGCTGTGTGTAATCCCAATTGAGTAATCTGCAATGTCTTTTTTTCTCATTTGTCAAATATGTTGATCGTGACATTGGTGGCTCTGAACATGGTACCCGAGTTGGACTCCTGGCCATGCCTACAGCATAATTGGCGAGTGATATCTGAACCGGTTCTGGCCTCCACGTTTCACCACATTGCAGTTACCTGTGTGGTGAAGTATGGTCAAATAACCCCCATAACTGACATGGCAAGTATATGCCTTCAATCTAGCAGTGAATTGTATGTATGTTGAACTTCTTTCACATCGTACGTAGTCAACCATACTAATTGGAGGTGCAGGGGAAGGACTACAAACTCAACACAAAACGCAGTTCTAAAGAAAAGAGTTTTAAATCTTTTAAACATCCACCGGGTAGAAAACAGAGCGTGGTGTTCGTGTGGCTCGCTCTCACTGCGGTGTCGAACTCTGTGGGCCTCTGCAACAAGTGGCGAACGCTCAACCTCTGGGCCCACGTCACTGCCCCTGCTGTTGTGCCGCTGTGATGTACCGCCACCTTCCGAGCAGCTTTGTGAACACACGGCTTCCTCATTGCCAAGGGCTGCTGGAGCTTTTACTGGCCCTGAGTATGGCTTCGTTTGCCAAACATTCAAACTAGATATTCTGGGAAACATCTACAAGTATCCACTCGATAAATGGTACGTTAAAAACAAAACGTATTCTCCGGATCATAGGATACTGCGGGGGAGGTAAGGTAATTGATCGTTGAAAGCCCGATGTCACGCCACTGCTAAATTAAAGCCTTGGTTCATTAAAGCCCAAAATGTATTTAGTGGCATTGACAAAGCTAAAGCTTTTGGCTCTGTTTAGCTCCATCATTAGCTCTGAGCTAGTCATACTTATTTTACTCACTTCAGAGGTGATGATGATCAGTTTTATGAAATGGGTCGAGATTTGTGGTCACTATTTCACGAATCCTGCCTCTGCCAACCGCGTTGCATCCCAGCTGTAAACAAAACTGCGTGGTAATTCCCTCCATATGCAACCAGAAGTAACCTCTGACCTCATGACAGCGCGGCTCGATGACCATTACACCGACAGTCGCCTCTCATCTGTGGCCAAGTTAAAACCACAGAGCGGAAACTTAGCAAAGCTGCTGTTGCCGGGTAGGTGCCACACCGCAATTGCTTGCTTACGCCATTGCTGGCAATAGGGCTACCACTAGAGCTCCCTCTATCGAGCCCCTCTAGCGAGGGTATTTGGCCTATTGCTCCACACTGGTAAGACTTTCACAAGGGGTGGGAGTACCCACGCTTTAACCCCACCGCACGCGCCCTGCCGATCGACTAACCGTGGTGAACCCCTGTGTATGTTGCTGGGTGGACAGAGAGAGGAAGAGAGATTTTAGACACTCTCACATGGAAATTGGCTGCATCGAGACTGCAAGTCCAACGTCTGACAATTTTACACTGTCAGCGTCTCGGAGGGAGAAAAAAAATCAACCCATGAAGCACATTGACTCGGGGTGAGATTGTGGCACGCGGCTCCGAGATCGCTGTGATCACCGTCGGCGTGGAAGCCTCCCCCCACCCCGTTCCCTCGCTTTGAAAAACAAGCTTAATATTTTTATATTCTGGCGAGGTTTTCACATCCTCCTGACGGGCTGTTTACAGGAGCCGCACGGATGAACTCTCCCCCAGTTCATACACACACGCTCAACAACCCCTGCCGGTTGTTGGGGGTGTGAGGTGAATTAGAACACCGCTTGTTGGGCGTGAGGTGAATTAGAACACCGCTTGTTGAGTGAGGTGAATTAGAACACCGCTCGTCGAGCGTGAGAGGTGAATTAGAACACCGCTTGTTGAGTGTGAGAGGTGAATTAGAACACCGCTTGTTGAGCGTGAGAGGTGAATTAGAACACCGCTTGTTGAGTGAGGTGAATTAGAACACCGCTCGTCGAGCGTGAGAGGTGAATTAGAACACCGCTTGTTGAGTGTGAGAGGTGAATTAGAACACCGCTTATTGAGTGTGAGGTGAATTAGAACACCGCTTGTTGAGTGTGAGAGGTGAATTAGAACACCGCTTGTTGAGCGTGAGAGGTGAATTAGAACACCGCTTGTTGAGCGTGAGAGGTGAATTAGAACACCGCTTGTTGAGCGTGAGAGGTGAATTAGAACACCGCTTGTTGAGTGAGGAGGTGAATTAGAACACCGCTTGTTGAGTGTGTGAGGTGAATTAGAACACCGCTTGTTGAGTGAGGAGGTGAATTAGAACACCTTTTGCTTCAATTGTAAGTCAGACATGGGGGGCTTCTTCTTATACGCATCTGCCGAGCACCAGGAACCACCCTCGTCAAGTGGCCAGCAAACAAACGACACTTATCAGTCGTAAAAAGATAACAGTAGATGCGTTTTCTAGAATCGAGAAAGGTTATTCTAGTAAGAGCTTGGGGAAACTTCTGAATCAGAATCTTTATTTATGTTGGTGGAGGAATCTGATGAGCTATGAAGCTCTTTTTCACAGATGTCCAGTAAGGGGCATGTAAGAAAGTTACAGCAACAAACAGTACAGAAGCAGGACGGGAGTGCAAAGTATAGGAAAGGTAAACAATTCACTAAACAAATACAACTAAACTATTTTTATGTTACAAGGTCGTCCACTGAGCTATTAGCTACTTTTTCAGAAACGACCTGGTTACAAATGACAGCTCAACAAAGTGGCTTATCATGAGGAAATTTAAAGCTGCCAAATACTCTAAACGCATGATTCTAAATGTGGAGGGAAAAACCGGAGGACCCGGAGAAAAAGCCACGCGACCACGGGGAGAGCGAGAAACGCAAACTCCAAATATACAGCAGCAGGGGTTAGGGTGGGATCGAAACCACGACTTCCTGCACACCAGGAGAGGGAGTTAACATCTCATCACAGATGATTCAGTGGGTGAGTGAGTGAGTGGGTGAGTGGGGTAGTGTGTTGTTGTGACCTGTAGTGTGGTGGTTGAACACAGTACGGATGGAAGGAAACATTCAATGGTAGACCCGAGACTTCAACGTGGGTGGAGGAATCCACGGGTGAAGTTCACGGGAACTCTAACCGCGTGATTTTAGAGTGATAAGGAAGGTTGTTGACTGCCAGTGAGCGAGTGACTCGAGCGAATGACTGAGTGCGGGATCACTGTTGCTACAGCAAGGCTCGTGGATTCTTCGTGTTTTCACCACACAATGCGCTTGCATGTAAATCATTGACCCATATTTTTGAGTGCTGAGCCGGCGTTTTTGACAATCCTCGCTGTGCCACCCGTGGACACGTCTGGGTCTCTGCCCCGTGTGGCTGCCACGGTCGGGCAAACCCCACGGCCTCTGACCGTCACTGGGGGCTCTTCCCGTGGAACAGGGTGAACACGCAACGTTGGCTTCACGTTGCGTGGCTTGTTGTGTAGCACCCCTTCAAGGTTAGCCACAATTAGGAGCGTGTACGGCCCTTTGTCAATACACCGCGGGGTGAGAGCCTCCCACGCCGTGCCGGTCATTGGAGCTCTTTGACGATACCTCAGCACGCCGGTCCACTTGCTATTTAGCGAAGGTTTGGAGCATAGATGCTGGAACATAGTGCAGTACAACAACGGATTTTGCTTCACCAACCTTTGTTGCCCCCAACGTTAACCCCGCCGCTTTTTTGTGCACGGCGGTGGCCCATCCAAGCGTTGTCCAGGCTCAAGTCTGCTTCGGCTTCTGTCTGACGACCTTCAGGGCACATTCCGTGTGATTTGTCGTACAGCACAAGTTGCCCGAAATGAATTTTATCTCTCCAACTTCCCCGGCAGAGAAAAGACACGAGGTGTTTTGTAATAACGAAACGTGCCAGTCTGTGTCGGGGCAAGGCGCTCTCGTGAGCTGTTTTCAAGCTGGGGATGTTCGCTGTTTTCCATCTCGCAGCTGCCTCGAGAAGTTCCTGTGTACTTGGGCCTCTTTACTCGCCTGTGCACGCGGGCACCCTGGAGTTGGATAAATAAAATTGACCGAAGCAAACGGAATCAGCTGCTGCCATCGACAAATGGGGGTGGGCGGCTGGGCAGGATGAAACCCTGGTGCTGCTGCAGCAGCCCGTCTTGTTGTTGTGGTGTCTACACGTTCTTAAAGGGAGCCACGGAGCTGCTTACGGTGCAGTTTTGTTATTCCCCCTGAAATATTTTGCATATCCGCCCGCTCATCCCCTCTTGCTGCTCCCATCCGAGGGCATTGCCTCGTCAAGGAGCATAAAGCGTCACGTGAACTCGGTCATTCTCGCAGAGCAGCGGCTTGTGGCTAGCCATCAAACAAAGACGGTCACCGTATGGCGCGCTTTCAAATGCGCTTCTGTGGCCTTCTAGAACTCCCTTCCGATATTAGGAAGCTGCTGGGAGCTATGCGCTTTAAAATCGAGATTGAAAAGACATTATTTCGAACTTATTTTTATGTTCAATTTAATGTCCCCCGTAAGGACCTCCGATTAGCACGGTTGTATACGTACGGCGTGAAAGAAGTTCAACATACGGTACATTGCACTCGTTCTCATGAAAGCACACAAACTCCGTAAGCGATCGCTTCGGCTCTTACCGCAGAACCTACTGGTACGGTACCAGTGCCTGGATCTGGTGGGTGGTTTTGTGGCCAAGGCTATCGAAGCATTTTTAAGGGGTGAAAAAACTAGAATCCGCTTGTAATAAAACTGTCTGTAACGTTACGTGGGTTAGAACGTGAGCGCGCCCGCGTGTTATTGCAAGATTCGGATTCCCCCAACCGGACAGAGGCTCCCTGGATGGACTGGCTTGCCCGGCCTGTGTGTTTCTATCCCGACCTTTACCCTACTTCCCAACGGGGGTGTGGGGGTGTACTGGGCAAAACCAGGGGGGCAGCTGTTGGAACAAACACAACTCGCTTGTGACGTGGTCTGCTTAAGGAGCCCCAATGTTTGTGATGAAATCCTCCTCCCAAACCTAAATGCAGACCTAATTATAGTTACAGTCGTTTAGGTCGCCTGGCCAACCCTATACAAAACGGTTATTAATAATAACAACAACTTACCAGAGTGCGGTATGTTTCTCAGTGCTGATGGAGCGTTAGCAAAGAAAACACGATGTGTGTGTTTCACTTTAAAAGAAAACATGAACGTACGTCATGTTTAAAACTACACCATGCATGGTTAGGTCAGGGACTAGCAAGGGTCAGGGACCGACGAGCGAGCGACTCGTTCATTCCACCACGAAACGGCCGGCAGGCGCGCGGTAGAGATAGACGCGGTAGAGATAGACGCGGTGGAGATAGACGCGGTGGAGATAGACGCGGTAGAGATAGACGCGGTGGAGATAGACGCGGTAGAGATAGACGCGGTAGAGATAGACGCGGTGGAGATAGACGCGGTAGAGATGGACGCGGTGGAGATAGACGCGGTGGAGATAGACGCGGTAGAGATAGACGCGGTGGTGATAGACGCGGTAGAGATAGACGCGGTGGAGATAGACGCGGTGGAGATAGACGCGGTGGAGATAGACGCGGTAGAGATAGACGCGGTAGAGATGGACGCGGTAGAGATAGACGCGGTGGAGATAGACGCGGTGGAGATAGACGCGGTGGAGATAGACGCGGTAGAGATAGACGCGGTGGAGATAGACGCGGTAGAGATAGACGCGGTAGAGATAGACGCGGTGGAGATAGACGCGGTGGAGATAGACGCGGTGGAGATGGACGCGGTAGAGATGGACGCGGTAGAGATGGACGCGGTAGAGGTAGACGCGGTAGAGATAGACGCGGTGGAGATAGACGCGGTAGAGATAGACGCGGTAGAGATAGACGCGGTAGAGATAGACGCGGTGGAGATAGACGCGGTGGAGATAGACGCGGTAGAGATGGACGCGGTAGAGATAGACGCGGTAGAGATGGACGCGGTAGAGATAGACGCGGTAGAGATGGACGCGGTGGAGATGGACGAAACGTTCCTGTGAAGTTCTGTTGCTCGTAGGGACTTGCTCATTGCAGTTCAAAACTGGACAAATTGTTCAGTGAATCAGGATATTTATTTATACTGGGGGAATCCGATGAGCTATAAAGCTCTTTTTCACAGATGTCCAGCGTTGTTTGCACTCTCCCCAGTGTTGCCGCTTTGCGAGCTCTCCGTTATGATCACGAGCGCCCATTAGTTTTCACGACATGATTCAATACCTTCCAAGCACGAATGGATGCTTTTTCTTCCTTGTCGCTATTTCAATTCAACATAAATCATCAGCAGCTTACGAATTAGCATCACCACGCACACACACGCGGGTCCTGTGCCCAGCCAGACACCTTTGGGCCAACTTCTTAGAATAAAGCCGTGACTCATCCTAGAGTCCAGAAAGGGGCAGGTGCTGTCACTGAGACTAAAATAAAATGCCCCTCTCCGCTAAATGAGTTATTTTTGCTTTCATTTTTTTCAGGGAAAAATTCCACTTGGCAAAAAAAATACTCAGCAACATGTTGACTTCCCTGAAAAAAATCTGTCCCGTGTTCTTCGAAATTGGCACTGTTTTAGGAACCATATGAACTTGCAGACCTTTGTATTTTAAGAAGGTAGGCTGGGTTGAAAGGGCGAAGTAGGCTACTTGTGAGCTTGGTAGATAGATATTCTATCCTTTATTTAAACCAAGTGAAACAGTGTTTGTTGTGAGAAAGATACCTGTATATATTATTGTGCGTTGTAATTGGCGAATCGGTGACATCATGACCAACATGATGTGGGGAGGCTTTCATCAAGCAATGGATTGACAAAGGACTATAGATTATTTATTTTGGAATATGGCAGCTCTATTAGAGTTTTACAAAGCTACATCAATTTGAGTCTTTATGAAAATGCAGCCAATGTATTTTTAAAGGTTTAAGGAATAAACCAAACTTTAAGAGCTCTCTGAGCAGGACACATTAGTGATAGGTGTTCGTGAAATTGTACGGAAGGAATGCTAGAAAATGTTTTTTTATTCTGAAAAGTTGGGGTTTTGACTGAGCCAGGCAGGTTCAACACAGGATTTTGGGCAGATAAAATTATATCCAATCACATGTTCAATACCAGATTGGATGTCATATTTTCTGACGGGAAATCGAGTCTTATTTCTCTCCAGTCCCCGGTATTCAACTGCATTTGGATCGGATCGTACTCGACTATCCCCGAGGAATTTCCTCACTTGCCGTACTGCCTTCTGCAGGCCCCTCCCCGTGGCCCCGCAGGTGCGCGCCTCGCACGTGATCGTGATGTCTGTGGACTCCGCCGACCCTGTCCCCAAAGCACCGGCCGGGTCACGTGCACCACCGGCGCGTGAAGTTCCTCGTGAACAAAACAACCTGTACTGTATAACAAGCTCGCCTTACAAAATTACTGCATCGGCCATTTTTTTAAGAGGGGCCGAAAAACATAAACCGGTGGTGTTTAGGAAGACGCCCCAAAGAGG
The DNA here is from genome assembly GCF_964198595.1 of Lampetra fluviatilis. Classification (NCBI taxonomy): domain Eukaryota; kingdom Metazoa; phylum Chordata; class Hyperoartia; order Petromyzontiformes; family Petromyzontidae; genus Lampetra; species Lampetra fluviatilis. The sequence goes on along the minus strand of NC_136323.1, from coordinate 398,814 downwards.
TGTGTTTGTGATCGCAGCTTTCGATAAACCCCGCACAGGACGTTCTGTTTGGCGATTATTATTATTAAGAGCGTCACTGTCACGGAGCAAGGTTGCATTTGTGTGTTTTTTTTTCGGGGTATGACCGTACGACCGCTGAGCAGAGGTGGGACAAAGTCATTGTTATGCAAGTCCAAGTCGAGTCGCAAGTCATCAAATTCATGACTCGAGTCTGACTCGAGTCCAAGTCACATGACTCGAGTCCACATCTCATAGGTGGGACAAAGTCATTGTTATGCAAGTCCAAGTCGAGTCGCAAGTCATCAAATTCATGACTCGAGTCTGACTCGAGTCCAAGTCACATGACTCGAGTCCACACCTCTGCCGCTGAGCCTCTTGTTGACTCATTTATGCGCCAATTGGATGGCGGCCATGATACTTGGCCAGTTATGTTTCGTGTACTTTTGTTTGGTAGTGGCGCAGCCATGCGTGTGACGTCTTTTGCAAATAACATCGCGGGTCTCTATACAGTCCCTCCAGAAAAACGCGGAGTTTTTTGGTGATTGTTGCGGGCAAAAATCGTTGATTATGCAGCACGTTTTCTTAAAAAATGCGATGGAATATGCGGGATATTTATGCAATTTTATGCGATTAAATTGCGGGAACTTGCAAAAATTGCGGGAACTTGCAAAAACTGCGGTTTGATGAAAAAGAGAAAAAAAAAGTGATTCCCCCAACACCCTATTCACTAGGCTACTACTTTAATGTAAAGAGTCATTTCTTATTACTTCCTATGATAAGCAAGCATACTACATCACAGAAAGTGCTGGGAATATTTAAGTTATCTTGTTTTATTTCAGACCTTAACAAACAGATGGCTCAAACTTACAAAACATTGAGTCGAACAAGTTCTGTAGCTTTACAAAATGAATATGCTACAACTTCTGTAAAAATGAATAAATAAAATATTAAAAAATAAAATGTGTGCTTCCTGTTTTACAGAGGTAGCTATACAAAACAGACATCTTCTGTTAAAATAAGTGTTTTCAGTGCACAGTAACGTAAGCAATACAGTAACAGTACAGTCTTACAGTAATGTAAATTTACATACTACTAACAAAAAAGTGCAATCTTACAACTGTAAAGTTGCATAAACTCTTCATCATGGTTTCATTGGCATCGCGGGGTTTGCAGCTTTTCAATGATGTCGCGTAATGAGTGACGTCACTTCATAACGTTCCCATGGCAACAGGGGAAATGGCTGCGCTTGTGTGAAGTAAACGCAACATTTTTCAACTTTCTGCTAAGATATATGTGACTTTTTGCAACGAAAATGCGGGGATTATGAAATCATGCAAGCCCGCATATTTTGCGTGCGGAAATCTGCAATTTATGCGGCGAAAGTGCGGCGTATTTGAAAAAACGCGCCCCCCGCATAAATATGCGGACTTTGGCTGATTTTGCGTGGAATCTTGCGATCGCATAATCGCGTTTTTCTGGAGGGACTGTCTATAACATCGCCGTGCGGGAACAGACGGGATGTTCCATGGATCGAACTCCTGTTCCCACATGATGCCGTCAGAGCGAATTGTCGGGGCGAGATGTTTAAACTGCGTCGTGCACTGACGTTGGACCCTCGCCAGAAAGCGCCGAGATAAGAATAATATAACGTACAACTCTTTTGTCGATTCACTGCTGAATAAGGGCCTCTCCATATCTTGTCAGTTATGGGGATTTTCTGGTCAAGCTTCACCACGCCTGTCATTGTGAGTTGGTGAAGAGGGTGGCTCAGGACCGGTTCTGGTATCGATCACCACTGATGTTATCCGTGGCTGGGAATCGAACTCGGGTTACCGGGTTCACACATTGATTTTCTAACCACCACGCCACTGCTGCACCCAAAGTCGTAAATATGCACATTTTTTTTACCACGCAACTCCTCTAACCTAGATAATAGTGTGCAAACCACCTCTACTCAGATAAAAACACTGAAAAGAAAGCAAAACCAGCCAAAATGTTGCTTTGATTCAGTTACATTGCGTTATTTATAGCCATGGAGGGATAAACAACCGACAAGAGAATTTGGGAATGAGCGCTTGCTCAACTTCCAATTTTGTAAAAAAAAAAGTAATTCACATTGAGTTCACCGGATGTGTGACCCCACAGCCAAACGTGGGCAACAAAGCGCTTAGTGTGTCAACTGCGCCTGAAAAACACAGCGTGCGGGTTCCGCACAACAAGTCCCGTTAGCGCCGTGGCCTCCGAGCGCCGCGGTGTGTGATTACTGGCCAGACCTGCGGGCACAATGCCGCTGCCTCCAATTCCACAGTGAACATAAAACACCACGCGCATCACCATGGTGAGAACCCCACGGTACCGTCAGTGCCACGGTACACGCCGCAATTCAACTGTAGCATTGTTGCACGTGTTGTTACGCAAGTCGCTTTGCCGTTCACAACGTGAACATCTCAGATTTTCTGGTGCCTCTCAGTCGTTCCGACAACCAGTGGGAAAGAACTGGGGGAAATGGGTAAAGAACACGTGGTAAAGAAGGGAGTGTGAACAACGTGGTAAAGTCAAGTACAATGAGTTCCCTGGACAACTGAAGATATCTGTTGGAGGGAATAAAAATGTACAAAGTGCAGCCGAGTATATAAACCTCGGATAGTTACTGAAGACGGACTGGGATCAAAACAATGAATTAATCGGATGGATGCGAGCAGGCTGGAGTGGTTTTGGAAATATTAACTTGGAGGCACATCGATGTGCCTACATTGGAGTTTTTTAAAAGTAATCTGTGCGTATCACCTGCATGACATGTTATTTGGTAATGCGGCTGCATTGGCAGTGGCGCACAAGCAGAATTAACAACAAGCTCAGCACATTTGTCGGTACCGCGGTGTGGCCTTTAAAGGAAAAACACGAGAACCTGTGTATTGCACGCTTGGCTGTGCCACATTTGAGCCCCCCCCCCCCCGTATCTCAGCGGGGACCTCTGTACGTTGAGTTGGGGCAATTCTGGGAGAGTATCAGAACAATAGCCCATTGATTGGAAACCATCTCCATTTACACACATTCACACACACACATGTACTGTATTGGATAGATTTTCCCATCTGTTATATATAATATATATTATTTTGTGCAACACATTCTCTCCAACACACAGTCAATATTGCTGGATGTGTTGAGTTTTTTTCTTCTGCTATGACGTGGTTCACAAATGTACACATTGACCAGGATAATGGAACAACGTCTGAAAGGTGAGCAAAGAAACGTGGAGATCTTCGAATTACACTGAGACACGGAAAGAGGAACACATTAATCGGGGAACAAACATACCGTAGAGACATCATAGTGACTGTTTAGGAAAGTGAGCCATGCGGCTCTTGATGCCGTCAACAGCAGCCAAAGGGAGGTTTGGAGAGAGGAAATCGGCAGGAATTGAATGGATTCTTGCATTGTGATATTGTGGGGGTGGCAACCTCATGGGGGAGGCCTTCACGCAGCAGTGGATAGATGAAGGATGACGGTGAATGCAAACGACATAGATTTTAGTACTGAGGTTAGTTTTCACAGGTGGTCGTTGACAACGCTCCGCATCTGCACCTCTGATGAGCACGGTTGGCTGCGTACGCTGCGAAAGAAGTTGAACGTACGTACCCTAACTGGAGAGTTTCGTCTACCACCATATGAATACACAGCAAATTAACTTATTTACAAAAAAATATATAAATACTGTTCGGCCAACAAGTAAATAATTTTCATCAAAATGCATTGTCATCCAGGCGAGAGCACGTTGAGATTCTCACTGCCACCAGTTGAAGACAAATGAACGTGTCCCCTGGCACCTGGGAATACAGCAGTGAGAGCTGTTTTAGTGATTCACAGGTCCCTCATGATCTCAATATGGTGATTAATTATCCAAAGGAGGGAACGTGTCCTATAGTTCACGTCTACTGCGGAGATGGAGCGATGAATTCAGCTGTTGTGTAGGAACAATATGGAGTGTCGCATCAAAGGCAATGATAGATGTGGATGGCTTATGGAGGCATTAACCCAGCAGTGAATTGATCATGGCCGATGATGGTACTGTGTGGGGTACCGCTGGGCAAGATGTCAAGTGCCTCGCTTGGTATGGAGGAGGTCGTGGGTTCTACCTCGACCCGGACACCTTTATATTTGGAGTTTGCGTGTTTTCCCCTTGGTCGCATGGATTTTTCTCCCGGTCATCCGGTGGTGTTTCCTTCCACATTTAGTATGAACATGCGTTTAGAGTATTTGTCTGCTATGCATTTGCATGTGATAAGCCACTTCGTTGAGCTATCATTTGTGGCCAGATACTCTAAACTCATGTTTATAAATGTGGGGGGGGGGGGGGAACCAGAGGACCCAGAGAAAAAGCTACGCGAGCGCGAGGAGAACGTGCAAACTCGAGATATACAGCAGGCGAGCCCAAGACCTCCTGTATACCAAGCGAGCCCACGACCTCCTGTATACCAGGCGAGCCCACGACCTCCTGTATACCAGGCAAGCCCACGACCTCCTGTATACCAGGCAAGCCCACGACCTCCTGTATACCAAGCGAGCCCACGACCTCCTGTATACCAGGCAAGCTCACGACCTCCTGTATACCAGGCAAGCCCACGACCTCCTGTATACCAGGCAAGCCCCACGACCTCCTGTATACCAGGCGAGCCCACGACCTCCTGTATACCAGGCGAGCAAGATAACGCCTTGCCACCGCGGCGCTCCTGTTCATGTGGATCTCAGCGTGTGGGGGGGCGGGGAGGTCAGGGCTGGGTTAGCCACGAGGCATCGGAGAAGGTGCTCGTGTTTTTAGGGACGGACGGCCGTGCGGGGGTGATCGCGGGGAGCATTCTCGCGGTGGAACTCAAGAGGGCCGATCCCTCCCAAGAGGACCCCCATTGCTTGACGTCATCGGCATCGGTGATGCGAGTTAGATCGCTATTGATGTGTTCAACAGAGGTGGGACAAAGTCATTGTTATGCAAGTCCAAGTCGAGTCGCAAGTCATCAAATTCATGACTCGAGTCTGACTCGAGTCCAAGTCACATGACTCGAGTCCACATCTCATAGGTGGGACAAAGTCATTGTTATGCAAGTCCAAGTCGAGTCGCAAGTCATCAAATTCATGACTCGAGTCTGACTCGAGTCCAAGTCACATGACTCGAGTCCACACCTCTGGTGTTCAATATGTGAAGTCGGAGCGTTTGTTCCCTTGTTAATATGCAGCAATTGCTGTTTAAAATGTTCTGTACAGATATGCACGCGGACACAGTCTAGTTTAAATCTGGGTCCTGGGTAGATTACATAACAAAAAAGAAAAATGAGTAAACATTGGCGGTCCCGAGTCAGTGGTGAACATTCTACATTGCTCTCTTGTTTTCTCTACAGAGCAAGTCCCTGCTATTGTATTGACCCTGTGAGATGATGATGATGATGGGCTGTGTCGACCTGCGTTCGGAAACTTGAACTCGCAGCTTTCTAAGTCGGGTCCGTCTGCCACAGTGACCAATACCGTTGCTGTTATTTCGAATAAAAACTCGAATTGTAAATGTTGTGGGTTTACTCTCCAACACACCGGTTAGTGCTGAACTAGTAAATAATTGGCATGTTTTGTTTACGTGACAACTTACTAATTGGCTGTGGGGGGTGATGGCGGGTTTAACGAAACATTTATATTTACGAGGTCTAACCCAAAAACCTATTATGGATAGTTTATTTCAGTTAAGGCCCATTGAGCTAAGAAGCTCAATTTAAATGAAAGTCTATTGTTAGGCAATGTCCCTAAAGGACGTTGCTGTACTTGTTTTCTGCATTCTTCATGTTTTTTGTCTTCGTTTTGTTTTTGCTGCTGTACTTAAGCTCCACTGGATCACCCTTGTAAATAACCGGGCAATTGGCTAAACGGGGGCCCATCATCCGTCTAACAAATCGGATAAACTCAACGCTCAACACCCGTGCAGTCTAGCGGCTACAGTTTTCTTTAGGGTCAAGATTTGATCTGTGGCTCTTGACAGCTTGAATTCGTAATTTTTGCCGCAGCTGCCGTTGACAGCAGACTGCTATTTCCAGCAAGTGATGGCTCCTCCGGTCGTGCCGTGAAGATGTGGCTGTCGCAGAAGGACATCATTTGGGCACATTTTTGTGATAAGTCCCTGCTGGTTCTACCGTACACACATTGTGCGGCATGGAGAGACAAAACAGACAAATTTGATGTTCGCGATTTTAAAACACGAGGTCAGTTTATGGCAAGTAATTATGTCTGATTGTGTTCACGAGTGATAGTCCAGGCATGCGGTACAAAACGTCTTTTGCTAGGATGATCTGGTTGTGAAATGCAGTTCGAGATGAAAATGTGTGCGGTGCATTGTGACAAACCGGTCACCCAGAACGTGCGGAGTGAAACAGCGCAGTGGTAGTACATCATCAGCAAGTGGAGAGACCGAGTGGGCATTCTTGCTCCTGCTGCATTGCTCGCAGCCTGCAGCAGCGCCACACTTTAATAGGCGCTTGCTCACAGCACTGGACCTGTATGTGTGAGAATACGCGTGTGAGGTCGATTGAGTCTCAAATGAGTACGTGGTGTGGCGTGTAAACATCACCACTGGGAAGACAAAGGCGGCCGGGCGTGGTGTTGGTCACCCACCCCCTTGTGTGCCGCGATAATAGCACGTGCCCCCCGACAGTGAAAAGGATGGACGCACGGGGGGAGTCTTTTTGTCTTTGTGGGTGTGGATGCGTGGGTGTGTGTGTGTGCATGCTGTGCACGCACACACGTGAGTGTGTGTGGGGAACATGTTCGTGTGCGCGTGTGTGCAGTGGCGAGGGTGAAGCTGGAGGTGATGTAATGCTATCCGGAGCAAACCGGTTGAGGAGGCATTTTTTTTGCCTGCGCTCCCGAGGCAGGCGACGTAAACAAGCTGAGGGCTGCCGGTGCAGGAGGAGGGGGAGGACCGCGGCCACGGGATGAGGCCCCGTGCGGTTTCTCTTTGTATAATTGCGAGGTGTCAAGCCGCCTGGCACTCCCCTACAGAGAGCCTCCAGTTGACGTTGCTGGCATTGTCGTGGACATTTTGATGGTAACATGAGGACATTTGATGGTAACATGAGGCTATGTATTTATTAATTTACCCAACATCTATTCACACCGCCGAGTCCACATTTTGTTTTCATCATTCACGAGGGTCATGACGATCCCCCTTTGGTTTCTTTTTTTGAGATTCATTAAATGATGCACTGTACGTACGTTGAACTTCTTTCGCACCGTACGCCGCCAACCGTGCTAATCGGAGGTGTGTGGGGGTAAGGACAACAAAATAAACGCAAAATGCTCTATGGCAAACCCATCCATGTGAGGCGATAAGGCTCGGTCGGCATTCTGCCCGGATGTGTCGGTCGCCTGCTTTCTGTGCTAAGAAGAAAACTTCTGGACCTTGGTCAGTGACACTGCCCGAGAAGGATTACATTAATAAACACACATTATCGCACACAGATTTCACGTATCAGCAGCATTGTTCTATGGAAATGGCCTTTTTCATAGCATCCCTCAGCTATGAAGAAGGCCCATTGGCTGGAACGTCACCGATTCGATTTTCTTTCCCCATTTAGGGCATTGTTATTGACGAACACTGACCCTGCTGCAATATATCACTGACATCCACAAAGCCTCCATGTAACCTCGACACAGCGTTGCTAATTTCACCTTGCAATGTGAATGGATAGAGAATTGACGAATGCGTTGAGTTGTTCGTGTGTAAAGCAGTATCACAACAAAAGGATTGCTCTCTGTACTTCCTTCCAACAGGCACCTCGCCCTGCCCCACACGGGCACCGCGTGACGTGTGCGTGATTCACCAACCCCCTCCTGGGTCGATCTGTCCGTGCGGTTCACCTCCCCGGCATAGGCGATTGCTTCCTGTCTTAGGTGTACACTCTGGTCAAACTCCAGAGTCCCTAATCAGCCGTTCTTCTTATTATCCAGGCGCCTCCTAAGTTTTTCCGCACACCATCCTATTGTCCATGTGCCACATTATTCCTTATTTGAATGTTTAAACTTTTCTGGGATAAGAGGAAGTTTACCAGAAGCGTCAGCAAAATCCCTTTCAGAAGCCAAGCAGATTTGAGTCCTCCAATTGCAGTGATGAGTGACCACGGGTTCTCAAGGGGCTTGCTGGTGGGCTATGTGGTGGGAGGCAGAAGGAAGTGCGGTGAGGTATGGTGAAATAACCCCCGTGACCTGCACAGCGTGGGGAAGCCCTCCCTCATCTAGCAGTGGATTCACGAAAGGGTGAAATGTGTACATGCACCATGTGGGTTGTGGCTGCGCTTGTCTGTGGTGTTGTTTATTGTCTTAACAAAGCAACCTCTCCAGCTCACAAACGTGAAGTGGCAGACTCTTGTGGGATAGTCATTCAGTTGTTGAGGGTTGCAACCGGACCTAAATGATTTCATTCCAGTTTCAGTGAATCGCACCAAGGTGCATTACTTTCTTGGAGTTGACTTGTTTTAGAAAATGCAAAAGGTAAAACGAAATATTTTGTAACCTGATGTAATATGGAGCTCTGTATAATGAAGAGCCTTTGTTTATTACAGCGCTAAAAAGTCACCCAGAATAAACCCAGTCTTGTTGGATCTCGGAAGCTAAGCTGAGTCGAGGCTGGTTTTGGTGATCGTGCTTTTGTTAGCGTGGCACCCAAGCTATGGAACGCCTTGTCACTTGAAATCGGGAATTAGTCGGTAGATATATTTGTCTGCTTTGCAAACCCATCTCTTTAGTTTGGTCGGTTGCCCCTCTGGGTTCTGTTTTTGTTTCCTGCTTTTCATTCATTGCACATTGGGATCGTAGGATGGAATGTGCATTATAAATTTTAATTATTATTAGTAGTTCTGCATTTCGATGTGTGACCACCAGTGTATAACAGCTGCCATAGGGGTGGGCCGCAAGTACTGCAAGATGTCAGGAGGTGACAGAGCAATGGTTGTGGTCTACAGAGCAGAAGGAGAATATTTAGTTTTACTGGAGGAATCCGATGAGCTATGAAGCTCTTTTTTTACAAATCTTCAGTAGGGCATCGATTTGGTCCACTCACAGGCTTGAGTATTGATTACATATTTCTGTATGGAACTTGAATATCTCTCTGCAGAGTATTATCCCCTCTAATTCATGGTGGGTTTTCTCCGGGCTCTCACCTGAAACCAATTGCTCATGAATGGGATTTGCCAGACATCCCAATGCAGCACAACTTTCTGAAGTAGTCTTTGGACTCGGGGAAGCTTTCCTGGGTATTGAAGAGCACGTTTTATGTATTTATTAGAAAGGACTGGTGGTGGTTGTGGTGATGAATAAGTTCAACTGGTAACGTGCCACACAATGTTCGCTCACTTTCAAACAGAGCGACTCTTGAGGCGCGAGTAGCCACAGACAAGCAGTTATGCAGCCGCCAGCTGTAGAGCCAGGTGGTGAGCGGTACCAACAAACTCTGCGTTCCTCTATATATTAAGATGTTTTCAGGCAATCAATGAGTGTTTATGTGTGGGAGAAAACCCGAGCACCCAGAGAAAGCCCACGCGTGCGAAGGAGCAACCCTCGATCCCATACAGATGGAACAGTGGCATCCATATTTTCTGTCCTGCCTTCTCCTGGAAAGCCAGGTGACACCCCCTCGACACCCACAAGGAAGGGAGTTTTCAGGACATTTATGTGATCCACCAACCCCCGTCGCCACAGGGTTGCATTACAAGGCATGTGCCACCGCCGATGGGGCGATGATGGTTTTATTATGTAGTTGTGGCGACAATGTGGCGATGATGGTTCTATGTAGGTGCAGTCAAAAACTCAAAAAACATGTTTGTGTCTCTTATGAAAATATTATCTTTTTTTATTGCGTGTAATGTGTATTTAATTACATTTAGATCGTGTGCAATCATGAGAAAATTGTTAGGAAGTGATTAAAAAGTATTTGTATTACCTGCAAGGCGTTATATAGTGCCTGGGCTTCATTTCAGCCAGAGCTCCTGGGTGGCAGGGGACGATTTGGGGTTGGGGGGAGGGGCCCAGAAAATGTTCCACGACAAATAATCCCCTGGGTACTGCCGAACAACCAAATCGATAGTACTTCACGACTTCGTATTGTCAGTCGTCATTGTGAGCCATGATCAACACACTGCTGGATGAAGCCCTCCCCAAGCCATTGCCATTTCTCACAGACCGATATAATCTACACCATACCTGCCAACCCCTTACACTGTGGTAAAATTATACAGTAATCTGTAGTACGGCACTGTATTTAAAATAATTCAATTGAGTACTGTATTGTAATACTGCATTAAATCCCATTCCCATTTAAACACACAAGTTGTGTATGTTGAACTTCTTTCGCACCGCGCGTAGGCAACCGTGCTCATCGGAGGTGCGAGGGGAGGACAACAAACTAAACACATGATTCAGGTGCTTTTTGGGTTAGATCGCGTATCATTAAAGCCGCCACCACCCTACACAGCCGATTAGTAAGGTTCGTCACGTAAACAGAACATGCCACACTGGTGTGCTGTATAAGTAACCAAAAAAACCTGTATTATGGATATTGGTCGCGAAATCCTCCTACGCGTTAAACAAACCAAACACAGCGAAGGTTTAGATGCAGCCCTGACATTACTTGCTCATGCAACTAAACACGAAGCTCATGGTCCACCCTAAACCGCATCCACTGCACAAACCTTGGCAGCAAATGCAGATACCTGTTGCACAAGCGGAAAGATTTTAACTCTCCAGTAGTAGTGTGCGACTGTGGTCATCCAGAACAGACCGTGCGACATATGACGACGCAATGCCTGATCCACAAATACGAAGGAGACATCGCAATGATACACTCCGCCGCTCCTGACGCGGTTGTCTTGCGTGACCACCTGAATGTGACATTGTAGTTATTGCTGTGCATCTACATCAGCCATGCGTCAAGAAGAAGGCTTATCTTACTCTCACAGGCCAAGACATGCGTCTTGGATGAGCTGGTAGGCAACCCACACTTGGACCTCGGCACACTTGACCCGCCAAAGTACTCATAACCCCTACCGCTTGTTAGGCCCTTGTCTATTTTCCAGGTCCCTTTGAGTTGGTGGGGAACGAGAGTGGTGCGATATCGAATTACCTCCTGCATTGGCCATAGACAGAGAGACACCTTCTTGTGCTTTCTCTCGCCTGTGTTGACAGGCTGCTGAACATTGTCACTGGCATGTACCTAACCGGCTGTTTTTTATGTTTCGGGCATCTGCTTTGTACTAGACAATACACATAGATGCCATTGACAAATTTTCAAGAGAACTCGTTGGCATTGGAGCATAGATTATCTTTTTAGTCGGACGAACCTTTAATTGGTGTTGAGCGTTACGAAAACAAAGCCACGTATGTAGTTGGAATGGTTGTGAATTTGACTGGCAGTAAGTAAGGGTGGCTTGTAAAAAAAATAAAGAAATGGTTGTTTTGCAAAGTTGGTGTGCTCAGTTGCCCTGGCCATGTGACCAGCAACAGACAAGAGGGTCCCGATTGGCTGTTGGCTCGGACCGCCTCTCGCTCCCCATTGGCCCAAGGCTCTCAACATCGGTCGCGTGATGTCACGGGTGCTGCTGTTGCCATGGGATTCTTATGCTCCTGAGGGTGCTGTGGATGTGGCCAGCCCTTACTCAGGGCTGAGCCAAAGCAAGTTGCCAACAGCACAAAGCAGCAACTCAACAACAAACAACCTATTTTGGTGATGCTGCGTTGCCAGTGGTGTACAAGTACATTTAATAACAATTCAACACGGTCATCAATACAATTCCCTTAAAATATATAAAAGGCGACGTTTCGTGCAATGACCCTTTTTCATATCACATAAATAGAGAGACCACAGAGAGATGGAGGATAAGGGTTGTAGACTGTAAGAAATGCCATCAGCCCTGATGAGAATTAAATGTTTACAATGGTTTCTGATGACCATGTTTTAAATTGACATGAATTGTTACCTAACAGTAGTTATTGAGTAACAGACAAACCCTTCAATAAAATAAAGTATGACTAAATAAACGTATGTCAAATAAAAAGCAAAACGAAAAAATGTTGCTGGCGCAATGCATTGTGGGAAGGTTCTTGAGAGAAGCCACAATCCACCCTGCAATACATTCCTGGGCCCAATCACCGTTTAAATGTAACTGCCCTCCATTCCTGGGGTTAAAATAACAATTATTGTCATTGTGGAGGATATAAATTACAAATTAGATTTGTGAACAATGTCTCCACCAGATAAGATTCGAACAAAACCGGACTGCTGATGAGACATGGTGTGTTGAAACCATCCAGAGTTCTGCTAGTATGTACTTAATCAATGCTGCTGCAAGTATTCACTTCCAGAGGGCCGTGTGGCTGATTGGTTGTGTAAAACTATGTTTATATTTTTATGAGGAGAGACATATGATGGACCACTTGTATATCGAGATGAAGCCTCATGACAGACTCTCTCAAATGAGTGATAGAGTGGCGGTCAAGTCGGGAGTGGAAATTCCACATCCCCTTGGTATGCAGCAGTATCTGCACATGACAGCTGTTGCCTTCTACCAAAGTGGTACTCATGTTGGCGATGCCAAAGGGATGATGAGCTTCACTGTATTTTGAAAAATGACAGCTGTAATAGAAACATGACCACACAGGGCAATTTAGGATATTTTTTTCTATTAAATAGACAAGTACAAGAGAAGAGAATACACACTTTAAAGAGCATACCAGTCGAGAACTTATACAATGCACACACCACCATACATTGCAGAATTACACTCCAGTTGTCTATGGACAAAAGACAGAATTGCTCAACCCGAGCTTATTAACGATTTCATCTTTACATTGCCTCAATGCTGTCCGCCTTTTGGCATTCTCTCGTCCATCACTGGTGGTAAGACGAGGCCACAAAGGAGGCTGTCTCTGGTGTAGGCCAATCAGTGTCAACGACAATGCATACATACAAGCGTGTTTATTGTCAACGACAATGCACACATACAAGCGTGTTTATTGTCAACGACAATGCATACATACAAGCGTGTTTATTGTCAACGACAATGCATACATACAAGCGTGTTTATTGCCAACGACAATGCATACATGCAAGCGTGTTTATTGTCAACGACAATGCATACATACAAGCGTGTTTATTGTCAACGACAATGCATACATACAAGCGTGTTTATTGTCAACGACAATGCATACATACAAGCGTGTTTATTGTCAACGACAATGCACACATACAAGCGTGTTTATTGTCAACGACAATGCACACATACAAGCGTGTTTATTGTCAACGACAATGCATACATACAAGCGTGTCTATTGTCAACGACAATGCATACATACAAGCGTGTTTATTGTCAACGACAATGCACACATACAAGCGTGTTTATTGTCAACGACAATGCATACATACAAGCGTGTCTATTGTCAACGACAATGCATACATACAAGCGTGTTTATTGTCAACGACAATGCATACATACAAGCGTGTTTATTGTCAACGACAATGCATACATACAAGCGTGTTTATTGTCAACGACAATGCATACATACAAGCGTGTTTATTGTCAACGACAATGCATACATACAAGCGTGTTTATTGTCAACGACAATGCACACATACAAGCGTGTTTATTGCCAACGACAATGCATACATACAAGCGTGTTTATTGTCAACGACAATGCATACATACAAGCGTGTTTATTGTCAACGACAATGCATACATACAAGCGTGTCTATTGTCAACGACAATGCATACATACAAGCGTGTCTATTGTCAACAACAATGCATACATACAAGCGTGTCTATTGTCAACGACAATGCATACATACAAGCGTGTTTATTGTCAACGACAATGCATACATACAAGCGTGTTTATTGTCAACGACAATGCACACATACAAGCGTGTTTATTGTCAACGACAATGCATACATACAAGCGTGTCTATTGTCAACGACAATGCATACATACAAGCGTGTTTATTGTCAACGACAATGCATACATACAAGCGTGTTTATTGTCAACGACAATGCATACATACAAGCGTGTTTATTGTCAACGACAATGCATACATACAAGCGTGTCTATTGTCAACGACAATGCATACATACAAGCGTGTTTATTGTCAACGACAATGCATACATACAAGCGTGTTTATTGTCAACGACAATGCATACATACAAGCGTGTTTATTGTCAACGACAATGCACACATACAAGCGTGTTTATTGTCAACGACAATGCATACATACAAGCGTGTTTATTGTCAACGACAATGCACACATACAAGCGTGTCTATTGTCAACGACAATGCATACATACAAGCGTGTCTATTGTCAACGACAATGCATACATACAAGCGTGTTTATTGTCAACGACAATGCATACATACAAGCGTGTTTATTGTCAACGACAATGCATACATACAAGCGTGTTTATTGTCAACGACAATGCATACATACAAGCGTGTTTATTGTCAACGACAATGCATACATACAAGCGTGTTTATTGTCAACGACAATGCACACATACAAGCGTGTTTATTGTCAACGACAATGCATACATACAAGCGTGTTTATTGTCAACGACAATGCACACATACAAGCGTGTTTATTGTCAACGACAATGCATACATACAAGCGTGTTTATTGTCAACGACAATGCATACATACAAGCGTGTTTATTGTCAACGACAATGCATACATACAAGCGTGTTTATTGTCATGTCTTACCACAAGCATGTGTGCTCTATGGAGAGTTGGTGCCTTGCAAAATAGGTGTTGTCTGTTTGGTGTTTGAACATCCTAACACCCCCTGTATTGTTGGAGCTGGTAAAGTCTATTTCTTTTTCCATCAGTACAACCATTATAGACCTGCATCTTGACATACACGAACGTGCACACGTGGCACGTACTGACACAATTACTGCACTTCCACAACACTCGGTGCACACTCAAGTCATTGGGTGCCGTTCAACACAAAGTGACGGCGTTGTCACCACGGCGCTTGTACCAGGCTTGGTGCACATGCGCGCATGCATAATCACCATTGACCACCGTGGTGAAGTATAGTCAAGCAACTCGCGTCATCGACACCGGTGTGGAGAGGCCCTCATCCACCAGTGAATTACACAGAAAAGGACTGTGGGTTATTGTTTTTTTAATTCTCTAAACTCCAATAGGAATATTGTTTATTCTGGTATGACACATGCGTAGTGTAGTCGTGCTAAAATGAAGTTTAAGAATGAGTGTTTTAATAAACCCTGTTGCAAACCCCAAATCGAAATATATCTAAACTTATGTAAAATGGGTAACACAAAAGCCAACAACACATGGCAGCTTTTTGCAAAGCAGCGGTGGTATTGTTGCATAATGGCAACTACACATACAGCACCCCTCGCGAGCAAGGTCACGGGGCTTTTGTGCATCATTTGCGTGGAGCATCGGGGGGAAATCGTGTGCAATGAAAATTAAGTTGTAGGCTGGCTGAGAAATGTTCGGGCTATATGAGTGCATGCGTAGGTGGCTTGGTAGGTAGCAACGTGGATGGGTAGGTAGGTAGCTAGAGGAGTGGGGGGTGGGTAGGTCAGTGGGTGGTTAGGTAAGTAAGTAGATGGGTGGGTAGATAAGTGGGTGGCTAGGTATATATGTACGTTGAACTTCTTTCACACCGTACGTGGCCAACCGTGCTAATCGAAGGTGCGTAGGAAGGACAACAAACTAAACACGAAAATGAGTTCTAAAGAAATGAGTTTTCGATCTAGATTAAAAAGTGCATAACTCCAGTGGCTTCCTAATATCGGAAGGATGATCTGGAGTGCATCCCCCAGTTGCATTCGTGAGTTAATGGCATACTGCAGCTGACAGTCTGCAATATTACCATGATAATACCTTAGGCTGGATTCGCTGTCTTAAATAGTCGTCGTCGCTGTGTGGGGTTTATGGATGTGGGCTGCTGATAGAGAGGGGAGGGAGAATGGGGGGGAGAGTGGAGCTCCAGCCAAAAACACCACGCTCAGCTGTTGTGATGGGTGGAGGCAAGAGAGGGTGGGTGACGGGGTTGGGTTGTTCTGGGAGGCAGGGATAATGAGGAGGAGGAGGGAAGATGTAGGGGTGGAAGGAGCTGTGTGCAAGAGCAAGTGTGTGTGTGTGCGCGCAAACGCTTGTGCTGTCAAGCCCACGTGTGTGGGTATGTGCGCACAACCGTGTATGTGCATTCAAGCAACTGTGTGTGTGCACTCCCGTGCGGCTGTGTGTAAATCTGTGTGTGTGTAGGTGCACATAGCCTGGCACAAGCGTCGTGGTGACGTCACCGCCACTCAGTGGCGAATGGCGGTTGTTGTTGTATAGGTGTGTAAGTCTGTGTCTGTGTGTAGGTCTGCGTGTGGGTGTGTGTTGTAGGTCTGCGTGTGTGTGGGTCTGCGTGTGGGTGTGTGTGTAGGTCTGCGTGTGGGTCTGCGTGTGTGTAGGTCTGCGTGTGTGTAGGTCTGCGTGTGTGTAGGTCTGTGTGTGGGTGTGTGTGTAGGTCTGCGTGTGTGTAGGTCTGCGTGTGGGTGTGTGTGTAGGTCTGCATGTGTGTGGGTCTGCGTGTGTGTAGGTCTGCGTGTGGGTCTGTGTTGTAGGTCTGCATGTGTGTAGGTCTGCGTGTGTGTAGGTCTGCATGTGTGTAGGTCTGCATGTGTGTAGGTCTGTGTGTGGGTGTGTGTGTAGGTCTGCGTGTGGGTGTGTGTTGTAGGTCTGCGTGTGTGTAGGTCTGCGTGTGTGTAGGTCTGCGTGTAGGTGTGTGTGTAGGTCTGCGTGTAGGTGTGTGTGTAGGTCTGCGTGTAGGTGTGTGTGTAGGTCTGCGTGTGTGTAGGTCTGCGTGTGGGTGTGTGTGTAGGTCTGCGTGTGTGTAGGTCTGCGTGTGGGTGTGTGTGTAGGTCTGCGTGTGTGTAGGTCTGCGTGTGGGTGTGTGTGTAGGTCTGCGTGTGTGTAGGTCTGCGTGTGGGTGTGTGTGTAGGTCTGCGTGTGTGTAGGTCTGCGTGTGGGTGTGTGTGTAGGTCTGCGTGTGGGTGTGCGTGTGGGTGTGTGTGTAGGTCTGCGTGTGTAGGTGTGTGTGTAGGTGTGGGTGTGTGTGTAGGTCTGCGTGTGGGTGCGTGTGTAGGTCTGCGTGTGTAGGTCTGCGTGTGTAGGTCTGCGTGTGTAGGTGTGTGTGTAGGTCTGCGTGTGTAGGTCTGCGTGTGTAGGTCTGCGTGTGTAGGTCTGCGTGTGTAGGTCTGCGTGTGTAGGTCTGCGTGTGTAGGTGTGTGTGTAGGTGTGCGTGTGGGTCTATGTGTGTGTAGCAGTTCGCGCGCTGAGCTACAAACCTGGCGACCCGGGTTCGATTCCCGCTCACGGCCAACATCAGTGATGATTATCTGAACCGGTCCTGGGCCTCTCCTAGGTCGACTCAGCCTCAAATGAGTACCTGGTGCGATGTGTAAACATCGCCACTGGGGAGACAAAGGCGGCCGGGCGTGGTGTTCCCCACCCACCCCCTCGTGTGCCGTGCCGGCCTTCATAGGTTATCGCTAACAGCACTTGCCCCTACAGTCTGTTAAGGCTATACGGGGGATCTTTGTCTTTGTGTGTGGGTCTGTGTGTGGGTCTGTGTGTGTATGGCAAAAACAACCCCCTACCTCCTTGTGGTGCCGGACGGCAACGCTGTGGGGGGCAGTGCCGTGGGGGGAGGGCCACTTTAGATCGGCCATTCCCCTCGTGGCGTTTGTAGCCACCACAGCGGCCAAACGGGGGCTCTGGACGGGTGCGAGGGGCTGGTAACCCCTCCACCTTCAATTAATTACCACAAAACCACGTATAAAATATCTAATTAATAAGCTTGTGCTGGAGGCCCCGGGGGGACAGGCGTCTATGACGTCTGCTGGCCAAACCCCATTTGGCGGAGTCACGTGGAATGTTCGAACGCTCACTGCGGAGGAGAGGCTGCCACTCCTCTGTTGGGACCTAGACCGGTACCGCCTGGATCTCTGTGGTATTCAGGAGGTCCAGTGGACCAGCTCTGGCTCCTGCCAACATGAGGGGTGGACAGTCCTCTAATCGGGGCAGGAGACGCTGTCATTCAGACGCTGTCTTTCCGACAGACCTGTTCTTCACCTGAGGACGGCTGCTTGTGTTGTGGCCGAAACGTCGTGAGAATTGTATTTTATTATGTTTTATTTTTATTATTTTATTATTTCCCTTCTACGTGACTTTACCGAAAGAACCAAGAAGATAATTGGGGCTCGCCTTTCCATCAACCGGAGGCGAGGAGTGGTGGTCGTGGTTACTTATGCCCCCACCGAAGACGAACATCCGTGGAGGGGGCAAGGCCGATGAGTCAGATGGCTTCTATGACCTGTCACAGGTGCTAGTTAAAGTGGCCCCTCGGGATAGTCATCCTGTTGGGCGACTTCAATGCCCGAGTTTGTCATAATGCTGGCATTATGGCACCTGGTCTGGAGTGATTGGAAGGCATGGACCAGATCAGCTCCATGACAACGGTAGGAGGCTGCTAGATTTTGTGCCAGGAAAGGTCCTGGCAAGGATTATTCAACATCGCCTTGACAGGTATGCTGAGGAGAGGCTTGCGGAGCCCCAATGCGGTTTCAGGAAAGGGCGGTCCTGCACAGATGCCATATTTTTTTGTCCGTCTGCTGCAGCAGAGGTGTAGGGAATTCCAACAAGACCTACATCTCTGCTTTATTGACCTGTTCAAGGCCTATGATACCATCAGTAGGCCTGGGCTCTGGGTTGTTCTTCGTGCTTTCAGAGTCCCTGACCCTCTGCTCACGATCATTAAGGACCTTCATGATGGTGAGCGGGCCCAGGTAAAACTACGTGGCCGGGAGTCAGAGCCTTTCCCTGTACACCTTGGGGTGCGACAGGGATGTCCTCTGGCTCCCACATTATTTAACATCTATTTTGACCACGTAGTTCATGAAGCCTTCAATAGCTGTACCGGTGGAATTTTAATTTGGTACAGATATAATGGGAGGTTGATCGATGCCCGGGTGCGATCAAGGGATGGCTCCCTATTGGTTAACCACGTTATGTATGCCGATGATTTGGTAATAGCTGCTCATTCAGAGGAGGAGTTGGAGATTCTGCTGCTGAGACTGGAGCGTGCCACTAAGAGGTGGGGCCTTACCATCAGCCCCATCAAAACTAAGCACCTGCCTGGGTATTTTGTACCATCGGACACGCCACCCCCACAACTCCCAATCGGTGATGGGGCAGTAGTGGAGAGAGTGGAGAGTTTTCCATACCTGGGCAGTGTGCTTATGACCGGCTCCAGTTTAACAGCAGAGGTCTCACTCCGAATCAGTCGAGCGGCAATATCTTTTCATCGGTTGCGTAACGCTGTGTGGAAGCTACCTGGTCTGTCGCTCCGCACGAAGCTTCAGGTCTTCTCGGCCACAGTCATTCCCTCCCTTCTCTACGCTTGCGAAACGTGGACCCCCCTAATGGAGCATTTTCGCCGGTTGGAAACATTTAGGCTGGCCTGCCTACGATCCATCCTGGGTTTAACCAGGCTGGATTGTGTGAGCTCACAAATCCTTGAAAGATCTGGGCAAAGTCCCATCGTGAGCTCCTCCGGCAGGTAAGGCTGCGTTGGCTGGGTCATGTAGTCCGCATGCCCAGCCACCGCATGCCTAAACAGCTTTTGTTGGGCCGGATCGAGGGGGCTAAACGGGCGCGGCACGGGCTAGAGAAGAGATGGAGTGATGTGGTACAGGAGGACGTGGAGATGAGTGGACTTGCCGATGACTGGTACCAGCGGTGTCAAGATCGGCCTCTGGAGGAGGCTCGTGAAGGACGCTGCTACTGGGCAGTTGGAGGCAGCCGGGTGGCTAAAGCACAGCAAGTTGGCACAGTAGGGGGCACAGGTGGTGCATCAGCCACTCATCTCAGTCAGTCGAACCGTGGCACCTGCAGAGTTTGCCCTGTGACCTCATGCCAGCGGGCGTTCGACACTTCACGTGGCCTCAAGGTGCACATAGCCTGGCACAAGCGTTGTGGTGACGTCACCGCCACTTATTGGCGAATGGCGGTTGTTGTTGTGTGTGTGTGTAGGTCTGTGTGTGTGTGGTAGGTCTGTGTGTGTGTGGACGTTTGCATTAGTCGGTCGGTGCGTGTGTGCGTGCGTGTGTGTGTGCGTGCGTGTGTGGGTGCAGCACAACGGGGATTAAGAAAGCAGCCCTCCCCCGTCCCCGCTGAAGGAACACAATGTTCCTGGAGAAAGAAAAAAATAATGCGAGTGTGATTTTTTCAGAGGGAAGAAATCACAGAGCACATTTATTGAAAGGGGAAGAGGGTGGGGGGGGGTCCCCCCCACCCCCTCCCCCCGTTTTATCCTGCAGTATCCCTGTATGCCACAATGTTTGCATCTGTCATTCCAATAAACAATTTGGCAATGAAGAAGATTCTGGATGTGTGTTGGTGCACTGTAATGTGGGGAGCGGTAGTGTCCCGAGTTCACTTCCCGCTCACGGCCAACACTGGTGACGATTATCTGAATCGGTCCTGGGTCTCCCCTAGGTAGACTCGGCCTGCAATGAGTACCCGGTGTGGTGCGTAAACATCGCCACTGGGGAGACAAAGTCGGTCGGGCGTGGTGCTGGCCACTCATCCGCGTGTGTGCCGTGCCGGCCTTTATAGGTGCTCGTGAAAAGCACTTGCCCCAACAGTCTGTTAAGGCTATACGGGGGATCTTTGTCTTTGTGTGTAACCGCTGATTTGTTATTGATGCAGCGCCCTCTATGCCTGGACGTGTCCCCGCGCTGCTGCTGGAATGGATGGGGAGCAGTGACGCAGTGGTCATCGCTGCACTGCGCTGCAAACACGGCGAATCGAGTTTGATTCCAACATCATTTACCTCCTATCTGAACCAGTCCTGGGGCCTTTCTCTAGTTCTACATCCCACCAGGTAAATAAGGACCTGGTGCCATGTGTAAACATCCATACGGGGAGACAAAGGTGGCCGGGCATGGTGCTAGGCACTCCACATCCTCTTGTGCATTTGTTGGCCTTAATAGGTGCTCACCAACAGCACTTACCCCAACAATCTGTTAAAGGGCTGTATGGGGCTAGCGAAACACAAAATATCCTTTAACTTTTTTTGTGGGTGCATTGCCCAATGATCAGCATTCTAGGCCCAAACCGGTTTACACGAAGGTTGCATTCTGGTCGAGATAGAACACATACATTGTAACCAGTGTTGGCCAAACAGCCCAGTGCTAGACTCTGCCTGACTTTCCTGGGTTACAGAAGTAATTATTGTTATGGTTATCGCTCTGCAATTGTTTGCTGATGCCGCTTGCTGGCACAAGGGCCTCCACTAGGGGGAACTCTAGATCGCCCGTCTGGAGGGTTCTTGGCCTATTATCCATGCTGGCCATGCATCTTAAAAGAGGGTGACGTTGCCCACACTTTACCCAATACAATACCAGTCATCGCATCAATCACCATCGTGTGCCATCTGTTGTGAAGCAGATGTTAATCTCAAGTGTAGGCGACTGGCTTTGCTGTCATACATTATACCACATTAAGAATATTATTTCACTTACTCGAATATTGTATAATAGGAACAGATGAATACTTAAAAACTAAGAAACTCGTCCATTGTTTCATCTGTTGTCTGTAAATAATCAGTTTTCCTAAAAAAAATCAACCTCGGCGGATACATTTTTTTTAATGTATCGCGAGGTAAGAAGAGTTTTGCAACCCCAGTTCTTGTTGTGGCCACGGCTCACATCAGTGACAAGCGGCATCTGAATGGTCCTGGGAATGGAACCAGCACTGTCCAGCGCGGTTAAGGAGAGTCGAACAAACCCATTGACGAGCGTGGGGGAGACCTTCATCCAGCAGTGGATTTGCAAAGGTCTTTACATAATGATGCAATTATCGTTAAGGAGACTCCAATGTGACCTCTTTTTCCAACGGAGACCTGGAATTATACACTCCCTGTGGGCTCACATCTGCTATAAAAGACATTTAAATTATTTACCACTTTTAAATTCATAAATCATTTAAATTGCAGGCTCGCTTGCACGCTGTTTTTGGGTGAGAGTAATTCATGACAGCCACTTAATGAGCTTCACACAAAGATGTGCGGAGTCGTTTCATTCATCTGTGTTCGTAGTGTTCGTCAAGTCACATGTGTTGGGGCATTCATGTTATGTAACGGGACATCGTGATGGACCGCCCCAACACAACGATCCTTATAAAATAAATCTCGACGTCCGCTTCCTTTGTCCTGGTACCATCAATAATTAATATGTAAGGTACGCAGATGTGAGACAATAACTAAGAGTAATTAATTAGCCAATTGCATCTTGAGTAAATGAGAAGCCCAGTCATAGTACTGTTACTGCATACATTATGTATGCAACAGCGCCTTCCCACTGTGTCCCATGTTGTTCAAACGTATTAACAGTGTGCGGGGACACTGCCACAGTGGTGCAATGGTTAGCACACTGGGCTTGCAATCAAGAGGGTCGCCCTTCGGATTGATCTCACGGCACGACGACAGGTGAAACCATCAGGACAGGTGACACAATCAGGACAGGTGACACAATCAGGACAGGTGACACAATCAGGACAGGTGATACAATCACAACAGGTGAAACAATTTACGAGTTTTTAAAATTCTACCCAACGCCCTCTGCCTCTGTCCATCCAGCAGTATAAATGGGCACACCACGGTTAATCGATGGGAACGTCACGTGTGGTGGGGTAAAGTGTGGGTACTCCCACCTCTTCTAAGAGCCAGCGTGAACCAGTAGGGGGCTCTTTAGAGCTCTCTCTGTTGGATGCTTTTCCACCAGCAGTTTCGTGAGAATTTTTATTGCAGGGTGGCTGCACCTACGACACCTTCCCATCAACTCTGCACCTCAGATTAGCATGGTTGTATGTTTTTTATTACAACAAAACAGACCAATACAACATCCTGAAAGGTTCCAATGACAGGGTACCGAAAATCCGCGACTAGTTGTAAACTTTAAACTACTACGAAACTATATTTTATTTTACCAGGTTAGGGCCCACTGAGTTGTATAGCTTTTTCAGAGGCGACCTGGCCACAAATGATAGCTCAACGAAGTGGCTTATCACGTGGAAATGTAAAGTAGCCAAATACTCTTTAACGCAGGTTTATAAATGTGGAGGGAAAAACCGGAATACCCGGATAAAAATCCACACTGCCACGGGGGGATCATTCAAACTCCAAATATACAAGAGTCAGGGTCGTGATCGAACCCACGACCTCCTGTATACCAGGCGAGGTAGTTCACATCTCACCACCATGGCGCCTTTAACGTATGTATGCTTGCCTGTCCAACTTCTTTCGCACCGTACGTAGTCAACCGTGCCAATCGGAGGTGCGGGCAAAGGACAAGGTTGCTTACGTAGTGTGTAAAATAAGTTCATACGTACAACTCCCACGGTGTTTAATAATTAAGTAATAGTGCACGCCGTGTACGGATGCGTTTGGGGGCAAGGCACGCACGCACATGTCCACGACACATTATGTTGGCACCGCACAAAGACATGCTGCTTGTGGCTGCTGCTGCTGCTGCTCGGTGACGAAGGGAATAATGAAGCGAGGAGGAGCGTTGGTGAGGGGCAAGGGGCAGAGTGGATTTGCCGCATGGGAATATCTCGCTGGGCCTGTTTACGAGCTTCCCTAGCACGGCCTTTATTTTTTGTTTGGTCATGCAGAGACGCTTTGAAGTCGCCTTCCTGTGGGGCCCATTCATTTACTAATGAGCTATTTCACCGTGCCGTTGTGCGTGTCCATGGCAATCATATTTGTTCATGAATAAAGTAGGAAAGGAGACGAGTAGAGGCCGTTTGTTAACTTGTTTTAAAATCCAAATATTCTCGGATGCCCTCTTTCGTGTCCTAATTGTGAGGGTGCATTACGCCTGGCCTTGTTGTGCCTCATCTCTTGTTTTTTTTCCCTCCTTTTGAAATTCCAAATGTATTCTGGGTTCTTTAATGACAATAAAATTCTCACGAAAAAATCAAAGTATTCTCATGACTATGGAATGGAGGCCTTCTTTAATAGAGTACTGCAATATCACGACCGTAATAGAAATAATACATTTAATTATTTATCCAGGAAAGCTTTAGTTTGTTTTCAGAAGGGTCCTGCATCAGAATGTTTGGCCATTGTCATTTTGATGATGTTTTCCAAATGTTGGAAAAACTGGAGCATTTGGAGAAAACTCACACAGACAAGAAGATTCTATTCTTGCGTTTGATGGAAATATGTCCATGCGCTAAATAGCAATGTCTGATGTTGGCTAGCTAGGAGACACCTTCAGGAGAGATTTGTTTTTACTATTCCTCCTCCGTTGAAGGAGTGCATACTTCAGTGGTGTACTATATAGTTCGTAATTTTTTTGTTGTATGGCCACAATCGCACTATTGTGGATTGTGTATTTAATTGTCCATTTTTGGTATAAGTTGTACGCATCGGCCTGTTGATTTTCTGGTGCGGTTGATGGTTTGATCAGTATCTTTGAGGAGGAGGAGGAATGTCAAATCCAGGAAGTGTGACTTTTGAGTCGCGAATGAGGCCTTTATTCTGGACGTCCGCGCTGTTCCACTCAAAAATATGAGAAAACTCAAAGAGCCACACAAATTAGTTCACAAATCTCGTTTTGCTCTACTGCCGTCTCGTGACCACATTACACACCCGTGGATTTTGTAGTTTCACAAATATATGCCTGATTTGCAAGGCTGGTAGCCGACGGTTAACCGTTTTAATGGCGCTACGTGCACTGTTGAAAATAAGTGAGAAAATAATTTGTGACGAGGCTGTGTACACGAGCACAATCCTGTTTTGTGTGTCAGGTCAAAAGCGATTTCTCTATAAAATTAACATTGAGGCATTGGTGCGCATCTCCTGTTTACAGCCCACATTCCCCCATCACAAAGCTGTACTTATAGTATCGAACCCGGGTGGGA
The DNA here is from genome assembly GCF_964198595.1 of Lampetra fluviatilis. Lineage (NCBI taxonomy): Eukaryota > Metazoa > Chordata > Hyperoartia > Petromyzontiformes > Petromyzontidae > Lampetra > Lampetra fluviatilis. The sequence goes on along the minus strand of NC_136323.1, from coordinate 373,787 downwards.
TGATGGGCCGAGTCAACTCCCTCGGACCAGGATTTGAACTCGCGTTCTTTGCGACTGCAATCCGGTCGCTTTACAGCCCAGCCACCCCGACTGATCGTTCAGAATGTGCGTGTGCCTCCGTCTGTCCGTGTGCCTCTGCATGCCATTTAAAAAAGCGTTTCATTTGTCTTGGTAGCCGCAGCACTTCACGTTCAGGGGGCAGTGCAAGTAGTGCCAGGGTTTGCGTGTCTGTGTGCGTACGTGTGCGTACGTGTGCGTACGTGGGGAGCGGTAGTGTAGCGGTTAGTGCTCTAACAAAGCTACCCGAGTCCGATTCCCGCTCGTGGCCAACACCAGTGACGATAATCTTAAGCGGTCGTGGGCCTCCACCCCAAGGTCTACTCGGCCTCAAATGAGTGCCTCGTGCGATGTGTAAACATCGCCACTAGGGAGACAAAAGTGGCCAGGTGTGGTGCTGGCCACCCACCCCCTCATTTACTGTGCCAGCCTTCATAGGTGCTCGCTCACAGCGCTTTCCCCAACAGTCTGTTCAGGCTATATGGGGATCTTGTATTTGTTTGTGCAGGGAATGCAGCATATTATGTTTTAGGGCATGCAGCAGAATATAATATGTGCGATGCAGAGGGGTTTTGATCGGCTCTTATAGGGCTCTTTTTATATATATTTATTCAGTGGCAGTTATGTAACCGTCTGCATATGTGCAGTCTCCCACTCACACAGGCCGATAACTGATCTTGTGCTGTGTGTTCTGATATATAGCAATGCTTAGAATGTCGTACAAGGATTGGAAAAGCAACTTGGGACGTTTAATTGCATCTAACTAGGACGCATATCTACAGAGGGGCATCTTTGCCTATGCACACGTGGCGATTTGCCAGCATTGGTTCAAGCAAGCCTGACTGCTGATGAGACACCAAATGTCAAAACGGGTCGAGAGTTGCTTCTAATAAAGCAGTGTTGCTGAAGGACATGTAGCTGATGGGATGTGTAAAAACACATGTACGTGGAGAGACGGAAATGAGGCATCTTTGTCTGTTCAATTATTTTAATCGGGAGAACCATGTTGTGACGGGTAGGACAACACGTGTCGCGTGGAGGAGGACAGGTTACTGAGACGGGCATTGAAGTGGCACCCAGAAATTAGCCACCAAGGGGAAGACCTGTAGCCAGGTGGCAGTGGCGGTGATGACGGGGCTGCAAGAACACGTCTTGGAGGTCGGTTATCACTTTTGCAACAACTGTGGGATCTAGCAGAAATAAGGAAGCAATGGTGAGGTTTCGTGTTGGCGGCATGAACAGCATTGGCCGTGTTGACCTCTTGACCTGTGTACAATGCAGAACAAACAAAACTATTTACACCCATTGTGAGCCCCCTGTTTGAAAACACCTTTTTACACCAGATGACCTCATTCGCGAATATTTTAAGATCCTTTTAACATTGCAAAATGCATTGGTATGTGCGTAGGCACTTACGGATATATATTAAATAAACTAAACACAGCACTCAAAAACATGTACGTTTGTTTTAGATTTCTTAAATCATATCGTTATGTAACTTGCAACTTTTATTGTAATGTTATGTAGCTTTATATTTCCACATAATGTCATATTTTAGCACTTTATAATTATAATAATATACCCTTTGTCGAGCTCCAAGGCCTCCCCCTGCTTTGGTCATGGTCATTGTTTGACCATACTTCACCACGCTGGTCAATGCGAGTATTGAAGGGGCAAGTGAAGCAGGACTGCTTCAGACATCACCAGCCACCGGTGTTGACCTTGGCCGGGAATCAACCTCAGGTGGCCGGGTTCGTAGCGCGGCATGCTAACCATAACACCAGTCATGCTCTCTTATCATCAGGCATGGTCAGTCCACACTGCTGGATGAAGCCCTCCCAAATCCGCCGCCATCTCTCACAATCTTGCAATGTTACAAGCCACCTGAGTAACCTGCTGCACGAGCTGATGTAGTGGCTCAGTCTTCTTTGTGGACGTGTTCCCTGGTACATTTTGTGCGTACCGGACATACGTGCGCCCGTGCACACCCGTACTACCTGTTGGACCGTGTGTGAAATTAAAGCTGTGCTGATGAAAAGCTCAAAGTGCCAATTATGTAAGAATGGATCGCAGTCCTTTTAGGGCACGGGGGGTGGATTTTTATAGGGGCAAAGGATTTTTTGGTTCCTTGTCCCTTCCTGTGCTCAAGCTGTGCTACTGGTCATTGTTGTCCCCCCACTGGTGCCGACATATGGCAGCCACATGAGTCGCATTCTGCTCGAAAAAACAACGATAGGACGTGGCGTTTGATGGCTTAAACGCATTTTCAAGATTCTCAGAGTGCTCGCAGCTCTATGGAAATCCCCGGTGCTCAACGAGATGGATCCACCCTAAAAGAAACGTCGCAAAAATATAAAATATTATGCTGGGTTCCGCTTGCTGTTGTTTTACTTCTCATTATTATTTGCTTACCTTCCTGCTGTGTGATGCTTGTTTTCCACACGTCGTGTGGTGGATGTCATAACTCAGTTGTGAGCATTCTAGATGGGCGCAGAAGCGCATCCAAAAGCGCACGATGCGGTGACCGTCTTTGTTTGCTGGCGAGCGAAAACCACTGGCAGCGGGTTGACGTGCAGGCTCTGTGTGTGACGTCGGCCAGTACGCTGCGAGGACACGGCCTCATCGCGTCCTCTACATGCACCCCGAGTCATTAATTCCGCGTCACGTCCCTGGCACGGCTCGGCTTCTGCAGTGGAAACGTAACCTGGCACCACATGAGCAGTGCCGGGCTGGCTCGGCACGGCCTCGGCGTAGCTCAGTTGTTCAGTGGAAAAGTGCTGTTGACGATCGCACAGGGGAACTGAAGCCCAACATCTCAAACATTCCAGCTCAAGATTAATTTCTTCAGAGGCTTTTCTTACATTGAGGAGTTTGGCCAATTCCTGAAAGAATGTTTTTACATGCTAGAGAGTGGCAAGGGAAAACTCACATTTGTAAGTGGATGCCATTCAGGAAGGTTGGTAGTCCACCTGCTTTGTTGCCTGCAAAGGGAAAACCACTGGCGATAAATGCGATAAATGTTCTGATAGTGCATTGTCTTTGTACTGGTCGCCTTTTTGGCGTTCTCTGGTCTGACACTGGTGGTGAGACTGGGCCATGAAGAAGGCTGTCTCTGGTGTAGGCCAACCAGTTTCAAAGAAAACGCATCAAATATTAGCAGAGCATGTTTGTTTGCATGTTCATCTTAACACCACCTGCTTTATTGCCAGAAAGGGTAAAACCTATTTTTATTTATCATATTTTATACTGGTGGAAGAAAATGGTCCCATGATAATCTATACATTTTTGCAAATAATTGTCTTGTGTGATTGTTGGAGATTGTTGCTGAGACCATCACATGAGCTGTTTGTGCAAACCTTGTTCTTATGCCCACAGTTACAACCCAAGGAGAAAAACCCACGGCAGTGTCAGAGGTGCTGCTTCTGTGAACTCGCCTAGGTTTACCCAAGCCCCTTCAGCCACCCAATTGGTCTTCTCTTGATAAAATAAACAATATCGATGACGTGTGATGTGGAACAAGAACATCTCTGTGCGTATTTGTTTTTCAAACATTGAGAGTTAAAGAGGACGCCACGTGAGTACATTCAGACGTGCGCAACCTCTAATTGATACCAAATCTGCCGTTAAAGGCGACCGGCCGTAAGGGGTAGTGTTGTTTGTTTTCCCGCGAGCTCGGCTAACGCGTGTTAAACCGCCATCCCCGTGGCGTTTCAAAACCCGCTGACGCTCGTGCTCGGCCGCGCTGTGGAGAACGTTCGAAACGCGGAAACCGAAGGTTGAACGGCGCAGAATAATATTCGTGCAAACGCGACGGTAATGACCGTACGTTATTTGTTTAACGACCGAAACTTGAGCGACCGCCGATTAAAAAAAAAGTGTGGGGCTCAGTGACGGAACTCATCCTGGGTGCGATTACAGTGTTGGCGTCTGGCGGCACTAGACCTGCAAGGGAGTAGTGGGCAGCCAAACAAAATCTACCTCGTAAGGTCACCCGGGTGCATCTGCTAGCTCATGATAGCAATGCCTGAGCACTCGACTCTTTATTATCCACAGCGGCGCCACGGATAAGAGGAGTCGAGGAGTAAACCGCTCCTGCTATCTGCATTATCTGCAGCTAGGTGGCACTTGGAAGTGATCCCAAGAAATTGGGGCTCTACTACCCCCTGTTATCCACGGCCGTTCCACGGATAACAGGACTCACTCAAAGATAATGAGATCCGTGAGCAGCTCCCATCTTTATCAACACGGATGAGAGGAGTTCACTTCACTTAGGAGTGGGGGTCACCCACCCTGATGCACAATCATGGTAAGCCAATCTCTCCATGCCCTTTTAAACGCGATGCCCCAGCAATCGCATGAGCACCCGGGTACATAATTTAATATTTATAAAGGACACCCCTCATCAAGAGAATGTGCCCACCACGTTGCATGGGCACGGTACGGCCATGTGATCGGTGATCTACATACGCATGTGCGGTCGTCTGTGTGTGGGGACAGCGGTGGTGCAGCGGTTAGCGCGATGTCCTATGAACCCAGAATCCCAAGTTCGATTCCTGCTCACGGCCAACACATTGATGATTTTCTGAACTGGTCCTGGGCCTCACCTAGGTCGACTCGGCCTCAAATGAGTATCTGATACAGTGTGTAAACATCAACACTCAGGAGACTGGCCACCCACTCCTTTATGTGCCGGCGTCCATACACTTGCCCCAAAAGTCGGTTAAAGGCTATACGGGGATTTCTATCTTTGGGGAGGGGGTAGCGTGCCGTAGTAGTTTTCAGACTATGCAGACACCCTGATGGTGACGATGCGCCTCAACAAGCGTCAACAAGCATTACCCCACTTCTCTTTCTGCTTCTTCCGTCACACTTCACTTCTCTCCCCCCATCGCCTCTTTCCCCAAGTTCTTTTAACATTGCTCATTTTAAGAAACAACTTAACTCTTCATCACCATTGCGATGTGCATTTGATGTGCTATAAAGTAGGACCATTGCTCGAAACGTGATTTTTTTTCTGAGTTTCTTTTATGGCAGCATTATTGACGGAATGTGAGTTGTTCAGTTTTCATTGTGAGCTGTGCTCGACAACCATGATTATTGGTATTTTATGGAATTGGGTCACTTAAACTTCCGACTAAGCCTTTGGTAAGAAGTGAGCAGACTTCGTTAAGCTTCTCACCAGGATGCTGGCTTCGTGAGATGCAGTTGCATTTCGATGCTGTGTGAATCCACATTGTGTGTTCTGCTGGATTGTTATTGAATTATTGATTACATCAGCACCGCTGGAGAGTAAGGCGACCAGGAACATTGCGTCTCTGCGTTGGGAAATTGTAAATTGTGTTTTCGTGGTGGGGAGCGGTGGCACAGCGATTAGCGCACTGCGGTGTGAACACGGCGACCCGAGTTCAATTCCTCGCCAAGGCCAACATCGGCGGTGATTATTGGAACTTAACGATATGAACCTGTCCTCTGTTGACTCGTCCTCAATACCTGGTTCAATGTGTACGTCAGTACTAGGGAGACAAAGGCGGCCGGGCGTGGTGTCGACCACACTGTTCTTACGTGCGTCGTAGCGGCCTTAGTAGGTGCCCGCAAACAGCACTTGCCCCAACGGTGAACCCAGGATTATATATTCCTTAATTAACTGGTACTTCCAGTTGGCTGTGTACAAGTTCAACATACAAATATATATCTGTCAGTTATGATTGAGATCTTGGAATGTTTATTCTAAGGGGTTGTCTCCCGTGATAAAATGACGATGAAGTCACGATCGAGCAGAGCCATGGCGCACCAAAAACAAACCCACACCTCAATTCACGCTGTTTTTTTACTTCCCCACAAAGTGGTACTTTCTTTTATTGACCGGAAGGATGATGTGCTAACTCAACCCCCTGACCATACAAATCACGATTTGACCTCGCAACCTTTCCAACTGCGAGTTCGGTCAAACCACAACTTGTGAGACACAATCCTGATCGTTCTGCTTCCCGAGCCGGTTCGTGTTGACGGCGTCGAGTCACAAGAAAACCACCGGAGGCGTCCCAACCCCTGGCAGTCGTGGCACCGACTCGGCACAAACAAGCGACGTCAGGGGGTGGGCGCCAGGGCTCGAGTGGTCGAGAACGTCCCAGGCACCACGTGCGGCGGCACGCACGGGAGCCGCACCGCGGGGTCCTCTTGGTCACCACCCCTCCCCCCCCCGTCCACGTCCCCCCTGCTCCATTCATCCCCGTGGACTTTTGTTGTTCCCCCCCCCCCCCCCGATTTAATTAAGGCTTCTTTTGATGAAGATTCAAAAGTGTTTACGGAGTTCTCTGCCTTGCCGCCGGGCTGCCGTGAACGGCGCTCATTGTGCGGCCGTGCCGTAGGAGGGGGGCGGTGAGGAGGTGGAGGGAGGGAGGGGGGCGAATGTCCCAGCATGCTGCGGCGTGAGGGCTGCGAGAGTGCAGCCCGCCCGCCCTTCCTTCACAGGCTGCGTGCCCAATTTGAGGGGAATCGCTGCTGTTTTCGGGTTACCTATTGCCATGGTGATGGTGGGGGTTGTTCAAGGACAGCCACGGTAGTTACAAGCTAAGCAGAGTTGAGCACGGGTTTAGTATGTACGGTGTGTGTATGTTGAACTCCTTCCGCACCGTGATGTAGGCTACCTTGCTAATCGGAGGTGCGGGGGAAGGACAACAAACTAAACACAAAAAGCAGTTGTCAAGACACGAGTTTTCAATCTGGATGATGTAAAAGTGCGTAGCCCCAGTGGCTTCCAAAGATCGGAAGGAAGAGCGTTCCGGACGGCCGCAGAAGCACATCTGAAAGCGCCGCGCGATGCGGTGACCACCGCCTTCGTGCGATGCGGTGACCACTGCCTTCGTGCGATGCGGTGACCACCGCCTTCGTGCGATGGCAGCTTATGGATGGGGAGGCTGCCTGGGAATGCAAAGTCGTTTGTAGGCTTGAGCTCACGAGCTGGTGAGGAGATGGCGGCACATTTGTTGATTCTTTAACCTGTGTACAAGTGTCTTTCCTTGCCCCTCCCAATGCTGCATGGTGGGTTTTCTCCAGTCACTCTGGTTTCTGCCCACGTGCCAAGAAAGCACTGAGGAATGGAATTGGCCAACTATCCCAAGCCAGCACCCTCGTGATAAAACATCCGTGAGACTTTTATGAAAACACAAAACAAGGGCCACTTGAGGGGATTGTTTGTTGTTTTTGAGAAAGCCGTGAAAATCACTTCCCACAGCCGCTGTTTGACAAGCAAGGCACAGGAGCGCCGCTCTGACAGATTTCCACATGAATTATTCGGCGTATGACACGGTCATACCAAAACACGCAAAATAATCACTCATTGAAACAAAAAACATCTAATATATTCTTGTCCAGGGGCTGCTGGCTACGACGAGATGGCTTCAGGAGAGAGTTGGTGTCGCTTTGCTGTTCCGCCTCCGTCGCAATGACGCACACCACAGCGGTCGACTATACGGTCCAAAATAATGTTTGCAAATGTAAGGAGCGTTTGGATTGGAGGGCAGTTGAAGGCTCTATTTGTACGTTCATACAAACCCGACAGTAAAGCCTTAATAGTTTTTTTTCATGATAGTGTTTTAATGCGAAGCCATTAGCTCAACAGCACTTATCTTTACTGCATTCGCAGGAACAAATCTTACTGCTAGGTGCAGGGACACGCTTTGAGTGCTAATGTGTGCCAAGCCGTTCTGTGAACCTGCTGTGTGACGAGCACAGGGAAAGATTCTAACGGTCTGCGTTCAATTTATTCAACACCGTGCCGTCGTTACAGGCTCAAAGCTCGATTATGTCATCAAAGCCTTGTCCTGGCGCACGCACGCACACTCACAGATTCCTTCACTTGCCGGGAAACAAGCTCAAGTCTAACCGTAATGTGCTGTTGTGTGTGTGTATTAGTGGTGCACCTAGCCTGGCACAAGCGCCGTGGTGACGTCGCCAACAGTAACGTCGTGTTTAGCACGCTGCGCCATGAACCCAGTGCCCCAAGTTTGGTTTGCGGTCACGGCTAACTTCTGTGGTGATTACCTGAACATGTCCTGGGCCTCCGTTGTGTCGACTTAGCCTTAAAATAGTACCTGGTGCAGTGTGTAAACATCAGCACTAGGGCGTGGTGCTGGCCATACCCCGCTCTCGTGCGCTGTGCCGGCCTTCATAGGTGCTTGCTAACAACAGCACTTGCCCCAACAGCTTGTGTAGGTTGTAGGGGGGATCTTTGGCTTTGTAATAATCCAATGGTTCGCGCTGCGATACAACCCAGTGGTCCTGCTGTCACGGGCATCAGAATCTCGCTTTGTCCTTCTCGGCATGAAGCGAACATGAGATGTGTTGGTGCGGTCATCGGTTTTGTTTTTGCCACATGACCCCTTTGTGTGTTGTGCCAGCCCCTAATAGGTGCCGACACCACTTGGCGCACAATGTGTTTTTTGTATCAAGGTGGAAATTGTGCATGGTTGGCATATTGGAGACCCTGTCTGGTACAAGATGCACAATAACAACACGTGTTGTGGTTGGGTTTCTGTCTCTCACGGGTATAGCGTGTCACCTGTCTGAGGCTCGTCATCAAATATGCACGCACATGAATTACTCACATGCACGGAAGTCCCTGAGCATTGTGTCGATATTCGTGTGTGTGTGTACAGTGCCATGTTCAAAAGCCTTTCTGGCGTTACACAATCAAAACCATTACCTCTCTTGGAAGCCATTGCAAACATCAACAGCTATTCACCTATAAATCAATTCTGGACAGCGTTTGAAGGACTTGGGTGACGTGTTCGTGTTAGCAGTTTAATTGCATTGGTTGCGTGTGTTTGTTTTTCCTTTCAGAGTCGTCTGGTCCGCTGTCAATCGGAAAGCATTCCTTTCCCTTCAGCTTTAAGCTTCCAGGTAAGAGCACGACTGATTGAGGAGACGTGGCGCTCCACCTAAAAATACAATTCTGGAGAGATCGGTTTAACACGTAGTAGGCTTTCCCAACCAATATTATGCATAATAAAGGGGTTTTTTTGGGTTGGATCACGTAAATATAAATGTGTCGTTAACCCACCACCACGTCAACAAAATGTGTCAAATGTGCAAATTAGTTACTGCTTCAGCACACCGGTGTGTTGGAGAGGGAACCCACAACAACATTTACAATTCGGGTCGGACGTATCGCCGGCGATTAGAACCAGCTTCTTGAGTCGATTTGCCAGAATTTGCAAGAAGTCTTCCTGGAGAGATCTCTCGATAGTTGATTTCTGCTGATCTGTCATCAACTTTGTTATCAAATATTTTTTTCTCAATCAAATAATTTACCTGCTCCACCCCCCCAGCCGTTCTGGTTAAATTCTGCTATAGCTCCATCCATGCGACCTAAGACATTGAACAACATTTCAATGTTCTATTCTAGGAGTGAATAGCAATCTTGGTCAATCATCATCATCCTCATGCTTGGGCCACTCTCTTCAAATAACTTTGCTTCCCAATTGCACCCTGGAGCCATTCCATCAGAAGCTGTTTTTTTATTATAATTCACCATCTGGTGAAATAAACATTACCGAATCATCCTACGACCACTAGTTTCATTTCAAAGTAAGAAAAAAAAGGTCAAAAGTTATTTATCTATTTTTATTTTTTAGCAGGAAAAGCCCACTGAGCTCTGTAGCTCTTTTTCTGAAGCGACCTGGCCACAAATGATGGCCCAGTGAAATGGCTTATCACGTTTTGAGGTGGTAACCATGTTCTGTTTGCAACCCTGAGCCAATGGTGGAAATTCCACCATATCCAGGACGACTACCAAGTGGTAATTTTGTTATCGATTCTGGAGTCGATGCCCAGCTGGGATTGGTACTCACAACCTTGCGATTGCGAGGCGCTCGCTGTACCGCTGAGCCAGCCGGCCAGTTACTCGCCTCATAGGTCGGGGACCCCACCTATTTGTCGTTAAGAATTGGCACAAACAAAAATACAAATAAGGTGCCGAATGATGGTGTTATTAAATACATTTTGAGTACTTGTGCTCTACTGTTTTAATAAAGTGCGAAGCAGTAGCCATAGTTGTTCGTGCCCGGCACTATGAACACGGCAACGACCCGAGTCACATTTCTGGCCGCTGCTAACATCAGTGGTGACTGATCTCTGTACCAGTCCAGGCCGCTTCACCCTGCACCCTTTCCCGTTCCGAGACGTCTGCAAGTGGCTGGGTGGGTGTCCCGTTCACCGCTGAATCTCAGAACACGCAGGCGGCTCGGCGTTAATTTTATTTAGAGAGGCGTAGCGCCGTTGTTCTTAAATACACAGCACTCATCGCAGATAACTGTCGTGACACGACCGCACTCTGTGACAGCTGGCACCAAACCGTGCCACACGCTTTCCCGCACGGCCTTGTGTGAGCCTCGGTACCGATAAAGTTATTTGATTTAAAATGTTCTCATGAAAGGGTTAACCAACCCCCAGTGACCAGCGTGGTGAAGTATAGTCAATCCGCTCCATGACTGATACGACATAAGGAGGCGTTTGTGTAGCAGTGGATCGACGAAGAGTAGTAAATGGTTGTTATTGTCGTCGTCATAGTCAAGGCTGTTGTTTCTGGGCTGTGTGTTTACAGCACACAGTGTCCCTTTGCCTTCGTTGTTTCCGAGGGACATTGAATGAGTACAGAACTCGTCAGGGCTTGGATTTGTTCTTTCACTTGACTTATTGGCAACTTGTCAGCTTTAACGTTAAAATAAAACGTAACCTTTGCAAGCTACATATCTTCTTAACGAGAGGGTCAATGCCTTTAACATGTGGTCGTTCACCAGCATCGCTTCAAGCCAGCCTGATTGCTGATGAGACTTACGTGTCGAAACCAGTCCAGAGTTTGCTTGTTCTGAATCAACGAAGGCCGTGGGAATCATAGGCTGTATGGACAATACTGACTTATTTTTTACATGGACAGATAGATATTTGTTACGTGACACTGCGTATATATATTCACTTTACAGGTGCTATTCTATTTGAGTTGAGATTTACTTGGCGATTTTTAATCGATGGATGGCCTTAATGGACTAATATAATGGACTAATTGGCCCCGCTCTTTACCAATGTCTTTCAAAAGCTAACCTAGCCTAAAGTGAGTAGCTGTTGTGGTGCATCAATAATGAGAAGCACAACTAAAGTTCGGTCATGGCAATACCGTGGCACCCACCACAGTTAACCACCTTGCTCGTTTACAGGAGGTCGTGGGTTCAATCCCGAACCACATGCTTGTATATTTGGAGTTGGCGTGTTCTCCCCGTGTTCGCGTGGATTTTTCTTTGGGTCCTCCGGGTTTCCCCTCCACATGTAGAATCAACGTGAGTTTTAGAGTATTTGGCTGCCATAAATGTCCACGCGATAAGCCACTTTGCCGAGCTGTTTTAATGTGTGGTCTGGTCGCTTCTGAAAAAGAGTTGCATAGCTCAGTGGGCCTTACCTAGTAAAATAAAAAGAGTTTATAGTCTTAGTTTATACTGCCCAGTTTTGTACATCACTACTGTATTACGCATTCGCCACTTATTGCAGAGGGTCACGTTTCAGTTCCAGAAACCGCTCTGATTAATCCTGCGGCATGCGTATTATCCAAAGCACTACGCGCCACCTGCTTTACAGTGGACATTAAAGAACCTGTGACCTAATTCGCAAGAGTAGGCTTTTGTGTGTGCCGGTGTCTCGTTCCAAATGTGGTAAATTAGAAACTTTTCACTTCAAATCACTCAATTGGGATTAGATAAGCAGCAATAATTGCCCTCTATTGCGAAAACCTAGCAGGTCCTTCCCAAAGACGAGCCGTGAGATTCGGGTGAGGCCCTCCAGGGTAACAATCTGTTCTTTATTACTCCCAATCAGTCCACGCTGACTGCCCATGTCCTGGCGTCTGTGGGGAAAAACAACGATGGATCTTTGTAGTCTAGTAGTAATAATAATAGTAATGTTACAATAATGTTTATTTTATAAAGCGCCTTTCATATTAAAATATCTCAAAGTGCTTTACTTAGAAATAAAGTCTCGTAAACTATCGATAAAATCCTACCAAAATGCAATAAAAGCTGATAATAATGATAATGACAACTCCACTCACACTATAGATAACATTAATAACCCTCTATGATAATAGCCATGCATACTAATTACACTCACATTGTAGATAAAATCAAACCAAGCTACAGGGAAAGCCAATTAATGCAAATACATTTTAAGCTATAATTAAAAGCACCACATATATATAGTATGCATACATATACTTTTAAAACTGAAAAAAAATTGTTTACCAGATAAGATCCACTGAGCTATATAGCTCTTTTTCAGATGCGACCTGGCCAAAAATGATATCTAAATGAAGTGGCTTATCATGTGGACATTTCTTGCAGCCAATTACTCTAAAAACATGTTTTTAAATGTGATGGGAAAAAACGGAGGACCTGGAGAAAAATCCATGCGACTGCGGGGAGAGAGGAATGCAAACTCCAAATATATAGGGAAGGGAGATTACATACACAACACATATCCCACTTGTAGACTGTAGAGGGGGGGAGTGCTGTTGGTAAGCTGATTAAAGTTGGCATTTGGGCAACACCACGGCCAAACGCCTTTGTCTCCCAAGTTCTGACGTTTACATAAAGCACCAGGTACTCGCATAAGGCCGCGGTGACAGAGCCACGCACAACCGAAGTTGTGCGTGGCTGTTGTGAGTTTATGGCATTGCAATGCATGCCATGCATGAACCATCGTGTCACACGTGCACACACACACATACTCGTCAACATCTGTGATTTCCTGCTCAAAGTGAGCAATGAGGAATTGGTAGGAAATTCCACATTCCTATGTCGGGGGCAAGTCTATCCAGAGGTCGACCACTGTTGCCTTCCAACACAAAGTGGTGCTCATTTTATGGACCCCGGATGGATGATGGGCTGAGTCAACCCCCCAACCAGGATTTGAACTTGCATCCTTCTAATTGCGGGCCGCTCGTCTGACTGCTGAAGTCACCTGACGAGCTCAGGTGCAGATAAGGGTGTCCGGAGACGGCAGTTAGACACAATTGTGATCACAATTGTGACCACGTGATCCATCCTCTTATCATTGCCGAGTTGCAATGCCACGTGATCTAACACAACGCGTGTCTAAAGCCACCAGTCTTGTTTTACACCGCCATTGAAGAGGCAACATTGTGGACATATAATTTATGTTGACCATTTTTTCTAAACTTTTTACCGTTTACCTGTTGGACTCATTTTGCGTGTACGGCGTTATTGCCCTGCGAGTATCATTGCCGTGCTTGCAGCCTGCTCAACACTTTTCTGTCTTCGGGAGTTTCTCATCGTTGACGGTGAGCGTTCAAATTGGGTCACCCCAAGGGTTGTTCCGTTTTGCGTGTCACCGACGGGGCAGCGCCGCCACCTGCTGGCGGAGATGTTGCTGGAGACGTGGGAGCTTTTTGGATTGAATTCCTGTCGTGAAGAAGATTAGCTTCACTTGCTACGCTATCTCTGTTGGATCGTCATCAAGTAACCTCAAGAGACTTCCAACGTTTGTAAAACCGTCTCTCGCCCACCACGTCACCTTCGGTGTCGACTCCCACTCGCCCCTGTCACCCTGCGCCACGGCTCGTGGTGGAACTCTCCACTGCACAGCGTCCTCCTCTCTAAAAAACTCACTTCTTTAGAACTTCCGTTTTTGTGTTTAGTTTGTTGTCCTTTCCCCACACCTCCGCTTAGCACGGTTGACTACATACGGTGCTAAAGAAGTTCAACATGCACACATGTATACATTGGAGTCATGCAACGGCTACGTTGCCAGATTTCAAACATATTTCTGAAATCTGGAGGCAGTGTTATGACCGGGTGTGCAGAATATGCAAGCTGATAATCACCTTGAACGCGCCCAATCTCAAAAGCTGAGTGGGATTGTGCCTGGATAGGTGACCACAATGCATGATGGGCACTATGGGCTGAGGGATGCATTGTTGGTGTCGCAGAGGGCAGTGCAGCGAACTATATTGTTGTACTGTAGATCTATACTCCCACCCAACCTTTAACCCACGCCGACCAGCGTGGTGAGGTATCGTCAAGCAACCACCAGATGCGTGTGACTCACCAACCCTCGCCTCCACTGCTGGATCACAGTTGTCTTGGGGTGCACGTTGGGCGGTAGCTCTTTATCTACTATTAAAATTATGTTTCGCTCGTTTTATTTTTTATAACGTACCTATTTGGCAGGAGGTAAAATCGCACTGTATGAGAAACAAGCGTGCACCTGGATTTGGAACGTGGTATGAAGCAGCTGAACATTGCTCTGTCCCATTGCCCCCATAGCCCCATGCGCCGTGTGACATCATTTACAGCACTTGAGTCAATTGCTAACCGCTCCATGCGATTTGCAAGCACCGTGATCAGCCGGGGTACAAAGAGTGCTTTTTTCTCCTGGTTCAGAATCTATTTTAACCTTTAGCACTTTTTGCATTGCCCGGATGCAACTGAAAGGGGGGCGTATGTCTCCGATGTGCACAGGTCGCTGCGTATGGTGTGAAAGAAGCACAATATACATTTGTACAAGAAGTTCAACATACATATCGCGATGTCGTTAACGTATCGGTCACTCGGCATGAGGTCGATTAGTCATTCTTTTTCATATAGCTGATGTTCATTTAGAGCAACAACTATATTTTTGCATTAAGGTGGCTGATTCAGATGATTGTGCATGTATGGCTGAACTTCTTTCGCACCGCACGTAGTCATCCGTGCTAATCGGAGGTGTGGGGGAAGGACAACAAACTAAACACAATAAGCAGTTTGAAAGAAATTAGTTTTAAATCTAGATTTGAAAGTGCATAGCTCCAGTTGCTTCCTAATATCGGAAGGAAGCGCCTTCCAGACGGCCGCAGAAGCGCTTCTGAAGGTGCGCGATGCGGTGTGTCGGCGGCAGTGGAGTGGTGTGTCACTGTGGTGCTTCCTTCGACATTGAGTGGGTAAATGTTCCATGGTTTTGTTCTGGGTGACCACAGCCACACACCGGAGGGAGAGCTTTTAAAAGTGGACACGGTTTAGGGTCGTGGCCATTATCTTTGCAGAGCGTCCCAGCCAGGGTTCTTCTGCATGAGGTCTTTCACGAGGTGTTTTGTTTGCGACTTCTTGTGAACTCCATTCGGCTTTTCAAGCATCATCATCATGAAGGTTGAAGTTGCATTGTTGAAGGTTAAAGGCGTGGGTCCAAAAGGGTTTGTGCTACCTCAAGCGGTGGCGAGGGACGTTATTGACATCTCCAGTCAGTAAATGAGTGATCATCGGTGTAATGATAAATATGTGTGCAGCGTTGGGAACGCACAGCGATATGATCCCAGCAAACCGAGTTAGATTCCCACGGCTAACATCAAAGGCGAGTGAGCTCTGAATCGGTACAGGGCCTCCCGCCGTCGCAGTGGTGCTATAAGGTCAACACCCCGCGCCCCTCCCCCCCCCGTGACCGACAACATTGTCTGGACACATTTCATCGTGCAGTGGATTGACAGAAGCTTTAATTATATAACTATTTCTGTGCAGTGTTCACGTAGTTAATGGGTGGGCATACGAGTGCTGCTTTTGACACAGGAAAACCGGATTGAACAGGCACTGGCAGCACACGTTTTGAAGCAACCTTTTAGCAGTCAAACAATAAACCAAAGCAGTCGTTTGTATCAAAGTCTAGAGCAGAGTTGCAAGATAAGAGCGGGGGGGGGGACACCAAGGGTTGCAATTTTATCGCTCGGTCAATTGTAGCCGCTAAGAAAATGCTCACGGCTGAGTTTCTGGGTGCGTCCCTGGAACACCGAGGTCAGATGAACCCAGATCTCAATCCCGTGGGGTCCCCTGGCCTCCGATAAGGTCAGAGCGATTCGCAGAAGACTCCAGCATCACCGAAATACCTCGGATTGATCTCGACGCACCCACAAAGTGTCACCTCTACCTTATTCTCCGAACTGTAAGGCACACACACCCCTAACTTGTCTGCAACATTTGCTTTAAAATGAGGGGGGGGAATTTGTCTTTGAATCCAGAGAATATGGTAAAAGATTAATCGACAAGTGAAGGTTCACGGGTAGAGAGAGTAACTATGGTAGTAGCGATTGCAGAGCGGTGATTGTGAGCGTGTGAATGGAGTAATGAGAGTGGGGAGCGGTAGTGCAGTGGTTACGCATTGCGCTACACAACTGCCAACCCGGATTTGATTCCTGCTCATGGCCACCACCAATGACGATACTCTGAACCGGTCCTGGGCTTCCCTTAAGTCGATTCGGCCTCAAATGAGTACCTGGTGCGGTGTGTAAACATCGCTAGCACTGGGGAGACAAAGGCAGCCGGACGCGGTCCTGGTCACTCACCCCCTCGTGTGCCGTGCTGGCAGCGTAGGTGCTGGCTAACAGCACTTGCCCCAACAGTCTGTTAAGCCTATGTGGGGGATCTTTGTCTTTAGAGTAATGAGAGAAAGCCTTTGAATAACACACTCTTGTTGAAGCAGTGAGGTGGTGTCATCTTCCGAGGCCATTCCTGTGGACTAATTCAGATGACAATGCTGTATGCCGTGTAAGCTTTTTGAGTTCATTGTCTGCGTATTCCTCTTTGATGGCAATTTAACACCGTCGTGACCGCGCAGCATCCATAAACACTCTCGCGGTATTTTATTTGTGATTGCCACGACTGCATAAAGGGACGATTGTGTCGCCTTACCCCAGGCCCTGTCTCTTGCACAACTGCGCACATGGCGGCCTTGATGGATCCCCCTCCTTCTACCACGACGACGTTGACCCCTGTGTCTCTTGCGAGCGGCTCGTCTCTAAACATTCACAAAGCCGCTAACCCCCCCCCCCCCCCCCAGTTAAAGGGCACGGGCAAAACAGCGGCGATAAGCACGTGGAAATCTGCTGAAACAGCCGAATGCGTCCTAACGCTCTCGGTCATGTGGTCAAGCCAGAATTTTCTATGACTCGAACTTGGCTGTCAGAAGGCACTGATTTTACAGTCTCGGCAATGGTCTCGTGCCACGCGGTGGAGGTGTGCGTTGTTTATTTACGGAATTATTCTCGATGAAATTCTCCGTGCAGAACAAGCTGAGCTCACGACAAGAATAATTCACTTGCCGTTGCGAAAGAGAGACCTGGGCAAAATAAGATTTTACGAATGGTTTTAACAGCCTGAAATGCTAAGAGTGCATATATAGTTGTGCGAGTAAGACTGCTAGGCTGTGTATTCGGCCTGTAATAAGCGAATTTATCATAATTCAAGCCCATACTTCCGGCAGCAGGTTGACAAATAGTGCTTTGGTAATAATTCAATGCCCCTTTGTCAATCGACTGCTGGACGAAGGTCTGTCTGTCCCCTATGGTTCGTATGGGTTGGTAGGAGACTGGGCCCAGGAGGGCATCAGTCAGAGAAACACTGCAGTTTAATAGCTCCTCTGCTGCTGCTGCCTCTGTGATAATGATAATAATAATACGGTTAAACTTTGTTACATGCCACCACAGTTTTTTCTCACTTTCAAAGAGAGACAGCGACTCAGAAGTTTGACCAATCACAGTAAGGCGGGAAGGTAGCCAAGCGGTGAACCATGCCAAATTTCCCCCCACCCCCCCACTCCCCAAGCTCAACAGTCCTCTACATATGAAGATCTTATAGGCCAATTAATGAGTGTTTACATGGCGAGTCATGGTACGGAACCTCGACGCCCACGGGAAGGGAGTAGCACAACGTTTTGTCGTGCGGCGATCTACCAACCGTCGCTGCTGCCCCCACAGTGCTGGAACACAGGCCACGTGCTCCACAGTGCTGGACCACAGGGCCACGTGCACAGAGCCACCACAGCCTGGCATGCTCCGCGGTGGTAAAACATTATCGATTCAGAAATGGAATTGTGACCTTGAATGGTGACAATTTACCAAATCACGGTGGTAGAGGGGTGGGGGGCTTGCAGCCCACTTACGTGGTGGCTTGTGGATGGCAGGAGAGCAAGTAGGTTGCCGAGCCATCTGTGGCAACTTTTGAGTGTAACTAACCCTGTCTACATAAACACGAGTAAATTTGTTTTCTGCGTGAAATGAACGAGACGACTACTGATATTGGTCGAGTCCTCTTTGCTTGTGTAAATGTTTTGTTTAATCTCACAGACAAGCACCACAGTAAATGTTTGTTCGAACAATGACATCAGTCAAAATTGTGTTTCTCTGTAAATGTTCTCGAATTGGACGTTTGATAATAGTTGTGACTCGTCCAGAGCTGTGACCCCTTGATGCAGTGCTTCTCAACACGGCCAAGGTTACTGAGGCCACAACACACACAGAGATCACGTGTCCATGCCTCTAGACAATGCAGTGTTAGTAAGTTATTTGTTTAATTTTGTGTATTCGTGTGTTTTGTGTTAATAAGGCATCTGATTCGTGTTGTCTATTTGTATGTTTTGCGTAAGGCGATGTGTCGTCGATATTTTCCCTGAGCACATTCAAAATTGCTCCTACACAGCATCTGTGCTGCAGCCTGTGCCCCCCCCCCCATGAAGGCCGACCCACGTTTGACAAGCACTGCCTTCATGTCAACAAAGCAATGAGAGTTTTTGTTTAGATAAAGGTTTGCACTGGGCTGGCAAGCAAATGTACGCATTTGATCGCCTGCAAAATTGAGAGTGTGAAAAGTTGTCAAACCGACCACAGGGTGGCATTAGTTCACGCTCTGCACCCTTGGAGTGAAGCTGGGCTGACTTGTTAGACATGGTCGACGCACAGTCAAAACATCTCGAGAGCAAAGTAATCGCATGGGCCTTAAATGGCAGGCATCATCTGAGTCATCGTCTTAATGCTTGAATCGTTGAATAAAATTACCGTGTTGACATTCTAGCTGACTTGAGTGTGAATGCGTTTTCTTTTAACATAATAGTAACCCCAGGATGTTTCAGAATCAAAACATTTACACTGGAGGAATCCGATGACCTATAAACCTCTTTTTCACAGATGTCCAGTATGTTTGGCCAATTCCATGTTGAGTCTATTTGCGCGTGGGAGGCAACCAAAGCAGTTCCTGGCCATGGCCAACACCGGTGGCAGTTGGTCGCAAAAACCTCTTCTAAGCCTCGTCTAGGATGGCGTCCAATTGAGCACCGAGGGTGGTGCTTCAACATCAGCATTGGGGATACCAGTGGCAGTCGGGCGTTGTGCTGTCCACACCAGCCCCTTGTATGCTGTGCGCCGACCTTAATAGTTGCCCGCTAATGGCATCTGTCCCAACAATCTGTGAAACGCTATTCGGGAGATCTTCGGCTATGCCTCCTCCTTGTAAATAAGTTTACGAATGAAGGGATGAAATGTGTTCGCGAGCTGCCCGTTGCTGCTGGCCGCCGTGCGTCAACTCTGCCCGTCCGCCCGTCCACCCGTCCTTTCCCGTGCCGTCGTTCATCGCCTGCCGTCTCTGTCGCCGCAGACGACGCTCCGCCCTCGTTTGACGGGAAGCACGGGCGCGTCGGCTACTCGGTGATGGCCGAGCTCGACATGCCCTGGTACAAGTCCGACCAGGAGCTGCGCGCCGAATTCACCGTCGCGCTGCCCGTCGACCTCAACGCCGTCCCCGACGCGGCTGTGAGTGCACGATCGCGAAGGGCGCCATCTTGGGGAGCGCCCGCGGTCGTCCTGCGTTTCCCAGCTCCCGTGTCGCCATCAAAAATAAAATGGATTTCCTTCTCAAATGAGCATCGAGCAAAATCCAGTTACCACCTTTATAAGTGGAAAATCAGACTAACCCGGAATGGGCTACAGAGACTCTGATCGCATCGTAGAGCGTATTGCAAACCGAAGGTCGCACTGCGAACCACAGGCTGCATGGTAGACCGCAGAATGCATTGATAAGATAGTTACTTTTTGGGGAAGCAAACTGTATTGACTAATTTTCCACTCGCAAACTATTTGTGCCTTCTTTATCTGCTTCCACGAAGCCCAAAACATTGTGGCCTATCTGTAACCGATCGTTACTGCTGCTGTTACCAATGTGTACGGCTTTGCAGTTGTGCTGTAAAGCTCCTGTATGGTTTTTTGGTCGTGCCGCGTGTTGTTCGGCACTATGCTCGGCGTTGCGCTGCACGTGCTTTCAACGTCAAGCTGAACAACATGCGGCACAACCTGAAAGCACACGGGAGAGTTGCTGCTGCTGTTGGTGTGAGTGGTACGGAGACAGCTGCATGTTCCCCATGTGTTTGTGTGTGTGTTCAGTGCAGGAGTGTAGCGGTGAGCGTGCTCCAATACGAACCTGGTACCTAAGTTCGATTCGGGCTCACGGCCAACACCAGTGACGATTATCTGAACCGGTCTTGAGCCTCCCCTAGGTCGACTCGGCCACAAATGCGTACCTGGTGCAGTGTGTAAAAACATCGCTGCTGGGGAGACAAAGGCGGTCGGGCGTGGTGCTGGCCACCCACCCTATCGTGTACCGTGCCAGCCTTCGTAGGTTCTACCTGCTAACAGTACTTGCCCCAACAGTCTATGAAGGCTGTACGGTTGACCTTCGTCTCTGTTGTCAGTGCGAGAGCCGGTCTAAAGCGAGCAAGCAGGTGAACTACTCGCTGGTGAAGAGTGGCACGCTGTCGCTGGAGTGCGTGGCTGAGAGGAAGGGACACGTGCCGGGCCAGGTGATTCAGCTGCTCACCTCCATCGGCAACCAGACCGGCAAAACCTTCCCTCAGATCAGCTCAAGCCTCGTCCAGGTGTGTTGTGGCCGCTGCGCTGGCAGTGGCTCACAAGAACGACAAACAAACAAGCTCACAACATTCGTCAATAACACCGTAACCTTAAGAGGACAATGTGTAAAATATGTGACTTTTCGGTCAATGGCTCTTGAGCAGAACACGCATGTAACCGATTGTTAGCAAAGTGACGACCGGGTGAGCAATATAACATTTCTAACACTTTGAAAGGTGATGGATTATCTCCCAATTTGAGGCCGTAAATTAAAATCCTGACCAGGGTTGATGTCATGATTCTTGCGATTGCTGATTCTAATAAAATTATAATGGTCAAGCAATGGATGACTATAGTTTACACATTTTCCTCAGGCTACCATCAACCCTTGTTTATCACCTCCATAAAACAGGCCTGTAAAAAGACAAACCTAATATTTGCTGTGACTTTATAGGAAGCATACTCGTCGGAAACCCATTGAGATGTAACATTAATACATACTTTGCCTATCTAATGTGTGATTTGGAATTGGGGCTCGTGCCTTTTTGCTTTGTAAATGATAGAGTGGATAAGCAGTGCTTGGGGTCAATAAGCCAAATAATCGGCTCAAAGATCAAATGTTCAACCTCGTTCACGTAAACTGCATATCATAGGCTTTCAAATAACTCCTCATTATTTGGGACTAGTTCATAAAGCCTGTCTTGGCCAGGCAAAAGTTTTTAATAAATATAATAATTAACCTGATATGATTTTTTTACAATATATATCTACAATCAGATGATAACAACTACTGCAAAAAAAAGATTTTTCCACGAAACTAAAATTATTTATGACTTGATTCAACTCCTATTTAAAGACGTACCCATTGGAAACTGCTCCATTTAAAGATTTCATTATATTTGTTTATTAGAAAGAACAAAAATTAATTCACGTAATGCTCTGAGGGGAAGGTCCTATCTTTTACCGTTTTCGAATTATTCAGATTTGAACATCTTAAAATATGTATTTTTTCATTAAAACCCACTTAAATCCGAAATATCTCAAAAACAATAAAAGATAGAACAATGGTTGTTACTTAAAATTTATTTGATATTTAACGCTCTATCAAATGAAAAAAAAACCACAATCTTATATTTGGAACGTTTTCTGAATCACACCAGGCACAAACATGTTCATGGTGCACTTAAAATCGAAATTTGGGGGGCTGAAATTGAAAAATCTCGGATTTTCTGATTTTTCCTGTTTGTGTCCTAAAAGCTACCTATGAACCAAATTTCAACTCTCTACCTTGTCGAGGTAGGTTTTGAGACATAGAGATTAAGGTCTTTATTTATATAGATTGTGGTCTTGGAGGAATTCTTGAGTCAATCAAAAATACATGTCTATTGAATGATAAAAAAAAAGTATTTGTATATCATTCATTGTCTTGATACCGGTGAAAGGGTCCCATAGTTATACATGTTTATTATCTTATTCTTTGGTTATTTCGGTAAAGTCACGTAGATAGAAAATAAAAACTCTCGACTTTTCCATCGCAACACAAGCGGTCGCCATCACGCAGAGAGAAAAAGGCCTTCAGCTGCAACTGTTTATAGAGGCTTTTATACACAGCTGCAGTTGGAGGCTTTCCCCCCCTTTTCTCTCCGCCTGATGACGACCGCTTGTCTTTTCTATCTATGTGACTTGACCGAAAGAACCAAAGTAGATGCATTCCTGCAGTGACGAAAGTTTTAAGTCAAAATGTATATTATCTGATTATCATGTATCTATTTAATTTAAATATTGATCTTATCAGCAATTACCCTGTTCTGCTATCAGAGTTAAATCACTTTGCAAAGAAGTGTCCGGTTCTGAACTATGGACTCCGCATCAGCCAACTCCCGGGGCACGTGGCGAGGGCGGTGGTGACTCTACCACCCAGTTGCCCTCACAGATAGCCTGCACTGTCGTATCAGCAAACAAAAACTATCAGCAAAACAAGGAGAGCTTGTGCCTTGCCGTTTTATCGGCCTGGTAGATGAATGGCCAATGTCCACACGTACCATCGCCGGGTTTGAACGAGCACGGCGGGTGGGTGGCTGGATGAAAATATTTGTTGATTTAATTTGTTTTGCTTGTGCCAGAGGTGCCTGTAGTTAAGAGATGTTAACTGCCTCGCCGTGGTCTTGTGGATTTTTCTCCGGGTCCTCCGGTTTTTCCCTCCACGTTTAGGAACGTGTGTTGAGAGTATTTGGCCGCTATAAATTTCCACGTGATAAGCCACTTCGTTGAGCTTTCATTTGTGCTCAGGTCACTCCTGAAAAAGAGCTCTGTATCTCAGTGTGCCTTACTTGGTAAAATAATACAAATAGTTTAGTTTGGAAGAAACGTCTGTGCAAATATTTGTCGGAGCCGAACGAAAGGTCGAGGGTTGCACTTTCACCGAACGCCCGCTGGATGTCTCCGCTGCTGCTGCGACGAGAGCGGTGAGCGCGGCAGCGGTGCAACACAGACGCGCAACGACCCCCCCTCCCAGCTCCAGTCACAAATCCGTTTTTGCGGTGGATTGTCCATGGGTCAGAGGAGAATGTGGTACTGCTGGAAGTGTCGCATTTTTTTTATAGACCAGGTGTCGGCAACCAAAATAACAAAAGGAGTCTTTTTTCGAATTGTGAAAAATAACTCAAGATTTCAGGAGATGCAATGCATGTAAATACTAGGCAGTCCTAAATAAATGACATCACAAAGCAGTCCTTAAAGAGCCGCATGGGGCTCCGTAGCCGCGGGTTGCCGACCCCTGGGCTAGATGAATAATAAAAGTGGATTACGTGATGAAATGCTGATGGAATACGGTCACTGCATAATTCGCTTTCATTGGCGATTTAAAGTTTGTTGGTAAAACTCAGGATTTGGCCTTCTCAGGTGGTATCAGCAAGTATATGGTCTGTTCCCATGGACTAAGGTTGTCAAGGATGCACTGTAGTGGTAGTTCTTAACAACGACGAAAATATTAGACAGCTGTCATGTTACACCAATGGTTGATTCAGAATAGCCACCGAGTGAGACTGCGGTTACCAGCGTCGAACAGTCGAACAGTGGACCACATAAGCAACGTCACTGCCCGCTGAGATGATTTACCGGCAGCATTTCACATATTCACCATGACACCACTGCTGCAGTCGTGTCTGTCTATATAGGAATCTCCACGTAAGTCGACATCTTAAACCACAGGGCCACATAGTTACACCGCTGGCCACTTCAATCATTCGCTGGCAGCATATCAGTTGTTCAGCATGAGGCTACCCCTGAAGCCACCCACTGGCTCATGTTAGAAAAAGACGTTGAAATAGGAAAGGGCCCAAGTTCAGCAGTTTCATTCAGCGAGCAAGATCAATCTCCTGTGTGCACACATGTTTTGTATTTCAGACTTGCAAAGTTATATGCAGTCCCCTTCCCCTGCCCATAATGTGGAATGAATAAAAGCATCCACTAAAGGTCACTGGCTCGGTGATGTGACTGGTAATGACTCCCGCAGTGACACAGCCCTGGGATTCACAGCCCAGCGCTCCTCCTATACATGCAGACTCGGTGTCCTGCCCGCTATCTTTGGACCTTTGAGTTTTTCGCGTTTAGTATTCTGGACAATGCGACGTGTACATTATCATGGAGATCAGCTGGTAGCACGCACAGCCAAAGCACTGCTTGCAAAATCTGTGTCGTGTGCTATTATCGCTGGGATTTAATATTTCCAGAAGGTGAATTGTTAACACCACGTGTCATGTTAATACTAATTAGCATTATATAGATGAAGACCTTTTGTTGAAAAGCAGGTATGCAGACGTGTCCTCTGTGGATCATTATTGTAAATCAGCTTAAGGGTGAATGTTTGTTATTACGTAAATGAATAAAGTAAATTTGTTGCGCTCAATATCTTCATCATGAAAGACCCGGGCCATGAAAATTGGACAGCGAAGCGAATAAAACTATTAAATGAAGTAATACAAATGTTCATATCCAACCTAAAGTATTTCTATTGCAGGCAATGTACCCATTCATTGTGGGAGCTCTGGCACTGGCACACAATGAGTGTCACAGCGAAACATGGCCGTGTCACAAATACTTTTCATGCCTTCTTTGCCCCCCCTGCACAGATTCTATGGTGACTGTGGCAGGAATGAAGCTGTCGCCTGGCTCAGTGGGGAGCACCCTGGCCACCCAGCCACCCGGCCACTGGCCATGAAATGATTCATGAATTAAAATTGACTCTAATGCTCAAGATAGTATGTGTGGGATCATACGTGTAAGAATCAACTATTTTATTTTCATGTCTAATGTATATATAAACTATTTAAACAAAATTGCATCAAGTAAGGCCCACTGAGCTGTATAGCTTCTTTTCAGAAGGGACCTTGCCACAAGTTATAGCTCAACCAAGTGGCTCGTCACCTGTACGTTTATAGCAAACAAATACTCTAAACGCATGTTTCTAAATATGGAGGGGAAAGCTTCTGTGAAGAATACATGTGGTGCTGCGTTGGAATGGTGAGTAGCACGCTGGACTCGCAACACTCCCGGGGTCACCGGTGCAGTCTCCCGGCAAGGCAGTTGAGACAAAGTTCCCTCAGTTCCCCGGCCTCTGCCCGCCCGGCGGTGTGAGTGGCCGCAGGTCGTCTCTCCTCCGACGCGCCCCCTCTCATGGAGGTCTTTTCACCAGCATATGCATGAGCAAGCAATTGCAGGGCTGCACCGTTGCCTTTAATGCTGCACTGGTGATTGGTTCATGGAAACAGTGCAGCAATTGAAGAGTTTTCATGTTCCACAGTGGTAACCAACCAAAAAAATCTTTAAACGTAAGTCCAGATTTCAGACCCTGAATCACATGACAGTTCATCAGATCTTGGAGGGGCTACCATTTATTATTAACCCATGATTTAGTATACATTAACACATTGTTAACCCATTAATTTCAGCGTTGTATTATTAATTGATTATTGAAAGTGTAATAATTAATGGAGTCAGTTCTAGGAGTTTATCCATAAAGAGGGCATCCAACAAGGTTCAGTGTTGGGGTCATTATAATTTAGTCTGCACATTAATAATACTAAAAGCTAAATGTCAGTATTGAGGTCTGCTAGCCACAATATGACTTTAGTGGAGAGTTTGTAGTTTTGCTATTCCTTCACTGAAGAAGTGTCGACTGCAGTGGTTTACTATCGAGTCCATAGTGCGGGTTGCCTGTCAACAGTGTCCTGGTTATACCGGTGTCTTTGAGGATTGTCAAAACGAAGAGGCGCTTTCTTATGACAATAATTGAGCCGAGCTTATGAAGCATCACGGATGACGGAACATTCTCCACATCTCGTGTTAATTCTTGTGACGTAAAAATGAAATATTTGTAGCACAGCTCAAGTTGTGAGGGTTTAACTCCGTCATGAGCAAAGGAGATACATCTGATGGAAGGCCCTTAATTCCCTAATAAACATTGCGAAGAGGAACACTTTCCAATCTACGTCCCTCTGTAATTTCCATGGTAGGTGGTCATATTTATAGTGACGGTCCCAGTGATGATCAAAGGAACTTTGATAATAAAGCCAAAGGCCAAAGGGAAGACAGGGGTAGGATTACTCCATATTATGGGATGAGTGGGTTTCATAAATCACATCACCATAATAGATTTTAGGCAATAATGTGGATGTGATGAGCGTGTGGCCAATGGATAATGAGACGGATTTAGGAGAAATAATTTATTGAATAAAACATGTTTTGTGAAGCTCTACGTGTGAATAACAATGATATTGAGGTGAGAAAGTCCTTCTAAATGTTAATGTGCATCAACATCTTGGATTGTAAAGCTGGCAAAAAGCACTCGGTGATGTTATCTTTACAAGGATTGAGGACGACTTTATGGTGTTGAAAGAATACGGGTTTCGTCGTGCATTTAGCAAGAGTCTATCGGGATTCGAATGTGATTATCTGCCATGCCACAAAGGCTTGTGTAAACTCAATAAATGCGACCAAACATATTTTATTATCTGAAATTCAATAATATATATAATTTAACACTGTTGTGGTGGCTGATAAAGTAATGTCCCCTGGCACTGAAGCAGGATTGATTTTAGTTGAGGTCGAATTCCACCAAGAGATAAGAAACAGGTTTTTTTGTTGTTGTAATGGTTATTATTATGAAGGTTTTTTTGACAATCTGGACTGGTTGAAATTGTTATGTTATTTGTAAACGTGGTGTTTACACACACACACCAGACAATTTCCCATCATTAGGCACCGTGCATGATCGATTTTGCACCACACAAAGATGTGCATTGCATATGTACAAAAGCTCATGGCCACATTCAGGTCACTTGCTCAATTTACTGTGGAATTTCAATGCCAATTTCACACAATGTGGGAGAGTGCCAGAGGATTTTGGCTGAGTTATTTACTATACATGAATAAGTACTACGCGTTGTCAATCCAGGAAAAGCCACGCTGATTACAATGGCTCTTTTTCAGGAGGATTCTGCATTGGGTTGTATTTTAAAACGTTTCCATCCGATGTACAAGACAATGCATATGCTATCATAACATGTTTTTTTTGTTTGCGTGTTCGCCACAAGTATATGGTTAAATCTTGACTTAAAGCTTTCGTGACTGCAGGAATTCATATTCTTTAGGTCTTTCGGGAATGTCACGTAGATAGGTTGAAAGAAAATAACAAAAAAACTACGACGTTTTGATCACAACACCAGCGATCGTCATCAGGAGGAGAAAAGAGGAAAGCTGCTGAGGCAGACGGTTTTGAAGGTTTAGAATGGGCGTAGCCCAAGGGTCATCAACAAAGTGGGGGCGGTGCTAGTGATGTTAATGTGATACATTAGCATGTTGATGTGAGATCGGGGACGACGTCCACGACGTAAGGCTTGGAGGTGGCTGTGTCAATGTGAGAGATTAGAACGTTAATGTGGGATCGCAGAGCCGCTGCCGTGTCGGCGCGCGAGGTGGCTGTGTTAGTGTGACATTCTAAACCTTCAAAACCGTCTGCCTAGGCAGCTTTACTCTGTTTTCCTCCTGATGACGATCGCTTGTGTTGTGATGGAAACGTCGTAGTTTTTAGTTATTTTTTGTTATTTTCTTTCAACCTATCTACGTGACTTTACCGAAAGATGCAAAGAATATATGTGGTTAATGCAGACATGATTCCTTGCAAAAGGTTTCTGTTTGGTGTTTTAACATCTTAACACCTGTTTTATTGCCAGAAAGGGTAAAACATATTCTTATATGGCTTATACGTGTGGGAGAGAACTGGAGCACCTGGAGAAACCCCCCACACGCGCGAGGGAGGGGGGGGGGGCGGCCATCATTCTCTCCCCTTACAGATGGAGACAGATGAGGATTCGTCTGCACTTTTCTGTGCTGCCCTCTCCTATTGAGCCACGGAATAGCTCCTCGGACACCCACGGGAAAGACGTTTCACAACATCCGTGTGATCCGCCAACTTTCGCTGCCTCCGCTGCACTGGGTCAGAGGCACATGCGTAGCCACCACCGCCTGGCAAGGGTTATATATTTTAAATCACTTCATGATGCGTTATATAAGGGCTCAGGGTGGCTGGGGTAGGCTCCGCTGCCCGTGGACTGAGAGACGGAAGTGATAGGGAGCACGCGAGGAATGGGTGGCCGAGGGATGGCATTGTGGGGGCAGTCGAGAGGTCAATCGGGAGAGGGCGCTTGTGGCGATGGCCGCCCCTGCTGCAGCAGCGTGGGAGCCAATGGCCTGAGATTCGTTGTCCTTGCGCTCGCCTCGCCGCTGTGTGATTGTTTACCGTTAGACCGGCCGGGAGAGAGTGTGGTTGTGTGGTGTTTTCTATGAATGTATTTCATCGGATTCTTTTGGGATAGATTTTTATTTTTTACGCTTAGTCGGCAACTCTTTCAAAGTAGTTTGATTGGGTATTTCGAATCTGTTCCGTACACAAGTTTCTAAATTGTAATAAATGTTGGGCTGTGCCGATTTCAGTTTTCTTTCCTCGTGAAAACCCAGGCTTCATTCCTTTGCTGAATATTTTCTCTGAACTTTGGGTTTTTCTGTTTTTTTAATAGGGCGGTGCAACCAAATATATTGTTATACTGTACTCCTAAGCTCCTCTTTGTCTCTGCTGTCCCTACTTTCCAAACCCACACTGACCACCTTGGTCAAAACAGTTAAATAACCCCGCAACCCACACAGCGCGGGGGGGGGGGGCTTATTCCAGCAGTACATTCCTAAAAAGCCTGAACGTGTACATATCATTGGTCTAAGAATTGATGTGTGTGCACATTCTTCATTGAGACTGGAGTCAATGTGGAGAAGTGAAGCCTTGTAATCAGTTGCAGGAACGTGGAACCGTGCCCACTGCAGTCTTTGTCTTGAGACTCAGAGGTTGTCAGATGTGTGTACGTTGAACTTCTTTGACACCGCACGTAACCAGCCGTGCTAATCGGAGGTGCAGAGTGAATGGACACATTTAAATGGACAAGTGTGGATGATGATGATGGTAAATGGACGCGCGTTCATTATTATCACTGTCATCGGCCATCATCTATTGACTGCTGCATGAAGGCTCCCCCAAGGCATCGCCACCTCTAATGGCCTCCTGCACACAGGTGGACTTCATGGCTCCACGTCCGTGGTTTATTCCCTCTCAGGAGTGTTCTCGCCTTGGGCTGCCACTGTCGATAGTATCGGCCGCCGGACGTGATCTTATTTCATATTTACCGAGTGCCTTAGCTCAGGGCGCTTTACATTGTTTAAAGAATGGTGAAAAATATAGAGAATTAGTTGGCAGGGGTGTGCAAGGGTTGAGGAATGAGTGACCATAACCCATAACAGAGGTCACGTAGGGGTCATGAAGGAGCAGGGGGGGGACGGGAGGGAGTGGGGGGGCAAGGGGAGGGAAGAGCAATGGGAAATGGGAAAGAGGTGAGGCTTTGAGAGAGGAACAAAAGGAGGTTAAGGAGGGGGGGGACTGCTTCATGTACAGGTCGGAGGGAGAGGAACAAGACCTCTTGTAGCGACGTGACCTTCCCAAGCCCATTATAATTATTATTAACGTTCAGCAGCATGTCTCTTACCGGCTCGTCTTCTCTGCTTCTCGTGTTCCCCTTCCTGTCTCTGTAATTGCAAGTGTGCACTTATCCATGTTCCTTTGTGCACGTTTTTAGCTTTTGTTCCATTTTATTGGTGAATGTTCATGTTTTTGAACTATATGTCATAGCAGTTAAGCGTTCGCTATATTGGGAATACATCTCTTAAAATTGATGCGCTTATCAATCGTTTGTTTGTTCTTTGTATAACAGTAGTCCACTGTGGGCCAGTGCAAATCAGTACTTTATAATTGGTAATATTGTCCTTGCACATGTGACTTTACAAGAAATTGGCTGTCTGCAATTCATTGGAGGTGGTGATCTGCTAACTATTATTATAGCATTTTTTACCTTACCATATAAGGCCCACTGAGCTATCTTGCTCTTTTTCAGAAGCGCCCTGGCCACAAATGTGGCTTATCACGTGGACATTTATAGCAGCCAAATACTCTAAATGCACATTTCTAAATTTGCAGGGAAAAATTAGAGGACCAAGAGAAAAATCCACACGACCACGGGGAGAGAATATGCTCCAAATATACAGGCGTCAGGGTCGCGATCAAACCCCCGACCTCCTGTACACCAGGCGAGGTAGTTAACATCTCCTAGCCACCGTGGTGGTGGTGATGATGCATAGAAGATAGGCCACTTGATGTGCAATGCAGAGAACCTCACTATTTAGGTCACGTCTGCGAATGTCAGCTGTTTACGACGAACACAAAAGACATGGCGTTAAATCATGTTCCTTGTCCTTAAGTGATTGTGGACAAAGGATGACCTTTGTAACGCATGACCAATTTTCAGTTTTATGACGGCTGTCCCAGTACCTTGTGCCATTGACTCCATCACTAAACATTAACACTGCTCAGATTGACTAGCAGCTGATTGAAATGCCAACGCAGCATTTAAAAAAAACATAGTTTTCAACAGTCGTCAGGTTTTTTTTCCCCATTCGCGTTTTATGTCGGTGCACCCTTTGCACCGCGAAGACACCTCGATGGCGACGTTGTACAGCGCTGCAAGACAGCGAAATAGATCTCGGGCGTAGTTGAAGATTCGATTTTTGGTTGATGGGCACAGCGCTTGTGCCTGTCCCCAACTGCACAGTCGAGGCCAGTGCCAAGCCCAGTCAAGGCCACATCCTCCAGACAGTGAAAACAATCTCATTTTGCAGAATGGAAAGTACCAAATACTTTCAACCTACTTTTAAATAATACATTTGCATAAAACTGTCTTACAATACAATTTTGGGGAAAAAGCCGTATAGTTTACCTTTCAATAAAATGTATCAATCGGTCAATATTGACACATTTCACGCGAAGTTATCATTTTGAGAAATTACACGTGACCAGGTGGAAACACGACCCAGGTTCTCAGACCATGGACACCACGAGACCAAACCCCTGAGAGCAAGTCAAGAACAGAAGCTGAGACAATGTTCTGTGACTCACGACGACATGTAGCTCAAGAATTGGCTTGGTGAGTTTTTTTTTTAAGTGGACAATATAAGCCACAAAACAAATATCTCTTATCTGCCAGATGTTTTAACTGGTCGTGAGGGAGTGCCCTAGTGACATTCCTGCAGTGCCTCTGCCGTACTTCTCGATGTGTCGCAGTGGTGACCTCAATATGCAAAACCCCTGACCGTAACTGCCCATGCTCTTTTTTTTTCAATCAATAAAGTTTCACGATCATTGTGCACAGCCTGTGGCACACTGCTCAAGGCACGTGCAAGATGACATATGGTTGTTTTTGTCAGCTGTGCCTTCCCTTTATGTGCCCATGTCACTTCCATCCTCAACAATATCATGTCCCCTCAATGATCTGGATGAGTGGTGCCACGGTGGCGAGATGTTAACTGCCTCGCCTGTTATGCAGGAGGTTATGGGTTCCATCCCGACCCTGATGCCTGCTGTATATTTGGAGTTTGGATGTCTCTCTCCCCGTGGTCGCGTGGATTTTTCTCCGGGTCCTCCAGTTTTTTCCTCCACATTTATGAACATGCGTTTAGAGTATTTGGCTGCTATACATATCCTTATGATAAGCCACTTTGTTGAGCTATCATTTGTGGCCAGGTCGCTTCTGAAAAAGAGCTTCATAGTTCAGTGGGCCTTGCCTGGTAAAATAAAAATGGTTTTTAGTTTAGGTTAGGGTGTCGTCTTCACTGTGTTCAATCCAGAAACTTGATTTAACGGTTGCTGCGACTGCGCAGGTTTTCACGGTTGTGCTCTACATGTCTCTGAGGGGTTTTGGGGTTGTACCATGTGTTTTTGGGGTTGTACCATGTGTTTTTGGGGTTGTACCATGGTGTCTGACGTTTTCACTCCACGTGCTGGGAGCTTGAGGAACATCAGGAACGATTCAGTTATTGTACAACGTGTTGTTCGGCATGATGTCTGACGTTTCGCTCGATGGGCTGGGAGCGTTTCTTCAGGAACTGAATTACTTTGGGAATATATATTAATTGACCTCTCCCATGAACGTTAAAATACTTTCTGAACCAAATGACTGTAAGATGTTGGTACGATATTGTTATGTTAGTTGTTTGTGAATCAGAAGTGCTAATCCCAGAATGCAAGTGCCATGTTGATGACTTGAATGCTGTACACAAAGAAGACACCGAGTTTTATTCAACAGCTGCCTCCAAAAAATAAATCACAAATTTCAGGTGGAAAAACAAGCAAATCACCACAAAGTTCAATCAGTTTATTTTGTATGTTTGAACTTCTTTCACACCGGATGTAGCCAACTGTGCTAATCGTAGGTTTGGGAAAATACAACAAACTAAACACAATATACAGTTCTAAAGAAAAGAGATATCAATCTAGATTTAGAATTGGTTAGCTCCATTGGCTTGCTAACGTTGGAAGGGAGAACGTTCCAGGTGGCCGCAGAAGCGCCCCCTGAAAGCGCGCGATGCAGTGGCCATCTTTGTTCGATGGCTAGGTAAAAGGTTCGATGCCAAGCCAAAAGGTTTGATGGCAAGCTTAAAGGTTTGATGGCTAGCTTAAAGATTCGATGGTTAGCTTAAAGGTTTGATGGCTAGCTTAAAGGTTTGATGGCTAGCTTAAAGGTTTGATGGCTAGCTTAAAGGTTCGATGACTAGCTTATAGGTTTGATGGCTAGCTTAAAGGTTTGATGGCGAGCTAGAAGGTTCGATGGCTAGCTTAAAGGTTCGATGACTAGCTTAAAGGTTTGATGGCGAGCTTAAGGGTTTGATGGCTAGCTTAAAGGTCTGATGGCTAGCTTAAAGGTTTGATGGCTAGCTTAAAGGTTTGATGGCTAGCTTAAAGGTTTGATGGCTAGCTTAAAGGTTTGATGGCTAGCTTAAAGGTTTGATGGCTAGCTTAAAGGTTCGATGGCTAGCTTAAAGGTTCGATGGCTAGCTTAAAGGTTTGATGGCTAGCTTAAAGGTTTGATGGCTAGCTTAAAGGTTTGATGGCTAGCTTTAAGGTTTAATGGCTAGCTTAAAGGTTTGATGGCTAGCTTAAAGGTTCGATGGCTAGCTTAAAGGTTCGATGGCTAGCTTAAAGGTTTGATGGCTAGCTTAAAGGTTTGATGGCTAGCTTAAAGGTTTGATGGCTAGCTTAAAGGTTCGATGGTTAGCTTAAAGGTTTGATGGCGAGCTAGAAGGTTCGATGGCTAGCTTAAAGGTTTGATGGCTAGCTTAAAGGTTTGATGGCTAGCTTAAAGGTTTGATGGCTAGCTTAAAGGTTCGATGGCTAGCTTAAAGGTTCGATGGTTAGCTTAAAGGTTTGATGGCTAGCTTAAAGGTTTGATGGCTAGCTTAAAGGTTCGATGGCTAGCTTAAAGGTTCGATGGCTAGCTTAAAGGTTCGATGGCTAGCTTAAAGGTTTGATGGCTAGCTTAAAGGTGTAATGGCTAGCTTAAAGGTTTGATGGCTAGCTTAAAGGTTCGATGGCTAGCTTAAAGGTTTGATGGCTAGCTTAAAGGTTTGATGGCTAGCTTAAAGGTTTGATGGCTAGCTTAAAGCTTTGATGGCTAGCTTAAAGGTTTGATGGCTAGCTTAAAGGTTTAATGGCTAGCTTAAAGGTTTGATGGCTAGCTTAAAGGTTTGATGGCTAGCTTAAAGGTTCGATGGCTAGCTTAAAGGTTTGATGACTAGCTTAAAGGTTTTATGGCTAGGTAAAAGGTTCGATGGCTAGCTTAAAGGTTTGATGGCTAGCTTAAAGGTTTGATGGCTAGCTTAAAGGTTCGATGGCTAGGTAAAATGTTTGATGGCTAACCAAAAGGTTTGATGGCTAGCTAAAAGGTTTGATGGCTAACCAAAAGGTTTGATGGCTAGCTTAAAGGTTTGATGGCTAACCAAAAGGTTTGATGGCTAGCTTAAATAGTCTCGGCAAAGTCCCACAGGTGGGTTCACATTCCCTGGTGTCGCTGTGCTGCCTGAGAGTTGACGGCTCAAGGGAGACACCTGCTGGTTCCGCAGTCTTGAAGGTCACGTTCTTAATAACATTGGGCAGTTCACCAGTGTCTGGTTAGCCTGAATGCTAATGAGACTGTCAAAACTGGTCCAAGATTTGCTTGTTTTGAACCAATGCTGCTGATGGGACACTCCCAGAAGGCTGTGTGGCCGATGGATTGTGTCACAAAAAATACTTAAATATATTTTTTATGTGGAGGGACAAATATGGGAAGGATGGATTTTTTATTTTGTTATTCAAATTTTCTGTAACGATGTTGAATGATTATCGCGTGTTATGTTTAATAATAATGGTTTTTAGTTGTCCAGGAAAGCCTCTTTTTCAGGAGATTATTGCATTTTGACGTTTGGTAAATTCTGTCCATGAGTGTTGGACACTGGAAGAAAGCGGGCAAGCTGGTGAAATGCCATGCATACGAGGGGACACCATTTAAAGCTCTGAACAAAAGTATTCAACAATCCATAGTCTCTACCCCCATCTCCTGGCTAGGTGACAGACCACCAGTGCGTTTTGGAGTTTCAGTCGTGTACTCGTGATTTAAAACCTAAAATAGGCCACAGAGCAGCACTGCCTTAACGGCCTCTCTTCCGTTGCAAGCTTTGTCAAATCTGTTTTAAATTTAGCCTCGTTAATATCGGGTTTGTAATTAATTTCTCGACTTAAACATTTTCAATTATCAAGCATACAATATCTTGAGTGGTGTTTTCGGTTTAATAATATTTCTTCTCTTCTTTATAAAATATTCTTGTCGCAACCAGAACGGAGGCAGCTCGCAGTGTTTTGCTTTCCCTCTGTACTTCTCTCTGCTATTGATCGGGACCAGGCAGAGCAGTGGCGCAGTGGTTAACACACACCGCACCATGAAACTGGCCCTCTAACAGCTAACATTGGTGGCGAGTGATATGGTCATGGGTGCCCTTCCCCCCCATTAACAACCCGCATTGACGAGCGTGGTGAAGTATGGTCTAACGACATGGCATTGGGGAGGCATTCATCCAGCAGTGGATTAACAAAGGGCTGTAAATCATGATAATTTGATGTCATTAAAAAAGGGCCTTTTCTGCAAACGTTACTTCAGAGACTTCTAATATCTGGTCCTGACATCACACCG
This sequence comes from Lampetra fluviatilis, assembly GCF_964198595.1. NCBI lineage: Eukaryota > Metazoa > Chordata > Hyperoartia > Petromyzontiformes > Petromyzontidae > Lampetra > Lampetra fluviatilis. Next base: position 338,375 of record NC_136323.1, on the reverse strand, counting down.
CAGTACAGGTTTCCATATTTGCTTAATTTGGATTTCATTGGATAAGATTTAGTAGACGTGAAAAGGTGGATTGTAGTGCATTGCTAAAATGTGGTTGGGAAGTAATGGCTGGGTAGCGAATGCGTTGTCAGAGCGTCGAAGCCGGCACTGCTGAAATCCTGGGTTTCAGTCGATGACAATGAAACTGAGTTCTCGTGTCAGCCTGGATATCAGCGACTGCACAAAGACATCTTTAAATATGAAGTTTGACTTAATTTGGAAAATTTCCAGCTCTAGGGATAGCAACTTTTTCAGGTTGCTTTGTGTGCAATAAACATTTATAAAGCAGGGCGTTGTGGGAAGGTGCACCCACTGCTGAGTGAATGGGAGCTAAATGAGGGAATCTCAGAAGTAGTGCTCTGATTTCACCAGAGGCCTTTCTCAAACTTGCGATGATGCCATTTTCTGATAGAATTCCCAGAGAACGTGTTTGTTCATCTCTTGACATGACATCAATATCCACGCTAATAGGCAAATTAAAATAATTTATGTTGTAATGGATTTGTAGAGATTTACGTTGGACTATTTATTTAATGAAGTGACCCGATTGGTTACTTTATTGTCACCTTCTTGGTTCTTTCGGTAAAGTCACGTATTATTACTTCCCTTCTACGTGACTTTACCGAAAGAACCAAGAAGATGAATCCCTGCAGTCACGAAAGCTTTAAATCGAAATTTATTGTCACCGTTTGGACACTGGACACCAACACTAATGCCCAGATCTGTATCATTGTTTTTTTTAAAGTATTGTTTTGTGCTGCACACAATTTGGACTCTTGCGTTGAAAATGACGAGTGTGCTGCCGGTCAGGGTCCACATCTGACGCGCGCGTTTATCTGAGTGTTTCCTTGTACACACACACACACCTCTGACTAGTACGGTTGGCTACGTACAGAGCGAAAGAAGTTTCACATACATCAGTCGAGCTTTCGTTAAAATACCGGCTTGCCAGCTCGCTCGGCATACAAGGCATTGTTTTGTCAATGCCACGGCCTCATTTACTTCCCTTGACCCACGATTAACCGCACATTCCACCTAACCGCCAATTTACCGTGTACCGTCCCTCCCAGATGGTGACTTACAGGGGCAAGCGCGACATCGTGGACCTGACCACGCTCGTCACAAAGGACGGTGGCAGCGTCGGGCCCAAGCAGACGACGCAGTGGAAGGAGCGCTTCTCCGTGCCGGCGTTGCCCTGCTCGGAGCTACCCGGCTGCAAGCTCATTTCCCTGGAGCACTTTGTGCAGGTGCCCACGCACAGCGCCCGCGGTCACTCGTCGCGGTGCTCGTACGGTCACGAGTCGTAGCGCCCACGTGGTCACTCGCGTATCGGTGCGGCCCGGCGGTTGGCGTGTTTTGACGCTTGTTGCGAGACGTTTCGTTTGCTGTCGAACGTCTTGGAAGAAAAACTGATCACTTACACGTATTTCATCAGAACGGGACAGGGTTAAGAGATGTGCTCATTGGTGCGGCCAGATAAAAAAAAAATTGGGGTGGTGCATTCTGGGTTTTGTGCACTGAGGCTAACAATACAGCAATGGTATGATTTATGTAAAATTATCAAATTTAATATTGAATTGAAAGTCATATTTAAACAATTTATGAATATATCGCTTAGTTTTGTGCATATTGCATGAAGTATAAAATTACAATATTTACACGGGGTGTGGCGGAGCGGTGGTCCGGAGGTTACCAGCGTGCTGCGCCACGAACCCCGGGGGCTCCGAGTTCGATTCCCTGCCGCGGCAAATATCAGTGGTGAGTGATATGTGAACCAATCCTGCCCCGTCGCCTGCCTTAACTTCGCCCACCCGCACTGACCAGCCTTGCGGTGTATGGTCAGCAACCCCATGGCCGATGTGGCATCAAGAGGCCTTTACATTATAAGGTCCCACTCATTACACACAAAGTGCTCGCCACAAATTAACCACAATACCTTGGTGATCTCGTCAAGGAACATAAACCATCGTCACGCGAACTCCGGTCATCCTCTCGCAGCAGCGACTTTTGGCTAGCCATCAAACAAAGACGGTCACTACCTCGCGTGCTTTCAGATGCGCTTCTGCGGCCGTCTGGAATGCTCTTCATTCTAATATTAGGAAGCCGCTGGAGCAATGCACTTTTAAATCTAGATTGAAAACTCATTTCTTTAGAGCTGCTTTTTGTGTTTAGTTTGTTGTATTTCCCCCGCACCTCTGATTAGCATGGTTAGCTTCGTTACAGTGCGAAAAAAGTTTACTAATGGAGTGGCAAAGAATTTGCTGTACATGCATTGTATACACACATACTACAGATGTATACACAGAAAAAAATTGACAGGCTACTGTCAGCGAGTGCGTGGCACACGCGATGATGGTGTGGCCAGAACCACGTCCGCCTTCTTTCATCAGCACACCTTCCCCGGTGTACCTCTGCATTCTCGCACCGCGGTACCAGCTACGGATTAAATCTGGGTGAGTCAGTCCCATGGGGCGACTTTGCCCCAGGTGTTGTGCATAGCTGGTAATTGAATCCAGGTCACCGCCAAGATCGCAGCGTAGGCGCGTAAGCCGCTGCCACACCGCTCGCTGGTCGCGCGGCACGCCATAACTGGAGCAGCGTGCTAACGGACGTCCGGTTTAAAGGGCCTGCGTTCTCAAATTAGTAATTGTGAAGGTGCTCGTCTGCGTTAGTGGCAGTGAACCAGTGGTGTAAATTCCACTTTACTATGGCAGGCACCAGACTATCTACAGAGTGACCAGTGTTGGTTTTTCACAAAGTGGTACTTATATATTTTGTATGTAATGTATATGCATCGGCATATGACGAAATCACCTGGAAAAATGTGCTCTAACTCATCAGATGCCAAGCAGTTTTAATCCTGGATAGTGTTTGGATGGGCCATCACTATGCACAACAGGTTGCTATAAGCTGCTGCCGGGCTTGTATGGTAGGTAGCAAGTAGTCGTTCCGTAAAATCCCGTGTTGCCCTGTACTTCTGTGCTCCTACATCTATGCTTTCTGCTTTCATCCACCCACGCTGACCAGCATGGTGAAGTATGGCGTAGGGAGGCCCTCATCCAGCAGTGAACTGACAAAAGAGATACGTATATGCAAAGACAAAAACCAAGATTCCCTGATATCGTTAACAGATTTTTGGGGTAAGTACTCTGCATCCAAGTGGCGATGTTTACACGTCGCACCAGGTACTAATGTAAAGCTGAGTCGACCTAGGGGAGGGCCATGACCAGTTCAGATAATCGTCACCGGTGTTGGTCGTGAGCGTGAATCGAACTCGGCTGGCCGGGTTCGTGCTCTGTCCAGGCTGTTCAACTCTGCCTACGTCGTGCACGCCGCATTCAGGTCTCCGTCAAGTCGCTGGACCTCACGGTGCGCGTTCCCCTCCTCATCGGCAACGTCCCCATCGAAGGCAGTGAGAAGCCGACCCTCCCGGCGGCCGCGCCCGCCCGTCCTGCCGAGGCCGCGCCGCCCTCCGACCCCGTGGCGCCATCCCAGCCTCCGCAGCCGCAGCCTCTTCCCGAGCCGGACTACCCGACCGCAGCGGATCTGGCGCCCTCGTTCAAATCCCCGGATCCCGACGCGGGCGAGCGGCCCTCGCCCAGCGCGCCCCCCATGGGGTTCGCCGACTTCCCGCCGGCCTACGGCGACCACCCGCCACCGACGGGGCTCTACCCGGCCCTGCACGGGGCCCCCTTCCCGCAGCTCCCCACGCCGCCCCCCTACTGCCTCTACCCCGACGCGGCGGCCCTCGGATCGACGGGGCAGTTCGGCTACTCCGACGCGGCCGCGTTCCGCCACGAGGCGCAGCCGCTGCACGCGAAGGCCGCGCCGATGCCGGCGGCCACGTCCGAAGGGAGCCTCGGGCCCGGCCCCGAGCGGCGCGCGATGCCACCGCGCGGCCTCGGCTCCTCGGCGATGGCGGCGTCGTCCTCCTTGCCGTCGCTGCCGGCCGTGGTGCCCGCGGGGGGAGAGGACGGCGGAGAGGGGAGCGGGGAGGCGGCGCGGCGAGGGTCCAACAACCGCCTGTCTGGCTGCGTGCCCACGCCGCTGGCCCTCGCCATGGGAACGGCGCTGCCCTCGGTTCCCGTGCGGAGGCCGTCGTCCGAGGGGGGGGCGGCGTCGTCGTCGGGGGCGCCGAGACCGGCGAGGCCCAAACCACCCGGTCGGTAACGCCGCCGCCGCCGCCGTCTTCGTGCACGCTTTTGTCTCCGTCGGTATCGTTCACCGTGCGGTCGACGCCGTGGTCTGCCATCATCAGTAGTCATGCTCTTGTAATTATCAGTCAATTGCTATGCACGTCGTCACCATCATCATCGTTATTTATTATTAATTGACGTCATTCCCAGTGTTATTTTTAATCATTAAGCTTGTAATAATTTCACGTATTATCATCATTTATCTTGACCATAATCATGATAGTAATCACCTTTATAATTACCATTATTCTAATCGCCATTATCATTAGCATCATCGTCATCTTCCAATGGTCAGAGTGCACTATAATAATCATTGTTAGTCCACTGCTGGATGAAGGCTGTGTCCAGTGTTGGCTCCTTAATGCGGTGGGCCGATCGAGGGGTAGCTTCAAACCGATTCTGGCATCACTCGCCACTGATGTTAGCCGTGCTCAGGCATTCAGCTTGGGTGGCCAGGTTCATATTACGGTGTGCTCACCGCACTACACCAACACCACTCTCCATGGCCCCTGTTTAAAGCGGAAGTAGTATAGAGGTTAGGGACTGACAGCCATTCCTTCAGTTTATTCACACAATGCTATAATTTGTTACCTTGACAAGAAATCACGTTGAAAATAGTTTCGATTTAAAGCTTTCGTGACTGCAGGGATTCATCTTCTTGGTTCTTTCGGTAAAGTCACGTAGAATGGAAATAATAAAAAAATAAAAATAAAACATAATAAAATAATTATCACGACGTTTCGGCCACAACGCAAGCAGCCGTCCTCAGGTGGAGAACAGGTCTGTCGAGAAGACAGAGTCTGAATGACACACCCAAGGCTTGGAGCGTCTATTTAAACTGGGATGGAGGGGAAAAGAGCGCCTTGACAAAATAATTTGCATATCAAGAGGAATTTAGCATATTTATGGGAAATGCAGATATGCGATTAGTACTACTTGTGAAATGTGTAGGAGGTTTGGCGGGGGGTTAAAGTCATATTATGCCCGTGCATTATGGAGGATAATCCTGCACAATGCACGGGCATAATATGACTTTATTATGTTTTAGTTTTATTATTTTATTATTTCCATTCTACGTGACTTTACCAAAAGAACCAAGAAGTTGAAAATAGTTGATACAGGAATAATCATTTTATGTGTATAATTTGAGTGTTTTTTTATGTTATATGGGTTCAAGTTTATTTGGTTCAACCAGGTGAGCAGTCAAGGGACTAGGGATGAGTCATATTGGCAAGGGTGAGCTGCGGCATTAGTATGGCTGTAGGGTGCCATTATTGCTACGTACAGTCCCAATTGAGTAAGACGTGTTTTTGCCTGTGGAGTAATGATCACCACACTGGACTTGGAACCTAGAGTTGCTGGTTTATAAAGGGGTGCACCACAGTTAGTCGATTGGCATTTCGCGTGCGGTGGGGTAGAGTGTGGGCACTTCCACTTCTACCAAGATGTACGGCCAGCGAGGACGAGTTGGCCCTATGCCTTGCAGAGAGCTTCTCTAGAATTCCTTCGAGTGGAGGGCCTACTGCCGGCAGTAACGTGATTAGGACATTGCAGGGCTGCTCTTGTACCTTTACTTACTTTTTACAGTCTCCATGTGAACATCCGTTGTGTGTCAGCTCGTGCACAGGGTGGTGTGTGTGTCGCAGTCGGTGAGACCTCCAGTGACCTGCCCTTATTCTCATTCGATCGCTCGCAACTCCAGTTCACGCGAGCCCAGTCTGGACCGCGTGTCTGCGGAAGAGAGCCTCTGTGTGTGCTTGAATCTCTGCGTGAATGCCGCACGCCGGAGGAACGCACCACCGGCTTGCCGACGTGTCGGGTTCTGAATCCTGATGTTCACTCTCCATCAATGAAACCCCTCGACTCGAATGAGCTTGCCAGGCCAGGCGCGTGGCGGCTGCCATCGCTGTTCGATTAACTCTTATCGTCTGGTTGGTCTCCTTAGCTCGATTGTGATATTTACCCGTCGTTTGCATTCCTCATAAATAATCGATTCTTGGGTGGAGCGATGATATAGTGGTTAGATGGGTGTGCCATGAACTTAGCCACCTAAGTTCATGGCACACCATGGCTAACAATCGGTGGAGAGCGCTACATGTGACCCGGTCCTGACCTCCCCCCTCCATTTTACCCACCTGCACTGACCAGCGTGCTGATGTGTGGTCAGAAAACCCAAAAGACCAATATGGCATTGGGAGGCCTTCATCCAGTGGTGGGTTGAGAATGGCTGGAATTTGTAATTATTTGTACATCAGACATATTGGTGCATTGATGGATCATTCACATAATACTCAATAATGAAATGAATGAACCATGGCATGCTTATTGAGGCTCATCATGTTTAGAACTGTATCCATTCACTTGCGAATTGAGCGGTTTGCAGCTCGCCGCCGCTACGCCACTCGAGCGACTGAGCCAAGGGCCCGGCGTGAGGTTCACGAGCGCTCTGCTATTTAAGGGCGGCTGGAATGAGGCGCATTTTTCCGTGACTGAAACCGAGCAACTATCTGAATAATCCTGTCGCCCCCTTCATGCTCCGCTGACATTCTCCCTCTCTCTCTCTGCCGCAGCTCCCCCCCCACACATGCCGTCGCAGCAAGGCCTGCGTCCGTCACGGAAGAAGTAAAGGCGATGAGCGGAATCGCGGGACGGCAAGAGCTTGAATTGAGAATCGTTTTTTATTTTTATGGATCCACAGCGTATGAAATGGTAAACAATGCAAACGTTAAGCTGCCTGACTTGACTGCGCGGGGGCCTCGCGCCGTTGAGTGGATCCGCGGGGGCTTTTAGGCTTAACGAGACGTATCACGGCAAAGAGAAACGAGCTAAAGAGATTAGCACTCGGAGAGTTGGTGGTAATCGAGCAAAAGGCAGCGATGGGAAGCTTTGTTTAAAACTGTGATTGTGTGACCAGTACAAGCGACTGATTCGCAAAGAATGCACACGGCATTGTACTTGCATGAGCCCTTCAGGAGATTGTGACTCACGACCTTCAGCTTCCCCTGTGGACCACTATGTTAAAAACCCAGCAATATAATCGACAGGGCACTTTATATGTTTGTACACATGATGCAATATACTGGGTGTCAATACAAGTATGTTTTCGTGTAATAATACAGCAGCAGTGGCACAGAGTTGTGTGCGCACGATGGCTGGGTTCCCAGCCAAGACTAACATCAGTGGCGAGTGATGTCTGACCCACTTGTCCTGGGTTCCCCCCTCAATTAACAATCTCACACTGACCAGCATGGCGAAGTAGTGACAAACCACCCCCACAATTCACATGGCATGGGGGGGGGGGGGGGTAGACCTTTGATTGACAAAGGGGTTGATTACTATTGTAAGATACAATCGGACTGCAGTTTGATAAATGTTTAATACAGCTATAGATCATATAGACTTGGGAGTGTGAAGACTTTGTCATGAGCCTCATCGCTCTGGAGCTCCACATGTCTGCCCACCGTGGTATTGGCGAGATATTTCTCGCCAATACCACGGTGGTGCATATCTGGCTGTGATTGTTAAAATGCTTCTGGTCATTGTTATCGAAGGTAGCTCCAGGTTTTAGAGATGTTTGTGGAAACAATGAATGAACTTTACATTACCACAACATTTCAACCACACCGTTTAAACCAGTTTCCAAACTTTCATTCTTTAATAATTGTTGAAATTTGGTATGAAAACCCCGAATAATGTACACGATTCCACTCGCAATCGCTGAAGCCACGCCACTAGCAGGGGTCTGCGTGCTGTGCCACACTGCAGCGGCACTGGGGTTAGGTCCCCATCTAAGAGGATGTGTTCCCCCCACAAATATCTCTAGGAATGCAAATTCGGGAAAATTGGGTCCTCATCCCTTTATTTTGAACCCCAATATTTATTTTATTTTTTACAACAAACTGATCTTTGCACATGAAGTTCCAAACCCATGCATTTTTAAACATGTTTGTGAGACACCTGGTTGTTTTTCTTTCAGTGTAATAATTTGTTTTAATCCATTTCCAAAACAATGTAGCCCAGAGCCCCAAATCGGTAACCCCTAACCAAAAACCTAAACCTGACCCAAACCTGGGGTACATGAAAAAAAATAGTTTGGTTTTTAGTTTATTTTTACCAGGTAAGGCCCACTGAGCTTTCGAGCTCTTTTTCAGAAGTGACTGGGCCACAAATGATAGCTCAACGAAGTGGCTTATCATGTGGATATTTATAGCAGCCAAATCATCTAAATAATCTTATTGTGTGTTGTAAATGTGGTCGGAAAAACTGGAGGACCTGGAGAAAAATCCATGCGGCCACGGGGAGAACATACAAACTCCAAATATACAGGCGTTAGGGTTGGGATCGAACCCACGACCTCCTGTATACTAGGGCTGAACGATTTGGGGAAAATATCTAATTGCGATTTTTCTGACAGATATTGCGATTGTGATTTGCGATTCAATTTAATAAAAGTCAATCTTCAGTTCAATATTCACTGTGTAATATATTTAAAACATGTGATGGAGCATTACCACATGATACCATCAAATATGAACTGCTCGATATATTCTAATGCAAGGATGAGAACTTAAAATATATGAATTGCTTCCAACATGTATTTATAAAAATGTTTTAATTGAAATAGAACAATAAAACAATAGAACAATTGTTAAGTTAAATAAATAAAGTTATAATAATAATAAAAAAATTAAACAATTCCAATAAGAAAGTAATAGGACTTTTAAAATCTAAAAAAATCGCAGCCTTTGTGATTTGCTAATCGCATTATTTCACATTTCGATTTGAAATCGATAAATCCTTCAGCCCTACTGTATACCAGGCAAGGGCAAACATATTCATTTTCCTGGAACAGATATTGAGGAGAACCAACATTGATCATTCACGAAGGCCACTGTGTTTTGAAGCTGTGGGCGAGTTTCTTAATTTCACATTGTCCCACATAGGTAGCGTTTGGGGGGGGGAACCATTCCCATCCAATTAGCCAAGACGTCGAGGGTTGCGCGGAGCACGGAAGAACGAGGACCCCCCCCCCCCCCCACGTACGTCCCTCCCCCCGTGGTGTGAGCTGCACTGCCTTGACACCCACGCTCACCTCTCTCCTCTCCGTGTCACTCTACGGGCAAACGCGCTCTCGCACAGATCCACAATGGGGCTGCTCGTTTATCCATTGTCGCGCCGCGTTAACGGATTTAAGCTTCACCTCGTCGCTCTCATTTAGGGATGTACCCGCCGATCGTGACTTAGTCCTACTGTGAATGTACAGACGGTGCCTTGCGTGTGGGATTCGCAAGCATGCGTGCGTGTGTCTGCAAGTGCACGTGGCAAGTTCACGGATGCACGTCAGCATATGCCGAGTGGTGGCTTTCGGACTCACACGCCGCTCGAACCGTGCTGCTCGTGGGTCTGGGTTCGAGTCCTAGCTATGCACAACTCCCGTGGCGTTTTCTATCTCCGCCAAGGTGGTAGACTTCGCCTGAAAAAATACCACTCGTGCGGTTCACATCAGCATTGGTAACAAGAGGAACGTGACTTGGCATACGTTGGTGCCAGTTTCTCTGCCCTTATTTGTCGCTGTGCCAGCCTCGATCGCCGTTTGCTCGCTGCACTGGCCATGGCAATCTGGGAAGTCTGATGGAGGAGATTGTTTTTTAACACGTAGGCTTTCGCGACCAATATCGTCCATAATAGAGGTTCTTGGGTTAGATCGCGTAGATATGTATTATGGAGAAGTCTTACTGTTTCGTTCCTTATAGGAACGAAACAAATCTGTCTGTCGCCTGATGAAGCTAGTTGTAATTACTGGCGAAACGTCGTAATCAGATTGTAAATGTTGTGGTTTGGCTCTCCAGCACGTTCTGTTTACGTGACAACCCTTACTAGTTGGCTGTGTCGGGTGGTGGCGGGTTTTAACGACACATTTATGTATTTACGCGATCTAACTCAAAAACCTCTTTTATGGAGATTGATTTTAGCTGCTCCTTCTACGAGCCCTGTGTGTGTGCGTGCGTGCTTGCATTTCAGCGCTGTGCCTTATTCGTGGAGACGGAGAGAAACGTGCAAAAAGCCTCGCCTTCCTGGTCACCCCGCAGCTAATATATCCCAATTCATGTCTCTCACAGCCTGTTAACAAACTAGCCGAAGTTGCCCCTGATTATCGATAGGTCTCAGAATCTTAGCAGGCTCCAGCCTTAATAGTGCTTGGGTGGGTGACTCCCATTTGCAAAGCACTGACCAGAGTGGTGAAGTATGGTCAATTACCCTTCACTGGTCCCACAAAGGCGTGGTAAGCCCGCATCTAGAAGTGAATGTACAAAGTGGACTCTACGTGTACATGTTTATGGACATTTACATTATTTTCGGTTCAGAAAGTTACCAGGATAATTTTGGTTTGGATATTTAGTGTTTCGCCTTCTTATAAGCTATTGGACCAGAGTCCTTGGCCTTGTGTCCTTCTGATGAAGAGTGTAGCAGGAGTTCGCTGTTGTTGGACTCTTCCTTAGTTTGTTGGCAATTAAGACAATATGCAAAAACAACTGGGCTAAGCCACATTGGGCCCGGAAGTGGAGAACGCTTTGACAGGAGTGAGTTATCTTGTAACGGATCTAAATGCCACTGCAGATCATGATGCTGTACAAACAGGGAAGTGCATTGCCAGCAAGAGGAATTCGTTTTGGGGATTTTTTCAGAGGTGAATCGGAGTGAGGTGGGGGGGTGGAAGATGGCTATGGGGTACAGACGGACACGGCTGGACTGTGAAGGCGCGAAGTCGTCGGGAGGCAGAGAGAGAGGACAGCCTTGAACCTGGACGGGAGAAATCTCTGCAGTGCGTACAGCCCCTCAAGTAGAGATGGCCAGTATCTACATTACATGTAGTTAGAGTCTTACATTTTGTTATATTTGTAATTTGCAAGTAATGCTCCTAAATTTCACGCAACTTAAAGCAATTGGTATTTAAAAAAAAATCCATATCACATAAAGTACTCCAGTAATTTGTAACGTGAATGTATTTTGCCTATTTCGGCCTGCAAGGAGGGAGCTCCCCAGACTGGACGGGGCAGCAACAGTAGCGGGTGTGTGGTGCGTGTGGGTGTGTGTGTGGGGTGTGTGTGTGTGGTGTGTGTGGTGTGTGTGGGTGTGTGTGGGTGTGGGTGTGTGGTGTGTGTGTGTGTGGGGTGTGTGGGTGTGTGTGTGTGGGGTGTGTGCGTGTGGGTGTGTGTGGGGTGTGTGTGTGTGGTGTGTGTGGATGTGTGTGGGTGTGTGTGTGTGGGGTGTGTGTGTGTGGTGTGTGTGGATGTGTGTGGGTGTTTGTGTGTGGGTGGTGTGTGTGGGTGGTGTGTGTGTGTGTGTGGATGTGTGTGTGTGGTGTTTGTGGATGTGTGTGGGTGTGTGTGTGTGTGGATGTGTGTGGGTGGTGTGTGTGGGTGGTGTGTGTGTGTGTGGGTGTGTGGTGTGTGTGCGTGCGTGTGTGGATGTGTGTGGGTGTGTGTGTGTGTGTGTGGGTGTTTGTGTGTGGGTGGTGTGTGTGGGTGGTGTGTGTGGGTGGTGTGTGTGTGTGGTGTGTGTGGGTGTGTGTGGGTGTGTGTGTGTGGGGTGTGTGTGGATGTGTGTGGGTGTTTGTGTGTGGGTGGTGTGTGTGGGTGGTGTGTGTGGGTGGTGTGTGTGGGTGGATGTGTGTGGGTGTTTGTGTGTGGGTGGTGTGTGTGGATGTGTGTGGGTGTTTGTGTGTGGGTGGTGTGTGTGGGTGGTGTGTGTGTGTGTGGTGTGTGTGCGTGTGTGGTGTGTGTGCGTGCGTGTGTGCATGTGGGCATTATATTTATGCAAATGAAAAAAAGCACAGGGGCTCAACAAAGATTGAGATTAAATGCTGCTGCCTGCTTGAGGTGGTGGGCGCACCCAGGTGGCCCTGCAGTGGTCATCGCCACTGAGCCAGTTCGCCTGGACAAGCTCTCCTATTGGCACGATGGACATCCTGTGTTCCCATTTTGTCATCGTTATTGATTTTTATATTCTTTGTTCGAAACAGAAACATTTTCATTTTGGAACTCTGAGAGAACAGAACGACATCCACTTAATGTCAGTGAACGGCCTCAGGAAGATAGTATCACAGAACTACTTCTGAAGTCTCTTCGCTTGTGTACCGGTTAAGCTCGGTGAGCGTTGCACATTTTAGATGCCCTGTTAAGAGTGTTTGTCAAATCGCAGTCACACCAAAAATGCGCTTTCCAAAGAGCGAAATTAAGCGACAAGGTGACTACAAAAGTGCGTGTGTAGCCAGGATGAACTTAACTGAGACTATAAATTCGGTATGTGTGAGAACCTGGTTTAATCACGGGTGCATGAAACAACTTTGGTGGCATTTTCTCGGAGCTTATTCTTTAAATTGGGTTTCATTAAGGAGGGGAAATCAGTTGCTCTTTGTGACATCTGCAGGATCTCAGTGGTACTGGCGCGCACTCTTCAGTGTCCGCTGTCCCAGAGGCTCCGGGCCGCTTGTGCGCACCGCTCATTCTTCCTCTCGTCGCTGGCTGATTCCTGCTGGGGGCTGATTCCTGCTGGGGGCTGATTCCTGCTGGGGGCTGTTTCGCCGGAGCTTGCCGTGTGCTGTGAGACACAAAATCACGTTCAGGAACCCGTGGCATCACCAGCAGCAGCAGCAGCCGTAGGCCATTGTGTGACAATTTCCCAAAATGCCACATAACAAAAAAATTGCCTTCCACAATTTGGCATTTGGTTGGAAGTGAGTGATGCACACTGCACTGTGAACCCCCAAAACCCGAGCTCGATTCCCAGTCACAGCCAACATTGATGGTGGGAAGTTATATTCTGAGCTGTTCCTCAACCCCTCCTACCCACCATCCTGTGCCGACGAGCGTGGGGGGAAGTAGGGTTAAACAATCTTCCCGTGAATGATATTCCTTGAAGGAGACCTGTATCCAGCAGAGAACTGTGTTTATTGTTCATGGGGGTGGGTCAGCTCACCGCACCGCACAGCCGATTAGGTGGTTATGTAAGGGACGAAAAAGTTCAATATACATACACACAGCATACACACACACAACATACACACACACACACAGCATACACACACACAGCATACACACAGCATACATACAGCATGCATACACACAGCATACACACAGCATACACACAGCATACACACAGCATACATACACACATCATACACACACACTGCATACACACAGCTTCACACAGCATACACACAGCATACACACAGCATACACACAGCATACACACAGCATACACACAGCATACATACAGCATACACACACACAGCATACACACAGCATACACACAGCATACACACAGCATACATACAGCATACACACACACAGCATACACACAGCATACATACAGCATACACACACACAGCATACACACATCATACACACAGCATACACACAGCATACACACATCATACACACAGCATACACACAGCATACACACACACAGCATACACACAGCATACACACAGCATACACACAGCATACACACAGCATACACACAGCATACACACAGCATACACACACACAGCATACACACAGCATACACACAGCATACACACATCATACACACAGCATACACACAGCATACACACAGCATACACACAGCATACACACAGCATACACACAGCATACACACACACGTGTATAGTCGACTCTGCCTTAGTGACGCATCTTGCTCGGCAATTGACAGGCTCTTTTCCGAGGACCGCGCGTTTCTTCCCCCACGGTGCCCCCACCCCCGCTGCTGCTGCTGCTTCTCGTGCCGCTGCTGCTGCTGCTGCTTCTCGTGCCGCTTCTGCTGCTGCTGCTTCTCGTGCCGCTGCTGCTGCTGCTGCTGCTGCTTCTCGTGCCGCTTCTGCTGCTGCTGCTTCTCGTGCCGCTGCTGCTGCTGCTTCTCGTGCCGCTGCTGCTGCTTCTCGTGCCGCTTCTGCTGCTTCTTGTGCTGCTGCTTCTCGTGCCGCTGCTGCTTCTCGTGCCGCTGCTGCTTCTCGTGCCGCTGCTGCTTCTCGTGCCGCTGCTGCTTCTCGTGCCGCTGCTGCTTCTCGTGCCGCTGCTGCTTCTCGTGCCGCTGCTGCTTCTCGTGCCGCTGCTGCTTCTCGTGCCGCTGCTGCTTCTCGTGCCGCTGCTGCTTCTCGTGCCGCTGCTGCTTCTCGTGCCGCTGCTGCTTCTCGTGCCGCTGCTGCTTCTCGTGCCGCTGCTGCCGCTGCTGCTTCTCGCGCCGCGACGCTCCACGGCGTCTCCTCGTGCAGGGAACGCCGCCGGCGTCTTTGTGCCTTCTAATTGCGGGATTGTAACCAGTACGAGTTTGCACCTAGAAGTCGTAGTCGTGTTAATGTATACGTGTTAGTGCACTTACACGCTGGTATATTCCCCCCTGCGTTTTCGCATGCGTGAATGAGATTTTATGTTTCGAATAATTAAGCGGTTTTCAAATGGGTTGGCTCTTTTGTTCTGGAAGAACAGAAGTTGTACAAAGAACCACTTGATGCTGAATTATATTTTACAACGAGGTGCATACATATTTCACACGGCCATCTCATTCTTCACAGAGTTTTCTGACCAAACACCTATGGGGAATTAAAAAATAAAAATTACCCCGGGCCAGTTCAATGTATCGAGCTGTCGGTGAAGGACGTGAAACACGAGACGTCGGTTCGCCTCGACATTCAAAGGGAAGCATCCCTCGGAGTGCTCCTCTACCCACTCCCCCCCTCAGTTTCCAGTGAGCAACCAAACTCCATTTACCACCATTCTCACATCCCAAGCAGCAGCAGCAGCGGCCTGCCAGGGCCAGTCCCTGCTTAGCTTCCTGAGCTCCAATGATGTCCGCATCGAGAAGATGAGCACCACGATGGTTTTAATCATAATTGTTACGTAAATGTATTCTTGATAAAAAAAAAACGACTCCATGAAATTAGGTAATATATATGCAGGTATATGTCTTGAAATGATTTGGAAGCACAATGTAAAGTGTATGCAGTGATTTATTTTTAATTAACATAGTAATTATCCTCATTACCCAGACTTGTACACGCTTGTGTTAATCATTGACATGTTAGCATATTGAATTTTAGATTATTTACTCTTTTTATTTAGAAAATCCCATCACTGAGCCTGAATTATCCTTGCTTAATGAAACCACAGAAGCCTTGGCAATCAAAATGTTGAAGTGGTTGTGCGTTTGTTCTCTTAACTAAGCTCTTGCGTGCTAAGTGCGGTGTTTTGGGCTGAGCTCAGCATGTTGAGTGTTTCTTCTTGTTAGCTTTTGGCATGCACCACAGCAGACATCTTCACCACCACTACAGACACCTCACCACCACTACAAACACCTCACCACCACTACAGACACCTCACCACCACTACAGACACCTCACCACCACTACAGACACCTCACCACCACTACAGACATCCTCACCACCACTACAGACATCCTCACCACCACTACAGACATCCTCACCACCACTACAGACATCCTCACCACCACTACAGACACCTCACCACCACTACAGACATCCTCACCACCACTACAGACACCTCACCACCACTACAAACACCTCACCACCACTACAGACACCTCACCACCACTACAGACATCCTCACCACCACTACAAACACCTCACCACCACTACAGACACCTCACCACCACTACATACATCCTCACCACCACTACAGACATCCTCACCACCACTACAGACATCCTCACCACCACTACAGACACATCACCACCACTACAGACATCCTCACCACCACTACAGACACCTCACCACCACTACAGACACCTCACCACCACTACAGACATCCTCACCACCACTACAGACACCTCACCACCACTACAGACATCCTCACCACCACTACAGACATCCTCACCACCACTACATACATCCTCACCACCACTACAGACATCCTCACCACCACTACATACATCCTCACCACCACTACAAACACCTCACCACCACTACAGACACCTCACCACCACTACAGACATCCTCACCACCACTACAGACATCCTCACCACCACTACAGACATCCTCACCACCACTACAAACACCTCACCACCACTACAGACACCTCGCCACCACTACAGACATCCTCACCACCACTACAGACATCCTCACCACCACTACAGACATCCTCACCACCACTACAGACATCCTCACCACCACTACAGACACCTCACCACCACTACAGACATCCTCACCACCACTACAGACATCCTCACCACCACTACAGACACCTCACCACCACTACAGACATCCTCACCACCACTACAGACATCCTCACCACCACTACATACATCCTCACCACCACTACAGACATCCTCACCACCACTACAGACATCCTCACCACCACTACAAACACCTCACCACCACTACAGACACCTCACCACCACTACAGACATCCTCACCACCACTACAAACACCTCACCACCACTACAGACACCTCACCACCACTACATACATCCTCACCACCACTACAGACATCCTCACCACCACTACAGACACCTCACCACCACTATAGACACCTCACCACCACTACAGACATCCTCACCACCACTACAGACACCTCACCACCACTACAGACATCCTCACCACCACTACAGACATCCTCACCACCACTACAGACATCCTCACCACCACTACATACATCCTCACCACCACTACAGACATCCTCACCACCACTACAAACACCTCACCACCACTACAGACATCCTCACCACCACTACAGACACCTCACCACCACTACAGACACCTCACCACCACTACAGACATCCTCACCACCACTGCAAACACCTCACCACCACTACAGACACCTCACCACCACTACAGACATCCTCACCACTACTGTGGGCATCTTCAGGAGGTGAGTTGAATTGAATGGATGAAGATGCTCACAGTAGTACATGGTAAAAGCTTGCGAGAAGAAATGCTCAACGCAGACTGGAATGCCACGCTTGGATTACAAGCGGCCACGAGAATAGGCCCCTTCAAACGCGACCGTTTGATTGAGATACGAGAACCAAAACGTACATCTTTAGTCAAACGTTCGCACTTGTGCTCGCAATGCCTTTAAACATCGTACTCTCGTAACCTCGGTGTGCATTATGAACGTTTTACAAATTGATCAAACTGATTTTGCCTGCTTTGGTGGCTTGTCTCGTCATTATCTGCATCAGCTGATGGGGGCAGCTCGTGTATTTAAGTCGGCGAGCTCGTTGTTCCACAGTGTTGAGTTTGAATCCTCGTCATGGTCAACTCGGTTCCAGCATCGTCATCGTCGTTGCCATCATCATCGTCGTCGTGATTATCATCATCATCATGATCGCAAACGTCATCATTCACCTTCATTCATTCTATGGTTTATAAATGAGCAGAATCTGTTTAAGATTCTACTTTTTGGGGAAAATCAACGTCGGTTCGTATGTCCAGCAGGCTGGGCCCTGCCTTAACAACGTGTAATTTCCACCACTTGGCCCGTTACCACCAAACGAGATGAGCAACATCCAATGCTCCTTAATGTTTAGATACTTTTTCATTTTTTTTATTGCATTAGGATAATCACGTGTTATTGATAATGATATAAGTAATTGTAATTTTATACAAGTACAGTACGAGTAATGTGTGTTATCTTTAAATATTGTTAAGTCAATGCCTCTAATGTTGGCAAACGCAACACTGGTGGCATGAGACTGTGAATCTGTAATGTCGGAGTGAGCTGCTTCAGCTGCGAGCCCGATGGTCGCAACACGTGGCTGGAGCTGAGATCAGTGGTGATCGAGAGCACGCTGCCTTGTCGCTGCTGACAGTAAAGGAATGCAGTGAGCTCATCGTGACGACATCGATACACGCGGCTGATAGGGCCGTGGCGGTAGCGGTCGAGTGTGCAGGCGGTGCAGCTGCACAGGGGCACACGGCCCGAGGTTGTCCGGGTGGCCAGACTGCAAAGAGGGGGGGGCGGGGGTCCCTTGTAACTCGAGTCCTTCCACCAGGGCCCATGCCAAGCGGGCTGAGCCACTGGGTAAGGGCATCGTTGTGGTATCCACGTCCTAAGGGGAAGAATCGTTGCCCATCAAACCAAAACGTTCCCAGTCGTTGCCTTCAAATGTCTCCACCGCCAATCCTCTACCTCCTTCCACCCGGCTTGAAGTTCGGCTTGAAGTTCGACGCGCACGGTGGCGTGAGCTCGTCTGTGGGTTGTGTGTGGTGGGGTAAAGCGTGGCGATACTCACCACCATTTTTTCAACGTTGGGGGGGGGGAAATTTCAGTTCTACGGTGAATCGCAGTGGGGCGAGGGAGCTGAAGAGAGGCGCGGGGAGCAGTGGGGGAGCAGTGGGGGAGCAGTGTGGTTCACAGAGAGCAGTGTGGTTCACACGGAGAGCAGCAGTGTGGTGCACGGCTTGATTCTGGTTGTTAGTGAGCGGGCGAGATGAATGCTTTGGGCTAATGGAAGTGTGAGGCTGTGCATTATTCATGATGTTGTTATAAAATAAGTGTGACGACCGCAGGCCCTCTAGTGGCACGTGCATCTGTCTCCTGCAAGCGGTTCTTTAAAAAATTAACGGGTTTAGATTTGGCTGAGATGTGTTAAGTTGCCTCTATAATTGCTTTTGTATCGAGTGGAGGCAGTTTTGTTTGCGAGTCGGGTTTAAGAAAACTGCAACAATCAATGTATCCGGCTGTAAGCGTGCTTATTTACTGTATTTAAATAAAATGTCATTGAATAATTGCACGTGTGTGTTTATTTTTTAATGCAGTAATTATAACTTATTTTCCCAGGCATGCATTGCCTCGGATGAGTAGACATTTGAGTATGAAGGTTAAATGCGACAAGTCAGGATACGCAAGCTCCTTACTGAACAGGACGCGTCTTCCGAAAGCCAGCGAGGAAATAAAACATTTCCCCACCGTCGTAAATGCGATTAATATGGCACAGAACCCGTCAAGGGAAAAGGAACTTAGTCGACATTTACATAGTCATCATCAGCCACGAGGAATCCACTGCTGGATGAAGTCATCCCCAAGCCGTCGCCATCTCTCACCATTCTGCGATGTAACAATGTACACGAGAGTGATTATCCATCGCTCCATCTCCTCGCTGGCCGGCTACTCGGAGGCGTTCCATTCCTTGGCTGCCACTCCCGTCCATTCAATGTGTACAGCCCAACTTGCAAACCTGCCCCAGAGCCCACCACATCCCAGATATCGGTCTGCGGGTTCCCTTGCGGATACCCACGTGAATTGTCAATTGCAGGGCTTAGGGAGAGATGGGGTCACACCGCCTAGTTGTGGTTGGAAGCTGTTGTGTACTGCTTGCAGGTGTGTTAATTACTCGATAATTACTTCGATGACGATTTCCATCGCCGAGTAATTTTGTGTGCAGGAATACACTGGAATAGCTCTGGGTGGGGGGTGGGGGGAGAAGCTGCAACTGCGAGAGGTGAACACTCATACTCTGCCCTCTTCACCTGTCACAAACCTGCTTGCTGTACTGCCTCGCACAGAATATCTCTGCGTGACCTTACAACCCCCATCTTCCAGACGCTGGCATTTGCCCGTGCGTTCCCACACCTCGCTTCAAGTGCCGGCTCGACAAACAACGTCCAGCAGCTCGCTCAGACCGCCGTTATACAGAGCGGCAGGCAACACAGAGACCAAAGAATGTCCAAGATTAAAAGACTTCGCTTGAGGGGTCCACAACCACTCAGTCGGATATTGGGGTGTCACCTGGTGGCCAGGAAGGAAGGGAAGGCCCGAAAGCCCGATTTTGGGATTTCCCAAGTGATGATCGTGGAGGTTCGGTGTCAATTGCGCAACAGCTGTTGGATCTGGAAGAAGGATGGGGGTGTGGTGGCATTGGCCAATCACCTTGAGCTCCAAGATCAAGATGTCATTGTGGCCAGAGTCGTTGGTGCCACCACCGCACCGTCGCTCTGTGCCCTCCACCAAATCCCCACGGTCACCGGACCCAGATAAACCATCCCCGCTGTTGCCTCAGTAACCGTCCCTCCTCCAATCTTGCACACGTCAGACTGAGCGCAACTTTAAATATATATATATATAACTCTGAATCTCCTAAACCAGGGGTCCTCAAACTACGGCCCGCGGGCCACATGCGGCCCGCTGAGGACATTTATCCGGCCCATGGTCACTAATTGGGCTGCGCTTGTGAGCACTAATTGGGCTGCGCTGGTGAGCACTAATTGGGCTGCGCTGGTGAGCACTCATTGAGCTGCGGCGGTGGGCACTCATTGTGCCCACCGCACTGCGATCTGTGAACAAAACTGCAGGTGTAATTAACTTTTTAATGTGACCCGCACCACTGTGAGCCTGGGGTAAAAGCGGAGTTCCCCCAATCAGACTGCATTGATGGGCAGTGCAGTCTGTATGTCTCTGTGTGGGCAAAGTTATTGCTGGTATATTGTTTTTGTAGCGCTGTATATATATTGGTATTTTACTAATAGCAATTTTGACTCCCTAGGAAACAATGATGTCAAGAAAGAGAAAAATTGACTCGGAGTGTAGGATATTCAAATAACAGTGGACTTATGATTACTTTTTCATGCAGCACAAGGAAAGAGCTGTGTGTCTGATATGCCAGAATATAGTGTCTGTGTTCAAAGAATACAATTTACGTCGACACTATGAAACTCAACATAAAGATAAATATGATTGTTTGGTCGGAGAAGTGAGAAAAGATGAAATATTAAAACTGAAAAATACATTAACAACTCAGCAAAATACTTTTGTGAAGCAGAAGCAGCTAAATATTTCATCACTGCGAGCAAGTTTGCAAGTTGCCAAGCAAATAGCGTGCACTGGCAGACCATTCGTGGAGGGAGAAATTGTTAAAGAATGCCTTCTTTCTGTTGCCAAAGAGATGTGTCCAGAGAAGGCCGATTTATTTAGTACAGTGAGTCTTTCAGGACCTACAATTACACGGAGGATTGAAGAAATGGGAGACAATTTGCATCAGCATTTGCAAAACTCCACAAAAAAACTTTCCTATTTTTCCTTGGCACTCGACGAAAGCAATGATGTTCGTGATTCTGCACAACTTCTAATTTTTATTCGTGGGACGAATGACTATTTCAAAGTCACAGAAGAGCTTGCTACACTGCAAAGCATCAAAGGAACAACTACAGGAGAGGATATCTATGAAAAGGTTTGCCAAACTGTGAATGGTTTGGAGCTGAAGTGGGCTAAACTAGCCAGCGTGACAACTGATGGTGCTCCTAACATGGTGGGGTCTAAGAAAGGAGTAATTTCTCGCATTAACCAAGAGATGGACAAACATAACCATTCTCATCCAATAGCCATACACTGCCTCATCCACCAACAAGCGCTGTGTAGTAAATCACTGAAGTGGGACTCTGTTATGAAAATTGTGGTATCTTGTGTTAACTTCATTAGAGCTCATGCACTAAACCACAGACAATTTCAGGAATTTGTCTGAGCTAAATGTTGACTATGAAGATGTTCTGTACCACACAGAAGTCCGTTGGCTGAGTCGAGGGAGAGTTTTGAAACGTTTCTATGACTTACTTCCACAGATTACAGCTTTTCTGCTTTCAAAAAACAAAGAAGTACCAGAGCTCAATGATGCAGAATGGAAATGGCACCTTGCCTTTCTGACAGATGTAACAGAGCTACTCAACAGTTTCAATGTGCAACTTCAAGGAAAGGGGAAGCTCATCTGTGATATGCAATCACATGTCAAAGCATTTGAAGTAAAATTAGGCCTCCTCATCAAACAAGTGAAGGAGGAAAACTTCTGCCATCTCCCCACAACTCAAAATCTATTAGCGGAAAAACCATTGGTTGCTTTCCCAAACAAAACATGTGTGGATTCACTGGAAAAATTGCAAAAGGAGTTCCAATTTAGATTTAAAGAGCTTCATCTCCATGAACAGGACATACAGCTTTTCCGTAACCCATTTTCTATTGACATTGAAAATGTGGATACAATTTACCAAATGGAACTGGCTGAACTGCAGAATTGTGACTCTCTGAAAGACGCATTCAAGTCAAGCAGCCTTCATAATTTCTATGCATCTCTCCCCTCTGAGACATATCCTCATCTCAGGAACCATGCACTCAAAATGGCAACCATCTTTAGCAGCACTTATGTCTGTGAACAGACTTTTTCCAGAATGAAACATTTGAAATCTCCAACCAGATCTAGACTAACGGATGCACACTTGCATCACTTGTTACGACTAGCAGTGACAAATATGGAACCGGACATTGACCATCTCATTAGCCAAAAGCAGGCCCATAGTTCCCATTGAAATCCTGGCAAGTTTGTTGATTTCACTTTACTTGTTCTTCATTTTAAATATTGTATTTTTCCCGTTTTGTTTCTTCACTTCAAAATAAGATATATGCAGTGCCCTCCAACGGTCTGAGGGACAGTGAACTGGCCCCCTGTTTAAAAAGTTTGAGGACCCCTGTCCTAAACGATCGCTTGCTGCTGACGCCTGTGATGTAGGTTCAGGAACCCACTTCCTCGCAACTGCCGTTGGTTTCGTGAATGTAAATCTCGCTAAGGTTGCGTTGTCCAGCCTCAAAAGTCCCTGAAAACTGCCAAACGCTGCCATGCCCCCTCCCCCAGCCTGAGCTCGCAGGTCTGCGTCATCCGCACGCTCAGAGTCTCTTGGGTGCGAATGATTCATTGTGATTCCTGGGAGTTGTCTGCACGGTTTTAATGAACACCGCTGAGCACAAACATCGAACAAGGTGGGATACAATCATCGGTCGGCCAAAGCACCAGCCCTCAAAATAATTCGCTCCTGCAACATTGCAGTGTGGATGTGTGTCGCGGCGTCTAAACGCGACTGTGTCTCAAACTGTGGGCATATGTATGGGCATCAAATAAGATGCACAACTATGTCAATCAGGAGAATGTAAATCAAATATGATGCAATGTGTCGGGACAACTGGAGGGTAATGGCACGACCAGGTGCATTATTTTATCCGGCAGCGGAGAAAGAATGGCTGGAGGCCGGGGGTAGTGGCCGCGGCATCTTTTTCAGGTAAAAAATCTCAACATTCACGTCAGTCACACTGGGGCCCTGAAAATAAAAAAAACGTAAGTAAATTAAACTATTTTGTTTGTTATTTACCAAGTATGGCCCACTGAGCTGCATTTCTCTTTTTTAGAAGCGACTTGGCTATGACAAATGATAGTGCAACGAAGTGGCTTATCATATGGAAATGTAAAGCAAGTTTCGTTTGAGCAGGAAGTAATTTTGCATTAAGTAAACTAACATTTTTATTTTGCCAGATAAGGCCCATTGGAGCTGTAAAGCTCTTTTTCAGAAGCGACCTGGCCACATTTATTAGCTCAACGAAGTGGCTTATCGTGTGGGAATGTATAGCAGCCAAATACTTAACTCGTGTTTTTAAATATGGAGTGAAAACCAGAGGACCCGGAAAAAAAATCCATGCGACCAAGGGGAAAACATGCAAACTCCAAATATACAGGCGTCACCGTCGTATCGAACCCACGACCTCCTGTATACCAAGCGAGGTAGTTAACGTCTCACCACCCAAGATGACGTTTCAGGCAATTTGCCCTTTTTCATTCTATATGAAAGTATGTTTGTTTCTCCCTTCAGGCCGCCCGGGTGTTCTTGACGAGCGGGTTGAGTCTTGTAGTGGTTGTCTGTGGTTGTGCACCACTGCCAAGCAGCAGCAGCACCGTGTAGAGGAAGCTACCGTGGGGCGCTGCTCACGCCGATAAATATACAACACACGTGTGGCCGAGGAAAGCCAGCAGTTATCATCATTATCATCATATTCGTAATTAATTTCACAGCTAATTTGAAAAACAAATTTAACCGCAACCGCGGTCGTAAAAGTGCTCGTAATTGCTGACTTTAACAGATGCTAAAAGCGCCTCTCACAAATGTAGGGGGGGGGGAGGGTGATTTAGGACGGGTTGTTGTGTGGTTGATGTTCATCGCTGCTCCGTCAGTGTTGGCTGTGCTTAATAAAAATGGCGAAATCACATTTTGTATTCATTATTTTCGTTCCAGCTCATTGCTTTGTCACGCATTTGAATTTGATTCAAAGAACTGGGCGTGTAATGTGCTTGTGTTTTCTTCAATGTTTTATTTAACCTTGTTAAAAACAAGGTAAAACATGGGTTGTCGATTCCACGCGTGTGTACGGCAGTGATTATCTCAAATTCATCTGCCAGTCATCTCAGTCGACCTCCTATCAGCGAGCCTTTGACACTCCACGTGGCCTCGGAGTGCACCTAGCCTGGCACAAGCGCCGTGGTGACGTCACCGCCGCTTCGTGGCGATTGGCGGGTATTGTTGTCGTCTTCTATTCAGACACCTTGAGACAGTGGTGGAAATCCCACATTCCTCTGGCAGAGGAAAGTAAGTCCACGCGACAACCACTGATGACTTTCCCGCAAGGGTGGCGACTCTTTTTAATGAGCCCCAAGGGGATGATTTGGCAGAGTTGTCCCCAACTGGAATTTGAACTCGCAACCCTCTCGATGTGCGTCATGCAAGTGAAAGCATTGCGCCAGCTGGCACAGAGCATCATTGCCTGGCTTCATTGCTACAATTGAACGCGTAGGTGTTTGCATACATTTTTTGGGGGGTTAGGTTACGTGAGTTGAAGTACAATTACCACAACTAAATTTTTGCAATTAGATACAAATTTTGTCGCGAGAATTGGTCTTCATTTTGCCGGTTAGCCGAATCAAAAATAATCTGTGCGATAAACGCTTGTAAACAAGAATATATAATGTGGCTAAAACATGTGGTGGGTTTTAACGACACAGATGTGGCCGGATTTCTACAAATCAAACGCGTATGAGTGATATCTCAACTGGCCCTGGGGTCCCCCTGTTCACAAATCCCTGCACTGACCAAGTGTGCCGAAGCATATCCAAACAATCCCCTTGAAATTACATAGCAGCGGATTGACAAAGGGCTGTAAATTATGATTACATTATTCCAACATTAACATTGGACGCAGGCAGAAAGGGTATAGAGAACAGATGAAACATTAATAAAAATACCACATTATTGGATAAATTAGTTCTGAAAATGCCTTCTCTTTGGTCTTCAGTGTGTACTTTAGAGAACCAATAATCTATCCGTGGAATTTCATGAAATTTTATTTCAAAATTTATTCTGACACAGCCCACGCCACATGCGGGTCCCTCTGGAGTCGAGAATCATCTTCGCATCTCTCGACACGTTTCATTTGGCCACACTGCCTCTTCCCAGAAATTAAACGAATTGAGGGCAGGAAGGGAAAAAATCCGTTGTATTTCACATTGGAGCTTTCAATTGTGCGGTTAAAGGTTGTTCAGGCTTTTAATACATCTACCAAGGTAAAATGTGATATTTTCACAAAATCCTTAATCGTCTGTGAAGTCGGGTTTGAGATGAATTCTTTTATGTGGTCTCTAAGTATGTTAAATCACAGTTCATTAACAAAAGTAGTTTTATTTCTATTGTTTAGTTGTGCTGCACAACTCTCTTGCTTGTTTTCGGGTCATACAGCTTGTTGTTCGGCATGATGTCTGACGTTTCGCTCCATGTACTCGGGCTTTCTTTAGCAACTGAATATGGTTTATATCGTATGATTATTAGGTTATGTTGGTAATTTTCCAATGTAAGATATAGGCCTTGGAATTAATCTGCTATTCAAATGGGGAGCACAGGGGCTTTAAAGTCCACGCTGGGGTGTGGACGTAAAAAACATACATTTACAGGGGAATAAATTAGGCATCTTGCAAAATGTGTCATTTAAAAATACAGTATAACCTTTAGTGATAATGCTTTGATTGGGAGGGCACTGATCTCCCCAATCAATCGTGCAATTAATCAATCGGTGCCCTTTTTAAATCCTTTATATTAAGTTCTCGTGTTTGCTTGCTTGCTTGCGTGCTTGCTTGCTTGCTTAGGACCGTGCAAATCTTTCGGTCGTTTTTTAACCCACTTGCCGTGATCCAATCGAGCTGACATTTTCCACACAGACTCGTTGTGCCAGACAATTATTGTTCGTGAAAAAAAATTCCCAAAATTTTACACTTTTTAGGCAAAAAATAATTATTTTACATATATTCAAATAGAACGCATTCATGGCTTTGGCTGAACGTCAGAGTGTAAGAGCCCAGAGCGTAACCCCTCCACAGGCCGTGGCGGAGTAGCGCAGTTGGTAGCGCCCTTGCTTCCCATGCCAAAGGTCGCGGGATCGATCCCCGCGTCCTCCACAGGCGAATATATTTTTAAATCCTTTATATTAAGTTCGCTGCCACGCATATAAAGGATTTATAGTGAAAAACTTTGTTTTTACGGGTTATACTTATTACCATGACGAGGCCTCTTTGAGGTGGGCTGTCGTGTCATGGTGTTCATTTTGTATCTGCCGAGGGAAAATCGGAGAGATTCTTGTGGAAGGGAGGAACACTTCGCGAATTCACCGCGATGTTTTGTGGCTGGATACGGATCAGCGTAATGATGTGGGACACGTGCCTCGCCGTTGCTCCGCCGACCTTTCAGCAACTTTGAAGTTCGTCCCCCGTCTGATCTGTGGCTTCCCGTGGCGTGGCCGCGTACGTCGCTATTAGAGAGCTCACGCCGTCGCCCCCCCCCATCCCACGTGCTCTTTTTTACTTTCGTCGAGGCAGGAGATGAGACGAGGTGAGCTGTGGAGGCAGATGGGGAAGGTTTACGCAAACAGATAATAACACACACCCAAACACTCCGCACACACACCCAAGATAAAACAGTGATATAAAATAGCAAAACATAAGCGGGCATCCAACAGCGAGGAGAGAAGAGGGTTGATGTCAGATGCACACCCACGTGGGCTGGAGGTGCACTGGACTCGTCGCTGGTCCTGGGGCTGCGTGACATCTGGAATGGGGACGTAGCCGGGCGAGCAATTGGAATAACATCCTCTTCGTGAAATCGCTTGATAGCCAAACGTATAAACCTTAACTGTGACCGGGTGGGGGAAAAGGGTAACCGGAAATTAAGAGGATGTTTAGAATGTGGTATCGGCAGACAGTCAGTTATCAAGACACGTAGGCTTCAGTTTAGCAGGGCAGCCAATTACTTAGACATTCCAGAGTGGAATAGCTAAGGCAGTCGGATATAAAGACCTATACGCAGACCGGTTAAGAATAGGGTACGGGAAAATGCGTAAGGCAATTAGAGATCAACGCATCCAGACAACCAATTAGCAATACATTCGCGCGGTGAAATAGCCTGCCAGCCAGATATAGCGACTCTCACAGCAGCCGTGCCGGGGAGGGGACCGCAGGGCAACGCAACCAAAGACGTCGGCGCAGCAGAGGCGGGTGCGAAAAGCGAGAGAGAGGGAGGAAAAAATCCGAAGGAATAAAAAATTCACAGCGCCGCCGTCCGCGCGCAGCGAGCGGAGTCGTCGCGTGCGCGGAGCGCGGAGCGGACTGGGCGAGACCTCGCTCCGGGTGGACGAGCGGCGAGAGGAGGCAGCGGTGGCGGTGGCGATGGCAGGTGGAGACGCCAGGGATTATCTGGCCCAGCGTCAAATCCCACAGCTCTTCGAGGTGAGCGTTCGCGACTCTGCGGCGCTCTTGCTCATTGTGAGCTGAGCAATTTGCGATCTACTCAGGAAGATCGTCTGTGCCTATCTCTGTCGTTTTCCTTTTAATCTCTGTGGCTACCCCCCCCCCCGCCCCCCTTCTTCGCCAAAGGCATTTTCAGAAGGGGTTTGTGGGTTCGATGCCTCGCTGTTTTACCGAGGGTTGTACAACAACATGCATCTTCCCACAATATCAATGAGCAATACATTTTTGAACTCGGCAATAGTAGTCCGTGTCCTTACGACGGTGCGATTTCCGTGCTGCGTTAACATGTGCTTCTGCATTATTTCCAGGTGTTTTCCTTACTAACGATGCACTCGCTGTCAGGGGGACTCCGCTGGCTGCAAAGCTCCATTCATTAATTCAGTGCCACTGGGGAGCAACTGTATGTACGTGTATGGTTAGCGCTGATTAACAGGTGGGATCGATGCTCAAGGCGCGCTCTGTCTGTGTCACAGTGGGAAGAATGGAAAACGCAGTTTCATATTGGTTTGTATTTTATTCGGGTTATTTATTTATTTAATACGTTAAAGCCTTACCCTCCATCGTGGCTGAGTTGATTGGCGGTAGAAACGAGCGGCTCGCAGCCGGAAGGGTGTGAGTTCAAATCCTGATTGGGGGCGTTGACTCGGCCCATCATCCTTCTGTGGTCGATAAAGTAAGCACCAATTTGCGAGGAAGTGAACAGTGGTCGTCCAATGGACAGACACACCCCCGCCATAGTAATGTTGAATTCCCACCACTGGCTGAGGGTTGTCAATGGGAGATGAGCATCAATGGCTCAATGCTCATTGGGCAGCTGTAAATCTCTGTGGCTTTAACTCCATTGAACACAAGTGCAGTATCTATCTCACTCTTAAAAAAAATTAATATTTCCCACCGTTTAAAATGTAGAGGAAATTACGATTTTAGATTATTTGCATATAATGTAATCAACACGAGGCATCGTAGTTTAGTGCACTGCATGATGATGCCAGTGACCTTAATTTAATTTCTGTCCATGGTTATCATCATCAGCAGAGAAGGACATCTGGTCCGGGGGCCCCTCTGCACCAGCCAGCACTGACCAGCGTGGTGAAGTATGGCCAATAAAACCCCCATGACTGACGGTGCGAGGATCCCTTCCTCCCGTAGTGAATTGACAGGGCTATATAGTACGTTATTCGAATTATTGTGATTGTCCTATGTGACATTTCCACCCATGATCTGGGACTGCCAACGGGAATGAACGAAGCCCAACAACACTATTTTGATCATCATCGTTCATCAACATCACTTTTACCTGATATCTGTGCTCACCTACGAATCGCATCTCGCGATGGAACGACCGCGGCCTCTCTCTCTCAGTAACCCCCCCCCACCGCCCCCCGTGGCCGTGCTCAGAGCATGCTGACGGGTCTCATCCAAGCCCGGCCCGACGACCCCGTGAGCTACCTGGAGAGCTACCTGCGAGGTGCGCGAGAGGCGGGCGGCAGCTCGGCGCAGGGCGGAGCGAGCTCCGGCGGTGGCGGTGGAAGCCCCGGGGCCATCGGCGCCCAGGAGGCCCCGGAGAAGCGCTGCCTGCCCCCGCTGCACGGCAGCCAGGCGCCCAGGAAGCCCTTCCTACGCAACGGCAAGCGGCGCGGTCGTTCGCTTGGACGACGGCGACGATGATGATGAGGCCGTAGCGGGCTCGAGCGACGCGTCATTGCGCTCAGCCTGGAGCTGCTGCGTTGGTAGCAGGTTGCTTCTGGAAAGAAGCTCGTGACTCAGTGGGATTTACCTGGTAAAATAAACGTCGAGATATACATAATCTCTGGTTCTCTCGGTAAAGTCACGTGGGTAGAAAAACTAATAAAATAAAACACGACGTTTCGGTCGCAACACAAGCGGCCGTCTACAGCCAAACTCTTCCTCCCCCCCTCCCGTGCCTATATAAATCCACAACATCAGATCATGTTTCTCACCTGAAGACGGCCGTTTGTGTTGCGACCGAAACGTCGTGCTTTATTTTATTATTATTTCTACCCACGTGACTTTACCGAAAGATCCAGAGAGAATGGATTCCTGCAGTCACGAAAGCTTCAAATCATCGATATCTATATTTGTAGATGATTTTCTTACCTTCCCTATACTTTGCACTCCTATCGTGTTTTTGTATAGCTTGTTGTTGTAACTTTAGGACCGCCCCTACTGGACATCTGTGAAAAAGAGCTTTATAGCTCATCGGATTCCCCCTGCAGTGTAAATACATATTCTGATTCTGATACCAGTGGAAGTTGGTGCCACCCGCCACTTATTACCGCTGGCACTCCGCGGGAAGGGGGTCAAGAGCCAATGATGTAATGGATGGCGACAGGAGGAGGACTTGGGAAAGGAAGAGAGAAGGGAAAGACTGAGAAATAAGAGGAAGAGTAACGGGCAATACCGGGAAAATGGGTGAGGAGAGATGAGGGTGCAAAGGGCCTCCTCGAGCAGCGTCTGTTTCCAGAGTGGGCGGGGCGCGGAGTGGGGCTGGCCACACGGCAGGCGCCTGCTGCGGCAGAGAGATGCGTTTGTCAGTCGGACAGGAGGAAGGACTTCCCACTGGTTCTATGATGATACCTTGGCGTGTGTAGGGGCTGTCAGGAGGAGTTCGAGCTGAGCATGCAGCTGATTAATGCAGGGGATGTGTGTTCAAATCTAGAATTAGGGATGTGTTTTCATCGGTCAGTTTTGACGAAACGAGTCGGGGGACTTAAGACAAAGTGGGGAGAAATATCATGGGAAGTGGCCCGGCTGAGCTGTACGATTCAGTGATGATCTAACAATTATGTGCAGTGGTCCTTGCACGCATTAAAATATATTTTAGATTCTAAACTATGTCTGAAAGAGTGATGACCGACAGTGCATGTGTTTTAAAAGCGATGTCTCACATGGCCTTCATGCTTCAGATGGATTGTAAATCACGCAGCAATGCCAGAGTGCCCTGAGTGTGCGTGCTGCTGCTGTGTTAGCAGTGCCCTCATGCATCGCCAGTGATTCTTGTGATCTTTCTTGAGTTTTCGGCATAATATTATCATAGCAATGTATGACATGTTTTTTTATGCAGCACCCTGGTTGTTTATCTGTATTATTATTGTAAAAATCAAAGCGTTGATGCGATAGGTAGTCATGAGGAAAATAATGATGGGAATAGTGGTGGTGATGGTGGTAACAGCCATGTTTAAAAACTGGTAGTGATGGTGGTGACGATGTGGTGGTGGTGATGGGGATCATGCGTGCGTGATGGTGGCAAGAGTGATGATGTTTAACTCATGATGATGATGACTGTGACGATGGGTCGGTGACACTGGCAATAGTGACAGTTCACGGGAGTGATGGTGGTAACGATGATGATGTCGTGCCTGCTGCGTGATGGTTGATGTCTGTATGTTGAACTTCTTTCGCACCGTACGTCGCCAACCGTGCTAATCGGAGGTGCATGGTGACGAAGCGATGTGGACGACGACGATGATGAAGATGCCGTTCACGCTCTCAGAGCCCCTGATGACGGGGCCGAGTGATGAAGACGATGTACTGATGACGATGCATTGATGACGACGATGTATTGATGACGACGATGTATTGATGACGACGATGTATTGATGACGACGATGTATTGATGACGACGATGTATTGATGACGACGATGTACTGATGACGATGTATTGATGACGATGTGTTGATGACGATGTTTTGATGACGATGTGTTGATGACGATGTGTTGATGATGACGATGTACTGATGACGATGTATTGATGACGATGTATTGATGACGACTACACGGTGCCCCCCCCCCCGCCGCCCCCTCTCAGAGCCCCCCGTGGCCGGGCTGCGCGGCTTCCGGCGGCTGCCCCCCATCCAGCAGCAGTTCTCCATCGAGAGCGACACGGGCCTCACGGAGACGGGCGAACTCTCGCAGGAGCTCGACGTCTTCGAACGCGGCCGCCCGCGCCCCAGGCTCGTCTTCGTCATCGGTGAGGGCGACGCCGCGAGCTCGCAGAGACAACGGGGGCTTCCAATCCGGCTCAGCTGTCCCTCAACTCATGCACCACCACCACCCCCTGTGGTGGTGGTGGTGCATCAGCTGTCCCTCGTAAGTCCTGCGCTCAATTCCCCCCAGGCGAGGCAGTTCTAGGTCACGTGATAACAAGTATTAGTAATATGACATTTAAGATGAATAACAAGAAAGCCACATTTACTACGAAGACTCTTTTTGTTTGCATGTGTGTTGAACCTTCTTTCGCACCGTACGTAGCCAACCGTGCTGATTGGAGGAGCGGGAAATGAGAGATGCAAACGAACTCGGGAACGTACTCACAACAACAACTATTTTGTATCACAACAACAACGACTATTTTGGCACGCTAGTGGCGGTGATGCGCCAGGGCTCCCGTGCCAGGCTAGGTGCTCCTCACGTTTGTGGCGAGAGGCGCCGTGCTCATCTGTAAACAAGAAAGAGCTTTATAGCCCATCGGATTCCTCCATGATAAATACATCTTCTGATTCTAAAGCAGAATCTGAAGTGAGTGGTACAAGAGGCTGTCATGCCATGTCGCTGGCGTCACGAGATTCTGTGTTGCGTGAGCTCCCGGCAGTATAGAGAGACGGGAGGGGTATTACAGCCCAGGCACCAATGAATCGACACAACACAGAGATTCGGGGTAAACATAACAAAGCTCATCATTTTAATTGGCACTACATTCTAATTAGCACTACAGTAATGCAATCATGTTAATTGGAATCATTCTATTAACCTAATTAGATTATGTCGCTTGGCATAATTAGATTATGTAGCTTGTCAAACATGTAATGTTTCTATTCAAGCGTTTAACCCAAACATAACTACAGATTTTGGTATTTAATTATTATTTAATGGACCGGCACCAGCAAAGTTGCAATCCTGGATTGGAGTCCGGGTTAGGTTCGAGTGCAGGGGTGGGTGTCTTTATGGAATCTGATGCCCAGGCCAGTGTCTCAATCCCTGGGTTTGAGCCCCGGTCTGGCACTCGGATAGAATTAATGATTTCCTTCAGACCCGGTTGATCCTTCAAACAAAAAATATATATCATGCAATACTTTGGACAATTTGGCCTTCTGTATAGAACATCAATACGGCACAATAGTACGAACACAGCACGTATGTATGTTGAACTTATTTCGCACCGTACGTAGCCAACCGTGGCTAATCGGAGGTGCAGGGGAAAGACAACAAACTGAACACAAAAAGCAGTTCTAAAGAAATACGTTTTCAATCTATATTTAAAAATGCATAGCTCCAGTGGCTTCCTAACAAGGGAAGGAAGAGCGTTCCAGACGGCCGCAGAAGTGCATCTGAAAGCGCGCGATGCAGTGACATAAAATAAGTCGCCAAATAAATTGAGTGTATATGCGATCGATTATCGATTATCAGATTGATTACTCGGCTAGTCGTATAACGCGACAATAGTCTGGACAACAACACGTCGTCAGCAGCAGGCGTTGGACTTGCGCCATTGTGCTTGTGAGATGACTGCTCTGGCGTGGACCCTCGTGGCGAGACACTCAACCATGAATGTGACATACATCATTCATGAGGAATATATTATCATCGTGAGCATCGTATTTATTTACACGTGCAAATGTCGTGGCCGCCAATTGCGAACCCTCCAGGGCATGCTGTGTAGATTTGTACACTCTCAAGAAGTTTAAATCCATCTGGAGGATGTAAAAACAGGGCAATGTGAGAATGTGAACGATATTACTGCGTTGTATTAAGGTATCTATAGAAGCGCCAGCACATATCAGTTTTTACTGCCAATTGGGCAGACCTTGATATGTTATTGATGTGTTCACTTTCAGATGCCACGACAGAGAAAGCCAAGAATATTAAATATGCCTTAGTTTGGTTTTCTATATTTAATCTCCTGGTTAATTGAAGGATATGAGAACTACAATACAGCTCTGTAAAGCTGGATCGTTAAAATATACGGCCTGTGTTGTTCCCGAGAAATGTATTCTCTAAGCGTTTAAATATCTGAAGATATCCATGTCATTGTCCATGGATTTTTCTGTCCGAATCGAGTTGCTGCAGATAATGATCTGACTGCAACTGCAAATCTTGAGCGGCTGAGTTCCATTATCATGCTATCTGATGGTGGCCTAGCTGATGCTCACTCGTCATACTCAGCGTCTTACTTGTGCACTCAAACTCAAATTCAGGGTGCCGTGGTGGCTAGGAGACGTTAACTTCCTCGCCTGGTATGCAGGAGGACGTGGGTTCGATCCCGACCCTTGACGTCTGCTGCTGTATATTTTGAGTTTGCATTTTCTCCACGTGGTCGCGTGGATTTTTCTCTAGTTCCAGTTTTTCCCTCCAGATTTATAAACATCACGCGTTCAGAGTATTTGGCTGCTATAAATTTCCGCACGATAATCCACTTCGTTGACCTACCAATTGTGGGCAGGTCGCTTCTGAAAAAGAGCTATACAGCTCAGTGGGCCTTACCTGGCAAAATAAATAATTGTTTGGTTCAGTCAAAATGATGTCCTGCTCTAACGAAACCTGGTAACATGCTTGCCAACCATTTTAATGTGCTATGAAGAAGGGCCATTGCCCGAAACGTCGCCTGTAACATATGTTAACTTTTAAGGCCACACTGTTATTCATGAATGCACGCATTGCGTGTTTTGTTGATCCACTTGGACATCCGATGACTTACGACTCCCGTCGCGGCTGCTCGACGTTGATATGTAATCAGAGCGCGGGGCGTGACCACCAGTCCCCCAGGGGAGCACGAGGCCGTCGGCCTGTTTCAATCACCACACACAAATCATCGTCTTGCACGGTCTCATCTTTGTAGAGCCTATTGACATGCGAGTGCAGTTTAGACACGACAGCAGATTACTTGAACTTGTTGTTGTTGTTTAAACTCATTGGCGGACAGGCAATGTGCACATTCCAGCAGCTATCTGCTTGTTCAGAGCTTACTGTTGACCTTTTATATAATTAATATATTTTTAACCTTCATTTGATTAATTTCAGTGGCATCCACAAACACTGGCAGAGCAGTGGAAACTGCCCAGTGTCTTGCCAGCCACCAATCACTTGCTGAATCACGGCGTGACAAAAACAATAACTTACAGTGCCAATCCACTGCTGGATGAAGGCCTCCTCACACCACCGTGAACATGCTTCCCCATGCTCGTCACTACGGGTCTGTGAGGTGCAAGGGCTCGTACCGGATCGGACGCCACTCGCCGCTCTTGTTTGCTGTGGTCAGGAATCGAACTCGGGTCACTGCGTCGTTCATGGCCCAGAATGCCAATGACTGCTCCACTGTCGTCTTCCCGATGGCATCACACGCAAAGTGCTCGCAACACAAATGAACCACAATGCCTCGCTGATCTCGCCAAGGAACATGTGGAGCGATTCCTCAACGAGCATTAAGCCACTGATGCTGCAGCGGTATAATGGGTAGCACACTGACTGGACTTGCAATCCAGAGGTCACGATTTTCACCAAAGCTCTTCTCGGGGAAAGGGAGTGGGGTGGGGGGGGGACACTGAGACAGCTTTTCTGAAATCACTGGGGCTGTCTGGGCCGGACCAGGATGCATGCCGTCTAGCCAAGTGCGCTGTCGAGAACCGGCACGGTTCAAACTGGCAGAGGTGCAACCTACCTTGGAGGCTACTAAGCGCTGAAGAAGGGCCGACGCCTGAAACGTCACCTACTACCGTAAATGTTTTACTTTCAAGGCTACATACGTGGTGTTAGTATTGATGAATGTGGTGAGTTTATTATTATCAGAATATATTTTTATATTCAGCTTTGTTGTAATGACTTGGTTTATTGTTTGTGCTTTTTGTTTTGGTGTAATTTCTTAATTTGTTCATTAATTTAATATTTTGCTTGCTAATCGGGCTTCCATTTGCTTGGTAGTGCTTGTGTATGTGATTTGGTCTATGTACATAATTCTTGTGCAGCATTATGGGGAGCTATGAAAGTAGTATTATTGGTGGTAGCGTCCACTTGTGTGTGTGTGACAATGAGGCTCGTGAAGGACGCTACTGGTCAGTTGGAGGCAGTCGCCCTCCAACAGTAACGAGGGCAGGAGAGTGACGCTCGCAACAACGAGAGGAGCGCCGATGGATACAGTGCAGCAAGTGGGGACAGTCGGCTGCACGGCGTGCGTTTGCCAGTGATCTCAGTCAATCAGCCCATGGCACCTGGGTCTGTCCTGTGATGATCTCCTGCCAGCAGCGAGCCTTCGACACTTCACGTGGGCTCCAGGTGGCGTCACTCATTGGTATCGGTGTTGATGATGACCGCCAGGTGGACCGGGCAGCGGCAAGGGCACGCAGAGCCGCAAGCTGAGCGAGCGCTACGGGCTGCTGTGCGTGTCGCTCGGAGAGGTGCTGCGTCAGCACGTGCTGCAGAGAGCGCCCAGCAACCGCAAGTGGAGGCTCATCGCCCAGATCATATCCAAGGGGGAGCTCGCTCCGCAGGTGACCGGGAGGAGATATCGGAATCGAGATATTCCCAGATTATAATTCTAAAAACAACTCATAATAATGGACCTGTGATTCCATGTTCCTATGGCGAGTACATTCCAATGACAGTCATTGTTTCAATCAGAATCATCCATGTCATTAGCACAAGTTCACGTTAAAGTTTATTTGTTTTACTAAATGAGAACTCAAGAGATAAAGAAGTCTCATTTTCAAGAGTGGCCTGGGTCTTTATGTATGTTGAACTTCTTTCGCACCGTACATATCCAGCCATGCTAATCGGAGGTACGGGTCAACATGATTACAAGAAAATCTAAGCAAAAACAACTAAATGGAAAGTAGTGTAAAAACCACCACATCACAGGAGACATCTAAAATACGACCCCGTGTCGAGGTGGTGACATGTTAATTACCGTGGCCTGATGTACAGGAGGTCGCGAGTTTGACTCTGACCCTGATGCCTGCTGCGTATTTGGAGTTGGTATGTTCTCCCTGTGGTCGTGTGGATTTTACTCCACGTCTCTGGGTTTCCCTCCACATTTAGAAACATGCGTTTAGGGTATTTGGCTGATATGCATTTCTACAGGATATTAAAGCCAATTCGTTGCACAATCATTTGTGACCAGGTCGCTTCTGAAAAAGAGCTATATAACCCAGTGGGCCTTACCTGGTAAAATAAAAACAATTGTTTAGTGAACATAAATTAACATTGTAACAAAAATTCGTGTAAGATGAGTTGCATCGGACAGATGACGTTTGAGACTGTTGGGAGTGCGGTTACGTTACAGGTTCCACGCTCGTTTGGTAACGCCACTCTCGGTCGGTCCCCTTTCCTCTTGGATGGTCCACGACTTTCACCGCTCTGCTGTTCCTTTGGTCGTCCAGGAGACGGCAATTTGGGAACTGAAGCAACACTTCCTGCAGAACCCGGACGCCCCCGGTTTCGTTATCGATGGCTTCCCCCGAGAGATTTCACAAGCTCTGGCCTTTGAGGAGCAGGTGAGTGGCCACCGGCCTCGTGTTTTCTTCATCCCGACGCTCATCAACAACAACAACAACGGTAATGCCATCATGTTCAACAGAAGTGGCATCATTATCATCGTCACAATCATCGTAAGCATCATCATCATCATTTGGAGAAACAATAAATAGCGGGAGCATTTCAAAAATATATATATATATAATTCGTTGGAGCATCATCATAACCATCAGGGGCATCATCGTCATTATTATTAGGGGCATCATAATCAGCATCATCATTATCATAAACTCATCATCAGTAGCTGCAAAAGCAGCATTCATCATCAAGATCATAATTTATTATCACTGAACAGTTGGAAGGTCCCGAATAATATTTGTATGCCTACTTGCGATGTATATGCTCATGTAAACTTAGGAGAACCATATACTTTACAGTTATGGCTAAGTGCACCATTATGGCACTCGCAGAAACTTCAGCGTGACATCGCTGCCTGCCATTTCAATACAATGGATTCAAGTCCTTGGACCCCAGTGTGTATGGCTGCACCGTCTCTTTAATTATCCCTGTGTGTGTGAGTGTGGAGATTCCTCTCTGAAAAACTCTCAGGTCGCATGCAATTGGCAGCAAACTTGCACATTTGGAGCATTTTTCAGTTTCAGACCAACAAAGCAAAATATATCACGTGTTCGTCGATGCATTCTCGTGGCAAGGCCACGATTGAGATTTGGGCGATGATAATGAGAGCTCCGTGAATCCTGAATGTGCCTTCGTCTTGTTCTAAGAGCTGCGGCAAAACTCATCTGTGTTCTATTCCATGAAGTGGTGTTTGTTTGCGGATGGCGACTGCTCATGTTTGCTAGTAATTTATGCATAGAATGCATTAATAGAAATGAAACCATAAAAACCAACATTCACAACGACAGCACGGAGTCTCGCACGACGACCTTCTGCGCAATCCGCCTCTTGCTTCACTATTGACGTTAAAACAACCGACACCGTGATTCTGACCTTCTGTGAGCCGCCCTCTAAGCTGACCCCTTGACCTCCACACCCCCCCCGCCCACCACCCACACGGCACGGCGAGGTGGGAGCCCCGGACGCGGTGATCCTGTTGGCGTGCGCCAGCGAGCGTCTCCGCCAGCGCCTGGGCGAGCGCGCCGACCGGCACGGCCGCCCGGACGACAACCCTCGCGCCGTGGAGCGCCGCCTCGCCACCTTCCGCCAACACACCGTGCCGCTGGTGCAGCACTACCAGGAACGCGGCCTGCTCCTCACCGTGAGCAGGGGAGGCCGGCAAGGGGGGTGGGGGGAGGAGAGATGCCTTGGGGGTGGTGGTGGTTCAGCTTTGTCCATTGCAGTGCATGCCAGTGACTCAAAACTATAAACGCAGAAGGGTGAGCTCGTGATCCTGCCTGCATTCGTGCTCATTAAGAGACTTTACCACGTCGCAAGGAATAGCAATGACTGGTGTGCAGGCAGCAGAGTGGTGGCTGTGATCAGTGCCCACAGCACCTCACGGGGCTGGATTAGGTTTAGTTGCATTTTAAACTATTAACAAATATTTATGTATGTATATATATGTTGAACTTCTTTCGCACAGTACGTAGCCAAACACACTCATCAGAGTTTTACCAGGTAAGGCCCACTGAGCAATATACAGTAGCTCTTTTTCAGAAACCACCTGGCTACATATGATAGCTCAACGAAGTGGCTTATCACGTGAAAATTTATAACAGCCAAATACTGTAAATGCACGTTTTAAAATGTGGAGGGAAAAAACTGGAGGACCCGGAGAAAAATCCACACGACCATGGGGAGAGAGACACGCAAACTCCAAATATACAGTAGGCATCAGGGTCGGGATCAAACCCACGACCTCCTGTACACCAGGCGAGGTAGTTAACATCTCCTAGCCACCGCGGTGTTGCTTGGCATGGGCCCTCATGAATGAAATGGGGCCCTCGTCCCTGCCCAGCCGCCGCCCTTGTCACAGCCCGGCACTTGGGCCCTTCTGGACTGTGGGTTCTGGTGCAGTCGCACCGCCTGCTCGCCCGCTCGCTACGCCGCCGACACACACCACTGCCGCTGCGCATTTACGTTGGCAGTTGACGGTGACCGCGAAAGTCTTTTACATTTTATTCCTAAGAACACTAGGAGGGGATGACGGTCAGTGGGCGAGAAGTAAGGACAGAATGGCATCCAAGGGAGGGAATGTGCTCGAGGGGACGTCTGCCACGGAGATGAAACAATGAAATCAGTTCGTGTGCGGGTGTTAGAATGATTGTTACATCGCAAGATTGTGTGAAGAGATGGCAATGGCTTCCAGCAGTGGATTCATTACCGATGCTGCGGATGATGTGGCTCCACATTTAACGTTTTGTCAGAATTTTCCTTTTTAAAAACCACAGCTCGGATTTTAATGAGCGATAGCTAGCATGAAATGTCTTATTCCAATTAAATATATACCTACATGAACTGAACACGTGGACGTGTGCTATACATTACAAAAACACATATGAAAGAAATATGTAAAACATGTTGGCGAGATTGCCTGCGGAGCCTTGCGGCTTGATGTCGCTGTCATTCAGGCTTAGGTGGAACACGCAAATTGGACCGGAGTCATCGTTAGGACTCGCGCTCTCAGCCGCTTGTGCTGGGCGGATTGCCTGTCTCGTAACGATTTGCTCTGACCTCGGTGCTCTCACCCACCTGCCCCCCACCCCCACGTCTCACCGCGGAAGTTCGACGCCGACCGGGAGGAAGGGGAGCTGTTTGGCGACATCGGCGCAGCGGTGGAATCGCGTCTCTTCTGCAGCACGACTCCTGCGGCCGGTGAGACGCGGCGGCACGTGGCAGCGTCAACGTGGGGAAAGGGGCAGCAACGAAATAGATTTGTTTTTTCTCCGAGACTTTAATTTTTGTTGTTATTTTACAAATGTTATCCCCATTGCGCAATCGGTTGCATGTCTTGGGAACGAGAACCCATTCGCAACTGTCATAGACAGCAGTTGTTTGAGAATGCTCAACGAAAGCAGCTATCACAGAACTACTGCTAAGATCCCTTCAAGCGAGTTCTGGTTCACACAGTAGAGCACAGCCATTTCCCCCCTGTTCTGCCACACAGAGTAATGTTCATCCACGTAGACTTTAGCCAAATTATGTGCAGAACAGAATGTAATAAGATGGGTTTTTTTTGTGCAGTCATCTGTGACCAAGGCAGAGACCATCAACTTATCTCACTTGTGAACCCGGTTTAATCACCAGCATCTCAGCGGTGCCAGCTCAGCACTCTGACCTCTAAGCCGCCCAGCCACCACTGAAGATGATTGATTTTATTCACAAATTACAGAAGACTCAATTGTAATATCTATATTGTACAATGTTTTATTACGTGCTATCACAGAGGATTGAGAATGAAGCACATGTAAATGTATGTTGAACTTCTTTTGCACCGTACGTAGCCAACCGTGAGAATCGGAGGTGCGGGGGAAGGACAACAAACTAAACACAAAAAGCGGTTCTAAAGTAATAATTTTTCAGTCCAGATTTAAAAGTGCATAGCTCCAGTGGCTTCCTAATATCGGAAAGAACAGCGTTCCAGACGGCCGCAGGAGCGCATCTGAAAGCGACGCAGTGACCGTCTTTGTTCGAACTATCACAAGCCTACAAAATAAACGGGCAAGAGTCTGTCCACCTCTGCATAATGTTCAAATAAAATTTAGACCATCAGCCTATGGGGCTGGACCAATGTTTTCCTGTAAAATTTGGTCAAACAGGAAAACCCTGGAGCAGTTGCAAATAAGTCTCATCAGCAGCGCATGGCCTCTTATATTGCTTTTAAGTATTTTATATATATAAAAAAAAATTCAAACGTTTTGGTAAAAACTCTGGAGAAAATTGTATTTAAATTATAAAGAGGGAAACTACCAATTGGTGATGTTTCAAGCTACAGGGACACAGAACAATCTGAGTTGCATTCGCGAATGCTGCTGGGTTAACTGGTGAAACTGACTCCACGCTGTCATTGTGGGTAATACACTTTGAATAAACAAGAGCGTCTGTTGGATGATACAAAAAAGTAAACTATTATTCATTTTACCAGGTAAGTCCCACTGAGCTATAGAGCTCTTTTTCAGGAGCGACCTGGCCACAAAACATAGCTCAATGAAGTGGCGTATCATGTGGAAATGTATAGTAGCCAAATACTCTTCATTCTAAATCTGGAGTGAAAAACCAGAGGACCCGGAGAAATATCCACACGACAACGGAGAGAACATGCAAACTCCACGACCTCCTGTATACCAGGCATGGTAGTTAACATCTCACCACCATGGCGACCCAAAAAGTTATTAACCATTCCGCGCATGAATAAAGGTATTAAGATGTTCAAACACCAACTATACATTCATTACACCGCTGATTAGCACGGTTGGCTACGTACCATGTGAAGGAAGTTCAACATACATACATAGCCATACATTTGTGAATTTTTTCCACAAGTATATATGGTTAATGCAGACTTGATGCCTTGTAACAGATGTCTATTTGGTGTTTGAACATTTTAACACCTGTTTTTATGCGAGAAATGGTAAAGCCTATTATCATTCAATATCTTGATAGTGGCAAAATGGTCCCATAGATAAGTGCCTCTCGGATGCTTACGTGTTTTTTCAAGAAACGCCAGTTTACACCCAATAATGACGAATACAATCATACAAGCCGAGCAATGCCCATTGTTTATGCAGAAAAACACTTTTTTCAGGAGGATCTCGCATTGGGGTGTTTTGGCCGATTCCATTCGTGAGTGTTTTAGGTGGGAAAAATATTGGGCAAAGACAAAGGTGCAGGTCTGCAATGCTTGCTCACGCCACTGCTGCACTTAGAGAGAGTCGTAGAGAGCTCATCTGGGGGATTTTTGGCTCGCTCTTCCCCATTTGGAAGAGGTGGGGGTACCGACCCTTTTCCCCACCACACACGACTTGCCGATCGAATCACTGTGCTGGTGAATCCATTTTATCCACTGGGTGGATGGAGGCAGTGAGTGGGATTTAACAGGCTTGCATTGTCGTTTCAATGGCCGTGCAGGCAGATGGAATCGAACGTCTGGGTTGCAAGTGTAGTGGGCTAACGATCACACCACGGCAGCGTCCCTGGGGGATAACAAAAAAAGGAAGTTCGTTTCCAGGACAAACCAAAAAAAACGTTGCACACTCGCAAAGAAAACCGTGCAGACAGGTGACAAGCTGCTTTGTGTACTGCAGCCTCCTGGCCAATGAATTGTGGCTGGGCAAACTATCACAAGCCTACTGCAAAGAGTTGGATTGCAGGCATTCACCACCATGTTCGAAACCATAATATATTCTGAGCAGCGTGACACTTTCATTTTTTAATAATTCCAGATAAATACGTAATGTCACTGCCGAGACACGTGGGAACAATGTCGGCTCGCTTCTCCTGACGTGTGCCCGGGATTTTGGGCTGTACGCTCCGCACAACCCAAGCACACACACCAGCGAGATGTGCAGTACAGCCGCAAATTGGACATTTCTCATTCTCTGAGAATATAAACCACCTCGGTTCTGAATTTCCATGCAAACAGGGACAGTTTTAGAAGAGAACATTTTTATATTCAGGCCTTCTAAACAACCGAAGTCTAGACGTTAGTAAAGTTATTGAAGGCCGACAGACGATAATAGTAAAATACGTTTTATTATTTATTTCAAAACCTAGAAAGTTACACAACACCGTATATTTAGTTATTACACGCGTAGTGGATTCCACTGAGGCACACACTTGACTTTGGAGGCAACACGTTCATTATAACACCCCAACAGGGTTTCTACATAAACGTACACAGTTACTAGACCCCAACAGGGTAACTACACACACGAGTGAGGTCAGCAACACACTGCCTGACCCACGATGCCGAGCGTAACGACCGATGACCGAAGACTGAAGAGACGTAGCACCGAAGGTTCTATTCCAGCAGACAGCCGCGATTGCTCTAGGGACCTCCCTTTTATGCTCCCAAGCGTGGCCACGCTCCGCCTTCGGCCACGCCCCCCTTCTGGATCTCACCAGAAGGTTCTCGACCCAGCACCACGTGTCCCTCAAGCCACCCTTTGGGCCCCCTCGCTACCCTGTCCCGGTCTCGTGCCATCCCGGGTTCACCCAGACTGTCACGTCCTTACTTGCCCTCTCTCTGACCTTCACTAGAGCCGTGACCCCTAGGGCCCCGCTTCCACGCCATGCCGACTCTGGCACCAGGGAGAGACTCAAGACGCACAGCTCCACTCTGGTGACATTAGCTGTCGCTAAACACCATAGTGACTCCATTTACGTCACTACACACGGAATACAATTATGAGTATCGTGAATGGGGAGAATATAAGGAACAGAATAAATAAGCAGATTAAACATATTCCTCGTATATCTATCGCTACCCATAAAAAAATAATTGCACATCCTCACAGCCACCAGGTCTTCTGGAAGTGCAGCGTTTCAGCATTATTGGATTGGTTAATTTACAACCAATCTTTGCACCGGGTTTGACATACAGTGTCTCATCAGTAGTCAGGCTTGCTGGAAGAATTGCCGGCGAACTTTCCAGATGTGATAGACTCGGGCCCTCTGAGTAAAATCGATGGATCCAGTTCGAAATAAGAATTCGGTCGACTATTGCCATTGCTTTGTATTTGCAAGAAATAAAATTCCGTGAAAAATATGACACGTCTTCCAACGTCATCGTTTTAAAATGTAATGAACAATCGAAGATAGCCGCCATGGCTCGTTGGGTTGCTCGTTGGCGCTGGAGCCCA
Organism: Lampetra fluviatilis; assembly: GCF_964198595.1. Lineage (NCBI taxonomy): Eukaryota > Metazoa > Chordata > Hyperoartia > Petromyzontiformes > Petromyzontidae > Lampetra > Lampetra fluviatilis. The sequence goes on along the minus strand of NC_136323.1, from coordinate 294,226 downwards.
ACAAAATGAACGCGTTTTGCCAACAACATGTGGATTTTGCTTTTAGTCGAAAAGATTGCTGTGCGGTTATGAAACAGAAACTAGAAAGGGTGAACTCGTGATCCTGCCTGCAGTTGTGCTCATTAAGCGACTTTACCGCGTCGCAAGGAATGGCAATGACGGCGTACAGGCAGCAGAACCGTGGCTGTGATCTAAGCCCAGAGCGCCTTTCCTCCCATGGGGCCGGGCTAGGTTTAATTGTGTCAACACATTGTAAACTATAAACTATCCAAAAATAACGATTAAACTTTTTTAGTGTATGTTGAACTTCTTTCGCACCATATGTAGACAAACGAGGAAATCGGAGTTTTACCAGGTAAGGCCCACTGAGCTATGTAGCTTTTTTTCAGAAGCGATCTGGCCACAAATGATAGCTCATATCGCGTGGACATTTATAGCAACTAAATACTCTAAACGCACTTTTTTTTTAAAGTGGGGGGAAAAACCGGAGGACCCGGAGAAATATCCACGCAGCCACGGCGAGAACATGCAAACTCCAAACATATATGCGTCAGGGTCGAGATCGAACCCACGACCTCCTGCGTATCGTCTCAGCAAGACGGCACTGGTGCCATTTCCCACGGCGGGAATTATTCCGCGCGCCCCGGTTAGCAGCGGGGACACAGCGGCAATATATTCGCCACGTGAAAGCGTCAAAAAGCAATAGAGACCGGGGAAACATGAGCAAGGATAAATTGTGCATGTTGCAGTCACTGTTCTCGATTGGCGACGTTAAGTTGTTGTTGTTACATTCTTTACCTACGTGACTTTACCGAAAAAAACAAAGAGTATAAGATAAGATAACAGAAAATAAGCGCAACACATTCGTCAATAATATAACACTGTGGCCTTGAAATATATATAATAGGTGATAGTCCGTATTGCATAGCAAGCTGATAATGGATAAGGCGATTACTGATTCACAATCCTGGCTCCCCCCAAGTGATTCGGTGGACTCTCCTGATTCTTGGTTGTCATTAAATTCAATAACGAACCTTATTTTGTCTTGTTTGTATCTTACACGTTTTTTTTCTATTTACGTACTATATATATATATATTTTTAATTTATTAATCTTTGGACAGTTTTGTCCGTGCCATTAGCAACATGTAATATTAACATTACATTTGCATATGATTTTCATTTGCACGAAATAATGTGTTCTTACACGCACGGTTAAGGTCAAGTTTTGTGAGCATAACTAATTTGCCAATTAATATGTATCGTTACATACCGATTATAGACATCCTCAATTAGCCACCATCAGTCCACTGCTGGATGAATGTCTTCCCAAGCCACCGTCACCGCTCATGATCCTGTGACGTGATAATCCACCCAGCGCCTGCCGAAAATCAGATGGTATATTAATATTGAGGACCTCCCTACACCATCCAGGACATGTGCGGCATTTGACCATGCAGTGCATGGTGTGCGCGAGTTGGTCAAGACGGCACAACAGTGAATGTGCGGCATCACCCACGGCTGGAAATGTGGCGGATAATCATTAAAACTGCATTTTTGGCACCGATCCAAGTACTTATCAAGGCTCATTCTTGCTTAGCATCCGAGATCTGATAATATCAGTGCATTATATTGTGTATACTCGATGTTGGGTGCTCTATAATTGGAATTATTATCTTACTATATGGGAAAAAGTTTTTCTGGCTGGATTCATGTCTGCCAGGCTTGATGGCGTGGCCAAGTGCGCTGTGGTGACGTAAACCCCCCTCCCCCCACCTTCCACCCTGGCCGTGGATCCTGCGCGAATGCTGAGACCATCAAATCACGAAACCTGAGATGCTGATTGACTCACAGCGCAATCTGTGTGAGTCCTTGGGTCTCTTTGTGAATCTGTGGATCTCTGTGGGGATGATTGGTAACCAGGCTGAGACCAATGAACTCTCAACACTAAAGAACCCGGGATAATCACAGGCAGCGGCAGAAACCAGTATTTTAACCTCGGCTCTACGCGTGTTAGCCACCTCCACCAGATCATATATCTGGGTGTCACAGTGGCGAGATGTTAACTACCTCGCCTGGTATACAGGAGGTCGTAGGTTTGATCCCGACCCTGACACCTGTATATTTGGAGTTTACATGTTCTCCCCGTGATCACGTGGATTTTTTTCCGGGTACTCCAATCTTTTTCCTCCACATTTAGAATACACGCCCTTGGATCGCTCTACATTTCCACGTGATAAGCTACTTCGTTGAGCTGTTATAATGTGTGGCCAGCTCGCTTCTGATAAAAGTGCTATAGAGCTCAGTGGGGCCTCACCTGGTTAAAAGAAACGATTCCTTGGGCTTAATTTTAGAACTTTCGTGACTGCAGGAATTATTATTTGTTTCTTTCGGTTAAGTCACGTCTAAAGATAAAATAATAAATTAAATTAAATAATAGAATACGACGTTTCGATTGCAACACAAGCAATCATCATCAGGTATAATGAAATAGCGACATAAAATCTAACCAGATTTTATGTCGCAGGATATAGTTTTCTGGTTAGATTTTATGTCGCTATTTCATTATACCTGATGATGATTGCTTGTGTTGCAATCGAAACGTCGTATTCTATTATTTAATTTAATTTATTATTTTATCTTTAGACGTGACTTAACCGAAAGAAACAAATAATGATTCCTTGGGCCCTTCGGTGAAGTCACGTAGATGGTTCAAACAAAATAACAAAAAACTGCGACGTTTCAATCACACCAAAAGAATATGAATTCCTGCAGTCACGAAAGCTTTAAGTCAAGAAAAAAGAACTGTTCAATGTGTCTCTGTGCTTCTTCACCTGCCTAAATAGAGGACACTGACCTGAACTTTCAGCACAAATCTGGCCTCGACACCAGCGAGCAGGACTTGGCATTTCCTCACGTCTGGCGGTCCTCAGCTGGGGTGAGAATGTTCTCCGCTGCGTTGTCACGCAGCCGAGGAATGCTCGGACGAGCTCGAACCGGCGGTCCTCGTGACGCCAGCGCCGCGGTCATGTCCCCTTTAAGTGGCATCATCTGAGCCAGTGCGTGAGCGCTCTGTACCAAGACTTGCATAGTCACACTCGGGGGACAGGCATGCAGGTGATGTCAGGTCTCATTCCGCGAGTCTGCACGCGTCTAGGAGCAACTGGTTTCTATTCGGTGCGATATGTGCAGTGTTACGTAGACAGGGGTTTCCGAGGTCAGCTCAGCTCAGCAAAGTTCCGCACTTGTGCAATTGTAGACCCATCAAGGCCGTTATCACGGTGGAACCGAGCCATGAGCCATCACACTCTAAACTAGAATCGTCCGGCAATTTATTTTTCTCTAGGGTCGCCATGGTGGCTAGATGTTAACTACCTCGCCTGGTATACAGGAGGTCATGGGTTAAATGCCGACCCTGACACCTGTATATTTAGAATTTGCAAGTAATCCTCGTGGTCTCTGTGGATTTTTCTCCTGGTCCTCCAGTTTTTCCCTCCACATTTAGATCCACGCGTTTCGAGTATTTGGCTGCTGTACATTTCCACATGACAAGCCACTTCGTTGAGCTATCATTTGTGGTCAGGTCGTTTCTGAAAATGAGCCACATAGCCCAGTGGGTATTACCTGATGAAATAAAAAAAATTGTTCGTAGTTAGTTAGGGTCGGCCTCACAGGACAAATGTTCCAGTGACCAACCAACCATGGCCACTGTGCGACATCTGTGGAGGGAAAACATCAACATTCTACAGCACTCATTTCACGTGGAAAGAAAAATGTCCAATGAAAGGGACAAAATTATCTGAAGGAAAAAAACCATCCTGTACTTACTCTCTCCCCATGTTGACACGGGAAAAGTTTTGTTCCTTGTTCTTTCTTGCATAGTGCAGGTGTCTATCCATGGGTTCTTGCCAGTATGCATTGGTTTTGCCGCAATGTCATCTGTTCTGTCTGTACGGGATTGAGTGTTGCCCCCTCACAAGCGCGGGGTTTCTCTTGGTGCTTCGGTTTCCTCCCTAATGTAAACAATCATCAATTGACTGATAACGCCTTCATATATAGAGGACCGCAGAGCTTGGCTGGGTGGGTGGGGGGTAGCGGAATTTGGCCCCGGCCCTCCGCCTGACTGCTGCCTTTCCCGTGGTTTCTGCTCGCACCTCTGGCTCATTCTCTGTCTCTCTCTCGTCCTCTCACAGCGGGCGACTGGCGTGTGCCAATGGCAGGCTTCACATCGCATTTGTTATTGACGTTGTTCTCACTTTGTGATTTCACTTCGCATCGTTTTCGCATTGCTTTTGTGCTTTTCTGCATTTGCGGTGCGTATAGAGAGTACTCATAAAAGGTTATTCAACTGCGATGCACTCGACGTAAGCCTGCCGCAAGTCCTATGATCATTACAACTTTTTGGTCTACGGCACTTATTGACGCACACGCTGTTGGTTGCATGGAAAATAATGAAACCATTCGCGCGACTGCGACAATGACGGTGCTTCCATAGACTCGCAATGCCACCCATTACTCCGGAAAAAATGAGCACATTTTCTAAAGGATTAATTTAAAGAATAACAGCTATTTAATTACAACTTCAAATATTTGAGTTTATATTTTTTAAAAATATTGTGTCCGCAAAAAAAGATTCGTAAAAAATGAAATGGCCAATGCTAATCACGAGACGACAGCGTTGCGTCGAAACGGACCTGTAGGAGAATCGTGGATCATGAACCGTACCATGCATATTGGCAGCCCAAACACATTCTAGCATCGGTCGATAAGATTGTTTCTCAATATTTCAAATTTGTCCGGTTTCAAAGGTGCAGTCTCTGTCATATTTGCTGCGATTGAGGGTAACGGAGGCAGCTCAGCAATTAGGTTTTTAAATCTGTGCAGAGTTTGAATGTTCTCCCATTGTGTGTGGATCTACCCACATACAGCACTCACTTTAGAGTGGCATCATAGGCAAACACACAACAGCCACCATGCTATATTACCAACACTTGGAACATTGTTAGGGATCACGAAAAAAATAATAAAAATAATAATGTGCAACCCTTTTGTCAACCTACCGTTGTATGAAGGCCTCCCCACGCTGTGCAGGATGTGGGTTGTCCCACCATACTTCATCACGCGGCTTGTTGAACGGGGGATCCAGGACTCGTTTTGATATCACTCACCACCTGCGTGCATTGTGACCGGGGCTTATAGCAAATTGCCCTACCCAGGCTGGGAGTTGAACTCAGGTATGCAGGTTCATAGCGAAGGGCACAAACTGCTGCGCCACCGCTCCACCGGAACATTGTTGCTGTGCTTCAAATCGTTTTCAGTTATCAGAATTATGCAAAATGCTGGTTAAAGTATTTGCGATCTAGTTAACCCATATGTATAATTATTCAATAATTATACGTTTCGGAAGATACTCAAGTTGTGGAGGCACTGAAAGAAACCAAAAAACGCAGATCACATTTCGCACGTGTATTGTACGTCAGTTAAAGCAATTGCCAGCTGTTATGATGTTTGATTAGATATTGATGCTGGATAATTCATTTATGAAACGTGACCATCACGACAGAAACGTTGCGACTCGAGGTCTCACGAACCAAATTCCTCCGGCTGTCAACTTCACCCCCCACCCCCCACCCCCACCCCCACCCTCACATATGTAGCCAAGGCACCAGCAACCGTTGTGTGGTCCGGTTTTTTGTTTTTAAAAAGTTTCCTCCACCTGAGATGCGGCTGGTTTCTTCAGGCCGTGCCGCTATGCACGTGCCACCAAGAAAGCTCGCAAACTATTCCGCTGTGACCAAGCAGGGAACCGAACGAGACTCTGACACCAAATGACCCCCCCCCCCCCCCCCGTTAGCATTCCACGGGACTGCCACTGCCAGGGACAACTAGATTTTATTTTACAAAGCCAGCACAAGGTGTGCTCGTGGTGGGGGGGGGGGGCGGGGGCGTGGGGGGCATGAAAGAGTGGCTTCAAGAAGGCCGAGCTCACGGGAGACGTGGAGAGACGAGTTTTTGCTGACAGTCTCGTGGGACGTAGGTTTGTGGGTTAAAAAAAATCACTCCTTGGAGCTCGTCCGCTTTGAGGCCAAGACTCGACAATGAGGGGCTCGCTGCTGCTCCGAGTGATCTCACCCCGCGGGGTGCGATTATTTTCTCCGTTGGCGAAGGCTGGTGAGTTTAAACGACTACAACTACAACAACTATAACCCCCGCGGAAATCAATGTCCTGAAATTGTTCAAATTGCAAACGAGCGTAAAAACGCGAGCGGTCAAATGTTTTTTAAGCGGAGTTTTAATAATCTTCTACAAATGTTTTAAACGTTTTCTCGCTTGCTCGCGGTACGGTTGTTTAATTCTGGGAGCGATGATTAAATTTGTGATGTGCTGTAATTGGCTCGACGTTGCGTGCACTGTGGTAGGGCATCTGGAGCTGCTGCATAGTCTGTGGGGTGCTGCTTTGCTCAAAATTGGGCGACAATGCAATTTAAATCTAACGTGGCAGAGACAGGCCAGGGCTTCTCTGGATGACACCTTGCAGTCTCTCGATAGATAACGACGCCGATGAAAGAAAGTCAAAGGATGGTTTAAGTGCACAAGTGATTACCATTAAGAACTCCTAAAGATGCTTGCCATACAGGCTTGCCAAGAAATGCTTATTCATTATTGGGTCTCGTGCGCGATATAATCATACGTCACCACGCCGACCAGTGCCAATTGGTGAATGTGAGGACCATCAACGTGCTGCACTGCCTTCTGCTGCTACAACTTCGCCTCGCAGCGAGCCTACAGCACCTGTTATACCGCGTGGTGGCCGCCCATCCAGGGACGAAATAGGCTAAACCCTGCTTAGCTTTCGAGATCTGACGAGATGGGGTGCATTCCGGGGTGATTTGATTGAGGCAAGATTGACATGTGCCATCCAGAATGTATACACCAGAGGCAAACACCAAGCCAAGAGGCGATCCTGCGGGTCAGTGCGAATGGGGTTAACCGAGACCGAATTGAGTGTTTTGGTGAACATTGTTCACGAGTGAGCAATGCGATGTGCTCACCGGGTGAACACAACCGGGCAATGGAACGGGCGTCAGAGACACTCCGAGTGGATTTATTTTTTAATTGCCTCCTGCTCTGCTGTAACAGCGCTTTCACCCGCACCTCTGATGAGCGCAGTTGGCGACGAAAGACGTTCAACATAAATATACGAGCACCCACCACCACATTTACGAACCTTGCCTACGTGGGTCTCACATTGCGAGTGGTATGTTTCTGTAACTATTTATGGTAAAAGTTATCCTTTGTAATCGGTGCGCTATGAACCTGGCATCCTGAGTTTGAATCCCGGTCAAGGCTAACACACAAACAAATACCCCACGGTTTTTGTTGACAACCCTTTACATTTCATGACCACTACATAACACAGCATTTACATTTTCAGCTTTCCCGCCCAAAGTTTTAAGTGGCACATTTTGAAGACTTGACTCAATTTTATTTACTAATTGTTTTTATTGATACTGCATTGGCCAGTGGCGCATAAGGCATACATTACAAAACAACTCAACACACATCGCCTATACAAGACGTTTCAGGCAATGGCCCTCCACAGCAGAGCCATTACCAAAATAAATGCCTATTATATATTTCTTTTTTCTTTTTGGGGCCACAGTGTTACTGATAAACGAGTTGAGTTTGTGTGACTTGTCAGCTTATTAACAACAGCTCCCAAAAAAACCATGTTCTCGCTTCTAATTGCCGCGTGTAATGCCTTGACACTTAACAATCTGTTCCTCCGCGATGTGCGTAGCTTGCCAGCTTTGAGCACAAACTGCTCAAAGTCTTTGACACAAGCTAAAAAAAATAATGTGGAAATGAATCAAGTGTAGCAATTAGTTTTGTTCTCTCTCTCTTTCGGCCAGTCAGAAGTTTATTGCCCGAGTGAACCCTTTGAGCCGTGCGGATCTTCTTCAAGGGCAACTCGGCCAGTAGAGCAGCAATTCAGCAGAGTTGCGACAGGGGAACGGCAACTTAACGCGGCCTTCCCCCTTCATTGTGAAATCAACGTCATTCAAATCTCGTCTTCTTCTATTCTCGGTAGTCCCTCGTGAGTGACAATGATCGCGGTGGACACCGCGATGCTCCACGAGGCACAAGGGAACGGGACGCTGCCATGGTATGATGGCTCGCATCTTGGCAATCAGAGGTCGCCAGTTCGACCTTCGTCTCTGTCCAGCCAGCAGTATAGATGGGTACGCTACGGTGACTGCTGCACGTCCCATGAGCACGGTTGGATCCGCACGGTGCGAAAGAAGCTCACCATGAATACAGATGGAGTCGTTCGGCAGTTCGCTTGTGGTGGGGTAAAGCGTGGGTACTCCCACATCTTCAAAGACAATCCGACCAGTGTAGAAGAGTAGGCCAAATACTCTCTCGAGGGGCATCTCTGGACATCCCTCGAGTGGAGGCAATTCTTCTGCCAGCAATTTCCAGCAAGCAGTTACGGCGCTGCACCTTTATCTTCATATCTTTATACATGAATGGCAAGAGTGTGTAAAAACTCGCTAGACCCATCATCATCAGGGTTGCTAAAATAAGCACCACCTGCTGGAACTGGATCACTTGATGCAAATAAGTGAACAGTGCCTGTTCAATGGGCAGTGTTGGGAGGGTTTATTTTGAAGGTTTTACTTTATTGATTAAAATAAACGTAGTCCCATATATATTATTCTCAAAGTAACGTATTCTAATTTCTTGATTTATCTGACAATTACTTTATTCAAATGAACGCCTGATGGTTTTGTCGCCGTAACAGCGCCTTGCTGTGACCGTGGTGCTGGTTCACGTGCTCCGCTTGTCCTCACATTCACCCAAGCTGCTGAAATCGCGTTTCCCCACTTGTATTGTTTTTATAATCAATTTAGACGATATATGTTTTAAATCAACGTATTTAGTGACAGATACTAAGTGACAGTAATCTGCTTACACACTGAACATGGATAACATTGCGCAGTGGCTTGCGAATTTCTCCATGAGCCCTGCGAGCCGAAGTTGACTCCGGACTACGACTACCGGCAGACATCTGAGCTGCCCCCAGACCCCCTCCCATTCGCCGCCGACTAGCACTGACCAGCGCGGTGAAGTATGTTCAAACGAGCCCCATGACTCACACGGCGGCGTCGGAAGGCTTCCATTCAACATTGGACTGGCAAAGGCCTATGCATCATTAATAAAGTACTTGTATTATATTACGTAAACGGATGTCACCCATGTAACTGAGGTTAACCAGGTCTTGCCTGTCAAAGTGAGGCTTGTTTAGCATGACAAAGGACCTGACAATGGTCGCATTTCCTTGCATCCCGAGTCAATGCAGCCAGTCTCCATCCCAGCCCCAATCATCAGCATCATCACCATCGCCAGCCATGCTCAATCCACTGCTGCGTGAAGGCATCCCCACTTCTTCGCCATCCTTCACAGATTTAGCGACATTTGTATCCATATACTGTATCTATATTGTCCCTTTTGTAATTCGATTGCAGAAACACGCCATGAATAAAAGCTCGTCTGCCCCACGCTGCTTGTGCAATAGGAGCACATTGCTAGAGCATGATGAGACAGCCAGATCGAGTCTTGCCACAGGCATCTCGAACTGGTGTGAACACCTCAGGGCCAGCAGTTGAGATGTTACCCTCACAAGACTCACCCAGGCATTCTGTCAGTGACGTGGGTTGTGCGAGGTTAGGGCTCTGCCCGGCCATGGTGACTACTGATGAATAATGTCACGCAGGATGACCTGGGTGGCTGAATTCCGTGGGAATGCCTGGGTCAGACATGGCTGGTCTAGCACTGCCCTGAGCATGAAAGAGAATGAGCACAGGTGAGAGGCCGAGAAGTTTGACCTCATAAAGAGCACTGGACCAGTCACAGTCCCCCTAGCCCCCTCTATTACCTCGCAATGCTTCAACGACAAGGTGGCACTCACCCTCTTAGACTTCCCCCAACTACTCGTCCCCGATCTATCCTCTCATCTCACTCTCCTCCCATCCAAACGCTCTACCTCTCTCCTCTCATCTTTCTCTAATCCCTGTCCACCTGCGGGACCAAATATTATTCGATGTTTTTTTGTGCAGTCATTAAAAACTATTCAAACTTTTTTAATTTTACCAGGTAAGGCCCAGTGAGCTGCGTATCTCTTTTTCAGAAGCGACCTGGCAGCAAGTGATAGCTCACCAACGTGGCTTATCACGTGGACATTTGTAGCAGCCAAATATTCCCAACTGTTTCCGGGCATAAAGGGGGCAGGGACCACCAAGTGACTGCACTTTCGAGCCCGTTGTCGTCATCTTAGGAGTCTGCCGGACTTCAAGCACAGAATCGCAGCGGTGGCAGTCGCTGGTGGAACCAAAGGCAGCGCGGGGGGGGGAAGGGGCGGGGGGCGAGATGGAGGCAGAAGCCTCCCTTGAAACCCAACACATTTTTGTTGTTGACATTTACCGTGAAAAACATAAGGTGCTTTTTTACCGTTTATGGTTCTTTATTTTAATCGTTGTTTTTTGCAGTATACTCCTATTTGTATTATTAATGTGGGACCCTTTTTAAAAAAGCTTAAAATTTCAGGATCCCCCCCCCGCCCGTGGAGTCAGCTCAGCGCCCTAACTTCTGGCCCACCCACGGCGACCTCCCGGCACTTGGGCACTGCGCACATCCACACGCACATCCACACGGCATCGCGTCTGCGCCGCTACTCCACTGCTCTCTCTATCGACTGACGACCCTATACGGCGTCAAGAGAGCGCCCTCTACTGAACCAGAAGCCGCTGTGCACTGCTCCTCGAACCAAGCCCTGCTCGCAAGCAGACAAAACTGTTGGCTCAGTCGATTTAAACTTTGATTGTTTATCTTTTTTTTAAACCAGGTTCAAGCCACGTATTTATTTCTTAGTTATTAGGCAGCGTTTGCAAATTACGGCCGTGGCAAAGCATTTCCAGCCTGTGCATTAAAGAGACTGTAGTGATATTGGCGGTCGTCGTGTGGCTCAAAGAGTTGTGATCACGAGCGAGTGCTGAGCTGGCAGCACGAAGATCCTGCATCCCCATCGCCAGTGACGGACTCTCTCTTCACTCCACTGCCAAATGGCAGGTCTGTGGCTCTAAATCCCTCCATCCCATCTTGAGCTTGCTTATTGATTTTACTTTACACACCCCTCCCCTTCCTTCAATTCGTGAAGCAGATTTTTTTTTATTTTTCTTGGCCTCTTTCCCAACAAACATGCAGAACTTCCTTCACTAAGCTTTCATCTCGAAGGAGAAAAAATAATATAATTTTATTTACATTTAGCTATTCATTTAATTTGGCTACATTTCTGAGGACTAAAACTTATTTTGGTTTGATCACCATGCGAGAAAACCTTTATCAGGGCTAATGAGTCGGGGTTGATGAGAGTAAATCGAAGAGACCTCAGAAGTAGCTCTATAATGCCTCCTTCCAGGGTATGTTCTCTAACAATGGTTGATGTGATAGTGTGGCTTTCTGTGAGAGTTCAGAATGGGTGTTTCTCTAATTTCTTGATATGGTGCCCATAACACAATTGGGAGAACAGTTTTATTTTTGAAACATACTGACTTATTTCCACTTTTAGACTAAATCTCCCATGAATTTAGAATTCTACTGGAACAATCCAATCTCAGAATAGAGACAATGATGTAGTTGCTGAAGAAAAACTCTTAAATTGGTGTTTGTTGTAATGTTTGAAGATTATTAACGCCACAAATTATAATATAATTATTGTATATTACGTAAATGGCTGTCACTCAAAACGCTAAGGTCAAGGAACCGGTTGTAGTATTCTATAACATATAACTGAAATCACATCTACGTGTACATGAGAGAGTAACATAACAATGTGGCTAACATTTGTTTTTATCGTCACGTACTCCCTGTGATGGCATATTATTCATAAACAAAACAATAATACAACTGGAACAAAATCTGGAAATTGTGCAAATAAGCATAGCGATATGAGTGCTTGTAATGTATGGAGATACAGAAACCCGTGGATTAGATAACACGCGCAGAATACCATTACTTCATGAAGAACACTGTGCCCGCCCTAGGAGGATTATCTCGTTGCAAGATCATGAGAGATGGTGGCGGCTCGGGAGGCTCTCATCCAGCAGCGGATTAAACATGGCTGATGATGCCGGCAACGATGACGCGGTGCGCTGTTCTGTGCTGTGCAGGGCCCAGCGAGCTGGACTTGAGTCTGATCGGCGATGGCGGTGACTTGCACAGCTCCCCAACCCACAGCGTGCAGCAGGTGAGCCTTCCACAGCTCACCCGACCGGTCGCCACATCTCTTGGTGTGTTTCCCAGCGTTGGCCGCTTTATCTGCTAACTGCTGTCCTGGTAAATCTGTAAGTCGTCCTGGTGCATGAAAGTCTCGTTGCTGTCAGTTGCCCAATAATACAATAATACACCGCTCACGACAATGCATTGAAAACTAAACTAAACCTTTAAATTTACCAGGTAAGGCCTATGGAGCTATATCGCTCTTTTTGCAGAAGCGACCTGGCCACAGGTCGCCACTCTAAACGCATTTTTCTAAATGTGGAGGGGAAACCGGAGGACCCAGAGACAAATCAAAGCGACCGCGGGGAGACATGCAAACTCAGGGTCGAACCCACGACCTCCTGTAGACCAGGCGAGGTAGTTAACATCTCCTAGCCACCGTAATGATGATGAGAGAGAAACACGCAAACTCCAAATATAAATTCTTTGGTTCTTTCGGTAAAGTCACGTATAAAGATAAAATAATAAATTAAATAATAGCATACGACGTTTCGATCGCAACACAAGCATTCATCATCAGGTATAATGAAATAGCGACATAAAATCTAACCAGAAAACTATAGACAGACATATAAGCCGACAGATATCACCAAGATACATAGAGCGAGCAACACAGGTACAGAGAGGGGTGATCGTCTCTGTGGGGTGGCCTTAAATAGACAGAGGGGGGCGGAGGCAAATATACAGCAGCAGGCGTCAGGGTCAGGGTCGAACCCACGTCCTCCTGTAGACCAGGCGAGTTAGTTAACATCTCCTAGTCACCGTGGCGCCCCTAAATGTGCATGTGGCTCTCCCCTCTTCCGATATTGGGAGATATTCTTATTCCCACGATATGTCTTGGTTTGTATGTACATATGTTGAACTTCTTTTGCACCGTACGTAGCCAACCGTGCGAATTGGAGGTGGCAACCCCAGGCGGAACACAGAGTGGAATGTCGAGTCAATGTATCACCTGAATGACCGCAGCACGCCGCTCTCCAGTGGCCTCAGCTATGGGGTGTGCTGGCAGTGCAATTGCACGGGGAGGTGGGGGGGGCGCCTTGCGGGCCAGAGGGACTCGCGCACCAGGCTACTAGGGGGGAGTCGGGCGAGGAGGAGAACGCCATTGCTCTTCCTTGCGCCAGGGCCTCAGCCACTGCCACGACCGTCTCGTAACACTCCGTGCATGTTGCCTCTCCTGCATGTTCCAGAATCGTATCATCCCCTGCCAAACACTTACACAGGCAAACACCCCCCCCCCCCCGCTCGTATAGCCTTTAACAGATTGTAGGGGCAAGTGCTGTTCACGAGCACCTATGAAGGCTGGCACAGCACTCGAGGAAGTGGGTGGCCAGCACCACACTCGACCACCTTTGGCTGAGTCGACCTAGGCGAGGCCCAGGACCGATTCAGATAATCGATAGTCGCCGGGTTCGTAGCGCAGCGCGCTAACCGCTACACCACCGCTCCCCAACACAACACACACGCGCACACACACACGCGCTGTCTGTTTCTCTGTGTGGCGCGCACACGCCCAGCCCACACGTCCTGTTCCACGTGCGGTCACAGAGATTCACATTCCCACACTGCTCAAATTTGCAAAAAAAAAGAGATGGTGACGTCAGCCTGTGCTCGCGAGAGAGGAACGCCCTTAGCCGGAATTCAGTGGCAAGGGGGAAACAGCGAATAAGTTAGAGCACTTGGAGTCGTCGCTGCAGCGGAAAGTGACAGTAGCAGCACATACGTGTTCAGTTGCACGAACGCGTCGCGCGCCAGCTGCAGCAAGCGACCCATCGTCAGTGGCCGGTCAGTATCTGTTGTGCCCTCTGTGCTTTTGGCTGGCCATCGAACAAAGACGGTCACTGCATTGCGCACTTTCAGAGGCGCTTCCGCGACCGTCTGGAATGTTCTTCCGATATTAGGAAGTCACTGAGAGCTATGCACTTTTAAATCGTCTACATTGAAAACGAATTTTTATTAGAACTGCTTCTTTGTGTTCAGTTTGGTAACCTCCCCTCGCACAACCGATTAGCACGGTTTGATACGTACGGTGCAAAAGAGGCTCAACATTCATCCGTACGAATACGAACTTGGTCAGTACTGAAGTGGCTTTTGCAAGCGTTCATCAGTGGAGCTTAGTGCGCTGTTTGATCGTGCAAATACAACTGAGCAAAAAATCATGGTGTTGAGATGGACGTTTCTAATTTAGTCCGACACCAGAGTCGGAGTTGAAGTTTTGAACAAAGAGGCGATTATTGTCGCATGCAGTGCCACCAGAGCCAGAGACGGAGCGCCCACAGGCACGGGTGTGGGCGCTCCGTCATCTCGACTAAACTGGTTTTCAGTCTCTGTCTTGGATTGTCAGCCCAGATGTCTGTCGGGGTTTTATACTGCAGCGTGCTGTATTTAAACACTTTATTGTATCATTCTTATGTTAAATTTGCACTTCAGTCCGTGCCTGGTGCGTGGTTTTTAGTTGTACAAGGCTCTGCAGTGCCAGCCCAATGGAGATTTAGTGATTAACGTTACTCAAACGGCCCCTTTGTTTGACTTCCTTTATGTGGCGCAATCAAGTCATGTGAACGTAAGATGTTTACGTAAGCTAAGACCAACACTAGTTGGTCTAAAAATCCATCAAACAAAAATAAAGTGTTAATTTAAAACAGCTTTCATGTCTTGAGGATGTTTGTTCGGGCAGAATGTTTTTAAATAAACATTTAAATGGCTTCGTGAAATGAGTACATATTACACCCAGCAGAATAGTAATATCATACAATTACATTTCAATAACGGTAATGTGTTTTCTTGGAATCCACATCAGGGTACAGTACTGTATGTATCTATGTGGAGAGTACTAACCCATAGAGAATACTGTAGATTTTAAAGATAACTCAACACATTCGTCAATAACATTCCTGTTTGCAATGAAGAACGCCAAATATTACTGTATGTACTATTTTCTCTGTTTAGGCCACATAGTGTCATTGACTCGTCTTTCCAGTTTGTTTTTGTCAAAAACGCCACTGCCAGCGCAAGCAGTCTCACCAAATGTGTAGATTTTAAAAGGATCAACTAAGTTCGGACCCAATTCAGTAACACACAGTTGTACAATCTTGATCTTAAGTCTACTGTTGATAAGCACCTGCCGTTGGCAATCGATGAAGCAACGCTGTGGAGTTCTCACCAAAACTCGGTCTAAGGGGCGATCGTTAACCCGGCGTGTCTGTCCGCGTGCCGCTCTCCTCCATGCTCTAGGTTCGGCGGGCGTCCTCTGACAGGGGAGGCATGGACTCTTCAGGTACGGCGCCAGCCACCACAGTTCGTTTTGCTGGTTCACTTTCAGAGTTTTTTACGCTTTTCTGCCTTTTAGTGCAAAACACGCGGATCACTGCAGACGTGTACATGCCCCGGGCACAGGGAGGCAGGTGCATGCATGTTGGACTTTTTTTGCACCGTACGTTAGTCAACCGTGCTAATCGGCGGTGTGGGGGAAGCACAGTAGATGAGGACAGCTTTACCTTCTGTCCCCTCCTGGGTGCCCTATGGGTACAGGCGTTCAGCCACATCACCCAGAATGCACCTGGTTCCATCAGATCCCGGAAGCTAAGCAGGTTTGAGGCTGGATAGTGCTTGGATGGGTAACCCCCACCCTGCATAACGCATGTTATAGGCTCCCAGTAAAAACGGAACGTTGATCCAACGTTGCGCATTTACTGGGCTGCAGTGGGACAGCGGTGTGTAGTACAGAACAATCCATCGTGGCGCTGTACTTCAATGCTCTCCCACGTAGATTGAAAACTCATTTTTTAGAACTGCTTTTTGTGTTTAGTTTTCTGTCCTTCCCCACACCTCCGATTAGCACGGTTGGCTACGTACGGTGCCAAAGAAGTTAAACAGACATACATATATGCTCCCCACCATTATCAACCCACACTGACCAGCTTTGTGAAGTATGGTGAAATAACCCTCGACTCGCACAGCTTGGGAAGGCCCTGACCAGCAGTGCGCTTGGTTCATGGATCTCATGTGGTCAAGCATCGCAATAAAATGATCGACTCTACCTGTGCGTGTAAAGGTATCCAAACCAAATACGCAAAGGTGAGAAATATTGCGCAGAGGTGTTTAGGAGTGTATTGATACTGGCCAGTTCCATTGCAGCTGTACAGATAAGCACCTTAAATACGACCAACCCTTCACCTACAAACTGGTGTTGCTGATCAATCACCTCAGGCACTAAGCCAACAAATCCAGAGGTCACAGTTTAATTTATAGTTCATCTCCTGCCTGGTGGTGTAATGATCAGTACACACTGGACTTGCAATACAGAGGTCGCCGGTTCAATTCCGTCTCTTGGCCAGCAGTGGAAACCATTGTTACATCCTCTCCCCCGTCTCTGTACACCGAGCAGCAGTATACACGGGGGTCTCCAGACTTAGTCAATCGACAGGTTGTAGGGTGTGGTAAAGTGTGGGTATTTCCATCTCTTCCAAGATGTCTGACCAGCGTGGAAGGGTAGGTAAACAATGCCCTCTTGTATGTTTGTTGAACTTCTATCGCAGCGGACGTCGACAACTGTGCTAATCGGAGGTGCAAGGGGAGGACAATAAACTAAACACAAAAATTAGTTCGAGAGAAATTGGTTTTTAATCCAGGTTTAAAAGTGCACAGCTCCAGTGGCTCCCGAATGTTGCGCCACACCAAGGCGCTCTCTTCTTATAGTCACCACCCTCACAGGCCGATAGGGGGCGGCCGTGAGAGTGAGCTGGTGGTGTCGTGGTTCACCTGGGGTCACCCCCCCCCCCCGGTACCCCGTGACCGAAGGTAGAGACCCCAGACCGCCAAGGGGTGGGGGCTGGGGGCCAACGGTTCATTCCCGACCCTTCCAGACCCTTCTGGAAGGTTCGTAGGGAAGGTGTGGTTCGGGGCGGGGTAAGCACCAACTTGTGTATAAAAGCTGGTCCTCTCAACGGGACCGGCAGTGTTCATCTCCTCAAGACCCGAAGACATCTGAAGACTTGTCCAGCACCCTGGGACCCCGAACCGAGGCTCTTGTCAGAGGCGGGTTGCAGCGGACCAGCGGTGAGACCCGAACCCTGGCTAGGCCGGCTCAGTCTCGCCTCCCCGAGTCCCGTAGCGGAGGACCCGTGAGAGCGTAGCCCGGGGTCTGTAGGGCCCGCTAGAGGGGAGGCTGTACCCCCCTTAGGTTATCGGGTAACGGGGCCATACCCCGTAGTGTTACAGGAGCCATAGCCCTTAGTGTTACGGCTATTGTTATCGTTTATCTCAATAAACGTGTTGCCCCAAGAGAGAAGTCTCCCTCCAAGTTATACCCACAACACTAATATTGGAAGGAAGTGCGTTCCAGACGGCCGCAGAAGAGCATCTGAAAGTGAGATGCACTGACCGTCTTTGTTCGATGGCCATCCAAAATCCGCTGCTGCTGCTGCGAGGATAATGACCGGAGTTCGCGTGATGGTTTTTGCTTCTTGACGAGATCAGCAAGGCATTGTGGTTCATGTGGCAAGCACTTTGTGCGTCACGAGTGTGACCTCTTGAGGGCTCCCTCTAGTGGAGACCCGCCTGTGGCGTATGGAAGTAATTGCAGGGCTACATCTTTACCTCCTGAAACAAACTAATTTAAGTTCATTGTGTTTAAAGTTTACTTGGAGGTAAATATAATGGTAAAGTCCATGTTCTTGGCCTCCGTAACCCACCAGGTTTCCTTTGCCCCCTCCCCCCCAACTAAACGTTGGAAGTGGACTATCCCATTGCTAGGCAATAAATGTTTACTGACAGTTACCACCGTGACGACGTTACAGCTGGGATTAGGTCTCAAGAGTGGCCCGTGCAGAGTGAAAGTTTCTAAGTCAACTTACTTGGAGAGAATTACAGTGGGCGATGGGGTGCGGGAATTCAAAGTCTGCAGCGATCTCAAGCGCCGGCGGCAGCGAGTCAGTGCGAGGTGAATGGTTATTGGCTTCAGCTGTCTCTTTGTAAACTTTGTAGAACTTGGGCAGCAGGCCTGGACACCAGCTGATCTGGTCGCCAGCTAATGATGCTGGTCGTAAAAGTTTTGGTCGACGAAACCCACCAGCACCTAACAGTGTTGTCATCCTGTGTGTATTTTGTTCATGAAACTAGAGTGACAGTAATTAGTTGTGAAAGTGTAATTTTTGGTAGGATGGGGATTATTGTGCACCATTAAACAACTAAGAGTGGGGCTACATCAATGACTTCTTTCGTCGACCTTACGAAGGGAACTAAATAAAATCCACACACACAGAGGGTTTGGTTGTTGGCTCATGCGAGCTAGCTCAAAGCCACGCTGAACTTGAGCCGGCTATGAGCGTGGCCCGAGCCACCACACGCAGGCTCCTGCTGAGCCAGGCCAAGTCGCCGCTCTCGTGGCTCGATGGAAGCGGCCGAGCGGCTTGAGCCTGAGCTGAGCGATGCCCCCAGGGGTCGGCAACCTGCCGCTCCGGAGCCACGTGCGGCTCTTCAAGGACTGCATCGTGACGCTATTCACGTTGCATTGCGGCTCTTGATCTGTTGAGGGTTTTTTTATTTACCGAATTCTTAAACAAAGTCTGCTCTTGTTGTGTTGGTTGCTAACGCCTGGCTACGCCAGAGGCCGTGACTCAAAAAAACATGACCCTGAGACTTGATAAACGTTTCACAAGTTGATGTCGAATAAACTAAGACTAAAATATAAACTGCTGATTGAATGAACAGAATTAACATTTGTCTGCAAATTATAAACGCCTCTAAGACTGTGAAGACTAATTTTTGTTTTGTTTTCGGTATGATCCTGTTTGAGACATGAGCCCAATTTGTGGAAACTTGGTTTCCCAGAGGACAAACGGGCGCACAATAACGCCCTTAGCTCTGCACAAATAGCAACTTACTTGATGTACTGCTGCCTGCATTACAGTAGAAAATGGGGTATTATAATAGACATTTAAAGGCAATATTGTTGTTTTGCCATCAACATTATCCCTCTAACGGGCTCTGTGGAATGTTTGTATTATAAAAGATATTATTAACAACATTATTTTGCAATCATCATTTTAAACGGAATATTATTTAATTGCAGATAACAAGCTGAAGAAAAGCAAGATCGTGTTTGTTGTGGGTAAGTTGGATGTTTTTTTCTTTCACGATTTTTTGTCAGAATGTTGATAAATAATTAAATATACCGAGTTGACTCGCGCACCCGAGGGGGTGGAGCGGCTGTGCAGGTGGCCGACAAACCCGTGGCTGTGATGGTGAAGTTATCATCATTAGCCACGTGCTATCCACTGCTGGATGAAAGTCCATGTTGTGAAGAATATAACAAACCTGTTTCACTGCCTGAAAGGGTAAAACCTATTTGTATTTTTCATCATTTTGGTACTGGCAAAACGTTCTCATAGATGTAGCTGCTCAACAAGAGCTATGGACACCTTTGATACTTGCATTGCCTTTTACTGTGCCGCTGGTGAGACGGGCCATGAAGAAGGATGCCTCTCGTGTTCGCGAATCAGCTTCAAAGACAACGCAGATATTACCAGGGCACGTGACTTGCCCCAAGCGTGTGTGGTTAATACAGAACCTGAGCCTTGCAATAAGTGTTGTCTATTTGGTGTTTGAACAATTCAAAAACCTCCTGTGTTATTGTCACAAAGGGTAAAAGCCTATATTCTCTTTTTTTCATAACAAAGCAAACTGAAACGTGTTGCACCTCGCCCCTCCCATAGGCGGGCCCGGCTCGGGAAAGGGCACGCAGTGCGAGCGCATCGTGGGGAAGTATGGCTTCACGCACCTGTCCACGGGCGACCTGCTCCGCGCGGAGGTGACGTCCGGGACGGAACGCGGCCAGCGCCTCAACGCAATCATGTCCCGCGGCGAGCTCGTGCCCATGGTGCGAGACACACACACACACGCGACACACACACACATACACGCGACACACACACACAGACACACACACACACACGAGACACACACACACACACGAGACACACACACACATACACGCGACACACACACAACAACCGCCATTCGCCACTAAGTGGCGGTGACGTCACCACGACGCTTGTGCCAGGCCATGTGCACCCTGAGGCCACGTGAAGTGTCGAACGCCCGCTGGCAGGAGGTCACGGGGCAGACCCAGGTGCCACGGGTCGACTGACCGAGATGACCGAGACGAGTGGCTGATGCACCACCTGTGCCCCCTACTGTGCCAACTTGCTGTGCTTTAGCCACCCGGCGCTCCGCTCGTTGTTGTGAGCGTCGCTCCTCCGCCCTCCGTTGTTGTTGGAGGGCGACTGCCTCCAACTGCCCAGTAGCGTCCTTCACGAGCCTCCTCCACTGAGGCCGATCTTGACACCGCTGGTACCAGTCATCGGCAAGTCCACTCAGCTCCACGTCCTCCTGTACCACATCACTCCATCTCTTCTCTAGCCCGTGCCGCGCCCGTTTAGCCCCCTCGATCCGGCCGAACAAAAGCTGTTTAGGCATGCGGTGGCTGGGCATGCGGGCTACATGACCCAGCCAACGCAGCCTTGCCTGCCGGAGGAGCTCACTGATAGGACTTTGCCCAGATCTTTCAAGGACTTGTGAGCTCCTCACACAATCCAGCCTGGTTAAACCCAGGATGGATTGTAGGCAGGCCAGCCTAAATGTTTCCAACCGGCGAAGATGCTCCACTAGGGGGGTCCACGTTTCGCAAGCGTAGAGAAGGGAGGGAATGACCGTGGCCGAGAAGACCTGAAGCTTCGTGCGGAGCGACAGACCAGGTAGCTTCCACACAGCGTTACGCAACCGACGAAAAGATATTGCCGCTCGACTGATTCGGAGTGAGACCTCTGCTGATAAACTGGAGCCGGTCATAAGCACACTGCCCAGGTATGGGAAACTCTCCACTCTCTCCACAACTGCCCCATCACCGATTGGGAGTTGTGGGGGTGGAGTGCCAGATGGTACAAAATACCCAGGCAGGTGCTTAGTTTTGGTGGGGCTGATGGTAAGGCCCCACCTCTTAGTGGCACGCTCCAGTCTCAGCAGCAGCGTCTCCAACTCCTCTTCTGAATGAGCAGCTATTACCAAATCATCGGCATACATAACGTGGTTGACCAATAGGGAGCCATCCCTTGATCGCACCCGGGCGTCGATCAGCCTCCCATTATATCTGTACCAAATGGTAATTCCCCCGGTACAGCTATTGAAGGCTTCACGAACTACGCAGTCGAAATAGATGTTAAATAATGTGGGAGCCAGAGGACATCCCTGTCGCACCCCAAGGTGTACAGGGAAAGGCTCCGACTCCCGGCCACGTAGTTTTACCCGGGCCCGCTCACCATCATGAAGGTCCTTAATGATCGTGAGCAGAGGGTCAGGGACTCCGAAAGCACGAAGAACAACCCAGAGCCCAGTCCGACTGATGGTATCATAGGCCTTGACCAGGTCAATAAAGCAGAGATGTAGGTCTTTTTGGAATTCCCTACACCTCTGCTGTAGCAGACGGACAGAAAATATGGCATCTGTGCAGGACCGCCCTTTCCTGAAACCGCATTGGGGCTCCGCAAGCCTCTCCTCAGCGTGCCTAGCAAGGCGATGTTGAATAATCCTTGCCAGGACCTTACCCGGCACACTGAGGAGTGAGATGCCCCTGTAGTTGTTACAGTCGGTACGGTCCCCCTTCTTAAAGAGGGGGACCACCAGGGCATCCTTCCAGTCCTGCGGAACCCGTCCAGTGGTCCAGACTGTTGTTATGATGTCATATAGGGCAGTCTGTGCACAAACGCCACCCTCCCTCAGCATTTCGCTTGGGAGATCATCTCTGCCCGGTGCCTTCCCTGGTCTCAGACTCCGGATCGCCCTCAGTACTTCCTCAACAGCTGGTACCTCAGCCAGCCACTCACAGGGGGTGACCTCTTCCAATATTTGAGGCATCGCAGCCTCAGCAGGGTTATCCCCACTTTGTGCCATGATGTTTTCCTGGCTGAGAGATTTTCCCTCCCCCAGGACCTCACAGAAATGCTCAGCAAATCTGCAAACCAGTTCCTGGGGGTCGGAGATTGGATCAACGTTTTTTCCTCTAATGATGGTAATAGGTGTGGCGCTGCAGGTTACTTTTTTGATGGAGTTAAATAGTGATTTGTGATCGCGGGCCACTGAGGCAGACTCCATCTCCTCAGCAACCCGCGACCACCACCCATCCTTACAGCGCCTTACGGCTCTCCGAACCTCCGAGCGAAGGCTGCGGTAAACCTCCTCATTCTCTGACGTGGGATGCTGTAGGCGATGAGAGTGGGCCTGTCGCTTTTTCTCAATTAACCTGAACACCTCCTCCGTCAGCCAGGGTTCCCGGGGAGGTCTGGACCGCGTACCCAAAGCAGCCATTGCAGCTGCATGAGTCACAGTCTTAAACCTCGCCCATTTACCCTCGACATCAGGTGGAGTGGGGGACGATGCCAACCCCAGCTGCAAGCGATGATGAAATTCTCGCTTGCAACTTTCATCAGCTAACTTAGACCAGGCCACTTTTGGTTGGAATGGGATCCTGGGTGTACACCCACCACCGGAGTGGAAGAATGGCAGGCGCATCTTACAGATGACTAGTCGATGGTCAGAGGGCAGATCAGCTCCACGGTAGGTCCTGGTGTCAAGGACATGGGCTCGCATCCGCTGGTCCGTCACTATGTAGTCCAGCAGATGTTCTTGCTTGGACCCGGCATGCATCCATGATGTTGTGTGGATGCGCCGATGCCGGAAGAGCGTGTTGGTAATTACAAGCCCATGGGCTGCACAAAAATCTAGCAGCCTCCTACCGTTATTATTGAGCTGATCTGGCCCATGCCTTCCAATCACTCCAGACCAGGTGCCAGCATCATGACCAACTCGGGCATTGAAGTCACCCAACAAGATGACTCTGTCCCGAGTGGCCACTTTAGCCAGCACCTGTGACAGGAGGTCATAGAAAGCGTCCGACTCATCGGCTTTGCCTGCATCCCTCCACGGATGTTCGTCTTCGGTGGGGGCATAAGTAACCACGACCACCACTCCTCGCCTCTGGTTGATGGGAAGGCGAGCCCAAAGTATCCTGGGGCTTACAGCTTCCCACACCTCACCGCCACGCTCCCACGCCCCCTTCATTCTTTTGTTCAGAAGAAGAGCCACACCCTGTTGTTTGGCAGTCTCCTGCCCCGAGTAGAGGACTGTCCACCCCTCATGGTGGCAGGAGCCAGAACCGGTCCACCGGACCTCCTGAATGCCACAGAGATCCAGGCGGTACCGGTCCAGCTCCCGACAGAGGAGTGGCAGCCTCTCCTCCGCAGTGAGCGTTCGAACATTCCACGTGGCCATCCGCAATGGTTTTTCGTTGTTTCTGGAGAAGCCCCGAGGGTTAAAATTCAATCTCCTGGCTCCGCCAAATGGGGTTTGGCCAGGAGACGTCATAAAAGTCCGGCAAAACAACCTCCTACCTCCTCGCGGTGCCGGACGGGCAACACTGTCGTGGGCAGTGCTGTGGGGGGAGGGCCAATGCCCATTGGCCTCTCCCCTCATGGCGTCTGTGACCACCACAGTGGCTAAACGGGGGCTCTGGACGGGTGCGAGGGGCTGGTAACCCCTCCACCTTCAATTAACCACCACTAAACTACGAATTAGACACACACACACAGACACACACACACACACGAGACACACACACACGCGACACACACACACGCGACACACACACACAGACCCACACACACACACGAGACACACACACACGAGACACACACACACGAGACACACACACACGAGATACACACACACACACGAGACACACACACACACACATACACGCGACACACACACACAGACACACACACACGAGACACACACACGAGACACACACACACGAGACACACACACACGAGACACACACACGAGACACACACGAGACACAAACACACACAGACATGAGACACACACATGAGACACACACGCGAGAGACACACACACATGAGACACACACGAGACACACACGAGACACACACACATGAGACACACACACACGCGAGACACACACATGAGACACACACACGCGAGAGACACACACACGCGAGAGACACACACACGCGACACACACACGCGAGACACACACAGGGGAGGGGCTGTGGGTGGGGGTTGCCATTTCAGGGCTGCGGCCAGAGGCTCTTAAGTTCTGGTACATGGGGAAGGGGGAAGGAGGGGAGAGAGGAAAAGAAAGAACTGCCCTTTGTGGGATCCTCTTTTGTGTGAGGCCTGGGGCAAATTGGCAATTGCTACCTAATGTCTCTACATACCATCTCACGTATCATCTCACGTATCATCTCACGTACCATCTCACGTATCATCTCCACGTACCATCTCACGTATCATCTCCACGTACCATCTCACGTATCATCTCCACGTATCATCTCACGTATCATCTCCTCCCCCCGTCTGAGCGACTCTGTGCACGAGAACGCTCCTCCTTCTCGTTCTCTCTTGTGCCACGTGTGCATGACCACAAGCGATCAGATTCGCAGTTTCATGAGCAGCGCGCCCCCCTGGGGCATTGAGTTTCCACGCTTCCTCCCTCCACCCCCCACTCTCCTCCGCTGTTCCTTCCTTAACTGACGGTTCGGTTTGCGGCATTGTGAAAATCTTACATCAGTTCGTACAGAAATGTTCGTCGGTTGTTTTTTCTCCCTCTTCAACAAACTAAAAAGACACACAGCCCTGACACTGTGTGGAGCGGTTTTGGCAGTGATGAACGCCCGCTGCATACCTGTCAACCCCTTATCAGTGCCTACCTTATTACAGACCAATTCAGACCTTATTGGTCACCCCTTGCCCTTATAAATCTCAACGTTCATCCTACAAGGGAGACACACAAACAAATAGACATTTTTTGCCTGTATTGAAACGGCTGTAGGCTGTATGGACCTGAGAACATCTTAATCTTGCCTGGTTGACTGACTCGGCCTAAACTGACATTGTTCTGCAGGAGACGGTTCTGCAGATGCTGAAGGACGCCATGCTCTTCAAGGTGGATTCGGCGAAGGGCTTCCTGATCGACGGGTACCCCCGAGAGCTCAGCCAGGCCGAGGCGTTCGAGAAAAAGGTCAGTGGCGTCGCCACAGCCGGGTTAAGTTTCCCGGG
Organism: Lampetra fluviatilis; assembly: GCF_964198595.1. NCBI lineage: Eukaryota > Metazoa > Chordata > Hyperoartia > Petromyzontiformes > Petromyzontidae > Lampetra > Lampetra fluviatilis. The sequence goes on along the minus strand of NC_136323.1, from coordinate 268,754 downwards.
GGGCCCTGGTGCTGTTACAGTTTTGGGGGGGGGCTTCTTTGTCTATTCACTGAGAGTAACATTCGATGGCGATCTGCTCACACACAGATCGCCATTCCCAAGTTGGTGCTCTACATCAACGCGTCGTCGGAGACGATGATGGAGAGGCTGATGAATCGCGCCAAGACGAGCGGCCGGGCCGACGACAAGGCCGAGACGTTCAAGGCGCGACTGCAGACGTACTACGAGGCCACGGAGCCCGTGGTGCAGCGCTACGATAGCAAGGGGCTCGTCAAGAAGGTGCGTCGTGCACTACCCAATGTTCACGCTGCGCGGGAACAAATATTGTGACTTTCTATTTGATTAAGGTCACGGGTGATCCGTCACGGTTTGGATCGGGTATTGATTGCAGGACAAATTAGTTGGTCACGCAGCACTACTGTTGCTGCTGCACTGGCAGTGGTGCACAAGTGCAAATAACCACACAAAAATCAATGCATTTGTCAAGAAAGTGGCGTTAAAAGGTAAATAATAATAATAGGAGACGTTTTGGTGACCGTTTTTCAAAGCACTTGAGACATCAAAAAGGAATGATTCACGTGCTAGCAAGAAGGGCAATGTTGACCCTTGAATACATCTCCATTTAAAGCGACAGTGTTATTTGATTGCTGAAAGTGCAAGTGTAAACAAAGTGTAAATGTCCAAATGAAGCGAATGAAAATTAGGAGAAAGCAAAACATATGGAACAAGTGAGATGGTAGAATTTAAGACAGAAAAATTATTCTGAATCAGCTCGTGATTCAGAATCATGACATTGTTGAACCACCGTGAGAAGGGTGCATCACGACATGCTCACAGTTTTCAGGATGTGTTACAAGTTTATCTCCAGGATAAAGATTCGAATTCTGAAGTTGTATATACTGTACAGTGTTCTGAAAGCCAGTGCGGGCTATGGTAATAAATTAGCATGAAATAAATTAGTCTAATTAAATGCTATTGTATGATTTGTAGGCGCCGAGATGTATTTTGTTATTCAAGGATAACATAACAGATTGGAGGTATTCTAGTGTAAAGGTTTACTATCCCTCCAAGATTCCATTCCCATCGTTTAGGATTCTGAGCAACGTTGATGCCATCTCCTGAACCAGCAGATCAGATAGGCCTGACCTGAGAACTCAATTGGAATCCACGCAGTGGCATCATTGCCCCCTACTGTGGCCACTTGGCAGGATAAGATTATCCCTTTCCGTTCCGCTGACGTACGTGTAAATCATCAAAACGTAATTGGAAGATAAACTCAAATAAAATAACTTTATCGGTACCGAGGCTCCGACAAGGTCACTCGGGAGGGCGTGTGGCACAGTTGGGCGCCAGTTATCGTGGAGGGCGGTCGTGCCGCTACGGTTCTCTGCGGGGAGTACGATGTCTTTAAAAACAGCAGCGCTTTCCGAGATTCAGCGGTGAATGAGACTCCGTCCTGCAACTTGCAATGGTCTCGGAACGGGAAAGGGTTCATTGTAAGTCTTCAAGTAGCACCTTTCATATCACAAGGTTCAAGATACTTCACATGAGTTAAGATAAAACAAACATTTTCAAAGACAAGTGTTGTTAAAACACACCCGGATATAATGCAATTAAAAAAAAGAAAGTTCTTCAGGAACCTTCTGTAGAAGAGTCTTGGTAACGAATAGACATCGTGAAGGATGGTTATTGCAACACATCATATTGGGGCCACCCTGGTGAGCAGCGAAGTGACACGAGGGTGTTTTTTGTTTGCATCGCAGATCAGCGCTGAGGGCACTGCGGACGAAGTGTTCAAGTTGGTTTGCGAAGCCCTGGACTCGTTGAAATGAGCACTGCTGGTCACGGAGCGACTCCAGCCCGCACGCCAATCACTGTCGACGCCCCGCCCCCCGCCCCCCCCCCCCGCCCCCTGGCCCCTCCCCCCGTGACGCTCGACATTACGTGCTTGCTGTTGAGTACGACGCGCGTTTTTGAAATTGATAGCCATCATGTGCACATCTGTGTCATAGAGCTGCGAGTTTAACATTTTTACTGAAACGTTTTGATCGTGCACCTAAAAAAAAAGAATTTTATCTCCCGTAGATGCCAAAATTGTGAAATTGGGATTCCGGACGCTTCGATTACGCCTGCCCTTTGTGTTGTGCAGGTTTCCACCCGTGATGTGACGCCTCCATGCTGGCAGTGTGTAAGTGCTACTAGGGTGCAGTGTGTTGGTGACAAAGTGCGTCAGTGCCTGGCGGTATTTTATTGTAAATTGGATTATTTCGCAGAGTTTTCTTGCACCAGTGTGAGATAACTTTAAAGAGCTGGAGACTGCATGCTCCATTTATTAATGTAATAAATTATGAAAGGAAAATAGCATTCTGTGTCATTTTTTCATGCATTGCGACTTCGTGTGTCTTCCAGGCTGTCTGATTCATGTATATGCAGCGAACCAAAATAAGTGGTTTAAATTCACTCCCATGCGGCTATGCGGTTGGACGTGGGACAACATTGTGTGCTGTTTGTACAGTTTGCGCTACTCGGCAGACTGTTGCTTAATGTGCATGCATCATGTACATTGTTTACCACATAAATAACTCAACCGGTAATGAATACCCATTGTAATGTATATGCAGTCATCGCTCAAGAAGTGCTCACAAGCGATGCCATCATATCTACCCTCTAAGAAACGAAACATGAGGATTTTTCCACAAATCTGGCTGTCTGCCTGATGATGCCAGTTGCAATTACTGGTGAAACGTCGAACTCAGATTGTAAATGTTGTGGATTTGCTCTCCAACACACCGGTGTGTTGCACTAGTAATGATTTGGCATGTTCTGTTTATGTGACAAACCTTACTGATTGGCTGTGTCTAGTGGTGGCGAGTTTAACGACACATTTATGAGATCTAACCCAAAAAAACCTTTATTATGGATGATATTGGTCACAAAAGCCTCCTACTACTACTACGTGTTAAACTATTTTGCTTTGTGCGCCCCTCTTTTGGAATGCGTCAACCGCATTTGACGAGGGAAACCTCCTCGTGTTAACTCTTCTCTAACAGACCCCGAATCATGCCACTTTGAATTATGACAACAAATATTCAGCAAGATTGCGTTACTAAATTAGGTAATGCCCCACTCAAGTATCAATACTCACACCAGGTTATGTTGGGCAAAGTGCATCAGCAGAGTGGTAAAATATGTAAATAATGTATTGGGATTGCAGTAAGCAGTGGAAATGGTACACACTTTGCAAACGTTTTAGTGTGGTCTTGGATCCACAGTCCAATGTGGACAATAAACAATGAAGGGCACCACAGTGCGACTGTGACCATGCAAACCAAACTGTGGATCCACCACTGTCGACTGGAGGAGGGGAAGCCATACTACACAAACTCTCTCCTGAAGCCCTCTCGTGCCGAGCAGACCTCAACATTGACACTTAACGGCTGGACACGTTGCCATCATGCGCAAGAACAGAATAGCGTGGTCTTAATGATGGTTTCAGCAGTAGCTAGGTATACAACATTAGACATTATTATTGCACCTATATATTATAATAACGCAAACATTACAGAAACACTAATAAGGGAGACTCTTTGTATCTTTGCTGCTTCAAATTGCAATGTAGAGTGTGCCGGTGACCCATATAATGACATCATCACGCCTGGTATGCCACAGCCAAAGCATGCACTCATCCTGCCGATAAACAATAGTAACTGCCGTGCGCCACCACATCGCTTGTGCCAGGCTAGGTACACCTTGAGACCGTCACGTGAAGTGTCAAATTCTCACTGCTGGCAGATCACCGGACAGACCCAGGTGCTATGGGTTGACTAATGTGCCCGGCTATGTGCATGAAGTCAGGGGACACACCCAGGTGCTGTGGGTTGGCTGAGATGACCGGCAGATGCACCATGGCACTGGTAAACACCCATTTACAGACGGCCACACACGTTTATTAATGTGTCAGCAACAACGATATTTCTCGGGCAATGGACTTGGATTTGGGTCTGTAATGCAGCACTGTGGGAGCAGCGGGGCTTGGTGGATCGGACATGTTGCAAGACGCCCTTCCCGTGGGTATCGAGGTGCCCTACCGTGGCTTGCCAGCAGAATGCGGTAGAGTGTGGACCGATCTCACCTGCCCATCCTGGAAGAGATTAAGCGTTGCCCCTTTACAGGTGCGGATTTTCTTCAGGTGCTCCGGTTTGCACCAACATGTATAAACGCTCACTAATTAGCTAAAACATCTCAAAATATAGAGAGCTGCAGAGCATTTGTTGGCACCAGCTCAACGCCTGGCAGCCTTCCTGCTTGTCTGTGGTCACGCAACGATTGTGAGATGCAGTAATCTATAAGCCGTTCACCCGGCATATCGTAACGTGAGATCTGGGGTGCATGGATGGTCGAGGGGTCAGCACACTCACCCTGCACCCAGCGTTCATACGTTTAAGTCCAAGCGCAGCTCCCTGGTGATGCGACATTAGAACTGGGTCGCTCAGCTGATTATAAGTCGGTTAATTGACCAAAAATTGTAGTTGGCGTTTTGCTGTGGTCAATCAGCTTGGGCCACATTTAAAAATCGCCACGTTAAAAAATGGCGGCTGCCCACACATCCTGCCTCGTGAAGGTAGAGCATGACAAGCTCCACCCATCACTTCCCGTCCAGCGGCACAGGTGAGAACACAGGTGAACACAGGTGAGACCCCCCCAACTGTCCCTTTTCAGTGGAAATTTTACCTAAAAAACTTTAAAACCCAGAGTATCGTTTTTTGTGCCGCAATGTATACGTGCAATGTGAAGCTAATTTCATTAGTGCACCGTAAAAAATAAGTTCACAAATATGTCAACCAGAAATACAACGTGAGGCACAATGATACTTAAAATGATTTATTTAATGTTTGAGTATACAAAACATATCTTCCATCATTAAGCAAAAGGTGTACAATCACGTCCCAACCCTCAGCATTACCTTGTTAATGATGACGCCATGCCTGGGGAAACAGCCTCGAACTGCGAAGGGACACCTCCATCCTCGTGTTTGCAAATTCCACTCCCAATGACCCCCGTTCAATCCACATTCCTGTTGACTGCAGATTGACAGAGGCGTTCTGCCTCTTGGATACAAGTGGCCTGATGGACTCATGTTTGTCGTCAGTGGTGGTGCGTGTCCAGACATTATTTGTAGTATCCCTTTTATAATATAATGAACGCCTCGTGAGCAGACAGAAAAGATGCAGACGATGCATAGAAATGTCGTTAGATGGCAGAAGATACGATGTAGACAAGATAGATGACAGAGATTCATTTACGTTTCATGTGAATGAGCTTGTTGTGTTTAATAGGATTTGAATTTGATGTTCCCTTAATGTTCCTGGGAGCGTTCGAGCAGCGTGGTTGTGTTGCTGCCTCGTGCCGCCACGTGTTGGGGCGCCGCGGCATCCCACCCCCTGAGGACGGAACAGTCCGAATGGCGACACCCACGCGCGCATCATCGACATGTGGGCTCGTGTTGGTGCTGCACACGCGTGGCACGTCTCACTCGGACTGTTCCATGTCGCCAAGGGGTGAACATTGGCCCAGAGAAAACCGATGCCTCTGCGCACTGAGGTCATCCGGCACTGTGAAGGCAGGGGCTGGTGGATCATGCGAGCTTGTCGGTGAGACTCCCGACCCGCGGGGCTCTGAGGTGACCCGTACCGTGTCAGGATGGCACGGAGGTCGCTGACCTCTCTGCGTGGCTTTTTGGGCGTCATCCCCTCGTGTTGGTTTCCGTTAGGCACACACCGGTTACCGGTTACACAGGCACACTCCGGTTACACGCTGAAATACTCAATGAGGAATTGTCCAAAGATCCCAAGCGAGACCCTCCCGAAAAGACCGTTTTCCAAGATAAACAAAAAATACCACTACAATGTAAGGTATGGTGTACCACACGCACATTAATATAATCATCCTATAATACAACATTAACCAAGAGTAGTGGATTCATATATTCAACTGTGTCACGGCGAGACCACGTGAACCCGGCCACTGCTCGGGCTCGCCCCTCTTGTGAATGAACGACTCCGCAGCGACGCCCCTCGCCTTACGAGCACAGTAGCAGCACGTGTTGGTATCAAGCAGCGCAGGCGGGGGGCGTACGGATGTGGAGCAGTCCATGATTAAGACGAGTCCCTGCACCAAGTCGCGTACCATCAACCTCAGTTACACAGCACGTTGTCGTAAAACTATCACCCAAAACCAGCGACGTAGCGACGTATTGATAGATGCGTATTTACCAACACGGCCGGTTGAAGCGGGTGCTGCCAATTTTTTTAAACGCCTTTCCCGATTTTTCAAAGCGAAAATGGTGAAATTCTGCCTCCCAGCAGCTTACAGGTGATATGATTGGTTCGCTTTGAATATCGGAAACAAAGGAGTTCAAAACTGGAAGCCGACCACTATGGTTCAGTAGGGTTGGTAACTAAGTCAATCTATTTTCGATATAACTAAAATACATTATAAACTATTCCATGAATTCCAGTTTACCACTTTTATACAAGCACAAAGTATATTGTTATACTGATTAAAATAGACAATGCGTAACCATGATATTGGTGAACATGACCGATTTGTTTTCGCGTTTTTATACCTCGCAAGTTAATTCCAATTGTGTATGTTTTTGTCACGAGATGGAGATACAGAATATCCATTCAGAACTCTCACAGCTCGCAGTGCACGATTACCTTTGTGTGAGAGCCTTGTAGGACGACATCACAAAACTACTTGAGGAGTCAAGTTATTCCTGCTCGAGGGGAACACATGTTACATTTGTCACGTGGCAATCAGACCACTGTTATAACGTTCAAGACTAAAGTCGGGCAGATGAAGAAAATGTCAATATTTCATGTGATGGGTTTTTGTGAGCAGTCATTGGCGACTTACTGAGACCATAAACTCACTGAACTTGAGAATCTCGGTTTAAGCACAGGTTGGTGGAACTTGGATTCAAACCCATGCTCGCAGTGGTTCTGTCTCGGTGCCTCTGGCACGGACATGAAGCCCTCTGAGTCACATGGCCGCCTGCTGCATCCATGGTGTTAAGGCGAACTGCGTGGTCACTGAAAACGCTCCACACGCCTTTCGTATTGAGTCACCATCAGCGCCGAGAGAAGAGCCGCGTGCATTGTGGGGTAGAACCAATCAATGTGGTGTGTTGATTCATTTAGACTCTCCGGATGCGACAAGAGCAGCGCAAGGTGCATTCAATCGTTATCATCGGCAGCGCAATTGTGTGCACGCTTATTGACGGAACATTCTGATTCAAGTGTGAATTAAATCAGAGGCCCTTTGCAAGAGTAATACCGTAAACGCTGTGCATGTATAGAGAGTAAACATTTTAACATAAGCCCATGGACTTAAAAGGACAGCATGTTCCCCATTCATAGAAACACTATTTAAAAAATATATACAATACCCCCCAATGCATATTCTACTACTGCAACTGCAGTACAGTACAATACATGCCTTTTAAAACTATTTATTTAAACACTATTTAAGAAATAAAAAGCCATAAAAAGTTAGCAATGAAACCCACTGCGAATTGCCTCCAAGACGGACAATCCAGCGTGTAACAACAACGACGACGATGACGAGAGAGATGGAGAAGGGCTGCCTGCTCGCTTCACCAACATCGCGAGCGCTGCACTGACCTCGGTGTATGTGTTAAGTAGTTGTTGCTGTTGTAGACGGAGGTACTCGGAGACGGAGGTGAGTTAGGGGCTTCCGCCAGGGTTTATTAACAGGTATCACTATAAGGGTTCCCTCTTCACCCCTTCCACTATCCCCGTTCCTCCAGTGACCCCGCTTACGTCACGGGGTCTCCCTTAAATACCCTCTGAGGCGAGACGTCACGTGCACTGCCCGGCGCGTGCGACCCCACGTCCCGTGATGTCACAGCACCGGACAGCGCACGCGACGCCACCACTCTCCTCTACTCCTCTACATCACCCCCCCCCGTGAAAAAAAACAGCCGACCCGGCTGCAAGCACCCCGCAAGCGGGGCCCCACACCGGACCGAAGACCGAATATTCACGAGTTCGTGTGCCTGAAGGTATAACCGGCTGCTAGAAACTAAACCTTAGGGCAGCACGGCCCCTCAAGGTGAAGAGGGAACCCTTATAGTGATACCTGTTAATAAACCCTGGCGGAAGCCCCTAACTCACCTCCGTCTCCGAGTACCTCCGTCTACAACAGCAACAACTACTTAACAACTGGTGTCAGAAGTTTACACCGTCGCCAACATGTCAAAAGCGGGCGCACGGCGTAAGAACCCACCGGCACATGACTTGGAGGGTGCCGAAGGCGGAGAGGAGGCTCCAGCAGTGACCCCGGAGCCCGGGACCCCGGTGACGGTCCCCATGGAAACGAGCGGGCCGGAGCGGGAGGATTCGGCTGCGGGGAGTGCCAGCTCACCGCCGCCGCCAGAGACGGAAAGCGTCCCCGCAGCTCTGCTGCACCAGCTCCTGCAGGCGGTGGGGCAGCTGACCGTCAGGTTGGCCGAGGTGGAGGCACGGACGCAGCCAACCGCCCCGCACTCGAGACGGGAGCAACTGTCAACTGCCAACGTTGAAAGCGCCGCCGTTTTCCCAGCGACCGCTCCACCGGAAATGACCGTCATGTTGGCTGCGACGCAATCCGCGGCGGCCATGTTGGCTCGGGAGACGTATGCGGCCGCTACTACGGCTGCGACGCGGCGGGCGGCGGACTTGGCTGCCATGGCGACCGCGACGCCGCGTCTCTCCACCGACGCGGCCGGGGTTTCTCGGCACGCCGCTCCTGCGGGACCAGCCGCCGGCGACGACGCGGCCCTACATCAAGCTGCGCCCGCCGGGGGGGCCCCGGGTAAGTACGCGCGTGCCGTCCTCGCCGGGCCGCCGGGGTGGGCAGCGGCGGCTGCCGCTGCCCCGTACATCGCTGTGCCGCCGGAATGGGCCGCGGGTGCTGCCATGGCGACCGCGACGCCGCGTCTCTACACTGACGCGGCCGGGGTGTCTCGGCACGCCGCTCCTGCGGGACCAGCCGCCGGCGACGACGCGGCTCTACATCAAGCTGCGCCCGCCGGGGGGGCCCCGGGTAAGTACGCGCGTGCCGTCCTCGCCGGGCCGCCGGGGTGGGCAGCGGCAGCTGCCGCTGCCCCGTACATCGCCGTGCCGCCGGAATGGGCCGCGGGTGCTGCCGCGGCTCCACCTGTCGCTGCGCTCACGGGGCCGGCCACCGGCGATGCCGCGGCTCTGCACCTCGCCGTGCCTGCGTCCCTTGTCATGGATGACGCCGCGGCTCCGTGTTATACCGCCGCGTCTTCGGCGTGGCCCATGGAGGCTGCAACGCCGTGGTGCCTCGCCGCGTCGCGAGAGGTTGCGGCGGCTGCGGCCGCTGTCCCGCACCTCGCTGCGCCGGCGGGGTGGGCCGCGGGGGCCGCCGCAGCTCCGTGTTATACCGCCGCGTCTTCGGCGTGGCCCGGGGAGGCCGAAACTCCGTGGTGCCTCGCTGCATCGCGAGAGGTTGCCGCGGCTACGGCCGCTGTCCCGCACCTCGCTGCGCCGGCGGGGTGGGCCGCGGGGGCCGCTGCAGGCCCGATTTATACCGCCGCGTCTTCGGCAACGCCGTGGTCCCTCGCCGCGTCGCGGGACGACGCCGTGGCTTCGTACGCCGCCGCTGACAGGTGGGTCGCGAAAGCGCAGGTGCCTTCACACCTCGCTGCATCTACGGCGTGGCCCATGGGGGCCGCAACTCAGCCGCACTTCGCTGCGTCTACGGCGTGGCCCATGGGGGCCGCAACTCAGCCGCACTTTGCTGCGTCTACGGCGTGGCCCATGGGGGCCGCAACTCAGCCACAATTCGCTGCGCCTACGGCGTGGCCCATGGGAGCCGCAGCACCACCGCACCTTTCCGCGTCTTCGGCGTGGCCCGCGGGAGCCGCAATGCTGCCACCGCCGCACCACGTCGCGTCCGCCGGGTGGCCCGCAGGTGCCGCTTGGCTTCCACACCTCGCGGCGCCGCGCGGCCAATGGCAGCGCCGGTTACCCGACGTTGCGCCGTTTGTCGCGCAAGGGGGCGACTGGTCGGCCTTCCAGGACCGGTTCGACGCGGCATACATGTCGGTCGGCTGGTCCATGGAGGAGGCCTTGCCGGCGCTTCCGACCTGCTTGGACGAAAGGGCTCTGCAGGCCTTCAAGTCCATCCATCCGGCCAATCGGGCTACACTCCCGGCGGCCTATATCCAAATGGCCAACGTTTTTGAGCCGCCGTCCACCGCGCAGCTAAAGTTTTCATTGCGGCGGCGGGAGGAGGGGGAACTGCCGCTGGCCTTCCGCTGCTCGCTCCTGGCCCTGGCACAGGCTGCATACCCTGACCTGTACGGCAGGGCACTTGATTCTATGGCCTTGGGGAAGCTGCTTGACCTGGCAAGGGAGCTAGGAATTGCTCTGTCGATCAACAATGATCGGCAGATCACATCCTTGGCGGTCGCCGAAAACATTCAGGCGCACCTCTCCCTCCGCCAACGGCCTCAGATGGCGGCGTGTGCGGGGGTCCCGGCGCCGGACGGGGGGGTCACCTCTCAGGGGGTGGACACCCTCGCGGCCCTGGCGGTGCCCGATCGTCGAGGAAGGGGGGCGGGTGGTCGCCGTCCGGAGCAGCGGGGGCGGCCGGGACCTTCCCGTCCACAGGAGGCGGACACGGTGGCCTGCTTCCGCTGTGGTCAGCGGGGCCACATTGAGCGGGGCTGCCGGAATGCCCCGGGGGCCTTTGGAAAAGGGACTCCACCTTCTCCTAGACCCTCCTTGGCATCGGGTCCGGGGCCCCAGGCGAGTCGCGACGCATCATCTGCGCGGCCGCTCCCTTCACCTCATGCATCTAGCGGGGCTAGGACCCATCGGCATGGGGTTGTCCTCGAAGGGTCGGGTGCACCATCGTCATCACCCCCTCAATGGCCCAGACAGACCCGCCACTGGGATGCACTTGCGCATAGGATGGTGGCGGCAGCTGCCGGCTCCTCAGCGGTGGCAGGATATGTGCAAGGGGTGCACGTTCGCCTCCTGGTGGATACGGGGGCATCGGCCACCATTATTTCGGAGGCCATTTTTGGGCTGCTACCCCGCAGCGTGGGTCCGTTAAGGCCGGTTCGCGGGGCTTGTGTCGCCGCGAACGGCGGCAGTTTGGGCATCTTGGGCCACGTTGTAGCGTCGGTTCGGGTTGACGAGATTGAGTTGGCCGGGCCGATTTTGGTCTCCAGGACCTTGGCAGTGCCATGCCTCTTGGGGACCGACTTTTTGTCTAGGATGCCCATCCGAATTCTCGTTGACCAGGGCTGTGTGGAAATGCCGTCAGGGAGGCGGCTGAAATTCCTACAATCGCCTACCGTCCTGTCTCCCTTGGTCGCCGGTGTACGGGCCTTGAATAAAGTGCCGGTGACCGTACCACCGGCGTCACAAATCCTGATACCCCTTAGGTTGCGCAAACCGCTCGAAATGGGCTCCACGGAGACGGGTATCCTCCTGTCCCCGTCAAGCTACTTTTCAAGGACGAAGGGGTTGGTGGGCGCCTTGACAGCCGTGTCGGGGGGCCAGGACCTTTTTTTGCAGGTCCTCAATTCGGGACCCTTGCCGGTCGTAGTCCCGGCCGGCGCCGTTTTGGCACACGCGACCCCGGCTCCTCCACCCGAGAGCGCTGCCCCGGATGGAGGGGTCGTGGCGGGCGTGATGCGCACGGGGGACCCCGACGCATCATGGATTGCCACGTTGTGCGACGAGAATGCCTCGTTGTCCTCCGGGGAACGTCGGCAACTCCGCGACCTCATCGAGCGGTTCACCGATGTATTCAGCCAAAGTAAGTTTGATCTGGGTCGCACTACTCTTTTGGACCACCACATAGACACGGGCGACGCGGCCCCTATTCGACTTAATTCCCACCGCTTTAGCCCAGCGGAAAAAGATCATGTCCGCTCGGCTGTCGAGGAAATGTTGGCGGCGGACATCATCTCCCCATCTACTAGCCCTTGGGGTGCCCCCATTGTGCTAGTCAAGAAACGGGACGGGAGTCTCCGGTTCTGCGTCGATTTTCGTAGATTGAACAAGATCTCGGTGGCTGATGCATATCCATTGCCTCGCATGGATGATTCCCTGGACGCCCTCTCGGGCGCGCGGTTCTTTTCGACTTTAGATTTGCTCTCCGGCTTCTGGCAATTGCCACTGGATGAGGCCTCTAGACCCAAAACAGCGTTCCGCACACCCCAGGGGTTGTTCGAGTTCAATCGGCTTCCTATGGGTCTCCATTCGGCCCCGGCCACCTTCCAGCGTCTCATGGAGATGGTCTTGGCGGGGCTGCAGTGGGAGTCTTGTCTAATCTACTTGGATGACGTTATTGTTTTTGGCCGTACGTTTGGCGAGCACTTGCAACGCCTTGAGGCGGTGTTCGTCAAAGTGCGTGCTGCTGGCTTGAAATTCAAACCCCAGAAATGCCACTTGCTACAACCATCGGTGAGGTATTTGGGACACATTGTTAGCACGTCAGGTGTCGCCACGGACCCGGATAAAACGGCTTGTGTCCGGACGTGGCAGACTCCCACATCTGTCGCGGAGGTGCGTAGCTTCGTTGGCTTCGCATCGTACTATCGCCGGTTTGTCCGCGATTTTGCGACCATTGCGAAGCCACTGCACGCCCTTTCCGCCAAAGGCCAAAGGTTTCACTGGGGCGCGGAGGAGGAGGCGGCTTTTGCGGCGCTTCGCACGGCCTTGGCGGATGCGCCGCCCTTGGGGTACCCGGATTTTACGAAACCCTTCCTGCTCGATACCGATGCCAGCGACACGGGAATTGGGGCTGTCCTGGCCCAGGTGGTCGACGGGGTTGAGAGGGTGGTAGCCTATGGCAGTCGCGTTCTGTCCTCGACGGAACAGCGATATTGTGTGACCCGGAGGGAACTTTTGGCCATAGTTTATTTTGTTCAGTTGTATAGACCATAGTTGTTAAGTAGTTGTTGCTGTTGTAGACGGAGGTACTCGGAGACGGAGGTGAGTTAGGGGCTTCCGCCAGGGTTTATTAACAGGTATCACTATAAGGGTTCCCTCTTCACCCCTTCCACTATCCCCAGTTGTTAAGTAGTTGTTGCTGTTGTAGACGGAGGTACTCGGAGACGGAGGTGAGTTAGGGGCTTCCGCCAGGGTTTATTAACAGGTATCACTATAAGGGTTCCCTCTTCACCCCTTCCACTATCCCCGTTCCTCCAGTGACCCCGCTTACGTCACGGGGTCTCCCTTAAATACCCTCTGAGGCGAGACGTCACGTGCACTGCCCGGCGCGTGCGACCCCACGTCCCGTGATGTCACAGCACCGGACAGCGCACGCGACGCCACCACTCTCCTCTACTCCTCTACATATGTATGAATGGACGTTGCATTTTTTTCACACCGTACGTAGCCAACCGCGATGATCGGAGGTGACAACGGCTAAATGCCGAACCCAAACATGACCCTGGCTCTGTAGCGACAGCGCTGCGTGGTTTTTAAATGAGACTCAGGGCAAACCGCACGGCCTTACCAAACTCGGCTTATCCCTCCACACCAATTAAGGCTATTATGGTCACAGCATCACCCACTGTGTCGTCCTTCCCTCGCACCTCAGCTCTGCTTAGCTTCCGGGATCTGATGACATTGGGTGCATTCCAGGTGATTTTATCTTAGGATAAATGAAATTCAGAGCACAAGGCTATCCTGGTGAGGCCAGGGATAGTATTAAGTATTAACTCTTTTAATCAAGCCAATGTGTTGAGTTTGTTGTCCTTCCCTCCAATTAGCAAGGTTGGCTATGTATGGTGCGAAAGAAGTTCAACAAACACGTATACGTACACTACCAAATTTAGAAATGTTGCGCACATTGGTCTTATATTGTAGATGGTATGTTTCAGCCATTGTTAAAAGTCTAAATAATCCTTTGTAATTAGTGCGCTATGAACCTAACGACCTGAGTTTGATTGCTGGTCATGCCACTGACCAGTGCGGTGAAGTATGGTTAATCAACCCACAAGACAGGCGTCGTGTGGAGGAGTCCTTGATAGGCAGGTCACCGGGTTCAGAGCACAGCGCACTACCCACTGCGCTACAATTCCACCCAAGTATAATTATATATCGGCCTAATTTGTAGTAAATTTACATTTTGGAGATTTTTTCACATGCAAGGAAAGCACATGGCACTTTCTCCGAAGCTGTGCAATGCAGAGAGATTGTGATTTAGATTTTTTTGTGACACTGGCTCGAGAGGCAGAGCTGTCGCCTTAGCAGGCAGCACTGCTCCCAGGATGATGACTAACTGGAGACACGAGGCTCAGCCCATCACGCAGCGTGTTCGCACCTCCTCCGCGTGACATTTCGCTATCCCTTACACAACACGTGCCAGCACATCAGAAGATGCAGGTGGCGGCGGCAGGGGGGAGGTGCCCAGGTTTTACCCCACCAAGGACAATCCTCGTTATAAACGTATTTAATTATAACGGAACTGACAGTCACAGGCACGAGTGGATGTGGAATTCTGGCTGGTGCTTCACACCAGCTGGAGTGGAGATCAAACCCGGCGCGTCTAACGAGCCAACCTCCACACCACCAGCGTGCTTTCGATGCCTTCTCAAGAAAACTGGAGATTGAAATCTGTTTGCAGGGTCCTTTAGATCACACCAGATGGAGTATGAGAATAATGAATCCACATTGCGATTTGCCAGAATACGTGCACTGATCAGTTCGCGCCAAATATGAATTCAACTTCACAAAGGACGGGAAGGATGAACGTGAGCACACATTTTTGAATGCTACCAGCGCAGGGTTTCACGGCTGTGCTGTTACGCGTGTTTTAGTCGGGGGAGGCGGGGGGGCGGGGGGGGTTGTACCGTGTGTTGTTCGGAGCTTCTTCAATTCAATTCCCGAGGGCGCTGCCACCAGCACACGGAGTGAAACGAACGGGCATCGTTACGAACAACACGCGGTACGGCCAGAAGGCGCGGCGGAGAGCTCGGTCTGTGGCATGAATGAATCAGTACAATGTCTATACTGGAGAAATCCGATAAGCTATGAACATCTTTTTCTCACAGATGTGCAGAATGTGTCTGCCAGGCCAGTCAAGTAGGCAGAGCCACCCTTTCCAAAAGAGCAGTGCCACTTACAGTTCAGCCATTGATCAAATAAAGTAAAAAAAAGAAGAGAGATTGTCGGAAGTGAGTACTGTATCTAGTCGAGGCCTGGAGTCTGGTACATTTTCGAGCCTTCATTAAATCCGTCCTTCGCAGTTGCAGCTGGCAGCGCAGTTCTTTAGAATGATGGCGTTCTTGCACGTGTACTGTGCCACCATCGACGCGCAATTGGCGTAGCCGTTTTTGTACTTGCACGGGTTGTCTGTGGGGCACACGCGCACAGACGCACACAATTCAGACAAATATCCTCCATTTAGCTTCTCACGGACTGTTGGGGGCAAGTGCAGTTAGCGAGCACCTATTACGGGCGGCAAGGTGCGCGAGAAGGTGGTGGGCCCGGCACCATCGATGTTTGCACGCCACACAAGGTACCCGGTTAAGGCTGAGTCGAACTAGGGGAGGCCCAAGGCCGGTTCAGATATTTGCCGCTGATGTGTTTGGGAATTAAACTCAGGTCATTGGTGCGTACTGAATGAACTCAGTGCTTTGGCAAAATGTCCCCAATTCACCCAAACACTGGACTCGTATTTACCAAACACGATGTTCAGCTATCAACAACGATGTTTGCATATGCATCTATCGAGAACAATCGTGTTTTATACAACTCAAAAAGACATGTACAAATACTATACAGCAGGGAATTGTATGATCTGAGATGAGATGTGATGCAAAAGCATTTAAGCAAGCGCCTTGTACATACAATGCCTTGCAATCCGTATCCTTGGGTGTACGTGTCGAGACGAGGGCTCGCTCGTGTGTCTACTCACTGCACAGGTTATTGACGCAGTTCTTGGGGCAGGAGGCGCAGCGGGTTCCCAGGTCGTAGGGTCTGTTGATGCGGGTGTTCAGGTTTCCCCTGCCATGTAAGGTCACAGGTTTGTACGTCAGTAACGCTCGCGACTCGGCCATCATTAACACGGCACATTGCGCTGATCATGGTGGTGGTGGTGGAGGTGGTTGTAATTGGCGGTGGTGGTGTTAGTGGTATCGGTAGTTGTAATGCTAACAATGGTCGTCAGAGTTGTAGATGCATTATTTCTCGTCATACACAAATATTACCACAAGCAAAAAACAAGCAAATTAATAAATAAAAAGTAAATTATTAAAATAGTAATAATGTCCAATAGGCTACATATGCAAAATAGGCCTCGGAATAAGAATAATAATACTAATAATGTGAAATGCGCCAGGCAGTATTTGCGCTCTCTGGGAGAGAGAGAGAACGACTCAGAAGCACGAGGAGACAGACGAGGAGTGCTGGGACACAGCAGCAGCAGCCGTCACGTGGTGAGCTTGCACCACATTCCTCCAAGCTCTGCGGTCCACCTAACATTAAGGTGTTATCGTCCAATTAATGAGTGTTTATGCATGTGGAGGAAATACTCTACAGTATTCCATACAGAAGTCACTGGTAAAGTCCTGTACCGCCTTATCCTGGTGAGCCAGGGTATGGCATCTCGACGAGTGATGGTAATGAACGAACGTTACGTATACCTGTGCAGCACTGGGTGATCGTAGCGTATGGGTGGAAGGCCAAACAAGGTGACCTTGGGTCCTGAAGGTCACTGAGCGTTGTGGTAAGTCACGTAGCAGGTGGTGTAGACATTGAGTGGTTGACTAACAGGCCTTGAACAACCGTATGTCAGATGCGTTTAGTCGGCAGTGTAGTGGTTGTGATGATGATGGTGATGTCGACGATGCCAGTGATGCAAGTGATGATGATGATGACTTCCAGTGGCTGAGCGTGAACATGGTTTGAAGAGAACGTAGGGCACGTGAGCGTGTGCGGAGAGAGACTCACATGGGGCAGTAGTGGCACACGTAGAGGTACTTGGGCACGCCCGGGTTATTTGGGCAGTAGTTGACTGCGCAGCCAAGCTGGAAGGAGTTGTACCAAACCAGCTGCACAACACACAGAGACATGCCGATTATAGAACTCCCTCACTTGGCAAACAGGAGGTCGTGGGTTCGATCCCGACCCTGATGCCTGCTGTATATTTCGAGTTTGCGTATCTCTCTCCCTGTAGTCGTGTGGATTTTTCTCTGGATCCTCCAAGTTTTCCCTCCACATTGAGAATCAACGTCACGCGTTTAGAGTAATTTGGCTGTCAATTTCCACACGATAATCCACTCCGATGAACTATCATTTGTTACCAGGTCGCTTCTGAACAAGAGCTATACAGCTCAGTGGGCCTTACTTGGAAATTTAAAATAGTTTAGTTTCATAGTTAAATTTAACTTTATTTGTGGCTGTGTCAATTCCTCCTCCCGTGGCACGCACGGGCAAGGCCTCACCTGGGTGTAGTGGCCGACGGCTCCGGGCGTCACGGCTCCCACGTTGTACTGGAAGCCGGGCGCGGTCACCTCGTTGTACCAGTCGCGGATGGCGTAGTTCCACGTGAAGGGCGCGCTCGACATGAAGATGTTCTCTCCGCACGTCCACTCTGCCGGTGAGACACGGGGCGGAGGAGGGGGGGGTCACACCGTGTTGTTCAAACGCTCAATTCAAGAAACGTGTTAACTCTGAACGAGCACACCAGCCAGAGAACTCAGTGGTGGAGCTTGCGAGAAGCGCGTAAGTAAAATGTCTCGTTGGGAATTGACTCGGCACATCATCCGATTTTATTTCACGGTTAACAGGAAGAAATAGGACAGCAGATAGTAGGAGTTTTGCGGACCCGACAGCTGCCACGGATTATACGAGTCGCGGGTATTAGGGCTGTGGAGTTCTGCATGGCAGTCAACTCAAACTGTGTGAGTTAAACGGTGGCTGGCATGGTGGTAGCACGCCTGTAATTCAGAGTTTTGGAGGCTGGGTTGGTGGACCAAACAGATTTCTGCTGGGAATTATCATTATTCTGGGCTGCGTGTTGGCCAGCAGATGGCAGTGGGTTTCTGACCTGTTTATGAAAACTTGAGTGTGCTCCTTTTATGTGTAGAGGTGTTACGGAGGGGTTGTTATAGAGTTGTTTCGGATGGGAAACAAACACACTGGGCGTGGCTATGTCTGTACGCGAGGAGGTGCTTACAGCGACGTCCGCACTGTTCAGCCTGGGGGCTGACACGGAGCTGGGATCCCCCGCGGCCCCACCCCTCGGCGGGGGAGTTGCCATATAAGGCGGTGAGCCGGAGGGCTCGGGGGGCAGTGTTCGGCTTTAACCAGCGAAGCAAGAAGATCTGCTAGATAGGCCCTGGGACTCCCCTGGATCGCCGTCCTTCTCAGGGCCGACCAGGCGAGCCAGTGGCGTGGCCCCGAGAGCCCAGAGCCGATGCTCTTGTCAGAGCCGGTCTGGGGACTCAGGGTGCCGTAACCCCAGCTTAACCAGGGCTGGGTTAGCTAGCCTCCCCTAGCCCGCTAGTGGAGGACCTAGGCTAGCTGTGACCTATAGAGTTGACCTCCCAGCTAGACGGGTGAAGGGGCCGACACCCCTTCGAGTGCATCGCGGCCTGTTCTGCACTTGGTGCCTCCGACTCCGACCTCCAAGTCTCTTTGAAGCTCACTACACATGCAAGGGTATACTCAAGGCACTTCTGAATTCCTCCCAGCTACGTATGCTAAACCCACGTGAAACAAATGGCCAAATATCTCAATGCAGGACCCTTCTAAACAACGTGATCAAGTGAGGCCGTCCGAGATTAATAACAATGGTTAAGTAAAACCACGTCCTGTGTTACTCTGCGCTTCTTACAAACTGAAATATCTGTCCATGAAATGAAAAACAAAAGTTTCCAAATGTCAAAATGAGGATAGTTTGATTTTTTATTCCAAAACCAATGGTGAAGATTCCAAATTCTGATGACAGTGAGTTATCGTTCCACGGAACTATTCATATCACCGTAGCAACTGGTACTTATTTTACCGACCTCATTGCAATGATGATGATAATGATGAGTCAGGCGTGAGATATGAACCTTATGGCGGGACCCCGGGGTCGGGAATAAATGGAAGTAAAAATCGTAATTAATTAATTTATTTTTGGCGACTCCGCCCCACCGCGCACATAAACGCCGCGACCCGCCTGGCTCGGATCGTTCCGTCGTCGTGTCGTGTCCAAGCGCAGCGGCGAGGACGAATGCGCTCAAGAGCTGAACAAGCGAATGCATTCCATGCTCGGGTATGGGCAGGATCATAAGTTTTATCCAAAGCTGCTCAAACTGCCTACACGACTTAAGTCCTTTATTTGTCATCACGGGATGCATAATACAGTGAAACTGCTCTCTTATCTGCATTATTATTTGTGACCTACCAATGTCTGCAGCCAGGATCAATCGATGACAATCCTATTGCCTGCAGATAATTAGCAGATTAGATGCGTTGCGCCGTTAATTCCTCCTGTTTGATAATACTTATCTTGTCCGTATGCATCTGTGCAGATATTTTTTTTTTGCGGTTAAGCCAAAGTCCCCACATACCGCTCGTATCAATGCGGATAAGAGAAGCGGCGGCGACCCACTACTCTGTCGAGTAACATTGGTATAAAAGTTCTAGATTTGAAGCTTTCGTGACTGCAAGGATTCATACTCTTAGTTCTTTCGGTAAAGTCACGTAGGTAAAAAATTAATAAAAATAAAACAATAAAATCACGACGTTTCGGAGGCAACACAAGTCTCCGTCATCAGGTGGGACCGTCACAGCCAGATTTGCTGTATAAAAGCTTGTTACAATATGAACAACACATTAAAAGCGCGTACTATTTTATGTACTGTTTACAAAGTGTGTTCACAAATCCACACTGAGACACAAGATGATTGACAGAGGGGTGTAAAACATTTTTTCGATAGTGCATTTAAATAGAGGTACTGCAGGTAAGTAGTTTTAAGTTTTAAAGGCATAGTTTAATAAGACAACACTTTCCACCATCCTTCAAATTCATTGGTGAAAAAGAGCAAAGTTTTTGTTGACATTATAATTTAATGTTTATGCGAGAGACAGGGGCTTGTGGAACCCCGGGGTCCCGCCATGAGGTTCACGTAACCACAACAACTCATGACTGGGGGCTCTTCTGTACCAACAACTAACTGTGCTCTTTCACAGTTCTATATATACATGTCTGTATCTCTATCATCTTAAGCTGGAAATATGTGCCAAAAAAACAATAGAGGGAAGGGACTTTTAACAGGGGCTTTGAAGCAAAGCAACGATCTTTGTACCGGTATCTGCACCTGCCACACGATGTTTCTAACCCGTGTCTGAACGGAGCCTTCAATCCGGCCGAGGGATTTTGTTGCAGAGACATTGCTCATGAGATTTTTTTTACAAATTCAGGCTTCTTAGAAAACCATTGTAAATTATTTTGAGCTGGCACAAGTAAGAAGGAGATGCACACACACGCCAGACATACGCACACTCGATGAACCGAGCTCAAAGTTGTTAGACAGGTACATCTTACCGCTTACAGGGTTTACACTGGGATAGTGAGAAATAATAGCTGCGTGGATCACAAAACGCACAATTGTCTCTGAATTTATTTTTACGCGTATTTATCATTCTCTGATGCTGGCAGATGTTAAGGCCCTGTGCAAAAAATACCCACATCCTCGTGAACAATGTCGTTTCCTATCACCACAGAAGTTTTATCTATATGTTTTTTTTATCATTTGGTTAAGTCTCCAAATAATGATATTAAGATCAAAATAATTAACAATATGACCTGGTTTACCTTTTGACCATCCGGCCAAAACATATCGCCTTGGCGATTATTGCCCTGATCGTTGGTCGTGCATACATCGGCACATTTTTTCCATGAGTGGAACCAAAGACAAACTGTGAAAAATGTAAATCTCCCCCAACGCTACACATTTTAGTGCAATAAAACTGGAAAGGTGAAGCCCTGCAATTGCCGTGCTCACGACACTACTATTTACTACTATTTAAACAGTAATACTATTTAAACATTTACTAATATTTAAACAGTATTTAAACAACTTTTTTATTTTACCAGGCAAGATCCACTGAACTTTATAGATATTTTTCAGAAGCCACTTGGCCACAAATGATAGCTCAACGAAGTGGCTCATAATGCGGACATTAATAGCAGCAGCCAGATATTCTAAACTCGTGATGTTGATTCTTGGGGGAAGGCCTCCACCAGAGGCAGCTACAGAGAGCCCCTCTAGAGGGCATTTGTGCCAACTCTTGCACGCCGGCCAGACATCAGACGTGGTGGAAGTACCCACACTTTACCCCACCAAACGCGACCTGCCATTCGACTCACTGTGGTGGTGTAACCAGTAATACTGCTTGGTGAACAGAGACGGGGGACGGGGGTGAGAGGGCATATTTCAGAAACTTGTCCCATTGTTTCAACTGCTGTGCCGGGAGATGGAACCGATGACTCCTGTATTGCAAGTCCACTGTGCCCACCATTTAACCACCGCACCTTATTTGGTGACGCTGCTGCTGTGCTGGCAGTGGTGCACAAACAACAACAACACATTCGTCTATAACACTGTGGCCTTAAAAAGATAAATATATAATTGCCCTCCTTCATAGCATGATTGGATAGTTTTACTTTAAAGGCCCAAGTTTTGTTGACGAACGTGTTACGTTTCTTTCTTTATGCAAATACAAAAACAACTCACCGGATTGTTGTCGCCTACACGTAGGCTATGACCGCAGTGGCGAGATATTAACTACCTCGCCTGGTATACAGGACGTCATGGGTTCGATCCCGATCCCGATTCTGACGCCTGTATATTTTGCATGTTCTCCCCAGTTATCCCCCTCCACATTGAGAATCAACACGCGTTCATAGTATTTTGTTGTTATAAATATCCACATGATAAGCCACTTTGTTGAGCTATCATTTGTGGCCAGGTCGCTTTTGAACAAGAGCTACATAGCTCAGTGGACCTTGCCTGGTAAAATAAAAAATGGTTTATAGTTTTTCTATTTTTATATTTTGACGCAATTGATCGTAAGCCAGCCTCACGAGAGGGGGGAGGGGCAGCGCTGTGCTAGGCTTACGTGTCGTTTTGCGTCTGGCGTCCGGGCTGTGGCCGAAGGTGCAGTTGTTAGCCCAGGACAGGGCGTTCAGGTACACTTCCTTCTTCCACATCTGCCGGAAAGAAATACGGATTTGAGTTACTCAGCTGTTTAAGGACTTCCAGAGCTTAGTTCCCCACCAAATATATTGTTGCGGGTGGCTGCTCAGACTGGAGTAGGTACGTGACGAGCAGCCAAGGTCATAGTGAGAGGTAAGGTGGATGTGGTGAAAATATTATTTCCAGGTCGCTGACCCAGACAGAGCCAACTGAAATTAAGCCCTGAGTAAATCTGCCTCTCAAACTCAAGGCGTGGTACAAAATGCACAGGCGTAACCAAATCAACATGGAAATTACGGGGGAAAGCAAGACATCTGTAAATGCCAATACATAGCAGTAGAATTTTTCATAGTTTGAATTCGCCGGTGAGGGGATGGATGCATTTGTGCGAGTGAGCAAGACAGAGTTAGTCAGCGATGCAATGAAACGGTGTTTGAGTGAGCGACTGTTCTAAAGAGCGAGTGCATGAGTGAATGTCTGAGTCATTATGCAATTGAGATGCAGATGAGTGAGACAGAGAATGAGTTACGAAATATTAAATGATTGATCATTGAGTGAGTAATTGTATGGTTAGAGTGAGTGCTTTGTTAAATAAGTGAGTGAGCCGGTAAGTGAAACACTTAATGATTTAGGGATTAGTCAGTGACCAGGTGAATCAATGAGACGTTAAGTGCGAGCATGAATGAGTTAGTAAGTCATTGCATAAGTCACCGCGTGAATCATTGAACGAGCGAGTGAGCAAGTGAATCACTAAGTCATTTAGTGAGTCAGTGAGTGAGTGAATTACTGAGTCATTAAGTGCATGAATGAGTGAATGAGCCATTAAGTGAGTGAGACACTGATTGATGAATAATTGAGTGAGCAAATCTACGGATTAGGTAGAACTTATTTCGCACCGTACGTAGCCAACCACGCTAATTGGAGGTGCGGGGGAAGGACAACAAACTAAACACAAAAAGCAGTTCTAAAGAAATTAGTTTTCAATCTATATTTAAAAGTGGCTTCCTAAAATGTGAGTTTTGTAGCTATTGAGAGGGCAAGAGAATCACCGAACCATTCAATGATTGAACGGCTCTTCGAGTGACTGTCAATCACCGAGCACACGAAGCGTGCGAGACGCGAGTGAGCGAGCCAGAGAGCATATCCTCCCACGCCGCGCTCACCATCTGCAGCATGTTGCCCGCCGAGGGGGTGACGTTGCGGCGCAGGTCGTTGTGCAGGTCCACGATGGCCGTCTGCACGGAGCCGTGCACCGTCTTGAGACTCCTCCAGTCGTTGACCAGCTCCCAGGCGGCCGCGCCCGCGGGCAGCGACGCGGGCAGCAGCACCGCCAGCAGCAAGACGGCCGCCACGGAGGTCGCGGGGCTGCGTGAGACGGAGTGGGGGGCCCGCACACAGCAGCAGCAGCAGCACGGTCACCACCCTCTCCTGGCTGCCGCAGGACATCTGCGACCCTTCCTGGAGGTTGAATCTATGGGACCCTTTTTGCCAATATTAAAGGATGAAAACTAACAATAGGTTTTTACCTTTCTGGCGATAACACAGGAGCTGTCAAGATGTTGAAACACCAACTGGATACCAAGTCTGCATTAACCACACGTACTTAGGGAAAAACATGCAAACAAACATGCTCTGGTAATTTCTGTATTGGCTTTGAAACTAATTGGGCTACACCAGAGACAGCCTTGCTTATGGCATTGTCTCACTGGTATCAGACCAGAGAACGCTCTATAAATGCTATGATATGTGCATGGCGTTGTAGTGTTCCCCTGTCGGCGTTCCCTGGTCTTCCTGTAGGTTGATTAACCGAGTGGTGTTGGGGAACCCGTGAGTGTGAAAATTCCACTGCCGATGTAGCGGAGACGACCACTGCCCGATGCCTGTCGCTACCGTACGAAGTCTCCATCGCGGCGCGGTTCACACCAATCCGTAGTCGCTGCTGGGTTCGGCCCACGCGGTAATTTTATGCCTAAAATCCTTGTCATTCACCCTCCACCTCCTAACAATGTATAGACGTATGTTGAAATTATTTCGCACCGTACGTAGCCAACCGTGCTAAAACAAGATTGTCGCATTTACAAAGATGCTATTTATACGTGCCAACATTTCGATTTAAAGCTTTCGTGACTGCAGGGATTCATCTTTTTGGTTCTTTCGGTAAAGTCACGTAGAATGGAAATAATAACGACGAGGAGACCTGTTCTTCTCGACAGACCTGTTCTCCACCTGAGGACGGCTGCTTGCGTTGTGGCCGAAACGTCGTGAGAATTATTTTATTATGTTTTATTTTTATTATTTTATTATTTCCATTATACGTGACTTTATCGAAAGAACCAAGAAGACGTGCCAACATGTTGCTCAGACTTTAGAATTTCTTGAGGCTGACCATCAAAAAATTCAGCAACCCATTAAATGTTTCTTCCAGATTTGAAGCTTTCGTGACTGCAAGGATTCATACTCTTAGTTCTTTCGGTAAAGTCACGTAGGTAAAAAATGAAATTAAAATTAATAAAAATAAAACAATCAAAATCACGACGTTTCGGAGGCAACACAAGTCTCCGTCATCAGGTGGGACCGTCACAGCCAGATTTGCTGCATCAAGTGAATGAAGAATAATTATTAAGAATAATTATTTAGTAGATAATAATGATTTAGTTTGCGCCATTGTTATAACGCATGACTATCACGAAGGCGCTGTTTTTGCAGACACAGTCTGCGAAGTTTCACAGTCGTGGGGCAAAGTTGCTGCTGTGTATAAACAGCGCACCCATCTGCTTACGTTTTATATTCCACTTCGAAAACTTAGATCTTCTGATTCTGTTCTTCTACTCATGGTTCCAAAGGCCAGACTGTGGTCTATGAGAGACAGATAACTTTCTGCAGCCTGGTTCCGTAATTGTGGAATTCCCTTCCTTGATCCATTAGGGAATCTCAGTCTGTGACACTTTATTAAATCCTATCTTAAAACGCACCTATTTTTACAACAGGCTTTCTCCGTAACTTAAGCTTTATGTAAAACGCTTTGAGGCCTTGTGCGACTTGCGCTACAGAGAACTGAGTTTATTATTGTCAAATCATTTTTCAAATGTGTGAGCATGACCCCGGCACACGGTGGCTTACTCGTTTCAAATGACGTCAAGGAATCTTCAACGCACGCTGTAATGCGGACGCCACGAATTTGATGGTTGTTATTGCATTCTCACGATTAACAAGAGCAGCCAGGCTGGTGCTGGTTGCTACGTCTATGCCGTGCCCAAGTCAATGGTTCTATTGCCATCACGGCTGCCTGGTAACTTTTGTTGAGACTTATCAAAGCATACCATCTGGTGCGAAACAGTGGTGGTCTGGGTACGGGGCACGGCTCGCAATCGCAAGGTTGCGATTTCAAATCACAGGCTGTAGTCGTTTCAGCACATCATATCGCTGGGGTTGATAAAACAATTACCACTTTGTGGAAAGTCGACAGAGGTTATTCTACGGAATGACTGGCCCACACCGTGGGATTGTGGAAGTCCCAGCACTGGCCCGAGACTGCCAGTGGAGATGGGCATCAATCTACGCACATTTGAACAGAGTGGTTCCATGATCCTCTGACTAACACTCGCATTTTCAAAGGTTGGCTATTGCGGATAAATGCAACTTAATATTGGGTCCCTTATTTTATTTTTTCTCCTAAAGGAACGATTTTTTATTCGCAGTCGTGGACAGTTGTTATGGTTAGGTTTATTATTCCGGTTAGGTTGTGGCTAGGGTTAGTTTGTGGTTAGGATGATTTTATGGTATGGGCTAGTTTGTGGTTCGTGTTAGATTGCAGTTAGGGTTTGGATGTGGTTCTGGTTAGTTTGGGCTATTAACCAGATTAATTTAGATCAAAAGTTGAGCAAAACTTTTCACAAATTAGTTTGGAATGTGGCTTTAAAATGAAGGAGCGTTTGTGGAAAATTCATTGACATAGACTACTGCCATGCAATTAAAGATGAATTTGTTGCAATAAAATAGAGGGGTGCAAATATTTTAGGAAGGGAAATAAACATTTACAATATTTACAAATAGTTTTTCCTAGGGAGAGCAAACATTAACACCAGTGTCATGGGCCCAGTCTGAAATATAAGTTTACAATCTCGACATTTATTCAGGTCAGTCTTGTGACCTAGACTATCCCGGTCTCTTCTCGCCTGGTTAAATGAAATAAACAATTGACAACATAATATCTGAATAGATACGCGCAATCTGTCAATTAAGAACATCGAGTATTCATTCAGCAACAAATAGCCATTAAAAACCCATATACATCAGTGCAATCTTGACTATTTCATTACAGTTCCACGACAAACGTGGAAATTCGTATGTATGCTCCTTATAAGGGTATTTATCAAAAGCAATAAAAAATATATAATATACAATTTTAAAAAATAAACAATAAAGGTGATTCACTACCAACCAAAAAGCACGCACTTAAATTATTGCGTGAATAAATGTCCAATTAACTTTGTATAATGTGATTTGATACGAGGAGCGTATTATTACATTGAAGCTCTGGAACACTTTTCGGCCGTGACTCGTGATCAGTGGTGGTGATGGCCCATTGAGGGCCTCGTTTTCAATGTACAGACAGAAGAGTTACACGCCAGAGATGTCATGAGATAAGAGAAGACAGATGCAGGAAAGATAGAGAACATAATTATTAATTAGTTTATTTATGTTAATTGGCTTGTGATGTTTATAGGGATTTTAATTGGAGCTGATATTTGATGCACCCCAATTTTGTTCGTGACTTCAGGGCCCCTTGCGCTCCTTGGGGCCCTACACTTGTGATTGGTTTGCTCATATCAAGAGTAGCCACTGCTCATTACCACAATATCTAATAGTAGGAAGGTGAGGCACAGCCAGATATTAACACTAAATAATAATGTAGAGCCCAAAGTCAATCCGCTGCTAAATGAAAGCCTTCTCATGCTGTGTCAGTCATGGAGGTTGACCACCCTTCGCCATGTGGGTCAGTGTGGGTTGGTGGAGGAGGTGCCGCAGAACCAGTGAAGGGATTATTTGCCACTGATGTTAGCCGTGGCTGTGAATCAATCTCAGTTGGCAGGGTTCTAACCACTGTGCCACCACTCCCCTGGGATATACACACTCACTATGTGCCATCTATTTTCTTAAACACCTGGCTTTCCATTTATCTCAAAACATATTGCTCAAGAACTTTGCATTGGATACTCCCAGTTGCATCCAATTCTTCGAGTGGGACTTACCTGGTAAATAAAAGTAGTTTAGTTAAAAAAAAATGTATGTACTTAATTCGCTGTTTTCCTTGGCTTTGTGTTCCCAGAATTTTTCCAGTCACAATACATTTATTACACGTCGTATATTCTCATTAATGTTGTATTTGTACCTAATATCTATAATACACTTAAGCTACTCATCTTCTCTGTGCAAGAACTGAATATAAACATGAATGTTAATAGGCAAGGATAAAATGAAATGAATATTAAGGACACCAAGAGATGACTTCGGAATTGTTTTAAATCAAACACAAAGGAGATATCCTGCGTGCATCACTCAAACAAGGGAACATGCTGTTTGCAGGTTAGTATTCATAACAATGGAGGTGCAGTGGTGAACACACTTCATTAATACATTACATCTGAACCCTTCACATCCATAACACTCCGCTGCTCCTGACTCGGTTGTCTGGCTTGACCTCCTAGAACCCTCTACCATCTTGTTCTGGCCAGCATGGTGAAGTATGGTCAAACAACCCCCATGGCAGACCAAGCAAGGGAAGGCCTCGATAGAGAAGTGCATTGACCATGGTCTGTACATTGTTATAAATCTTTGAAACATTTAAACAATTGTTCATATTACGAGTTAAAATGCACAATAGCCCATGGGCTATTATAACAATTACTTTCCACGTAGAAGCCACTATTAGCATTGAGTATAACATTATGGGATATTGGAAGTGAGGTTCAAACGTAATGATTTAAATGCATTTTCACTTGTTGTTTAATGACGCTCTGATTCTAATAAGTGTCAAGACGTTGAAAGCGCGTGTAATATAAAACTAGTATCCAAGATTCCACAGTTGTCCCAAGCCTATGCATTACACATTGACCCCTCGAGTTAGATTTGTTTTAAACGTATTTCCCCAAAATTAAATTTTGGTCATTTTATGAGCAATCATCTCATGAGAGGGGAGCGCAAACTGAGTAGTCTCATCCCGTCTGTGTGTTAGAGAGTGTCCTGCATACGATGGAATCACTCAACTACTTCACTTTATGTGCTGTGAAGAAGGGCCATTGCGAGAAACGTCATCTATATATAGTAATATTTTAAAGACTACAGTGTTATTGATGAAGGTGTTGCGTTTATTGTTACTTGTGCTTTACTTCTGAGATTATTTCCAGTAACCTCGTATCAACAAGCACCCTGCTACAGAGATGTTCTTCACGGGGCAATTTTTCCACCCCATGGAAATTATATCTCAAGCAAAAAAATATTCAAAACATTTACTGGACTTTTTTTTTATCACGTCAATAAAACCT
Source organism: Lampetra fluviatilis (assembly GCF_964198595.1). NCBI lineage: Eukaryota > Metazoa > Chordata > Hyperoartia > Petromyzontiformes > Petromyzontidae > Lampetra > Lampetra fluviatilis. Next base: position 239,957 of record NC_136323.1, on the reverse strand, counting down.
CTTTTAATTTTGTCATTCTCGGTGATAATATTTTTTGCACAAAAAATTGTTTTACTTGAAATATTTTGTTAATTTTGGTCCCGTTATTGGCAACTCGGACTAAAACGAACAACTCTCTTATTCAGTACTTAACAATTCAGCTTAATCACAGGTGGCTGTCCGGATTCGAAAGCAGAATCTCAGTGGTGGTGGCAGCTCGTTGCTATGAGCCCTGAGCCACTCGGCCACGTGCAGAGATCGGAGTTTAGGAGGCAGGTGGCTCACCTCAACATGTTGTCAGTTCAGCAAGGCCTTGCAAAGTCTTCCCTTCAAAAGCTGAGCTCCTCTGCTTGGTGTGTGGGTCTCAAACTCTTGCAGGGGCCCTTTTATACACCCCAGCCGGAACCTGCTCCGGTCGTCAGATGACACTTGCTACAAGTCTCCAACCTCGCGAGCAACCACAAAGCCCTGTTGAGCGTCAGATTATTGTTTTAGCAACAGTATCTAAATATACCAGCATGTCTGGGTGGTGTCAGCCAGAATAGCGTTCTCATAGAAGGGGGCATTGCAAACATACACACCTACGCATGCGTGACTTAAAGTGTTCTCGCAAGATCCAGATAAGTCCAACCTGACACCACCATCAATCGTGTGCCGAATACCTTCTAAATGTCAGCTGGTGTCTGCGTCTCTCACCGTGGAGGATCTTTTGTCCGTGTTTGTGCTCAGGCACCTCCCATCCATTCCCAGAGATTGCTAATTCCACAATATTTCTCGCGTTAGCCTTTTTGTTAGCATTTTTGTTAGCATTTTTGTATGTCTCTACACATTTCTTTTTTAAAGCACGTGCGATGAAGCAAAACGTATGAAAACACTCAAACGTTACGCACGCGACAAATACATACATAAATACGGCTACCCCCCCCCCCCCCAAAAAAAAAAAGAACAACTCACAAACACAAATAGTTTTAAAAAATGCTGACTCGGCCCCATTCCTGACAGCCTGCGACAAGAACCTTCGTTCAGGCCGATGGGGCGTCTCGGCTCTTTTGTTCTCCGTCAGGGCGAGACCAAACACGCGGCCGCTTTGAGTCGCAAGGTGCCGGCCGCGTCAACATCTTGCACGGGCCCCTCATGCCTTACGTTCGGTACGCGAGTACAATAACGAATGACTAATGCCGTGTGTTTGGTAAACGCCAACACAAATGTAATAAACGTCGAGAAAATTACAAACAGCAATGTAAGACATTTACGCATCTGGTAGCTAGCGCACTAACGTGTACAAATTAAGAGACTGGTTAAATTTGTAGACAGAATTACATAATAAATACAAGAGGAATAATCACATTCAAATCGTGGCAAGGCAACTCATTTTATTCCCCAGAATGTGCCACTGCAACGTATGGATTTGCACTGGCGGCGCATAATGTAGAGAAACGGCATTTATCAAGAAAATATCTTAAAGCAGGAAGGTGAAACTGGCTGAGAGTTGCGTATTTATAATGCTGCCTGTTTCACATAAGTCTGGACGACCGATTTTTTGTGGAGGCATGGAACTAAAGTAGATTTCTTTACATTTTTCATTCGGGTTTACTTATGATGTGTGCCTAGTTTCCACGCAATTCCCATGCAAAACGTGCGATGTTCAAGTGTAGGCTAGCAAAACCTTACCACTTTCATCAATTAACACATCCTCACAACTATATACATATATGTGTGTATATAAAACATTGCATTATTGAATCATTCGAAATCCAGATTTATAAAGTATAGATATTTATTGATGTACAGTCAATGCATATAAAAGTCACACCAATCCGTACATTTTAGTTTGTGTGTATAATTCATGTTCTGTTTTGAACACTCCTTACATGTACGTAAAATACATTTTTACATAAAAACATCCGAATTATATGTAAAAAATCGTACATGTTATGATCTCATTGTCTGAGACAAAAGCTAATCATATAAACATAGCCCTTTCGCAACATTAAAACATCTGCCTGTTCCTTTGGAATGGCACACGCCATCATCATTGTCATCGGTCATGGTCAATCCACTGCTGGATGAAGGCCTCTCCCCAGGTGTTTGCCGCCATCCCTAGTCGTGCTCCCGCGTCGTCGTTGTTGTGAGGCGCGTGCGAAGCTCCCCTCTCGTGTTTCACGGGGCCAGACACTTCTCTGGAAGGAATGTCGGCCAACTGATTTGAGCATAAATTGTCAGAGTGCGGCTTTCAGACTTTTAAATATTCTTCAGCTTTAATAATTCTCTCGCTCGACCACCATTATCCTCGTGTTTAATAATATTAATCATCAACACGATTTACAACGCAGACACATTTAACGAATTGGACGAAATGTCTTATCGAGAACTCGGAGATGAAGAGCCAGGGCTCAGAGTCCCAATATGCTTCCCCGTACAGTTGAGAGCCTGAAAGGTTGGATCCAGTACGGGTGAGACATTAAGGGGTGAGGCTCTGAACAGGTGAGGCGTGAAGCACGTGAGAATGTGAACTAGGTGAGATCCTGAACAGATGAGAGCGTGAACCAGGGGAGAGCAAGAATGCGTGACAGCATGGACAGGTGAGAGCCCGAACCAGGTGAGACCCTGAACGGGTAAGGGCCTGGACAGATGTGAGCCTTGAGGGGCTGCTTGAAGGTGGATGCTGAGGTTTGGGTGCTCCTGCTGCGTGTGTGCAGTAGGAGGTAGTTCCAGGTGTGGAGCAGATTGTAAGACGTAAAACTATTGAAACTAAACCATTTATTTTTATTTTTACCAGGTACGCCAACTGAGCTATCTCTGCCGAAGCGACCTGGCCACAAATCATAGCTCAACGAAGTGGCTTATCGCGTGTAAATGTATAGCAGCCAAATACTCTAAACACATGTTTCTAAATGTGGAGGGGAAACCCGGAGGACCCGGAGAAAAATCCATGGGGAAAGAGACACGCAAACTCCAAATATACAGCAGGCGTCAGGGTCGTGATTGAACCCCCGACCTCCTGTAGACCAGGCGGGGGAGTTAACATCTCCTAGCCACCGTGGCGCCCACTTCATCGCTGTGGTCAGCGGAGTGATAGGGGTGGAGAGGCATCACGGGAGCCATCGACAGATCGCTCTACGGTGCAGGATAGCGATTATAAACATGTCTGTGAGTATACTGGAACTGCCACTTTCTGCTGACTTTACCGTCACACTCTCTATAAAAGGTCACCAAATGTTCGACGTATTGAAAATCCGATGCCATGTTTGTTTCATTCAACTCCCTTCTAAACGGCAAGGCACAAGCTTCCGAAGGCCCAGATACAAATTAGTTATAAGCGTAAACTCAACCACATTTATACCAAGTTTAAGCTTTATAACACTTCTATAACATTATAAAAATTAGCATTACTTAATAACGCACAACTGGATATATATACACATCAGATGTGCAGCTTGTGTGTGGAGTGCTTAGATCGATTGTTGCATCACAGGATCTTGAGAGGTGGCGAGGGCATGGGGAAACCTTCATTCAGCAGTGGACTGACCATGGCTGTTGCTGCTGATGATGATACATGTTATTAAGTCAATTAGACGAGGAGCCATGTGGCTTATGTCAATTAACGCATAACACTTCAACAATTTTGAAAGAAGTCCCGCGTCAGATGATAGAATGTTATTTTCATCTCAATAAACATCGCAGGCTATCGCTGTCAACGTTAATATAAATGTACCAAATTTCACCTCTCCAGTCATTCTGCCACAGAATTTGCATCACTCACTCACGCAATAACTCACGTCTGGCTATTTATTTTAGATATGATCTACGAAGTCAACCAGACGAGGGTTAAGTGATTTATGGCAGTACACACACGATGCGCCATGCACTTCAAGCCCTCCCGCGGAAACCGATGGGAGGATCTATGTACACAATGCATATCTAAATATTGTGACTGTAAGCGCACCTGACGTTATTCGCAACTGGCTGCAGAATCTTTAGAATTGTTGTCCTTCTCCCGCACTTCCGATTAGTTGGCGACGTACGGTGCGAAATCAGTCCAACGTACTTACAACGTTCGTTGGCGAGATGTGGTGGCATCTAAGGCCTTGTGCACGACCTTGATCTTGATGTTCGCCCGACAGTTGAATTATTTAGCTTCTCAGCAAATGAACCACAATATCTTGCTGATCTCATCAAGGAGCATAAACCACCATGCTAGGTCTGGCCATCCTCGCAGCGGCTTTTGGCTGACCATCGAACAAAGATGGTCACTGCATCGGGCGCTTTCAGATGCACTTCTGCGGCCGTCTGGAATGCTCTTCCTTTCGATATTAGGGAGCCGCTGGAGCTATGCACTTTTAAATCTAGATTTAAATCTCATTGCGTTCGAACTTATTGTTGTGTTTAGCTTGTTGTCCTTCCCCCGCACTTCAGATTAGCACGGTTAGCTACGTATGGTGTGAAAGAAGTTTGACGTACATAATTCAACTGATCAACCCCACTCAATAATTCACAATTGGCAATATACATTAAACAGATGAAGTAAAATAGACAAGGGTATTTGTGACTCATGACAGTGAACACAGGTCCCCATGCGCTTTAGGGACCAGCCCAAGGGATGGCTTTTTTAAAAATAAAAATTAACATCAAAATGTCACGGAGATCTGACGCCGTCAATGTGAGCTCTTCTCTCAGCAACAAGCTCTTCCCCTTGGCGTGGCTGATGACAGAGCTGCAACGGTAGCGTCTGTACATTCTAAACTGTCTGTGTCCACTTACACAAACATGTCTTTGTGTCTGTCCACAAGAGCCAGGAGGCACCATTTCCGCACGATGATGAATGTGCTTAGCACCCTTTATTCAGCGCCACAATAGCAGCAGGGCGTTGACGCAGACGCTTCACAAGCGTTGGGCGGCACATTCTTCACACCGTACTTTGTATCACGTCGACTTTCAATAATTCACGTTATTCGAAGCGTATAGCTCAACAGGTGTGGAGGGAGTAGTGGGGCAGCAGTTAGCGCCACGAGCTATGATCCTGGTGACCGGACGGAGTTCGATTCCCGACCACGGCTAACATCGGTGGTGAATTGATATCAGAACCGATGGTCCTGGGCCACCCACCTTTATTTCGCCAACCTGCACTGACCAGTGTGGTGAAGTATGGTAAAAAAAACCCCGCATTGTTGACAATGGATTGGGAAGGCGTTTATTATCGAGCAGTGGATTGACAAAGATGTGTAAATTATTCTTAAAGAAGAAACAATAAAATGTTATGCTGGCCTTCGTGACTTTACCGAAAAAACCAAAGAGTATGGACCCTTGCAGTTACGAAAGTTTCAAATCTAGAATCATGCTGGCCTGTTGAACACTGACCCTTTTTCAGAGCTCTTTAACAATGCTAATTTATTGTGTCTATATGTCTTTATTTGTTGTCTGATACTATTGATTTAATATTACAAATATTCACAAGTATTTTGCAAGCCATTAATGCAGTTCTTAATTGACGACATTAAGTACACTATACCTGACATAAGTTTAGTTCCTATACCGTGTTGTACATACACTGTATGTGTATATGTGTAGTGGTTCATACAAAGGGAGACGAAGGCTTCTTTGGAGGCAACACGTTTACTTAACAATTCAGCCCTAAACACAAAGGGGTGTCTCCCCTTCCACAGATAACCTAGGGAGGTGGTCCCTCCGGGCGAGCCAAGCCCTAACACGCACTGGGGAGGCGGTTTGAGACCGGACCCCGACTCGGCTCCGGGTCTTGTCTTCGGGGCTTCTCTTCCAGGCGACGACTTCGTGTCTTCATTCAAACAACAGCAGCTGGCCCCGGGCCGGGCTCCGGATTATATTATCGGTGGCGGGCTCGTTCCGCCCCTAGCCACGCGCACAGATCACGAATTTTATGTACTGTGTTAAATCGAACCTGGATCTTGTTTTTGCTCATGATTTTGAAATGTTTTTGTTGACCCCTGCTCTGTATGGCAAGGTGATGGTTTTGATTGGGTCCTCAGATGGTTATTTCCCACTGGTTGGGGTGATAGCTTTACGGATTGTGTAGTCTGAATATCCATTAATCTTGAGGGCTTAGTGCACGTGCTCCAGTTCACTGGCTAGGTGGTGATGGTCGGAAATACATTGAGCTCTGCGGTGTAGAGTTTTGATGAGTGAATTCTTCTGGGATGGATGATGGTGGGAGTCAGGTTTTAGGTAGGCATCCGTGTGGGTGGCTTTCCTGTAGACAGTGTCCCATTGAGCCATCTGGTCTCTTTTCGATTAAGACGTCCAAGAATGGTAACTTGCCATCCTTTGCCACCTTCATGGTGAATTTGATGGCTGGGTGTATGAAATTGATGTGGTTAAGGAATTGGTTCAGAGCTGGTCGGCCATGTAGCCAGATGACGAACGTGTCATCTACATATCTTTTCCACAAGGACGGACGTAGAGTGGATCCCTGGATGTGAAATTAATAACCATAATTCAAGTCTATTTGTGATTCTATCCCACTAAATGTTTTGTTTGCTATAAACATTTGTGAATTCGGACCCTCCTAACGAAGGGACTTTTACAGGTAAAATAATACACATTATAGTTATTAAAAACCAAAGAGTAATCATAGTTATTATTGTTATTGTTCTCTACATCAACTATGTCCCACATCACTCTGCTTGCTGACTACCGCGAGGGCGACATTTCTCACTCGGTATCAGAATCAGAAAATGTTTTTATACTGGAGAAATCCGATGAGCTATAAAGCTCTTCATTCTGTGGAACGCCACGCACACCACCGCAGCGGCATGAGGGCCGGGCGAGGTGAGATGGATGAGGCCGGGAGCCAAAATAATTCCCAGAACAAATCAGGCAGCACTGGCTGTCCTGCAAACGTTAAACAATCTCACATTTCAGAGTGGTTCCAAAGCCCCCAAACTACAAACACTGGCTTTACCGGCAAATTTGTTTTTTGCAAGCGAGTACAGTAAAAAAATACCAGCAAGATGGATTACAAAAAATACTTCCTTCATGAAATGTATCCCACTGAAGGCAGGCAGGCATATTTACACATCCAGACTGTTCACGTGCATTTTGGATGCAGCGAATCAGAAGGATTCATATATGAATGTGTACCTCTAATTCAAAAAACAATGTCTTGTGCAACCACAGTACAAGCCAACAGTCAACATGTTCCACAGCGAAGAAGGACCATCACCTGAATCATTCATCATCAGCCATGATCAATCCACTGCTGGATGAAAGCCTCGCTGAGTCATCAACAACCTCTCATGGAACTGCGATGCAACGATACATTCATCAGCTGCTTATTTGCTGTTTCAACTACACAGTAGACGTGCATTCCCTCATTTGGCTGCATTGATCACAGCGTGACAGCCATTCTAACGACGCGTCCTGCCGAAGCGCACGTACTTTTTTGAACACTTAAGTGTATTTTGTTTAACCAGGTGGGGAATCGTGAGACCAGAATAGTCTTGTGTGCAAAAGCGACCTGGGTCTAACCTTGTATGTACGTATGTTGAATTTATTTCACACCGTATGTAGCTTACCATGATAATCGGAGATGCGAGGGAAGGACAACAAACTAAACACATAAAGTGAATACAAAAAGTAGTTTTATAAAGTTGTGAATCTAAACTTAACAGTGCATAGCTCCAGTGGCTTCCTAATATCAGAAGGAAGAGCGTTACAGACAGCCGCAGAAGCGCATCTGAAAGCGAATTTGTTCGATGGCCAGCCAAAAGCCGCTGCGAGGATGACCACCGGGGGAGTTCGCGTGATGATGGTTTATGCTCCTTGACGAGATCAGCGAGGTATTGCGGTTCTTTTGCGGCAAGCACTTTGTGTGTGATGAGTACGACCTTAGAATGTACTCGTTCACAAAAGGGAATCCAATGCAGCTCGGCGAGTACTGGATGGACACGGTCAGTGCCCGTCACGACAATAACAAGAGTGAACAACAATGGCGAAACTTGAGCGCAATTTGTACCTGTCGACTGCTGCCAACGTAACCCATCGCGCCCGCTCATATTTACTCTGCGGCGTCGGTGCGTGGAGGAGGTCACCGTGGCCGCGGCAAGAGGCCACGGCCGAGCCGCGTTGTTGCGTGACGCTCGCTCGCTCCTGGCTCAGCGTTCTCCAAACAGGGCGCGAGACGGCCACCGCAGCGGCCTTGCGGCTGCTGCTGCCACCGGCCGACACAGGTGCAGCGACAAGGTGACCTCTTCTCTCCTTCACCATCGCTTCCCGCACGACCTTTTGTTTGCGTATAAAAGCCCAAAGCTCACTCGTCGCATCGCGCTGTTTAGCCCTCCTGACAATGGCAGCGAAGATTTGCAAGTTGATGAATACACGGAGAAAGGAAATATTTGCAGAGAGCTCTCGGCATAACTCGTTCTTCCCAGTTGCTTTCACAATGCGCCGAGGAATGGGTTTGGGAATACAAAGGCAGAGGTGGGCTGCGTCTGAAGAGGAATGCTTCATTTGGTCAGCGCGCGCTGAAGCCTGCGTCACGTACGGATCCCAAACGTGAACTCTGGCACAGAAAATGAAACAAAAGTTAAAAAGTGCACAAAGCAATCACGGCGAGATGCGTGCGCGGAAAAATACAAAGAGGTAGAAGAAGTCAGTGAGCAGTGGATGGGCCGAGCAAAGCCCGTTGAGGCACACGGCGCTCTGCCAATGGCTACTCTACTCTCATCTGCCTCTGTGTCGTCCACACATCCATCTCAGCTTGTTGCTGCATATGGCGCGCGTCACACATCTTGGAGTGATTGATGCAGCCTCCTCCTCCTCCCGATCCTCACGTCTCCCGACTCTCTGCTCCCGTTTCTCCGTTACTTTTCCCTCCATTTCCTCTAAATTCCGGATTCTATTCTCTGCTCTTTTACCTTCCCCGTTCCTTTTCCTTTCCCCATTCATGACATCCTGGACGACCCTCCCCTTGCCGTGTGCACCCATGGTGTACAAAGGTGCCAGGCACCCTGCAAACCCAACAGCGTTGTAAGGCCAGGGATATAGCGTGGTTCGGGAAATGGAGGTCTCCAACTCTACCGTCAACAAACATGAAAATAATGTTTGAGTTTTACATTTCACTGTATTAACACCAAGTTGTAATGATTTTTCGCATGTATATTTATGTTGCACGGTACAGTTTTGCCTTAAAACACCTAAAATAAAAGCTTTTGCCAACAGGCCCTAGAGTGGGGACAACTCTGTAGGTCAAAAGATAACTTTCACAACGGCGTGCAGGCTGAGCGGCCAGGCGACCGCTGCTTTCCTGCTGCCCTTCATGGTGTTTGTGGATTCGCACCTCAGTCGTCTGAATGTCTCTGTCCAAGTGTTACGATGCTGCTGCTGCTGTTGATGTCCATTTTCATCTTCAAATTGATCACCGCTGCATTTTTACTTCCCAGTGTCCCACTATTCTCGATGCCGCTTTGACCCCCTACCCCGCCCACTGCCTGCCTCTCACACCCTGGGGTCGTCACCCTTCACGAAGGGGTTTAGCACAACACCACCCAGTCTGGTAAACACAAATAAACAAAACTCATAAAGGAGCCTCTCATATTCATCTTGATGTGTGGACATTATTAAGATGATTCAATTTAGGATTGAGCTGTGCAGGCAGTGGTGCACAGGCACAGTGAACAAAAAACATGTTTTCTAAGCACAAAAAGGTCCATTGCCTTAAACGTTGCCGATGATACTGTAGCTGTATATTCTTATTTTAAGGCAGTTGTTGTTGACAAGTGTGTGGCGGTTTTTTATTTCTTGATTTTCGATGACTGAATCTATGCGTGCAATCTCGATATTTCACTTGATATCCTAGAGATTTAACTTAATATCCGAGATATTTAACTTGATATCGTAGAGATTTAACTTAATATCCGAGATATTTAACTTGATATCCGAGATATTTAACTTGATATCGTAGAGATTTAACTTAATATCCGAGATATTTAACTTGATATCCGAGATATTTAACTTGATATCGTAGAGATTTAACTTGATATCCGAGATATTTAACTTGATATCGTAGAGATTTAACTTAATATCCGAGATATTTAACTTGATATCGTAGACATTTAACTTAATATCCTAGATATTTAACTTGATATCGTAGATATTTAACTTAATATCCAGATATTTTACTGAATATTCGACCAACCTTACAGGAAAAGAGAAGAGGAGGAAGATGTAATCAAAGCTCGAGTCATTTTTTTAAAAAAGAGAAAATATTCCACGTGGACTTCACATCTTCGGCTATTTCGTCGAACTGAGACGGGTTAGAAATTCTGAGAGGTGTCCATACAACAAGAAAGTACGTGTCGCCGTATCCATGCATATGGCGCGACTCACACCTTCCAGGGTCTCAGCCAGCTGCAGCCTCTGTCGGAGCTGGGAATGCTTTAAATGCCACTCCTTGGGGTTTTAAACCATTCGACCTTGTTGGGGGTTCAGTGTGACCCCCATACCTGCGGCACGCACGTGCACACGAGTGCACCAACACAAAGGACAAGGATTCACTTACAGCCTCTTAACAGGCTATTTGGGGCAGGTGCATTAAGTGAGCATCTTTGAAGGCCAACAAGGCACAATATGGGGTGGTGTGGTTAAACACCGCACCTTTGCCTCGCCATTGCTCATAGTTACACACCGCACCAGATACTAATTTAAGGCTGAGTTGACCTAAGGGAGGTTCGAGATCGGTTCAGATATTCACCACTGGTGTTGACCGTGAGCGGAAATCGAACTCGGGTGTCCGGGTTCCTAGCGCAGTTTGCCGCGCTAACTCCCGCGCGCACGCTGACAGCACTTCCCTCAACAAGACAAAGGTTCCCATCAAAGCCTTAACAGCGAGTAGCACCTTTGAAGGCCAGCACTGCGCACGAGGGGGTGGGTGGCCAGCACCACGCCCGACCGCCTTTGTCTCCCTAGTGAAAATATATACACCGCCGAGTTCGTAGCGCAGCACGCTAACCGCTACACTACCGCTCCCCACATACGTAAAAGACAAAGATCCCCCATATAGGCTTAACAGACTGTTGGGGCAAGTGGTGGTAGCGAGAACCTCGTATATCCACACACACACGTGTGCCCGCACACCCGCACAGGACACAGACACACGGACAACGATCCCCTATTTAGCCTTCCCCACAGTTGGGGCAAATATGTTGAGGGAGCACCAGTTGAGGATTGGAATGACATAAAACATTGTGATATGACCAGCAGTATGCACACGGGGCCACCTTTGTCTCCCCAATGCTGACCTTGACCACACCAGATATATGCATACAAGAGATAAGGGGCCGTCCATAAATGACGTCACGCACCAAGGGGGGGTCAGACATTTGTGACGATGCGTGACGATGGGGGGGGGGGGTTGAGAAATGTGACGTCACATCGCTGAAGATCGTGCTTATATGACTGAGAGAAACGCTGCCCTTTCAAAAGCCTAAAACTGGTCTCGCTGTCCCGCCACAAAATCCCTCAACGTAGACAAAAGCTGTGCTGCTACAGAGATGTCAATGTCACTTTTGTGTAGGTGCATGCTTGTAGCGTGGAACCGGTCAAGTATGACGTCCCAGAAATGTGCCATGAACACCAACTCTAAGGTGTCCAATTTAGCACGTAGTCCAGCGGCCTCAATTCGAGTATCTCTTTTCTCATTACCATCATTGCACATACCACCGAAGGCTTCTCTAATGTGGGTGTAATTTCTCCACAGTGCCTTGGTTGACTCTGCCACCTGATGATGAGTGCTTGTGTTGCGATCGAAACGTCGTGATCGATTATTTTTCTACCTACGTGACTTCACCGAAAGAAGCAAAGCGTATGGATTCCTGCAGTCACGAAAGCTTCAAATCAAGATCTCCACACATTGTCGATGACAAATAGGACACTGTGCTTCTTCCTTTTCCGCCAAACTTTTTAATATGTTCAGCTAAGAATGGGTCAAATTGCGATAGGAATTCTAGGATACTAAGGAAATAACCGTTATGGGTTGACCCAAACCGTTCATCAATTACCCTAAACGCATGTCCTCTTTCACCCAATAACTTGATCACTGCTACAACTCTTGTCAAAATGTCCCTCCGGTATTTACGTTCCCCATCAAGTTGCTGCATGAGATCTGCATCTATAGCACTGCCCCTTGTCCGCTGGTGCAAGGCAAGCATACGTGATTTGTCTTTTCGTGTTCCCCCATTCTTTCAGAGTGCTTCCAGTCGCTAAACCCCTGACTAAAGCCACCGAGCTTGCTGGAGAACAGTTTGCATGCAAAACAGTGCACACAACCTGTTGAGGGTGAGTACAGTAGCCACTGTCTAGAAACCTTCTGCCCATTTGGCAATATACAGTTCAGAAGTTCATTGTTGAAACTTCTAGTCTTTCCACCAAGCGCTCGATCTCGGACTGAAGCTGGGTATTTTTGTTATGTTTTACTGCATACACCTACCGACACACACACCGACACGCACGTGTCTCCCTGACAAGTCCCCCTTACATCAAACAAAGTGAACAGAAAGGTAAAAATAAAAAGTGTGGAAAAAAGAAGACAAAAACATCCTTGACTGGGAGAACTTTAGACGCTGTGTTTGAACGTTCACCTTCCACATTCCTGTGCCACGACTACGCCTGCAGGCAGAGCCACCGAGCTGTCAGTTTTGGGGGAAATGGATTTAAGTCAAATAACAGCCTCAGACTAAGGCTTCAGCACAATGCCAGCACTGCAGGTGCATTGCCACGGCACTTCACCACGGCAAGGCAATTAAGTTAAAGAACATTTCACAGCCCTTTTTGAAACCACTGCTGGATGAAGTGGTCTCCGTGTTTGTTTGACCATACTTCATAACTTAGTCACAGTGGCGGGTGCGTGCAGGGGGCCACGATCGGTTTGAATGTCGCTCCTCGCCACTGATGATGCCTGTGGCTGGGAGTCGATCTCTGGTCGCCAGGTTCGTCGCGCAGAACGCTAACCACTGTGCCACCGCTCCCCCGCAATGCTTAATGCAAGAGGCAGCTCCCTTCTTTACTGTCAATACACCGGTAAGTTTTTAACATCCCGTTAATATTGAAAATATTTTAAAACATTATTAAATGCTTTACCTGATAGTAAACAAAAACATAATTTCACAATATTCTGTTATTTACCTGAGAAATTTACTAGTTTTTTAAAGATATTGATAACAAATTTAACTTTGTCACCAATTATATCGGAATTAGGTGATGGGAGTTGAGGGTGGGTAGGAAGAGTGGCAGAGTGGTTAGCGCACTGCTCTATCAACCCGGTAGTCTGATTTCCACTCCAGGCCATCATAAAGCCAGTGGCTAGCGATGACTTCACCAACCTGCACTGACCGGCGTGGAGAAGTCTGGCCAACAACAGCACACGACCGTATGGAGGCCTTCATCCAATGGTGGATCGACCGAGGGCAGTAAATTGTGATTTTGTGAGACTACCCTATTGCGTTATAATTGAGTTCGCGTAACGTGAAACGGTGTCAGGGGAAACCGCTGAAGATGACACTGCAGATCTATATCCACAATCAACACAATGAGCCTCTCTCACCCAACATCGGGCAGCCCAGTGAACATGCCAACATCCAGCCAATGTTGCTAATGTGGTTGGAACCGTTAGACCAACGTTGGTCCAACATTGATCGTGCACCACTGAGATCTTGAGTTAAAACCCGGGCTTCAGCCGCCCGTGATTATACGGGGTTCTCAAGTGTGGTGAGTTCATGATTATAGCCTGGCCATCAATGACAGCACTCAACAAAAACCCCATAATTGAAATTATTTTTTACACTTGACTTGGCCAGATTCCAGTTCTCAGACATTTGTGTGACATTAACTGCCTCTAGTATGGATACAGATGCCGATTGAAGGGACCTCAGAAGTAGTTCTGTGACATCATTCTTGGGCTGTTAACTGACACAGGATGGTGTGCCGCTGGCTATACATTTTAACTATAAACCATTTTTTATTTCAACAGGTAAATCCCACTGAGCTACATAGCTCAACCAAGTGGCTTATCTTGTGGACATTTATAGCAGCCAAATACTCTAATGCACGTTTAAAAAAGCTGCAAAATGTGCAAAACAATTTTCTTCATCTGATGACACCATACCGATAGAAATAGTTGAATTGGGGAGAAAAGGCAAAAAAAGAAGGGGAAATTGGACAAAAAGTCTTGAGCCTCGAGGCTTTTTCATTATAAATAAGAGACATTAGTTGTATGCCCACATACATTTTGATGCGCACGCTCACACACCTCAACGGAATGCCCATGCAGCCCAAGTTCCCAGGCCCTTGTCACTAAACAATTGGAGAACATATTAAAACAAACACTGGGCTGCTGCTGCCGTTGCTGACACGTGTCACCATACCCAGGTTTCGTGAATTGCCCCCTCTCAGCCAGTGGCGTCTCACCACGAAGCCCCAAGGTGAGCAAACAACGGCCCGGCCATGAGTATTTATTCCGCGCGCTTCGCCCACGTCACCCTTCACCTGCGGCACCAGGAGGCACCGGGAGGATCGATCGACCACGAGACTCGCGACAGCAGCCTTCCCTTGCAGCGAGAGAGAGAGAGACTGAGAGACTAAGAGATGACCGCCTCGTCACTCGCGTCGCTGCTCCTGCTGCTGCTGCTGGCGGCCGGAGCGAACGTGAAGGCCCACGTCCCCGAGGTGGAGGGCGTCCTCATCCTCTCGCAAGACAACTTCTCCGAAGCGCTGGAGAGGGATGGCAATTACCTCCTCGTCACGTTTGGTGAGTGCTTTGTGCCATAGATTACTACCGCCACCACAACCATTGGAATCATCATCACCACGACCACCATCATTATCATCATTATCACAACCACCACCAATACCGGTACCGTCATAATGATCGTTATCATTGGGTATGATATACCCACTTCTGTACGTCATCCCATTCACCAATGCAATGTCACAATCCATCTCAATGTTCCGCATAAACTGATCTCATCGCTCCGTCTCCATGCCACGTTGCTCCTTCGGCTGCGATTCTGTCGCAGACAATTCCCGAACTGAAATTTCTACCGTCTCAAGGTATGACACCGATAGCGCAATTGAAATATACCCAGGAGATAAAGTGAGATAAAAATACGATATGAAGCTGGCCAAACACCTCAAGAAGGACCCTGGGGCAGTCCATATTTATATATTGATGTGTTCTCCATCGATCAATCTGTCAGAGTAAAAGGTTGCATCCCATTGAGACAACGCGCGTTTCACAAGGGGGACCTGGTCAAATCAGCCGGCAATGTGTGCTGCTACCCCTTGTCAATCCATTGCTGGATGGAGGCCTCCCCAAGTCCGTGTCGAGGTACTGTTTGACGATACCTCACCGCGTTGGTCAGTGCAGGTTGGCGATGAGACGGGGGTGGGCAGGGCTGGTTGAGATATAATTCACCACTGACGATGTTAGACGTGGCCGAATAAAATGCAGTTCGCTAACCACTACCCCACCACTCCACCTGCTAAAATCAATAGACCGCGTGCGACGAGAGTTGTACTGTTGGCAGTTGAAGGGTGAATGCAGGCAGCAGCTGGAGATGTTCACACTTGGATTGAATCCAGGTTCCCATTGTGCTGCCTCCACGCTCCTTGATCGCAGAGTGGCTCTTCAATCAGACATCATCTCATGAATGTTACGTCGCTGGGAAGTCGTATCCGTGTATCTCGCCGCACTTAGCATAGCACCATGCCCACAGACGTATTCCGTGTCACTTAACTTAAGAATACAAATCTTGATTTATGCTGGAGGAGGAATCCGATGAGCTATAAAGCTCTTTTCCACAGATGTCCAGTAGGGGCAGGTCATGACGTTACAACAAACAATACAACAACATAATAGGAGTGCAAAGTATAGGAAATGTAAACAAATCGCTTAACACACATATACAAATAAAACTATTTTTTTTCTTACCAGGTAAAAACCACTAAGCTATTAACTTATTTTTTTAGAAGCGACCTGACCACAAATGATAGTTCAACGAAATTCAACATATATACAAGTCGATGGATGTTGCTCCATTTCCACTGCTCACGCACCATGCACGCTCACAGCTGCACATCATCCCCTGCTGTGTGCCCCCCCCTCCCCCATGGTCACCATCTAAGCAGCTCTGTGCAGGCTCAAATCCTGCTTGGCTTCTGGGACAATCCCGGTGGTATTGTTCCAGGGGGGAGGATGGGGCTGGCATCGTGACAGATTTCAAGTGAAATGTGAAACTTGCACAGACTTCATTAAAGTCAAACTGAGAAAGATGTCGCTTTCCCCACGACACGATCGCCAATATCCGCTTCCCTCCCTCTCACCCACCCCCAGTTGCTGATGTTGCTATAGATGTCAAAAAACACTGCACGGTTTCGCGATGAGGATGTCTGTCACCCGACCCGCTCTTGCAACATCTGCAGCTGTATGTTGAACTTCTTTCGCACCGCACGTAGCCAAGCGTGCTGATCGGAGGGCTGAGTGCTGACGGTAAGGAGATATCTCGTGAAATGGATCCACAGGTTGCATTCGGGGTTGCTGATGAGTGCTGGCCTGGGCGTGTGGGGTTTTGAGGGGTTGTGCAGTCACCCATTCCGCCAGTGCACGAACATTCGAGGCGGCTAATGTCAGCACCAATAAAACAAAGCCTTCAACCTTTCAAAACATCTTAGGACACGCATGCTTTGCCAAAATATTACGGGTTCACAATGGACGCGACTGACACCGTGACCGACAAGGTGTGGATAGGCTTTTATGCGGCTGCATTGACAAAGTGCGGCGAATTAATAACTTTTTTTTTACTTTGGATGCATCAACCCTCGCCTGCCCAACCCTAACGCCGCATTGACTCGATGAAAGCCAAACAAAGAAACCTCAAGCACACGATGCCACTTCTCAATGCGGAACGATTACCTCCAGATTACTCAATTGGGATCGCACAATTGCAACATCTCCTCCTGCGAAATCTTGGCAGGACCCTCCTCCTGAACAAGAGTCTTGAGACTCGATGAGGCTTTTTTGAGTGAACAACGAGCGGAGTATAGAGGATGCTGTGGCCTTTGTGACCTTCGCTGTGCTGTGGGGGGCTGGAGGAGGGAGGGCACGGGACCACGCCATAGCAGGAAGGTGGTTTAAGCCACCGGTTTAGCCCCTTTCGGGCTCACGAGTGACACCTTCCTCCCCACGATCGACGGTGACTGAAACGACAGCGGCAGCGATGGCTTATCGGTGACGCCATGGCCATGAAGCGGGCAGGGGCGTGGGTACACCAGACAAAGATGCCCCGTGTCACCTTGATAGACCGTTGGGGCAAGCAGTTAGCGACGACCTATGAAGCCCGCATGGCATACGAGGGGGTGGCTGGCCAGCACCACGCTCGGCCGCCTTTGTCTCCCTAGTGGATATATATACCGCACCAGGTACTCATTTGAGGCTGAGTCGACCTACGGGAGGCCCATGACTGATTCAGATAATCCTCACCGGTGTTGGCCGTGAGCAGGATTCGAACTCAGGTGGCCAGTTCGGTGGGCAGTGCCCTAAGCGCTACACTACCACTCCCTACTGCCAACACCAACACCCGCGCCATTCGCCACAAAGTGACGGTGACGTCACCACGGCGCCTGTGCCAGGCCAGGTGCACTTTGAGGCCACATGAAGTGCCAAAAGCTCGCTGACAGGAGGCCTGGGGACAGACTCAGGTACCATGGTTAGGCTGACTGAGATGACTGGTAAATACACCAGCTGTACCCCCTACTGTGCCAACTTGCTGTATTTTAGTCGCCCGGTTCTCCGCTCGTTGTTGTGAGCGTCTGCCTCCAATTGCCTGCCCAGTAGCGTCCTTCACGAGCCTCCTCCACAGAGGCCGGTCCTGACACTGCTGGTACCAGTCGTCGGAAGGTCCACTCATTTCCACATCCTCCCGTACCGCATCAGTCCATCTCTTCTCCAGCCCATTTCGTGCCCGTTTAGCCCCCTCTATGCGGCCAAGCAGAAGCCGACTGGGCATGCGGGCTACATCACCCAGCCAACGCAGCCTTGCTTGCCTGCCGGAGGAGCTCACTGATGGGAATGTGTCCAGATCTTTCAAGGATTTGTGAGCTCCCTCACACAATCCAACCTGGTTAAACCTAGGATCGACCGTAGGCATGCCAGCCTGAATGTTTCTAACCGGCGCAGATATTCCATTAGAGGGGTTCACGTTTCACAAGCATAGATAAAGGAGGGCATAACTGGCCGAGAAGACCCGAAGCTTCGTGCTGTGCGACAGACCAGGTAGCTTCCACACAGCATTGCGCAACCGGTTACAGGCACACACACACACAGCACACACACCTCAGCTCGTCACAACCGGGACAACACCTGGCTGACTTCTCACAGCCAGACGTGGCACCTCCGAGCCGGCTCCAAAAGAAATGCCGCGCCAGTGACCCTCATCGCTGAGCTGTGTCGGCATCTTTGTCGCAACTCCAACACCTTACATCTCATCTCAAATATTACAATGCCCCACTGCAGTTTAGCCCAGAGAACCCCCTAGTTGGCAGCTGTCCCTGTGCGGCACAAGGTGTGCGCAGATGATAAAAGGGCTTTATAACTGACAGAACGTGCGTTATAAGCATGACCGGTTGCAATGTTCATAAAGACTTAAGGCAGGCTCGTGTTGAGTGGACTGTAGTTGTAAATGAACTCTTTATTCAAAGTGGAAATGCAGCAAAAATAATAAAACTATACATTTAAAATGCGGGTACAAATAAAAGGCTATGGAAAACCAATATCACGATGATCATCAAGTCGAATGGTGAAACGTGATGTTGTGGCCACATCACGGTATATCTGTTTCAGATGAATTTTGACTTTTTCTGAGACTTGTGTTTTGGTTGGCGGTTGTGTGAATGAGCTCTGCTCCTCGCTTGTCTCTTCCCCTATGGGTGCCCTTGTTCCGCTCTGAAGTTTCCCCCTCTCTCTTTTGCCCCAATGATCTCGTATTTTAATCCGTTCGTTCTCATAGTCGACATGCGTTCGTCATACACACAGTGGGAGGGGAGCCGAAGCCGAATGTTATGTAAGCTGAATTTCTTTCGCACCGTACGTAGCCGACCATGCAAGGACAACTAAAATGCAGGATAGACACAAGCAGATCGTATCGTGACTCATTCTGGTCAGTGTTGCAACGTTTGCTTAAAGTTTCATTCATACTCTTAGGTTCTTTTGGTAAAGTCACGTAGGTAAAATAATAAAATAATAATAAATACACCTGATGACGGAGGCTTGTGTTGCTTCCGAAACGTCGTGATTTAATTTAGTTATTTTCATGTATTATTATTTTACTATTATTTTACCTACGTGATTTTACCGAAAGAACCTAAGAGTGTGAATCCTTGCAGTCACGAACGCTTCAAATCTAGTTTTCTTCATGTTGACTGCATTGTGCCCCCCCCCTGCCCCCCATGGGTTATTGCACCCCCCTCGCAACCCATTAAACGAGGTTATGGTACAGACTTGCGCTCATCCAGCAGTGGATTGACAAAGGGCTCCACGCGTGTCTGACATTGTGCGTTGCGTTTATATGTGCTCGATGAACATCCGTCGGTTTATTCTACGCTGAGGTGGCACGTTTCTATGTGTTCACACACAAACACGTGTTTTCACACATTTGGACACTTTGATAACAACACGGTGTGTTTAATAGAATAAGTCAAATTGTTAAGCAGTGTTATTATGCAATTTTGTTCCAAGGTGTTGCCAAAACAATGACACGTGAGAATGTCAAATGGAGGCCTGCAGATTATTCAAGGCGATGCATTGTTGTGGAAATCTTTTTTCCAGAATGTAAAATATGTCACTCGTGATTTTGTTACGCACTATCATTTTTTTAAAGTTCAGAGCGTTCCTGCGGCCTTCGTACAGAAATGTACAAAAGTACGATGTAATTTTTTTTGCGCTGAAAAACACGAGTGAACTTTACACACCTTCAGTAGACACGCCCGTGTTAAACTCCGTTTACCTGCAGCTATTACCAAGGTGAACACACGCTCAGAGATCGCAAGTGCTTAATTTCAACTGGAACAGTCTGGAACGCTGTGCTTTGCAATTATTTCGCGTGTTATTTCTAAATTATATATATAATATTTATTTTTAATAATATATATTTTAATACTTGTTTAGGAGATTACACATAGCAACACAGGATACAATCACGTAGAATATATATTATATAGATTAATATAGAACCGAATATTTACGTTCTCCACCACGACACTCATGTACAATGTTACTGTCGTTATCATGGATTGGCATACTTTGTATTCTAGTGGTAGTGCCTTATGCCAGTAATCCCTACTCCAATCCAGCCTTGCAGCGTTATGGAAAATATCTAGTGAGAGATGAAGCCCCCGAAGGTATCGTCCCACGGCAACATTTATGAAAGTGTTAATCTTCGCCCAGCCCTTGGTGAATCCCCTGCCAGATGACAGCCTCCCTGCACCGTGTGGGTTGTGGGGAGGGCGGTTGATTGACCATACTTCACTCCACTGGTTAGTGCTGGTTGGGAGAAGTGGGGGGCTCAGACCCGGTTCACATAACGCTCGCCACCGACATTAGTCATTTACAGGAATCAAACTCGGGTCACCCAGGTTCGAGCGTGGTGTGCTACATACTGTGCTACCGCTCCACCCACCCCCCCACCCCTTTTAGTAATTCGCTCGAGACATGTCTGAGCTGGGAATGGTGCTCCCCTGGCACACAAGGACTCACTCTTGTCAATTACGCCACAAGATCTTAAACATTTATTTTACGACAAACTACACGCTTAGGAAATTCTTCGTAAAATCGCCGTCCAACTGTGGTAGGAATCTAACCACTGATTCTGTGCAACGTGGCTTAAACGTTTTCACAAGTGATACAAATTTACAGGTACAGTTGTATTGTGTTTCATTAGTATTTTAGGTAATTATTAGCAATACATTTTCTGTTCAATGTTTACTCTGAACGTATTTGATATTTCTTGATTGAATACCTTTCACCCAAGGGAGACCTGGAAAAGCCAAACATATTCCTTCGTGCAGAACATAAACATGTGATGCGAGCGACAGTAACGTGATGTTGACGGCGTTTATATTCGTATCGTCTGAGTGGTGGATCCGACAGCACAATCTGGAATCATGAATATGTTGGGTTGATTGATTTCCGTTCAGACACTGGGATAAATCACTATCTGCTTTAAAAAATACGCTTCTGATCTTATTGGGCTTTTAATTAAATGTATATAAACACTACGTGTGAAATACCACGATGAGAGGATTATAAATAAGGATATAACGGATGGAAAATGAGAAAAACACGGGAAATGATGCCGGAATGAAATTTCCCAAGACGGACACGGAGGGCACGGCTCGAGATGAGCAGCAGGAAGGAGCGCCGGGTGCAGGAAGGGGAGAAGGAACCACCGGGCCACGGTGTCGGTGGCGACGGGAGACGGGGGAGGAAAGAGAGGGGAGAGGAGGAGCGAGCAGCAGTGAGCTGCGTGGATTCGCGTCTGTTTTCACAGCGGGTGTCGAGAGGGGAGGGATCCAGTGGGGGTGGCTACACAGAAGTCACGTGATTTAGGGGAGGCTTGGGTTGATGTAGAGATATAGATACAGACATTCTTCAATCCACTGCACGGTTTCCATCGTGGGGGGTGTTTACTTCACCACGCTGGTCAGTGCGCAGTGGTGAAGTGGGAGCTTTTCGCTATCACTTGCTAGGATTGTAACACAGTGCGATAACAACCGTGCCACTGTTCCCACAATGGGCTTTTACCCACTTAAATATTTAACGTTTAATTATTCGCATTACGTAAAATATGTACACGTAACTTTGCTGTTGTTTCAAATGGTGTTTTATACAATATTTTGTTATACACTGTGCTGGTTTGCTGTATTTCAGCCGTGCTGTTTGAGTTTAAATTCTAGTGTCAATTGGCTCTGACATGACTATTAAGATTCACTTATCAATATATCTAAGTAGCTAAGTTGTACTCGCTGCAACCACCACCAATCGCAACCTGGTAACTGACCCGAGCGGTAAAGTCCCAGGGTTCAACCTTCCACGGGAAACTTGGACAACCCTCGAACACTTGAGGACAGGCGAGGGAAGGTACGACCCCTTGCCCCACAAGTGGAGCGTGAGGAGCAGCCCAAATAGAGACTGGCCACCCAAGCCAGACGATGATTGCCCCACGTGCTGAACTCATGCCCTGAGAGATCCTTCCCTTGTGGGATCGCGACCACTCTCACTCGGCCTCACCTGAAGCCGTTGAATGGATCGCTAAACCTCGACATCAAACTACAACTGCTTCCACAGCCGTCCGAAGAAGACCTTAAAAGTGACATTGCCCCACCCCCTCCACGGACGTGCCTCTGTGTAAATGTCGTGTCCATGTGTCAATTCTGGACACGAGTAACACAACTGATGCGTCTCACCCCGCCTCATCTATCGGCAGGAAAACAGCATCAGTGCCCATTGATATGCATGTATGGCTACCACCTCTGAGATACATAAAAAAAAAACTGGGACATGTCATGGGCAGAATATCTCACGTTAACACAAGATGGGAGAACTACATGTAACTGGCAAAAGCCTGAACTGCTAATATTTAATGATCAAGGAGAACTTTTAGATTTCGCCTGGACAGCTGCCTCAAAACAAGGCCAATTCTGGTAAAACCAGGACAGGATGACACACTGGGATGTCGTCAAGGAGCATACACCATCACCACGTGAACCACGGTCATCCTCGCAGCTGCTTTTGGCTGGCCATCGAACAAATAGGGTGACCGCATCGCGCGCTTTCAGTTGCGTTACGCTCTCCCTTCCAATATTAGGAAGCCACTGGAGCTCTGCACTAGCATCTAGATTGAAAACTCCTTTATTCAGAACTGCTTTGTGTTTAGTTAATTGTCCTTTCCCTCACACCTCCGATTAGCGCGGTTGGCTACGTACGGTGCGAAAGTAGTTCAACGTCCATACATGCACACACACCCGTCTTTACCCATGTGTACCCTGCCGGACTTGAGTAACACAACAGTTGCATCTGAACCCCTGCTGTCGCACCCCTGTCTCGGCACGAGCAGTGTCCGGCTCTTGCGAAAAGTGCTCCGAGTTGCCGCCCAAGCTTGCCCGGACCGTCGAGCTCCTCCGGGAGCGCGGCGCTCCGGTGCGGCTCGGCTCGCTGGACGGGGAGACGCACGCAACCCTCGCCACCGAGTTCGACGTCTCCCACTACCCCGACTTCCTGCTCTTCGATCCAGGCTCGCGCGCCAAGCCCCGGCACTACCACGGTGAGCACCGCCACTCCGCCACCGCCACGGCTTCCCATGCGCACGACGCGAGGGCGCCTGGTCACGCCGTGCCTCGTTCTTGTGCGCTGCGCGCAAGGCGCACACGGACACACACAAGGGCCACACCGATGTGGCGTTATCTTAGGTTTCTTGGGTGGAATTGTAGCGCGGTGGGTAGCGCGCTGTGCTCTGAACCCGTCGACCTGCCTCTCAAGGCCTCCTCCACACGACTCTGTCTTGTGGGTTGCTTGACCATACTTCACCGCACTGGTCAGTGACAGTTGGTGCAGCGAGGGAGCCCAGAACCGGTTAATATATCACTTGCGACTGATGCTAGCCATGACTCAGATTGCTAGATTCATCGCGCACTAATTGAAAAGGATAACTTTGAACCTTAGTAATGGCTAAAACATAACATCTGCAATATAAGACTCACGTACGCAAGATTTCTAAATCTGGTGGTGTATGCATTTATGTATGTTGAACTTTGTTCGCACCGTACTTAGCCAAACGTCGCTAAATAATAAAGTTCCTCACAAACTCCTTTTGGGAAAAAAAACTCTCATGCTCCATGCCCCCCATTGGATCTCCAATGTTTAAGTCAAGAGTCAGCCACCGTCACCCCCACAATGAGGCTTCACTAATGGCCAGGGATATGCTTCATCTGGGTTTGTGGCCTGGATAATATTTGGCAAACTGGCAACACCGCATCCAGTGTACCATTTACCATGAGTGTGGATCACGAATTACATTTCTACTCCAGTCTCCCAGCGGCCAGGAAAATATTCAGTGCGAATTGAAGTTCCGAGCTAAAGATAACCAACTATTCAATCGCGAAAACGATCGTGAAAACAAGACCAGCACGATAACATTTTTAAACTTTCGTACAAGGCTGACAGTGATAAATGTGAAACATGGCACCTCCTTGATTTTCTCTTATTGTTATTTCTCGTCGGAGCCTGCACTCGCCGGCGATGACTGACAGCCGAGACTTGTCCATCGGCGATAGAGGCGGCGCAAGCTGGAGGCGCACTGCGGGCACTTTGAATTCGCCGTCAGATCTCGAGCAGGCACACAATGGGCGACTATCGCGAGGGAGGGAGCGACGATCGAGAGGGAGCGATGCAACGATTGTCCTCGTCTTTTCCATGGCAGGATGGGTCGTCGTGAGCCGGGCACCTCGGTGGCAGTTAACTACCTCGCCAAGTATGCAGGAGGTCGTGGGTTTGATCCCAACCCTAGGACCTGCTGTATATTGGAGTTGGCATGTTATCGCCGTGGTCACGTAGATTTTTGTCGAGGTCCTCCGGTTTTTCCCTCCACATTTAGAAACAAGCATTTAGAGTGTTTGGCTGCTACTATACATTTCCACACGAAAACCACTTGATTAGGCTATCATTTGTGGCCAGGTCGCATCTGAAAAAGAGCTATATAGCTCAGTGGGCCTCAACAGGTAAAATAATAAATAGTAAAATAGTAACTCGTCAAAGAGCTTAAACCATCACCACTCTGGTTATCCTCGCAGTGGCGGCTTTGGGTAGCCGTTGAACAAAGGCGGTGGTCACTGCATTGCGGCGCTTTCAGATGCGCTTCTGCGGCCGTCTGGAACGCTCTTTCTTCTGATATTAGGAAGCCACTGGAGCACTTTTAAACCACCTAGATTAAAAACTAATTTCTTTAGAACTGATTTTCATGTTTAGTTTGTTGTTCTTCCCCCGCACTTGCAATTTGCACGGTTGGCTATTTACAGTGCGAAAGAAGTTCAACGTCCATACATACAAGGACGTTGTACCGTGTGAACGGAATATTCAGGGCATATTTGGACACTTTGGCAATCACGCAAATGACTGTGGCATGCTGGTGAACCCTCAGAGTGATGAATTTGGTTCACATTTCTTGCAATAGAGCTCTGTATTAAGGGTTAGGTGGATTGTTGTATTGCAGGGCCTGTGAAAGACACTGGCGGCAGGCCTTCATCCTGCAATGGATAGATCATGGTTGATGATCGTGATGATAACACAAATTAAATGGTCTCATTTATAGCAATCGTGGACCCCCTACTTGCAGACTAATGGCCACTTGCAGGCTTGTGCTGAGTCACCGTCTGCCACGCAGGGACAGCTGCCACTGGGGGTTTCCGTCAATTGATGGAGATGACATTTGATGTGAGGCGTTTTGAGATGCTTAGGCATTTAAGCAAGCGATGTATAAATGTAAAGATTACCACTGTGGGTTTTATAATTCTGGACAATATCCTTTTCATTTGACTGCCCATTGACAATGCATTTATTGATCCGCCTCTATTTGTACGAGCGACGTTGTGTCGTACAAGGGGGAACATTTTATATAAAAAATAATGACACGAGAACAATTTCTGGGCGTTTTCGTCCGAGTCACGTCCGACGTTCACAGTTCGTGCGTCACGACATGCGTGTGTGGCGGCATGAACACTCCAGATTGCAGGCACAGCAGCTCCAGTAGCCACGCCACCGCGACCGTAAGCACGCTACCAGCACAACAGCAGATTAGGACGCAAACGTCACGTGATGCCGAGCAGAGCTGGCGTCACGCGTAACTCGATCTGGGAGCGCGCGCTTCTCATCTCCGCACAAACTCCGCTCTCAGATCGACTATCTCACATCTCACAACAAAAGCCCAAAGAAGATGACAAAATTTGCGATGTATAATTTTCTTCGTTCCGTCTGCTACCTCGTCTCCACAGACCTTCACAGCGTGTGTCATGCTTACGGGCAGGTGGGGTTCATTGATACGCCGCAACGACCTTTTTACCGTGTTTTTCTTGATGCAATCAAATAGACCCCGCCGCCCACGAGGTGTTCATATCCCATTTCCAAATGTCGGGTGTGGTGACCACGATGATGCGCACAGTGGGATTGGTGGACCATGCAGCGATGGTGCATGAAGGGACTGGAAAACAGAGGCGATGCCTTTAGGAGGGGGCTCAGGAGCCCATGGTGTGTAAGCCCAGTCGCCACTCAGCCTCTGAGGACTGTGAAGAAAAACGATTGTCTTAAACGTTGCCTATTAGAACTTTTTTGTTATACTATTTTTGTATCTTAGCAGGTAAGGCCCACTGAACTCGGAGGCTCTTTTTCAGAAGCGACCTGGCCACAAATGATAGCTCAACAAGTGGAGTATCACATGGAAATGTATAGCGGCCAAAATACTCTAAATGCATGTTTCTACTATTAAAATATTTATTTGGTTTCCTATGTAGAACCTTGTTATGGCTGAACATGTTCAGACTTTGTTACTTGTGGCCTGCCGATATAAAGTGTCAGGGTTCTCCCCTCACTGGTGTGGAGTTTCTCCAAGAAATCCTGCTTCTTCCCACGTGGAAAAAGACTTCACGCTGAAGCAATAATAGATGGAGCATTAATTGCTAGTAAATGTGACTATTTTATTAGTGTTGGCTATGTCGGGTGGTGGAGGATTTCCCAAATTAAATTTGGATATATCAATAATTAAATAAATGGATTATTTAATCATAATTGAAAATAAATAAGTCTTAATACTGAATTACTTTCCTTATATAAAAACAATATATTTAACCTATTTTCTGTGAAACTACTACTTGAATAAACACTTCATAAATGTCATCGTCACTTCTCACTGCACTCACATTTCATGCAGCCACCCACAGGCAGCGTTGGGGAGTGAGTTACACGCACAGCACAATTAATGTAACCATATTGCTGAATGCAGTAACGACGCACTATGGTTGTACTACATCCCTTCGTTCTCAGTTTTGTAATCACATTACTATATCAGCGTGTACCAACTGATTGCATTCTGGATGCTGTTATTAGAAAAGTGGACATGTCTTCACAAACGAAATAAAAAATGCTTAAAGGTTAGAGATGGGCGTCGCCCCAGAGTCATAAACGAAGTGGGGGGGGGGGGGGCTAGTGATGGTAAAGT
This sequence comes from Lampetra fluviatilis, assembly GCF_964198595.1. Lineage (NCBI taxonomy): Eukaryota > Metazoa > Chordata > Hyperoartia > Petromyzontiformes > Petromyzontidae > Lampetra > Lampetra fluviatilis. The sequence continues at coordinate 212,694 of NC_136323.1, read as the reverse complement.
GAGAAATTTGCAGGTAAATGTACTGTGGAAATGTACTGTGTACGTGTACTGTGTAAGTGTACTGTGTAAATGTGATTAGCAAGTCAATGTAGGCTCGCAGCGCGCCTTCATGTACTTGCTAATCACATTTACACGGTACATTTACACAGTACACTTACACAGTACATGTACACGGTATATATTACCTGCAAATTTCTCACTTTAACATGACTAGCCCTGCCCCCCCCCCCCACTTCGTTTATGACTCTGGGGCTACGCCCATCTCTGACCTTTACAAGCAGCAGCCAGCCTCAGCAGCTTCCCTCCTCTTTCTTCCGCCTGATGACGGTTGATTGCGTTGCGATCGAAACGTCATGATCTATTGTTTTTTATACTTACGTGACTTCACCGAAAGAACCAAAGAGTCAAGAAAGCTTCAAATTAAGATGAATAATATCACTGTTCTTTGCTTATCCAGAAAAGCCTCTACTTGATTTCAAGATGTATGCCCTGCATTGGGATCTGCGGCCAATTCATTTTTAAGCAGTGGTTTCTATGTGGAACAAAAGTCGAGTTGATCAAGGAAACCCAGACGTACGAGAGAATAACACTCAAGAGGTTCGCACGCATGGGGTCATGAACCCTCAGGCTGCACTGCAATTTTCTGCCCACCTCACAGCCCAACGGATTCTGCGTGAGCCACCAACCTTTGCCTTCAAATTGCTGGATTACAAATGGGCCCCATAATGACAATGATAATAGTGATGTCAGACTTCGCTCGACTCTTGGCAACCTGCCAGAGAAAACAAAACTATTTTTTGTAATCTTTTTGGGTATAAAAAATAAAACCTTTAGGGATGGCTGGGTGGCTCCAGTGTGAGGGCACTGAGCGGCCGCTATTGTTATTTTGCCGGTAATCGTTTAAACCGGCGTCTCGAGTGTAGCGAGATGATGGTAGTCTCAGCCTGGTGGACTCCACGTTCATTTGCTTAACCAGCTGAGACCTCAAGAGGCTAGGATCCTCTCATTTGCAAGAATGACAGTGGGGGAAATGATTGCTATGTATCAGCTAATCGAGTAATTTGCGGTGCAGTTTTTTAATTTGGCAATAATTGGACCTTAATGCCTGACAATAAGGGCCTACTACTACGAATCATGTCAGGGGATATAGAATGTTCAACACAGCATTCTTCACCACTCGATTGCAAGCTTTGAATGTCTATTTTTTTAAAAGCAGGTTGGGAGCACCGAGACTAAAATCCTGTCTTGCGAGCGTGGTTTGGGATGAGCAACTTGCGGTGTGCGCGCCGCGTGTGGTGGATGCGCTGGGCCAGGCCTGTGGGAAGCGGAGGCCCTGGCCAAGTGGGCGGCGAGGCGAGCGGGGCCCCCAGCCGTGACCGTGGCCACCGCGGCGGAGGCCCAGGCCTTCATCGACGCCGACAGCCTCGTGCTTCTGGGGTTCTTCAAGGCGAGCAGGACGAGGAGGACGGATCATGCACAGCGAGCAGCACACGGCACCTGTCACAGTGCACAGCACGCAACACACAGTACACAGCGCATAGTACACAACACAGAGTATACCGCTCAGAATACACAGTGCATGACACAGCAACCCACACATAAAGTCTGTGCTCCCACGAAGCTGCATGGATTTCTTGGCTGGAAAACCTGAGGTGGATCTCCATTGCCTTGCCTGGCCTGCAGCCACTGCACATCCCTGGCTCTAAAGGTTGCCCCAAAAATCTATTGACAAATTAAGAGCTCTCTTCCTTTGTCAATACAATTTACAAAAACGCGATTGGAAAAGACGTAATGCATCCCAATGGTTTCTCTGTTTGTTAACTAAAGGACAAGTGACCAATCAAATTACTCGAAATTTGCATTTTGACAATTAAGTCGATTTAGCGATAAAAAATTAGAATGGATGACTTCTTTTGGTGTCTTATTAGCTGGGTAATAGAACCGACAATCTGTTGAGTAATCGATTTCGCAAATAATCGGAGATCCCGGCTCTCATCAAAGCCTGAACCATGAGTGGTGGTGATGCCACCGAGGTTGCCACTTGCATGTGTGTATGTTGAACTTCTTTTGCACCATACGTAGCCAACCATCTTAATCGGAGGTGCGGGCTATTAACTCACGTCCCCTCCCTGTGCAGGACACGGAGAGCCGCGACCTGAAGACCTTCATAGAGGTCGCCGACACATATGATGAGGCGCCATTTGGCGTCACGTCAAGCGAAGAGGTTTTCGCGAAATACGGCGTCTCAAGTGACTCCATTGTGCTCTTCAAGAAGGTGAGCAATGGGATACTTTTAGGAAACGACAGAAGCACCTCCGATTAGCACAGTTGGCTACGTACGGTGCGAAAGAAGTTCTACAAAGGAAGTTCAGCCGCCTCAATGTCAGTTAAATGCAAAGATAACCTGATTTCCAAGTTCAACCTATTTTCCAAGAAGAAGCCAGATCCCCACGTTAAAAAGTTAGACGTTGACAAGATTGTTATCAATCAGAGTAACAGTCTAATTTCCGACAGCCTAAAATGGGTTCTAGCTTAAGGGTTGAATTTCGCAGTCACCCCTAAACACATCCCAGTGGATGATATCATTGCCCAGGTTGACGTAGCCCTTAAGGAGTTAGGACACATTACTGCAGACGTGGCAAGATCGGAATTCACTGCAATCCTCAAAAACGCTAAGACACCTATTAGCAACATGACATCGTCATCCTCTCAGCCGACAAGAGCAATGCCACAGTCACCATGGACAAAACCACATACAATAACAAAATTCAGGACCTGCTTAATGATGGTAGCTATAAAAAAAATTAAAAGAGATTCCACCAACAGCCTCGCTACGAAAACCAACAATATCATCACCGATTCGACATCTTTAATCGAACCAACCAAGCGGTTTTCCTTAAAACCCTCTGCTGCTAGACCACCCATTGACTCACCCACTTACAAACTGGCCCGATTTCTGTCTGAGACCTTACAACCATTCATTGGTAAGACCACCTCAGCTGTACTTTACTCAGCTCACTTGGTATCGTCAATTAAGGTCATCTCACTATCTCCAGGTGATTTGCTCGCTAGTTTCGATGTAGTTTCAAGTTTCATTTATTAGGTGTAGTTTATACTTTAGTTGTTTACGTGGTGGTTTAGTTACTGCAGCTACATACTATTAACATTCCTTCCCTTTATTAATGTTACCCCTATCCCCTCCCTTTGATGCTGCTAATCCTGCATAATGCATGGGCATAATGACTTTAAACCCCTCGCCAAACCTCCTACGCATTTCACAAGTAGTACTAATCGCATATCTGCATTTCCCATAAATATGCTAAATTCCTCTTGATATGCAAATTATTTTGTCAAGGCGCTCTTCGCCCCTCCATCCCAGCTTAAATAGTCGCTCCAAGCCTGGGGCGTGTCATTCGGACTGTCTCCTCGACAGACCTGTTCTCCACCTGAGGACGGCTGCTTGCGTTGTGGCCGAAACGTCGTGAGAATTATTTTATTATGTTTTATTTTTATTATTTTACTATCTACGAGACTTTACCGAAAGACCCAAAGAATAAGTGATACATACATACATAGGGCAAGGCAGAAGCCAGTAACAGTCGAGCAGTAGGCATCCTCTCCTCACGATGCCTCTAGAAGTGCATGGCGAAGGCTTGGAAGGAAGGGATGCTCAGCATGAGGTGAGTATGAATTTGTGGTTGCACGCCAAAAGGTATTTGCAGGGCTTAATGTCTCACTCGATACTTTCTGGAACACTGCTGTGAGCAGCGATAAGGTAATACCACTCCAGTACAATGTGCGCATATCCATAGTTACCTATCATCCTATGACCAGAATGATACAAACTAGATGCACGGACTTAGGCGAGATGGATGCGGCGTGCCAAAAAAATGCCCAGGTCAGCGTTCCGGACCTTCCCGCTCCGAAATTCAGCACTGGGTATTTGAAAGCGCTGTTCGGCCCTCGGTGAGGTCATGATGATGATGATGTTCGGCCCTCGGTGAGGTGTGAACCGCATCTTCTCCTCCGAGGTTTAATCCCTCACCGCCCGTTCGCGTCTCGCTTTCCGGCTGCTCTGGTGACGGCACAATGCGTTGTGGGTAGCCGTGGTGCCCCCCTCTAGCTCCCCACGACTGTTGTTTCCTGTTGTTGCTGTTGTTGTTGTTGAACGACTCCCTCACCCCCCGCCCCCCGTGGTCGGTTTTCCGACAGTTTGACGAGGGCCAGGTGGTCTTCACGGATCAGGTGGAGCGGGAGAAGCTGTTGCGCTTTGTTCAGCTGCAGGAGCTCCCGTCCGTCGTCACCTACTCGGACGAGGTGCCGTGACTGCCCGGCATCCGCGTCCGTCGCGTCACAAGCACTTGAGTTTCGTCGGTTGGCGCCAAGAAAAAATAATACAAACATGTCCCTCACAGGCGTGGGCCCACTGTGTTACTTTGCTAAGGGGGGGGGGAATAATTATTTTGTTAATTTCACTTTACTGAAGATGTTTTTTCTTTACTTTACCACAAATTTGTGATATTATCCAAGAAGGCCTGGTGACTCAGGGGTCATAGCACTGAGCCAGTACTGCTGATATCATAAGTTGGAATTCGGGCAGCTACCTATGAAGAAACTGGGTGCTCAGGTATAGGAAGTTAATGGACTCAGTCCAGGCACCAATAACTACACGAAAACTCATCCTATCAAATTTGGCTCTGTGCTTCATTAGGATAAATTCCAATCCTGAGAAATAAACAAAAACAGTTTTACATGGGATGGATGCTGCTGTGGTACAACGGTTCGCACACTGGACTTGCAATCCAGAGGTAACCGTCGTGGCAGTTGAAACAAAAAGCAGGATTCTTAAATCCGCTGTCTTGCCTAGCCCCCCCCCAGAAATCTCTGCCCAGTGTCCACCCAGCAGTACAGTAGAGATGGGTACACCAGTTAGTCTACCAATAGGTCGCGTGTGGTGAGGTAAAGTGTGGGTACCTCTTCCAAGACATCTGGCCACCGTGCGTGGTAGACACTCGCTAGCGGAGGTCCTTCTGCCAGCAGTGGCACGAGCAAGACATTTCAGAGCTGCACCCTAATCTATGTTTAAGTCCCATACTGCCAGTAGTCCATGGGTACTCCTTTGGTTCTTTCGGTAAAGTCACTTAGGTGAGAAAACAAAAAATAAAAAAAATAAGAATAAAATGTAAAAAATAATAGAAATGACTAAATTAAATCACGACGTTTCGATTGCAACACAAGCAATCATCATCAGGTGTGGAAATCACAGCTAGAACATTTTTACTAAAGTGGGAGAAATGCCGGGGCTAAGGAGTTTATATAAACTCCACACCTGATGATGATTGCTTGTGTTGCAATCGAAACGTCGTGATTTAATTTCATTTAGTTATTTCTATTTTTTTTATTTAAATTGTATTCTTATTTTTTTTATTTTCTCACCTACGTGACTTTACCGAAAGAACCAAATAGTATGGATTCTTGCAGTCACGAAAACTCCAAATCTAGAATAGTCCATGGGTGTGAATGCTCACCAGTCGGCTTGTGTGGGTGCACGGTGCAGGCGTTCCCGCTGCTCTTCAGCGGGCTGGTGGATGTGCACATCCTGCTGTTCGCCAACGCTTCCTCAGACGGATTCCCTGAGCTCTTTGAGGAGTTCAAGGCGGCTGCTCCTCCCTTCAGAGGAAAGGCAAGTCCATAGTCGCGTGGAAGCGTGGCACGTCAGCCTCCGCTCCTCGTCAGTTCGCTCTTTCTCAACAGAGCCGCCGAATACAATTAAACGTGGTTTTATTCTTGTTGCTGTATGCCCCTGTAACCATTGTAATGTGCACTGATGCCTACTTTATTGAGGGCGATGTTGGCACGTAAAATGAAGATCGACAGATTGATTGAAATACTGCCAGGCACGGACTCAAAAGTCAGCAAAAGACAAGTGCATTGCTGTGTCACACGCACCAGATACACGTGAGGGTATTCAAAGTGAAGAAACGTGAAACCCATCTCTCCACCTTGGTGCCACGGTGGTGAGATGTTAACTACCATGCCTGGTTTGATTCCGACCCTGACGTCTGTATATTTAGAGTTTGCATGTCTCCCCGTGGTCGCGTGGATTTTTCTCCGGGTCCTCCAGTTTTTCCCTCCACATTTAGAAACATGCGTTTAGAGTCTTTGGCTGCAACAAATTTTCACGTGATGAACCACTTCGTTGGGCTATCATTTGTGGCCAAGTCACTTCTGAAAAATAACTTTAGAGCTCAATGGGGCCTTACCTGGTAAAATAAAAAAAAAGTTTAGTTTTAATTTGGTTGAGAAGCAGCAAGCACGCCCGTGCCTGGACAGCCACCTCTTCTAAGACACTGCACCCCACAGCGACTCGTGCTTTCGACTCCCTGCTCCTGTCCAAGTCCAGCCTCAAGGCCTTCCTCCATTCCACCTGTCTGTCGCGTTCCCTCTATTCATTAAATATGCCTCCTCTCCCCAGGATATCCACATCCCATCGTTCTATACATCATCTTGTAATGCATTTAGATGCCAAATAAATGCTAATTGTTTTTTGATTTCCATCATTAGTCTTGTAATGGAACCGATAATTGGTAGGACTAATTGATTTTGTGAATAATTAGATATCCCCGCCCCCCCCTGCTTTACCTATGTGGATGTCCCCAGCCGGCTCTAAGAGTCCCCTCCCGGTTTGTGTTGTGGACAGATCCTGTTTGTGCTGCTGAACAGCGCGGTGCCGGAGAACGACAACGTGCTGGATCTGTTCGAGCTGACGGATGGGGCGCAGCTGCCTGCGATCCGCCTGCTCAAGGTGAACAAGGACATGGTGAAGCGCGTGCCGTCCTTCAGCGACTTCACCACCGCCAACATCACCTCGTTCTGCCAGGACTACTTGGACGAGCACAGCAAGGTGAGTCCGCGCCGGTGCCGCCAGCCTCTCGGGCGTTACGAGGCGGACCGCTGGGAGTAGGCGGACAGCCCTGGGGTGTCTGCGTACCGCTGGAAGTACGTGGACCCCTGGGGATACGTGGCAATGTCTCATGGGGTACGTGAGGCGATTTATCAATGTGTGAAATTATATCACACGTGAGAGTCATTGGCGAATAATCTTGTATGCATCTACCAATGTAAAATAATTGCGAGAGCATTTAAATCCATATAGTGACCTAGGACGATATCAAATACCTTTATAAACTCATTGAACGTACACAATGTGGTTTCCAAGAGTAACCAGCGAGCGCGAACAAATGACGTCATGTGTGCAGAGCATCCATTGAATTTTGTTGTATTCACTTGCAGTTACTAGCAGTTACTAGCAGTTACTAGTAGTTACGAGCTAGTTAGGATGCCTCACAAAATGAACAATTGGGTAAAATATTTATGTACATTAATCATACTTTTATTTCTCAGAACCATGTTGGGTCAGGCAGGGGGGTACTCGGTTGAAACAAAATTCAACAAGGGGGTACAGTCAACAAAAAAGGTTGGGGACCACTGACTTGGAATGTATTCACAAGGGTAAAGGCGAAGCCCTGCAATTGCTCGTTCACGGTAGTGCTGGCAGACGGGCCTCCATTAGAGTCGGTTATAGAGCGGCTCCTTCCAGAGGGTGTTTGGCCAAATGTTTCACGTTGGTCAGACGTCGTGAAGAGGTGGCAGTACCCACACTTTCAGAATCATAATCTTTATTTATACTGGAGGAATCCGATGAGCTATAAAGCTCTTTTTCACAGATGTCGGGGAGGGGCGGGTCACAAAGTTACAACAACAGGCAAAACCCACTGAGCTATTAGTGTCTCGTTCAGAAGCGACCTGGCCACAAATGATAGCTCAACGAAGTGGCTTATCGTAATGTACGCGACCTGCCGATCGACTAACGGCGGTGCACCCGTTTAGACCGCTGGGTGGAGAGAATCGGAGGGAGGGATTTAAGATGCTTGAGAGAGTGGCGTGAGCAAGCACTTGCAGGGCTGCACCGTTTCTTCTCAACATTTCAGATGCCATTCATCATGATTGCCAGCTGAGGACTTTCAGAAATATTTGACCAAACCGAGCACAAAGAGTTGAAAGGTCTGAAGTTGATCGATTTAAGCCGTCTAGCTCTGGTGCTGTGGAGACTGTCGACCTTTTCCCGACGTTTACATCTCACCAGGGGCTCCCGCTCATCCCCGTATTTTTATCCCCTGACAGCTGACACACCGAACGCGTCATAGGTGACCTACACAGAAGCGCGTTCCGGTCGCGCGCTGGCTCGCTCACTCGTCCGCCCTAAGTAATTGGGCCGAGGTGTTCCAGGCCTGCCACTGGGATATTGTCAATCACTGATGGCAGGTGCGGGAAGAGCCTCTAAGGCAGGCTTACGGGCCGTGGGAACGGTGTGGCGGTGTGGCGGTGTAGCGATCGCCCAAACGAACCTCGGAACGTGCTCGGCGTGCGTCTGTTGTGTTGCTGCCGTCGTGCAGCCCTTCTCGAAATCGCAGGAAATCCCCAAGGACTGGGACAAGCGGCCGGTCAAGGTGCTGGTTGGGAAAAACTTCGACGAATTGGTGTTTGACGAAACGAAAAACGTGTTTGTTGAATTCTGTGAGTCCAAAGCGCATTCACCTCATCAACTGCTTTTACACGTGATGTCTATATACACATATTCTGAGTCACAAGAAATGGAACTTTTGGATTAAGTAATAACTTAATGATATCATTTATTACGGCTGCTTGAACAAAATAGATTGTGTATGCCAATAAATAAGGAAAATAGTGCACATTACCAGCAGCTTCATGGACAATAAAAGTTACTCTTTTTAACATGCAAAAAGTTGTACAATGTACAGCCGTATGACTATCCACTGATTAATGAAGACCTCCCAAAGCCATGCTGAGCAGCAGAATTGAGTTTCCAATTTATATGATTTAAAAGTGCCTATCTCCAGTAGCTTTCTAATATTGTAAGAAAGAGCTTTCCAGACGGCCGCAAAAGTGTATCTGTAAGCACGCGATGCAGTGAACGTCTGTGTTCAATGGTTAGCTAAAGCGGCTGCTGCATAGATGATCGGACAAGCCTTCCAGCTTGTCTGTGGTTCCGCAGGAACTGTTAGATAAAATTTGCATGAACGTCACTATATTAAATTAATCAATATATTTATGTATTTATAACATTATAGGTGGAAACACCAGCATCAGCACTTAAGCTACATGGGCATCTCAGCTCCTAACGCCCTACTGTTTCAATCAATTCCAATCCTTTCTGTAAATGATAAGATACTCATCGGGCAGAAAAAAGTGCATGGAGGCTGGAAAAAAAATTTGGAATTATTTATTTGCACAAAAAGCCTTTTTATAGCAAAAGTTGTTTTTGTTTTATTTCGATTTAAAGCTTTCGTGACTGCAGGGATTCATCTTCTTGGTTCTTTCGGTAAAGTCACGTAGAAGGGAAGTAATAAAATAATAAAAATAAAACATAATAAAACAATTCTCACGACGTTTCGGCCACAACGCAAGCAGCCATCCTCAGGCGAAGAATGAAACACCCCAAGCTTGGAGCGTATATTTAAGCTGGGTTAGAGGGGGGGGGAGGTGGGAAGAAGAGCGCCTAAACAAAACAATCTGCATATCAAGAGGAATTCAGCATATGGAAAATGCGTAGGAGGTGGGCGGGGGGGGTTCCAAATCAATACTATGCCCGTGCATTATGCAGGATCAGCAGCATCAAAGGGGGGGGGGGAAGGGGGGGAGCATTAACAAAGGAAAGGAATGTCAATAGCATGTAGCTGCAGCCACCAAACAACCACGTAAAAAACTACAGTATAAACTGCATGACAAACTAAAGTATAAACTACATAGCATCATCAGTAAACTTACTATACTCTACAATAAGCTGAGTTACTAACAGTAAGTAATACATGAAAAATTCTACGTTGTAAAAAATTATATAATATGCTTCCATCTAAACTTTATTCTCTTACATCACACGCGTCTATACCGTACTATATACTTCCATAGGCAAAACCAACATTAAATTACATACTGTATTGCTATAAACCACCCTATACCTTATACATTTTTAATATAACACTATGTATTATTCTACCCACCCTAATGTGTATCAAAATGGTTTATTACGTCCTTCCAGTGATTGCTAAGCCAGAATCCATCTTCTCGGTTAAAATTGTCTCTGTGTTTGTAAATGTGGATCGCCTCATGTACGAATCTCTCATGATAGCCTCTTGATATGCAGATTGTTTTGTTTAGGCGCTCTTCTTCCCACCTCCCCCCCCCTCTAACCCAGCTTAAATATACGCTCCAAGCTTGGGGTGTTTCATTCTTCGCCTGAGGATGGCTGCTTGCGTTGTGGCCGAAACGTCGTGAGAATTGTTTTATTATGTTTTATTTTTATTATTTTATTACTTCCCTTCTACGTGACTTTACCGAAAGAACCAAGAAGTTGTTTTTGTTTTATTTATCTTCTTAAAAATTTCACCTGGAAAATTCCTTGAGATATACATTTTTGTTTGCAAGGGTGTCCATATAGTTTGGCAGTGCCAAACTGTCCCCACAGTAACCATGGAGGGCTTGTCCACATGGACAAAGCAGCAGCTATAGAACATGGCTATACCGTGCTGATGATACCTAACAACGATGCAACCAGTATAATACAGTCGTCTCATTGTACTGCTGCTGTCTAAAATAAATTGGCAACAATGTTTACTCGAGAGAGATGTTGACCTCGGAGTTGTGGGGCTGGCTCTCACCAAAACTGAACTCTTTTTTATTTTTATCAGGTAAGGCTCACGGAGTTATATAGCGCTTTTTCAGCGGTGACCTGGCTATAAGTGATAGCTCAAGGAAGTGGCTTATCACGTAGAAAGTTATAGCAGCCAAATACTTAAAACGCACGGGGAGAGAGACACGCAAACTCCAAATATAAAGCAGGTGTTGGGGTCGGGTTCGAACCCATGCCCTGCATTCGAGGCGAGGGAGTTCACGTCGCGCCGCCACGGCGCTGGTGCTGCCCGTGCCGTAGACGCCTCGTGGTGCGACCACTGCAAGAAGCTGGCGCCCGTGTGGGAGCAGCTCGGAGTCCAGTACAAGGAGCACGACAACATCGTCATCGCCAAGATGGACGCCGAGAAAAACGAAGTGGCGGCCGTGCACATCCCGGGCTACCCGAAAATCAAATACTTCCCTGCTGGGCCCGGCAAGAAGGTGAGATCATCCTCGTCTCTATTATTTTTATTCATTTCATTTATTAGGTATAGCCCTGTGAGCCATGCGGCTCTTGACTCGGGTGCAACTGCAACAAACAAAAACGTGACTACACGCAACAGAAAAATCCAGGAAAAAACAGCAAAGTCTTCAGGAAAAAACACCGTATATCAACGCTGTGTGCAAAAATCCCAGTGGGATGCAAGTCAAACAATAACAACCATAAGACAATTTAGATAAAAGTTATCAGGCTAACTCTGTACTACAACAAACAAACATGGCTAAACCAAAACTTTTCAAAATCACCAAAATAAAACTATAAAAACAATGTAACAGTGATCAGTCATTACATCCCTAGGTGCCAACGCAAAGCGGTATTTGAAATGTGACAAAGTCAGCTTTAACCGCTCACACTCTTGAAGAGATGTGATACATTAAGGATTGCAGACGAGCGGGAAGGCAGCAAGCAGACAGGTGCCCAACAATTACCCAAAGTCTGCGGTTCTTAATCTATGCTCAAGTTCTTCCAAGCAATGAGCGTTTATACTTGTGGGAGGGCACCGGACCACCCAGAGGCAACCGACATGTGCGAGGGGGCAACTCTACCCCACATAGATGGCATAGTTGGAGATTAGTCTACATTTTGCTGCACCTCCTGGAAAGCCAGAGGGTAGGGTACCTCGACACCCATTGGAAGGGCCCTTTGCAACAACGTATGTGATACATTAACCGTTGCCTCCACATTGCAAGATTACAGGTGTGCACCACTGTCGCCAAGATGAATTACTTAGTAAGGAGGGATGTGGTCGTGGTCTGTTGGTAAGCATACTTAAGTTGCAATCCAGAGGTCACCGGTTCGATCACCTGGGACAAGTTTCTGAAATCCCCCCATCTCTGGCCACCCAACATTCGAAATCGATGCGCCGCAGTTAATTGGCAAGTCGAGTGCGGTGGGGTAAAGTGTGGGTCTCCCACCTCTTCCAAGACATATGGCGAACCTGAAAAAGTAGGACAACCACACCTTCTGGAGGGGCTCTATAGAGCTCCAACGAGTTGAGGGTCTCCTGTCAGCAGTGGCATGAGCAAGCAATTGCAGGGCTGCACCTTTACTTTGTTCTATATCTACAACAAATGAGAGTAACAAAATTGAAAAGCTGAACTGTGCTCGGGACTACTCTCCTTTTTGCCCACTTTATTTGAGACGTGTATACGCTATTATTATTATTATGGCTTTGCTTGTTTACCCAGGAAAGCCTCACAAGTCTCACGACTCATTTTTGGGAGGGTCTTGCCACGTTTTCTCAGTCGGGGGCAATGCTTGCTGTGTCATCCTAACAGCGTAATTTGCAGGTAATTTTTCTGTATTGGAATTTTTTGGCCAATGGCAGTTACAATTTTATCTGAAGATCATATTTACCCTGAGGGTTGTGGGGGTTATTTTACCATACTTCACCATGCTGGTCAGTGAGGGTCGCTGATGGTAGGTAGCATAGAAGTACAGGACGATGCAAGCTGCTGCACTGCCCTCTGCTGCCAACCATGAAGCCCTGCAAACTCTGTGGCAACCTGTCACGGTGGCCCCAAGCACAGTCCAAGCGCAGCTCTGCTTAGCTTCCGCGATCTGATGAGATTGGGTGCATTCCAGGTGATTTTATCTTAGGATAAATGAAATGTGTTTAGTTTGTTGCCCTTCCCGCACCTCCGATTAGCACGGTTGGCTACGTATGGTGCGAAAGAAGTTAAACATACACACAATGCAGTCAAAAATAAAAACAGCGGCACCAACACCTACAGCAGATCCCAGTTCATGCGTCTCAGCCTCGTGCCCAGCCACTCGTGTGTGCCTCCTCCTCCTCTTCTGCTGCCGCTGCGCTTGGGTGTAGATAATCAACTACACGGGGGAGAGGACTCTGGAGGCTTTCACGAGCTTCCTGGAGAGTGGAGGCCAAGTCCAGAGCAGCGGTGACACGGTGAGCACTAACGCACTGCGACAGCCATGACCTGACCCCACCCTAACCCTGGACCGAGCCCTCTTAGCTTAATGCTAATGCTGACCCTAGCCAAAGCCCTTACTACGCCAAGCTGAATAAGCTTAGCACTAACCTTGACAATAACCCTGATTTTCACCTGGATATTAACCTTTACATGAAACTTAAGACTTAAAATCACCCTGTCACTCTAACCTGTACACTAACCCTAATTATAAACTTTACACAGTCACCCTAACTTTCACTTCAACCCTTATCCCTGACCCTAACCGTAAATATGTGACCAAACTTTAGCCCTAACCTTAACTATGACCTTAACTCTAACCCCTGATATTAAACCCATCCCCAGCCCTGATCCGGGTATTCCCGAATTCTACATTTTGTTCTAAACCTGATTCGAACCTCAACCCTTAAACTCGGTTACATATATCACATAATGAACAGTGTATATAACATGGGCTATAAAAGAACCATTATTATTGTGGTCTATACAATCACTCTTTCATTAGTGCACTTCGTTCATAAACTGTCCTAAACCATGAGGCTTAAATTTGAGCCACTTTTACAGTTAGTGCGAGTTTTTTGTTAATCAAAGCAATTTAATCTCGCCTCTTGTGATATATCAATACAACTTTTAATTACACGATAAAGTATCTGTTTTAGGGACAACGGCTGGATCAATGTCAGTTACATTGAATAATGCAAAGCCAGCCTACTGAGAATCAATAACCACGTGCCTTTGTGAGACGACACTTGTCAGCTCATTATCATCTACAAGGGAGATTGCGTTGCGTATAATCATCGGTTGGAGCTCTTGTTTTTTTTTCAGGATGGGAAGATGGAAGAACCTTCAAACAAAACGGATGATTTAAAGGAAGAATTGTGAACGTTTTTAATATTCGTGAACTTAAACAGCCCACGGGCACAGTACAATCATCTTGTTTCCATTGTTGCATTGGTGTTTCGCAATATTCATCAAAAAGGGGAAATGTAAATGTATGTTGCCAAAACATTTTAAAAAGATAAACTTTTTATGTATTAGCCATTCAGCTGGATCTAAGATTGCTGTAATTCTTCAAGAGCCCATTGCCGATTATAATCAACTCTAATAATGATAAATAATAAACAATTACTTCCATGGTCAATCCTCTGCTGGATGAAGTCCTCCCACAGTCAAGTCGTTCGTGACGGTTATTAACGACACTTCACCACACTGGTCACTGCAAGTTGGTGAAGGGGCCCCCCAGACCTTTTTAGATATCAATTGCCACTGATGTTACCCATGGGCGGGAATCGAACTCGAGTCACAAAGTTCACAATGCGGTGTGCGGACCACTGCTCAACGTGAAACACAGCCACCGCTGAAATATGGGCTCTGGTAATCAGTGAGGTAATTTACTTATATTTGTTGAATGCACAGGTTTATAGATATTAGCCTATGGCTATGAACATGGAATGATTATTGAGCAGGCCACAGTTACACACGGCCCAGAAATTACCCAAGAGGACCATGCATTTTTTTACTGCCATCAATTCAATACTGCATCTGTATGGATTTGTTCGTTCTTTCTCCAAATTCTGGCACAGGCTCTTTCCCATTTGGGGAATACAAATTATTTTAACAATCAAATGGGATGCTAATTCTTCAACCAATGTTTTGTCTGTATCAGCAAACATCTACAGGCAATTCATTATTGTAAATCGATTTCCCCATTGTAATTGACAATTGACTGTCCAGACTCATCATACTCATCCATAACACTGCCTTAAAACAAAACATAGATAACCTGCGACGTTTTGGGCAATGTCCCTTCGTCATAGCATATAAGGGCTGGTGCTTGAAACGTCATCAATAACATATATATATTTATTTTAAGGCACCAGTGTTGTTGACGAGTGTGTCGAGTTTTTTTTAGTTGTACTTCTGGATCAATGCCAACGCAGCAGCAGCAGCATCAAACGAAATTTGTTTTGATAGACTCTGTTGGTTTGTCAGATGTAGCCAGGTCCTTTCCTCTCTTTACTCCATGCGGGAGGAGTAATTCGTGTTTTCTGTGCACAAAGCACAACCTTTGACACAGTCATGAATTTTTTTAAAATAATGTATTATTTTACCAGAAGAGCCACACCAAGTCTGGAGACTTTCAGGAATGGTCCTGCAGACATTAACCGGGGTTGAAACCCACATTCAGCAGATGTGCACACACACAACACCAAAACAAAGATCCCCCATACGACCATTCACTGTCAGTGAGCACCAGTTGAAGCCACCACGGTAAACACTGTAAGTGGGTTGCTGTTATCAGCAAGACGCCCGGCCCCCTTTGTCTTCAGTACAGAGGTTCGCACAGCACACCAGCTATGGTACTCATTTAAGGCTGAGTTCACCTTGGCGAGCCCCAGAACAGATTCAGATTCCACTTGCCACTGGTGTCAGCCCTGGCAGACAAACAACACAAGTCGCCAGGTCGAAGTGGAGTGCGCCACACCAGTGCACCACCGCTCCCCACTGCTCACAAAGACAAAGGTTCCCCCTGTGTGGTCCACATAGGCTGCTGGGGCAAGTGCTGTTCGCGGGCACCCTATGAAGAAGGCAGGCACAGCACACGCGGCGGTGGGTGGTCCCAGTGTGCTGTTTACACATCGCACACGGTACTCATTTAATGCGGAGTCGACCTAAGGGAGCCCCAGGACCGGTTAAGATGATCACCAGAACAAAGATCGCCCCCCGCCCCCTGCTATATGAGGTCAGCGCTGTTCGCGAGAACATCCCAAGAACACGCACGCGCGCGCGCGCTATGCGAGCAGCTGGTGCCATCTCGTGGGCACAGCGTGGTGGGGCATGAGGAATCTGAATGGTCATGGGCTCGCCTAGGTCAACTCGGCCTTAAATGAGTACCGTACCGGGTGTGCTATGCGAACATCAGTACTGAAGGCGTCATGCTGATAACACAAATCTAGATATTTACCATCTTGGCTTCAGTCAAACCCGGACAGGTGCAAAACCGACATCACCGAAAATGCCACCGCCTCTCTGCGGCTGAAGTAAACAATGCACGCGGCAGACGAACTTACTCAGACTCCACTTTATTTTGACCTCCTCTATGTGTGCCTTTGTTTAACGAACAGCAACAAGGCAGCCGACAAAAAGAAACGACGCAGCAGTAACCATTCATTTGCATCCGAACGTCGCACACTGCCAAGCTCATTGCGTGACATCCGAACGTCCCGCTGTGGGCGGCGACACGCGGAGGGACAATGAGCTGCACGCAGTTTCACGAGTCCATCGCGATACAAGTGAAGCGGGTCTTGTTTTTGTTGTCTCTGGGACCTTTTTGCCAGTTTCAAAATGATGGAAAAATAAGAGGCTTTGGTCCTTTCTGGCAAAAAAATAGCTGTTAAAACAACTGCTCAACCCCAGCTCTCAGTAAGTCCACACTTGTATTGCTGTTGTACCACTGTTCGCCTGTTGGCGTCCTCTGGTCTAACACTGGTGAGAATGCCACAGAGCAGCCTGCATCTGTTATAAGACAATCAACTTTAAAGACTGTTTGATCACAACATGTGTGTTTTGCCACAAGTACGTATGCTTAATGCAGACTTGATGCCTTGCAACGGGTATTCTTTTGTCAGCCACTGGATCTCCATTGCACAAGGTGAATGGCTTCAACCAGTTGAAATGTTTAGCCACACAAAGTCCCAAGCATTGCCTTTATCCCGTGTACTAATTTAACATATTCTTAGGTTTTTTCGGTAAAGTCACGTAGGTAAAACATCAAAATTAATGAAAATAAAATAAAAACAAAAATCACGACGTTTCGGAGGCAACACAAGTCTCCGTCATCAGGTGGGACCGTCACAGCCAGATTAGCTGCATCAAGTGAGGCAATGATTCAAGATGTAATCCCTTAAAAGCGAGTTGAGGGGGGAGGAGAGGAATGGAACGTTCCATTCATTGGCTACCATATTCTGATGAGCTCCCCCTCCCTCTCCTCCCCCCTCAACTCGCTTTTAAGGGATTACATCTTGAATCATTGCCTCACTTGATGCAGCTAATCTGGCTGTGACGGTCCCACCTGATGACGGAGACTTGTGTTGCCTCCGAAACGTCGTGATTTTTGTTTTTATTTTATTTTCATTAATTTTGATGTTTTACCTACGTGACTTTACCGAAAAAACCTAAGAATATGATTCCTTGCAGTCACGAAAGCTTCAAATCTAGTACTAATTTAACGTCAAGGTGAGCAAACTAATGGAGTCGCAGTGGCACTGTTGAGTCCAGGCGCTGAGCTACACAGAGGGGCGACATTGGATGGTGGTGGGGGCATTGTATCCTTCCACCAGAGTGCATGCCAACTATACTTAGAACCACTGCAGGCTTGGAATGCTATGACGTAACGCAATTTGATGCAACAATTTTAACCTAGCCGGGTGTTCATATTCTTGGTACTTTCGGTAAAGTCACGTAGAAGGGAAATAATAAAATAATAAAAATAAAACAATAAAAGATCGCTGCACGGTGCAGGATAGAGATTATAAACATGTCTGTGAGTATACTGGAACTGGCACTTGTTTTCCCCCTTCTACGTGACTTTACCGAAAGAACCAAGAATATGAATCCCTGCAGTCACGAAAGCTTTAAATCGAAATTTAGCCGAGTGTTATTTCTGATAATGTATTACATTCCCTTTACACCAGCAGCAGAGAGAGATGTTATTGGATCAATAGAATGGAGTTCTGGAATACTATCCAGTTCTAATTGTCGAGTCTGCGAGTGTATCCTTTCCCTCCATTACCTCGGATAAACGAGAGTTGAGTGCATACCAAAGACACCATGCCAGGTCTCTGGGACCCAGAGTTGCATCCTAGGGTTCAATGCCAACGCAGCCAATGTAGGGCTCAACCGCGATAGGCAAAATACCAATGTGCGCCTCGCATGACTGTGTCAGGATCCAGGCTGCCCGCTACACAGACAGTGCTAGACGCTGTCAGCCTTAGACTCGACCTTGTGGAATAGTCCACCTAACGCCGAGTCCACACGTCAGCGATCTGTTACGCAACCACATCGCGTCACTTAATTGCCCACAACTGCTTTGTCCACGCCTCGGCGAGTGGTTGCGCAACGAGGATGTTGACTAAAGCATTCGGCCACGCGCATTACAGCACAGCTTCACTCCTTTCCTGGCTAACTCAACTCCCCACCACGTCAGGATAGAAACATAATTCCCAAATGTGGACATAATTGCATACGTCACTAGAAATCGCTGAAATTAGAGTCTCTCTGCTGAAATCAACATGTTTCGCAACTGATCAGTCAGATGTGGACGGGCCTAAACACCTCGGTTAGGGCACCTGCAATCCTGGAATCGAATACACGAGGGATCAACACTCGCCCTGTCAGTCAACGACGTCCACGAGTGGCAATTCAGCAATGTCAGCGTGTTGACCCCATTTCACCAATTCTGGAAACAACAACCTCTTGTCAGGATGGACATCATGACAGCTATGTATGTTTACTGATACAGCGACACCCGTGGCGATGTCTAGAGGGGAATGGCATTTGTGTAGCCACTCATACCTCTGCCTCTCCAATAATCAAAGGGTGATCGATCTGTAGATGGAAAAGTGTAAATTGTGACCACACGATGCCTTGCGGTGTACATTGCTGAGCGGTCTGTAGAACGTTTACCATTTGCAGCATAGGTTTGCATTGCAAGGCCTCAGCCACCTTGGCTAATACTGCCGCGTAGATTATCACAAAATGTAATTGTCACTCTTCTTCTACATCAGCCGTACGAAAGAAGATCCACAAAATACGAACCACCCACATTATTCGAAAAAAAGCCCGTCATGTGTGCTGGTGTGATGGTTCAAACTTGAAAAACACTCGCAAATTAGTGGGGCATTTAAGTGCCCAATGCGAACCCTTATCCTTGTCCACATGGCATGATCATAACGTAACGTACATGCAAGGTATGATGGAAGGACTGATTATATGGTCAAAATTGCATCTTTTGCCGTCGAGTGATCTCCTTTGACTTGCGTTAGTGTTATTGTTTACAGCGTGCACGCTTCTGTCCGATGAGTTTATCATCATTTACTAATAGCGTTCAAATTGGTTCTCGGTCGCTGATACGTCACCCACATGCATGCTTTGCACGCTCCCCATACAGACACTCTTGATAAATTGACAGACTTATAGGAGGCTACAACCCCCCAAAAATGATGTCTTTCAGACACATACCTCGTCTCTTCATCATGGTCAGCTTTGATACATCAGTAGATATTAGCGACTATGACATGGATCAGAAACACCGACGTTGACAAAGAGAATGGAAATAAAAAGTGCATGAAAAAGCATGAAAAGGTTCATGCTATGAATTGCACCAAGCGAGAACAGATGGCACACACAATCTGCACATGTTAGACATCACATGTGAGACATCATATCGACTAGTAACACATGTAAACTTGGAAAGAACAAACTTCTAGAACGGACAATGGTCGATAATCCAGAATACAACAATATGGCTTCAAAAGTGAGGGAACACGCCTGAGAGGGCGTTCACCGTGGAGATGGAGCGATGAAACCAGCTCGTGTACAAGTGCTTCATGAATTGTTGCATTGCAGGATCGTGAGAATTTACAACAGCTTGGGGGGAGGTCTCCATTCAGCAATGCAAGAGTAGGGCTGATGATGATCATGATGATCATGAGCTTAAGAATATTTTAGCATGTTAAATAAAAATTGGTACATGCCTAGTTTGTAATGTATATGCGACCTTTTCCCTAATCTCATCCGTTTCAAAGCGGTTTCCGTACGAGGTTGCAGTGGATGAGATCCACGGACGCCTAGGCAGTCACATTGGGCATGATGCTGAGGTCGGCGAATCGACAACTTGCGTCGCAATAGCAAAAGGCAAGACTTGCACATCATTTGGCATGCTAACATTAATAACGAGTGTAATATTTCACGTCAGTTATTTTTAAATCAGTAACAGATTGAAAAAAAGTCGAGATTGCATTTCAAATAAAAAAAAGTGAAGATAAAATCGATTTCAAGTCGGGAGCAGTAACCGTCTGTGTGCGTCCATCGATATATACTGACAGATCACTTGGTACTTCACAAACGTAGAAAAACGTTTACAAAAGTAACAAAATGTGCTATAAAATAACACAATCTCTCAGAAGCAGCATATAATCCCAGGTTTATACTCTCCTGTAAATCATTAACTCAGAACAAAAGTACTTTCCATTTTTCATACAAATTGCTGCTGAGTGAACAAACTATAAAACGTAAACTATTTATTATTTTACCAGGTAAGGCCCACTGGGCTAGATAGCTCTTTTCAGAAGCGACCTGGCCACAAATGATAGCTCAACGAAGTGGCTTATCATGTGGAAACCTATAGCAGTCAAATACTCTAAACACATGCTTCTAAATGTGGAGGGAAAAACTGGAGGACCTAGAGAAAAATTCACGCAACTACGGGGAGAACATGCAAACTCCAACTATCCAGCAGGCGTCAGGGCCGGGATCGAACCCACGACGACCTCCTGCACACCAGGCGAGGGATATAACATCTCGCCACCAAGTCAAGATGAGAGCATTGACACCTGTGTGCGATCGTTCCGTTCACCTCGGTGCGAACCGTCGCCAAGCAGTGCGTACACAAACACCACGCAAAATGTAGACATTTTGTGAAATTCTATTCGAGGCTATTCAGAATCACGACCATCACCAATAGCACACGGTGACCGACTATATACCTCATTTCCACTGCACAAACAAGTCGTGTTGAGCCAGCCCGGCATGGCTCAGCTCCCGTCAGTTTATTTTTCCACTGCAGAAACCGAGCCGTGCTGCTAGCGCAAGATGCACACATACGGTTGCGCTGTATCCTCCTGGTGTACGTCCTAACCCGATGCGTCGCATGCAACGAACGCACTCCGACACTGGCCCTGCTTGGCCCGAGCCTCGTTCGACTTTCTTTTGAGGCTCGCATATCAAGGTTTCCTCGTCCTTCCCCCGCACGTCCGATTAGCGCGGTTGGCTAGGTACGGTGCAGAAGTTCAACATACATACGTATGTACAAGGTTTGGTCTCAGCTCGGCATGGCAGCCAGTGAAAAACCACCTGAACCTTGAGGGCGTTGGCTAGGCCCGGATGTGCCAGTGGAAAAGAGGTTACGGTGAATTATGACAAACGGTCGTCAATGTCGACCTCAAAGCATAACCTAGGCAATCAGTTCCACGCATAAACGACTGGGCATCCGCAGGGGAACCAAAGTGTTGACACAGAACAATCGGCTCAGCAGTAAACGCGCTAATCGCTACACCCTGGGTGGGATACGAACTTATTCTATCACTGCCTATGAAAGATAATCTATGGCTACTGTGCTATGCAGCAAATTGGCAAGGAAATTATTTCCCTTATTAATATTTCGGAGTGCATTTAGAATGGGTAACATGTTAACACCAGCTCCTTAATTAACATTTGTTTATCGCAGACTCAGGAATTATCAACAAATAAAGATGTAGCACATGAGACTGGAAATCCGTAAATGTAACATTGGATACAAACTATACACCACGTGTGCAGAAATACAGTTGATTGTGTTGTCTTTGAACACAATTTTCAAGAGACGGGTTTCAGTATACATAGGGAACACAAGAGACATCTTATGTTCCGACTCCAGACACTGCATCTTGAGACTAATTCACAATTTTACAAAACGAATCTTGTTTATCTGCCCTTTCGTTGGTAACTGACAGAGGATCACATTTTTACACAAAATCCGATGCAAAAGGAGCAGATTTGCCAACACGTTAATATGTTTTGTAGTTTTCACATTTGTAATTAACTATTACAAATGTGAAAAGAGAGGTGCAATAGATGTTCAGTTAACTACTCCAGATATCAGTAATAAAAGAATAACATTTAATTAATCTATCAAATAATCAGTCTCAAATAAGTGGCTTCAATGTAGGTTCACATTTCTAAAAGCAGCTTAAGTCTTAGATTCTGAGGGCGTGGTTCAATGTACCCTCAATCCCAGATACTTTGGCCTTTTATGCCTTTGCCCTAATTGTGAAATACTACGCAGCAAAATAAGCTCTCCATAAAGGCAGAGACTCTAAGACTGCCAAGAGGAATTGTCAAAGTGCAACGGCGCATCAGCCACCAATCACGTGCAAGTGTTCATCATCCGGGGGACGTCCTTTGCGAATTACAACTAAAACCGAAAAGCAGGGCAGCCAGCCATACTTCTGATTGGTGGAAAAGGCCCACATGATCAACGATGCTGTTATTGGCCAACTCCTGGCTCCACTTGGCAGCACTTTAACTTTTCTTTTGACTGTTATGATGAACCAGAGGTCACCTTAGGGGGTCTCAGAGGTAGTTGTGTTGTATCCACTTCTGTGGCTATTCTCTAACATTAAGGGACTTACTGCTCTGCGAGACATCCGAATTGATTTCCATGACGTAGGAGAAATTTGGTGATTACAAACTATATTAAGTTGCCAAGAACCAGGAGTGCTACCTCTGTAATAAACAATCACTGTACAATTGTAATGCATTAGAGCTTATGCAGAACTCTGGTACTGATTTGCTGAGATTGAAATGAATTAACTCAGTGAAGCTTCAATGTATGTATGTTGAACTTTGTTTGCACCGTACGTAGCCAATTGTGCTAATCAGAGGTGCAGGGAAGGACAACAAACTAAACACGAAAATTAGTTCTTCAGAAATACGTTTTCAATGTGAGCCTCAAGACTATTTTTCAGGAGGGCCGTGCATTGGTATGTTGGGCCAATCCCATTACTAAGTGTTTGGCTTCATGTGGGAGGAACAAGGAGAACGCGTGGAATACCCACGCACACGAGGGGGTAACACTTAGCGCTCCTATCCCCTGGCCACGTGGCAGCCACACACCTACAACACCTGGAAAGCCCTGGTGGTCACCCGGACGAGTGCTAACCACTCAAGCCTGCTCAGCTCTGTAGATATGATGAGATGGAGTGCATTTATGACGAGTGGATAAGCACTTCATTGAGAGTTTCATTTTCATAATCATGTCCCGATGGTACTCACATCCATGACTTAACATCAGCTCTCCAAAGGAGAAAATTAATTCTATGCTTTTTGTTTTGTATCAAAATAATTAGAGCTGGATTATTATCCAACAGTGGTTATACACTTCAATTGCACGACACTCTCTTCCAGTTTCCAGCAATAGATCGATGAGGCTTAATTAGTGGCCGCTCAATGCAACGTCGTCACATTAAAAGCACCGTAAAACCATTGCTTAAATTCCCATCTGCAATTTGAATTAAAGCTACATCAGTGACGCCATCTATCAATATGAATTATTTCCGGAGACGGGAATATTAAATGACTTAACATGTTTCTCTTCGAACAAATACAATTAATTAACGATAGGGAAAGTAATGCACAAGGAAGAAATGACTGAGTGGATCAGAGCTTACCTGCCAAGACCCCGGGTTCCAATTCAGACAACTGCCTGTGATTAAACAAACCAAGTTTTCCAGTGCGGTGAGTTGATAAGTCTTTGCACCGTCACAAATGACTGCACAAATAGAACATCACATTAAATTTGTGCTGAGAAATTTAAAATATCGGTTTGACTGTCAATCGGTTTGACTGTCACACAATGAATATCTTTCTCAGTATGTAAGAGCAGGTGGAAAAATGCTGCCCCCTACTTTGTCGAACGGAGGTCACTTAAAGGGATCTTAGATGTAGCTCTATGATATCTGCTTTCATGATCTGTTCTCTAACACAAAGGTTTGCACTGTTATGAGATATCTGAAAGTATTTTTCATATCACGCCACGATGCTGATATCAAATTCAATTCGGATTTTTGGAAAGAGATGGAAAAAGAAAACAAAGTAATGCACATGGACTCCAGAAATAACGCCATAATTTAAACTAGGATGGGCCGTCCGATGGCACGCTCCGCTCAGCTTGTGATGGGGAGAAATCACCGGCCGCTTTCTCAGAAGCGCCCCCAGCGCTGTTGCGTCAGGGTAGGAGCGGCAGTCCTTTGGGCGTCGAACGTTAGGAGCGCGTGGCAAAAAGAGCGGCTGTCAAGAGGACTCCCTTAGCTCTGTTGCCTTCTTCAGGATGGGCTGGACATCTGGAATGGGGTAGTCCTGCAAGTGGAGCATAGCAACATGATGTTCGAGTTTGGTGCAGAGCACAGGTCACTGCTGAAGGGTTGCTCAACGATGGCGACGTTGGCAAACCAATCACGGTTCACACGTCCTCATTCATGCACCTGCCCGCCCACGTTAATATCACACCACAAAACAGCTGACCACCAACAAACCAACAGCACTCTCACTTGCACCATGGTTTTCAGCACAAACATTTCCAGTTGCTCCTCTCATAGATTTTAAGGGCTCTCCAAATATGAAGTTTGCAAGTCAAAACGCTGGGCAGGGTCAACTTTTACTCATCATCGTCATCATTCCACTAACGTTGATTAAGACAAGCACCGCCTGGCGAGGCCTCAGAATCTTCCAGAGGTGTGGACTCGAGTCATGTGACTTGGACTCGAGTCAGACTCGAGTCATGAATTTGATGACTTGCGACTCGACTTGGACTTGCATAACAATGACTTTGTCCCACCTATGAGATGTGGACTCGAGTCATGTGACTTGGACTCGAGTCAGACTCGAGTCATGAATTTGATGACTTGCGACTCGACTTGGACTTGCATAACAATGACTTTGTCCCACCTCTGGAATCTTCATATATATACGTCACCTGCTAACAAGTCATTATTGGCATGGTCGAGTTTTATTGTTTTAATATTGATGAAGTCATTGGAGTTTGCCTTCAGGCTTACCCCGAATTCCAGCTTAGTTGAGTCCGGCTTCTGTAGCCTTTACTACACATATAGAATGTAAATGGTGCTGCCTCTCAAGATATTATCGTATAGGCATGCGATGCTTCGACTTATCAATCAACATTATTACGCTCAAGATACACGCAGCAAATCACGTATGCGAGAATCGTCTATTTAGAATGTATGTAAATTGTAGGCCACTGATATGCTAATCAAGATGAAACGCACAAAAATGAGAGTAAGGTAATAAATGAGACAAAAACAAAAAAAAACTGCGATCCTGTATTTCTACGACTCATGAATGGATACTTGCCGAACAAGCAACCGTGTGAGTTTGTCTAAACAATTGTATACTTTACCTGCAGAAGCCTCATGTTCACAGCAAAGTCGCCCTGCAGCATCCGGTCTCGAATGAGCCTGCTCACGGTACAGCACGAATAATCACTCACCGATCCATTCATCAGCAGCAGCGACAGCAGTCGTGATCACATCACTGCTGGATGGAGGCTTTCCCAAACAGGAACCACTTCTCACGATTTTTCAAAGCAGCAATCCATCCAGGTCATTTGGCTGCCACTCCATCATTAGTCTAAACCTCCGGCCACTATTCCTTTGAGTGACGTGTCTTGTGTTTGCTCTCTAATCAACGTGTTCCTCTTTCTCTCTCAGATTAATTCCAAACAATCTTCTTTGCATACTCTTTAGTTTTCTTTCAATTGTATTTGTCAGTCTCCATGTTTCCGCTCCACAAGTGAGCAGCTCACTCCTGTCCGCTGGAGGCTTCCTCACTGGTGAGGGGGTAGGATGCATGGAGATCACCGGCCTCGCCTTCTGTATCTCACAACAACTTCTTACATCTGCATGAATGTATATTGAATTTCTTTCGCATTGTATATGGTCAACCAAGCGACTCAGAGGTGCGGGAGATGGATAACAAACTAAACACAAAAAGCAGTTGTGAAGAAATGAGTTGTTAATCCAGATTTATAAGTGCATAGCTCCAGTGGCTTCCTAATATCAGAAAGGAAGAGTGTTCCAGACGGCCGCAGAAGCGCATCTGAATTCGCGCGATGTAGTGCTCATTTATTCATTAAATTTAGTTTTAGTAGTAACTCTTCCCCACTAAAGAGGGTATCACAATACTTTACAGTATACATTAAACGAAGGTAGTCCAACCTATAAAATCAAAACACATATAAAAAAATATAAAAATGAGGGGACATACTCAAGGAAAAGCTCAAATGAAAAAATGAGCCTTTTATATGCATTCATTCATCCCTCCCCTTCGCACGTGAAAGGCTCCCAAGCGACGTCATCACATCTATCTCTCTATTTAAGGAATGAAACAAGAGGATTTTTCACAAATCTGGTTGTCCGCCTAATGATGCCGGTTGTAATTACTGGCAAAACGTCGTACTTAAGATTGTAAATGTTGTGGATTTACTCTCCAACACACCGGTGTGCTGTACTAGTAACGAATTGGCATGTTTTGTTTACGTGGCAAACCTTACTAATTGGCTGCATCTGGTGGTGGCGGGTTTAACGACATATTTCAATTTACGCAATCTAACCCAAAGAAACCTGTATTATGGATATTGGTCACGAAAGCCTACATGTTAAACTTAATAATTAGTCTTCGGCATTGCAGACAGCCTTGGCGCTGTCCTGCCGATGTGAACGGTGCAGGAGACGCTGCTGCGGCGAAGCGTTCTATATGTTCTAGATTTGAAGCTTTCGTGACTGCAAGGATTCATACTCTTAGTTCTTTCGGTAAAGTCACTTAGGTAAAAAATTTAATTAAAATTAATACAAATAAAATAAAAATCACGACGTTTTGGAGGCAACACAAGTCTCCGTTATCAGGTGGGACCGTCACAGCCAGATTTGCTGCCTCAAGTGAGGCAAGGATTCAAGATGCAAGCTCTTAAATACAAGTTAAGGGGGAGGAGAGGGGGGGGGAGCTTATCAGAACGTAGTAGCCAATGAATGAAACGTATCTGGAGGGGGGGGGGGCCCGCCCCCGCCCCTCCCCTTCCAATACGTTATCATGTGCAACAACAGTGACTTGCGCACAAACACTTACACGTCGACGCCTACGAGCACCTCGTGCCCTCTTTTAGCCCCGCCCCCCCACTCCCAATACGTTCCATTCATTGGCTACCACATTCTGATAAGCGCCCCCCCCCCTCTCCTCCCCCTTAACTCGTATTTAAGAGCTTGTATCTTGAATCATTGCCTCACTTGATGCAGCAAATCTGGCTGTGATGGTCCCACCTGATGACGGAGACTTGTGTTTCCTCCGAAACGTCGTGATTTTTATTTTATTTTTTACCTACGTGACTTTACCGAAAGAACTAAGAGTACGTTCTATATGTACGTATGTATGTATGTTTTTTGATCTTCTTTCATGTTCTCACATCAGCATGGCGGAGCAGACGAGTATGAGGAAGTCGAAGCGGCGTGTGTCGGAGAAGAGCGAGTCCCAGATGCGCAGCACGTCGGGCAGCAGGAACTCCTGCGACAGCAGCAGCGTGAGCCAGCGGAACGCGAAGAACTGCGGCTTGATGTTCTGCTCCTGCTGCAGGGTCACGTGCCGCACGCGCGTCACTTGCAGTGCGTCCGCAAAATACTGGGCTCACTCAAGGGGTAGGCCGCCCCCGCAGTAGATGCGTTTTTATAACAGCTTCCAACGATTTTAAGCGCTCGATTACTTACATTGCATTAATGCGTGCACGATTGAACGCACGTGCGCGAGTGACACGGTGCGCGTGCGTGCATGAGCGGGTGGGTGTCCCGACCAGACGCATGTAGAGCTCCAGGTCTCGCTCTTTGAGCGTGCTGTACACGAGCTGCATGTTGTGCCCGATCCCACACTGTGAATCGTCTAGGCTCTTGATGAAGTTGTCGCGGATCTCCGACATGAGGTTCGTGAAGCAGAAGAACGTGTCGGCCTCTGCGTGCTCTGCATTCATTCACGCGCGCGACCGCCGCCAACGCCAGCGCAGCCAATGGCAAAATAAAAAAGTTGCGAAAAATTGCACGAATGAAATGGATTCTGTAATGAGTTCTAACATGCACATGTCGCCAAAAGTATTTAAATTCGGTACAAAAGCCAAAGGGTAGCTGTCGGAGCAAAATACTTTTGCAAATGTACAGATAAAAAGAACCGCTTGTGCTGGCGTTGCTCTGTGCGCGCCGAGTTTCGCCGAAAGAATGTGTCCTCCCTCACCCCTCCACTCGGGGCTGCTGTCCGTGGCGAATGAATAGTAGATGGGCCCCACGATCTCGTTCATGCCCTGCACGTAGGCGATGCCCGGGTTGAGCTTGGCAAAGATGAACAGGATGCGCTCCACCACCTCCCAGTGCGCCTCCTGCCCATCGGGCAGTACGGCATACTCCTCCATCGACGAGCGCACCACCTTCTTGGGCCGCATCACCTGGCAGTGCCGCCGACAAACACCACTAAGCGACACCCGTGGCATCAGATGTACATATGTAAACTACTATAATAACTGAAATTTTATTTTAACAGGTAAGGACCACTGAGGTCTACAGCTCTTTTCAGAAGCGATCTAGCTATCACAAGTGATAGCTCAACAAACTGGCTTATCACGTGGCAATTTATAGCAGACAAATACTCTAAATGCATTTTGATCCTAAATGTGGAGGGAAAAACCGGAGGACCCAGAGAAAAATCCCTGCGACCACGGGGAGAACATGCAAACGCCAAATATACAGGCATCAGGGTCGGGATCAAACCCACGACCTCCTGTACACCAGGTGAGGTAGTTAACATTTAGCCACCGCAGCGCTTATGTACATATGTTGAATTTATTTCGCACCATATGTAGCCAACAGTGCTAATCAGAGGTGTGGGGGAAGGAAATCGGCGGTCGTGTGTGCATGCTATGCCTTAGACAGTGTTTGGCACACCACAACATGGCTGCATGCCAATAACCTGGCCGCACTTACAGCCGAGCAGTGGGTTTGGCAATTTAACAGATCTGCGTGTGAACCACTAACCTCCGGCCTCAAAATAGCTGGATTGGAAGCGTGCACCACCATGCCCAGATACCATGAGACTGCTTCAGTTGTTCGCAAACACAATTAGCATGCTCAGACGGCAATCGAAAATCACCTGGCGTGCTACTCCACTGATGAGCGTGCCGCTTTCTTCAGCCGATTCACCTGGTCGTGCCAACAACACTGACACCAGTGAAACCAAATGCTGGTATTTACAGTCTATGCTGAGTGCCTGAGCATGGCAGTGAACTGAGGTGGTGCTGCTGCTGCTGCTGGCGGGACTACTGCTTCTAGTGACAGCAGTGGTGGCAATTGCACTGCTGTTGCCGGTGATGCTGCCTGTGATGGTGGTGCTAGCAGCGGTAATAGTTGTACTGCTTCTGGTGTTAGCGCTGATAATAATGGAGGTAATGATGTTGTCGACGATACTGCTGCTGATGATGGTACTGATGATGGTGCTGATGGGATCTGTAACGTTGGTGTTGGTAATGGTGGTGGTGCTGGCGTGTCACAATTGACACGGTAGGTGGGCACAGCTGGTACATCTTCCAGTCATCTCAGTCCATCAACCCCTCACCGGGGTCTGTCCTGTGAACTCCTGCCAGTGTGCCTACGACACTTCACGTGGCCTCAAAGTGCACCTGGCCTGGCAGAGGCACCATGGTGACGTCACCACCACTTAATGACGAATGGCAGTTGTTGTTGCTGGCGTGTCTCGTTCCTCTGTCGGTGCACGCTATGATGATACCGTCGCTAGTGCTGGCAGCTCTATCGGTGCACGCTACGTTAATGGTGCGAGTACTGGCATCTCTGCGGGAGCACGATACAACAATGCTGCTGGTTTCCATTGCCCTGTGGGTGCGCGCTTTCTTTGCAGCATCTCCAAGTGGTGGCGGTTGTGGCGCCGCGCCCGCTCACGTTGGTGACGCCAATGCGCGTGCGTCCCACGCTGAGCGCCTGCAGCGTTGTCTGCTCCACGCGCTTGCGCAGCGTCTCCGACTTGTGCTGCGGATCACGCAGCAACTGGCACGGGAAGTCCGTGGCGCGCTGGAAGAACGCCATGTCCGGGTATAGCCGCCTGCACACGTACAGGTGAAAGGAGATAGAATTAGGCACAATTATGGGCCCAAGGTAAAGAAAAAAGTGCAGCCCTGCAATTGCCTGCTAACGCCACCACTGCTGACAGTCAGGCCTTCACTAGAGATAGTTCTATAGAACCCTGTAGAAGGTATTTGGCCTACTCTTCCATGCTGACTAGACACCTTGGAAGAGGTAGGAATACCCTAACTTCACCCTACCAAGCCGATAAACTGTGATGAACCCATTTATAGTCGAGTACTGAGATTGAAGAGGGGGGTGGGGGAGATTTAAGTAATTTGCACCATTGTTTTAAATGCTGTGCCAGAGGATCAAATTTAACCGGTCACCTCTGCATTGCAGTGCGCTAACCGTGAATTCCACGCCCGCATGTTTCACCAGTGGGAAGGCGGCGTTACCTGACGTCTTTGTCAATCTGCAGCAGAACCTCATTGTCCCTGAAGTAGCTTGCCCATTGGCTGTCCGGGTTCGGGTTCAGCGGCTGTAATGGCAGAGATACACCAGTTAGATCATGGAGATGAGAGGACATCGAAGCAGGTACAATTTGATGTTACACTCCAGTACGCATGCCTCGCATCACAATCCACCTTTTAATAACGTATGTGTGATGACTTTCTTTCGCACCGTACATAACGAACCGGTTGGCTACACATTTTAATGCGCCGCACAGTATTCGCTCGCTCTCAAAGACGGAGAACGACTCGGAATCGTGAGAAACCCCAGATGAGCGGGAAGGCAGCCAAGCAGTGAACTGCCGCCAATTCCCCCTCCACAAGCTCTGCGGTCCTCTACATATTAAGTTATCGCCAAATTAATTTGTGTTTACATGTGGATGGAAACAAGGGTGCCCAGAGAAAATCGACTTGTGCGAGAGGGCAACACTCTATCCCACAGAGATGGAAAAGGTGGATTCCACATCTTGCTGTTTTGTCTTCTTTTGGCAAACTAGGGTACGGCACCTTGCCATGCACAGGAAGGACGTTTCACAGCATTCATGTGGTCCATCAACCCTCGCCTCCACAGTGCTGGATTAGATGCATGCGTAGCCAGCAGGTTTACTGGTCTCTTCAAGTTTCTGAACAAGGCGTTACGTATCACACATGTAAAGGTATGTTTTGCTGTCATCAAGAATGTCTGACCTATGATGCATGTGTGGTGAGATGTAACTTTGAGAAGACACGCTGTAGTTGATTCCGTAAAGAAACATTATTTTAAAAATAAGTAGAAATTTTTAAATATTACTCTGGTACTACAACATGAACATATGACTGATAAACATCAGTACAGTCACTGTGCGCTTCACACATCCATCAGAAAACTGTATTCCTTTGTAGATAACAGCTGGGAACGTGTTTTCGTAGTCACAAGCTCTCTATTTTAAAAAGCATAACAGGAACTGAATACAGTTTGTGCTGGGCACCCGGGGAATGTCATTCGCAAGGAGAAGTTGTCTTGCAGCCCCAAATTTTACCAACCAAAAAATGTACCTCAAATAACAAGTTGCAAAACAAATAAAAACAATGGTGCCATTCTTTGTTTGTTTGACAATATAAGCCTCTTAAGCAAATAGCAGAGACAGTGAAGAATAAAAGCAATTTTAGAGGTCAGAGCTGTAGACAAAAACATGAACTGAACATACATACATATGACTAATATCATACATTCCAACATGCCGCACAGTATTCACTCATTAGCGTACACAAAACGATTTAGAGGCGTGAGGAGGACCCACAGACAAACTGGAAGGCAGTCGCACGATGAGTCAGCACCAACAATTTCCCACGCTCTGCGGACCTCTATATATTAAGGTGTTATGTTTACATGTGGGAGGAAACGACAGCACCCAGAGAAAACCCATGCGTGTGGAGCGGTAAACACTATCTAATACAGACGGAACAGATGGAGTCCACATTTGTGCTGCACTGCATTCTCCTGGCAAGCCAAGGGTATGGCACCTCAACGCTTATGGGAAGAGAGTTTCACAACATTTGTGCGATCCACTAACTCTCGCCTCCAGAGTGCTGGATTACAGGCATGTGTTGCCACCACCATCAGCGTTAATGAATTATTCTTGGCAGATATTTGGAGACAACGTACGTGATCCTCGAACGTGACGTCTTCCCGAATGATTCCCTGCTTCACTTTGGCTGCTCCAGGTTGTAGAATCATTTCCCGCAAAAATTGCCGGTACAAATTTCTGGCAAATACACGCACGTCAGCAGGCCAAACGTTATTAGTAAATGCACACTGGCTGCAGCATGACAGACCCTTGAAAGATGTTGAGTGAAAGCCTCTCGTTTTAATCTCCTGGTTTCCTCCCAGTGTGCCAGTAAGGAGCCGCATAAAGAAAACAAGCAGGCAAACCAGTTTATGAAGCGAAACTCTATTCTGTTTTGTGATTGAGCTGTATACTAATATGTACGGACACACACAAAAGCACATACAAATGGTTAATAAAATATTAACTTATTCAGGACTATTAATTAGTGTATATAATTATCAATTATGGCATACAGAACAGAAAAGTGGATGACTGACAAAATGTAAATGTGCATGCTTGGATTTACACTGAGCGACAAGAAGAGGAACACATGAATGAGAGAACATACACAAGCCATGTTGACTCTTAATAAACGTAAGTGGGCTTGTGCAGGACATTTGGCTGTTGGTCAAGACTAATGACAGAACGGAAGCCAAAGGAGGGAATGCGCACGTAAGGACACACACTGCGGAGATGGAGGGATGAAATCCGCTCGTGTTTTGGCGCTAGATGGATTGTTGCATCGAGAGTTTGAGATATGGCGAAAGTTTAGAAAATCTCTCTTCCAGCAGTCGATTGATCTTGGCTATTGGTAATGCTTCAGGACTTAAGGAGAATCTTAACACTAAAGAATGTTATGACCGACTTGGACGCCGAAACATTCTCCACTAAGCCAGTTTAAATTTACATGAAACATTGATAGAGTGCCATAGAGACACGCCTGACTACTTTTAAGTTTCATTTATCATTAACAAACATGCAAGCTCTTGTAAAACAGTGAGGGCAAAGCAACAACCTATAAATCTCACCACATAGCTCTCCAATGCCATGTACAACCCTTTTGTCAATCCACTGCTGGGTGAGGGCCTTCCCATGCCTTGCGGCGTTATGAGAAAATTTTACATACCTCACCACGCTTTTCAATGTATCTGATGGAGGTGAGCACAGATGTGGAAGCATAGAGGTACAGAAGAACAATGGAGTTTGCGGCACTGCCATCTATTGCTGATCACGTAGCCCCGCAGCTGCCCAGGTCTGTTTGTGCTAGCTGGTCACCCATCCAAGCACT
The DNA here is from genome assembly GCF_964198595.1 of Lampetra fluviatilis. Classification (NCBI taxonomy): domain Eukaryota; kingdom Metazoa; phylum Chordata; class Hyperoartia; order Petromyzontiformes; family Petromyzontidae; genus Lampetra; species Lampetra fluviatilis. The sequence continues at coordinate 179,186 of NC_136323.1, read as the reverse complement.
AACCAGGCTAAAAACTGCTTAGCTTAGAATTGAAAGGACAACACACATTCCAAGTGATTTGGTCACGGGGAAATCACAAAATTTGTGCAAATTACCCAATTATTGAGCACATTCTTACCTTTGTTTCTGCAGGAACACAGGCCATTCTAACCGTTTGCAGGGCAGGTAATTCAACAGGATCTGTCAAGAGAAAGAAAATGTAATGTTGATCTGAAGTTGATCTTCACCGTGCTCAAGCGATCAATGAAACAGCACTCATGTTCAATGGTGGCCACGAACCAGCGGTGAGAGATCCACGTTTCTAATGTGAGGATAGTTTACCCATAGCAGTGGTGAGCGCAAAACTAGCATAGTCCACTAACATCAGTAGGAACTCAATCCAGTTGTTTTCTTCATGTATTAAGGCTCTCGCTGTCGTTGATCTAGGGATGTTGTGGAACAATGTAATGTAATGAGCAACTTATTAAAAAAATGTTCAGATTAATTTTAGCCTGGACTTTACATCATGGGACCTGAAGACAATGAACTTGTAACACTTCAATATTGAATGGTTTGTCTGTTACCCAATAGCTAATTTGAGTGTTACTATTCATATGTCAATTTAAAAACTGGTCGTCATAAAATATTTTCAAAATGTAATTCTCATCAGGCCCCATGATGTGAAGTACAATTCCAACTCTTATTATCCACTCTCCCTGGCCTCTCTATGTATGTGCCATGAAGAAGGGCCATTGTATGCATGTACGTTGAACTTCTTTCACACCGTATGCAGCCAACCGTGCTAATCGGAGGTGCGGGGGAAGGACAACACATTGCTCAAAACGTTGTGTATTTAATATTAATTATTTAGGCCATGGCTTATCGACAAATGTGTTTTTATTATTATTATCTAAATGCAAGATTACAGTAGTTTAATTTAGTTGCGGAATTTCCTTAATTTTTATAACTAAATTACCTCACGCAAACTCACCTTCCAGCAGAGTGGCCGTATGCCCGACTCATAAGGAACACCTGTCAAAGCAAAAACAAGAGCTGCTCAGATTCAACATCACTATATAGTTTACATGTCAATCCACTGCTGGATAAAGGTATCCCCGTGCCATGAGAGTTGGCTGACGATGGGGCAGGGGGAGCTTGAGCCTCCATTAATTAATGGAGTACACCCTCTCACTGTAACAGTGGGGCACAACTTCGGCGTGCTGCTGTTCAATCGTAGGTTTACCATGCACCCTCAGGTTACAGCTGTGGCCAAAGCGGAGTTTTATCATCTAAGTGTGCTCCGAGGGCTGTGACCCCTCTTATCCGCTCGTGACCTCGGAACACCGAAACACTGGTTCACGCCTTTGTGTCAACGCGTCTGGATTATGGAAATGCTTTGTAGGATCAACTGCCCCGTGGACTGGTTCGGAAACTGCAGCTGGTGCAGAATGCGGCTGCCCGCATGCTTAGATGTGCTAGCCGTTTCGAGCACATACAACCAATCCTCCGTGATCTGCACTGGCGACCAGTCAGCTGTCACATACAATTCAAGTTTGTTGCAATGACTTACAAAGCTCAAAACGTCATTGGTCCTCAGTACCTGCAGTTCTGTATGGCAACCCAGATGTCAGGTAGATATACCTTGCGCTCCTCAGGCCAGGCCCTGCTAGCTCAACCTAGAATCTTCCATTCTGCGCTGGGCGGTAGTAGGGGCCTCCTCGAGTGTGGCGCCTAAAATCTGGAACTCCCTGCCGCCGGCCCTCAGATTGGCTCCGAGCACCAACAGTTCAGGAAACTCTTCAAGACTATGTTTTTCCTTTTATCTTTTCTTTGAGTATGTCTCCTCATTTAATATTTGTATACGTGTCTTGATTTTATAGGTAGGACTACCTTCGTTAAATTTATACTGTAATAAAGTATTTGCGATGCCCTCTTTAGTGGGGCCAAGTTTTTACACGAAAACATATATTGAATGAATGAAGGTAGTTGGGGTTGTGGACTGTACTTCCAAAATGCTGGTCAGTGTGGATTGAAGGCGGAGAGCATAGAAATTACAGTACAACAATGGATTCTTCTACGCAGGCCTTGGCGGACCACCGCGATCCACAGCCCCGCTTGCCGATGACAACGTGGTGTGCATGCTGGTCACCGATCCAACTGCTAAACGGGCTCCAACTGCTTAGCTTCTGAGATGTGACGAGACTGGACACATTCTGGGTGATTTGGTCTGAATGCATCATCACTATCTCAGCATGGAAGAGTTGTTTGACCTGAGTGTGCTTGACACTTGGACATCACGCCAAACAACACGTGGTACAACCCTAAAGCACATCAGAGAGCTGTATATCAGATCCATGAAAACCTACTTAGCAGTATTACACGAATGATTACCTTCATCTTTATAGCTTTAATGATTATGCGGCAGTGGCATGGCCCAGCGGTAGTGCACTCACCACATGTTGCAGAGGTTTACAGTTCCATTCCGGCAGGGCGCCCTGGTTAATACTGCAGGTGTAGTCCCCTTAGAGAATACACCATCGGCTTCACAGTGTACATTCAAAAAGCGTATGCCATTAAGTGCTGCCGTCATGGTCCAAATTTGAAAAAATACCTGCAACATCACCTCCTACTATGAAACTACTGCACGCTCCATCTGTCAAATACAGCGTCTTTGTTATAGCCTCCTGGTGGTGACACATGCCTGTAATCCTGCACTGGTGGAGGCGAGGTTTGGTGTATCGCACAAATGTTGAGAAACTCCTTTGAGAAACTCCTTTTCCATGGGTATCGAGGTGCCATACCCTGGCTTTCCAGAAGGCAGTTCAGCAAGTGGTCTAATTGCCACCTGTTTCCATCTATACAGGAATGGAGTGTTGCCCCCTCTCATGCATGGATTTTTTTTCCAGGTGCTCCGGTTTCCTGCAACTTATATGAACACTCATTAATTGCTTGAAAATATCTGAAAATCAAAAACCCAATGCAGGACCCTCCTGAAAAAGTCCCATGTCCAATGTGGCTTTCCTGGATAAATAAATAAATGATTATTAATAAATGTGTTCATTATTATATTTTTGGGGCAAGTGCTGTTAGCGAGCACCTATGAAAGCCGGCATGGCACACGAGGAGGTGGATCGCCAGCACCACACCTGTCACCCACGTGGCGATATTTACACACCACACCAGGCACTCATTTGTAGCTGAGTCGACCTAGGGGAGTCCCAGGACTGGTACAAATAATCTTGACCTTGTTAAGCACACACACATATGTACACATGCGAAGGCAGATAGGCACGCACACATGCACGTAAGTCTATGGCACACACCCACAATTACCATTGAAGCAGAGTTTCCGTAGCTCCTCCAGGCTGATGTGGTCCTCAGCCAGGAGATCCTCGAACTCAGCAATCCTGATGGTGACAAACCAGGGTGAGGCTCAATGAACACCAAGCAGACCCACATTACTATTTGCCAGCTTTGCCAATGATAAACTCAGCCTTGCAACTGCTTCCTGACAGAAGGGCCTCCACTTGCTGTACTGACACTTATTGGTAAAGGCACATGCCACCAGATTTGAGTTCACAAATGTACGTGAGCTGCTAACCCTTGCTTCCAAAACTCTGGATTCCAGGTGTGTGCCACCACGTAGTTCACAGACCAGCACCAATCCAAATATAATAAATAGGTCGTATACCTCACAGGGGACTGAGGTGTAGGTGGATATTTAAATAGATCAGATATGTGAGGAATTATATATAAAATGACAGCGACACCATGAAAAAATACTGCACTAAGTATTGGCGGTTAATTGGTCAGAGTGGATATGTTTAAGGTTGAATTTATTTAATTTGTCACACAGATGGTGCCTTTTAGCCAGCTGCCAGGATATTTTACATGGGGGATCTGTTGTGCTTGATTAAAGTAGCAATAACATTAAAATACAAAAACATCAATACTGCAGAGGTGTATATGATTCTTAATGAATATTGCACAATTAACAAACGAGGTATTTAACGGTCAAATATGCTATATTGCACTGAATATCAATGCTTGGGAGAAGTAAAGGGTCAAGGATCCAAATAGTGAGGTCTGCAAAGCTCAATGTGGAGGGACCTTTGATGCATCAGTGAAGAACATCCACAAATTACACTATCCGAGTACAAATGCACGAAGGAAATCTACAATGAGTGGTTACGTACTTCAAGAGGCACCGAGCGAGCGGTGACTCACATGTTCCCGTTAATTGCTTGCAGTATTACTTATAAGACATAACTATATATAACACAGAGTGAGATCCAGTAAGACAAAGATTGGCTCTTTGGCAATTGGCCCATAAAGCATTCCAGATTGCTTTGCGATGGCAAATTATTTGAAATAATTACGAAATGTTTCATGCAACATCAGTACACAATATCCTACAATTATATACTTAAAACATATCAAGATACTGCACGCAATAAAACGAAATATTTAGTGAAAAAGCAAAAAAATAAAATATAATTTAATAACTTGAGCAAAGAACGCGACAGTTTTAATTTAACAATCTCATGTGGATGATGACCCAGATGAGTCCCGATCATTCACAATCTATTGCTGGATAAAGACATGATTTATATGTAGCATGTGCCACAGAGCACAGTTGGTATTGCATCAATTAAACCACATAAATCATTGGTTAATCTCCATTCAACGAAGGTTGAATGCTTACCCTGACCTTCAAACCAACCTATCAAACGACCCATGTTTACATGCCCCCATAGTTGTCTGTTTCTCGCTGGTAGCTCAGACCCAGGTGTTATGGGTTAAATGGGCAGTAGCATAGTGGCCGCACACTGTGCTGTGAGTGAACCCAGCCAGGTAATATTGCTGTACTTCATTGCTGTATTTTATTTGTTTTGCTTCTTTAAGTTTGCTGACCCAGGTCACTATTGCATGTGAGACCTGATCTCTTGAGTCTCTTGAGCTCTCGCCCGGTGAAACAAATACATTTGTTTAAACTTTCATATCTGAACTTGGCCTGGGCAGCCCGCTTTACCAACATACACTGACCAACCTGGTGAAGTATGGATAAATAATCCCCATAACCAATACTGTACAGCATGAGTCGGCTTTCCATCAGCAGTGCACTAGTATTATTAAGCTTTTTCTACCCCTCTATTTACTATGCCTCAATCTCCAGACCCCGAGACGCCTACACCGTGTCTGCATGTGCAGCCAGCCAATCACCGCAATGCATCTTAATTGGTCACTTCCTCTGGTTGCTGTCCCTCTCCGCACCTGAGTGCCCTGACGTCATTCTCCACAACTCACACCGCTTGCGCGTTACTCCACTACATACGTACTATACGGATGGCCCCTAACGATATGTAATGTCAGATTGATGAAGCGGTGTAATATAAAATAAAACCCGACACGACTGGTAAATACACCACCTTGCACTCCCCACACAATCAGATGTAACAATTAACAGACACAATCACATATTAACAAGCAAAACGAATCACGGGACATGACACGTGGAGCCTTAGCCAAGGTCCAGATGAGCCAAAGTAATTTCCTCATCAAATGAGCAATGACGCAGTCCCATCTCTTGTCAGCCCGCAATCAGGGGGGTAACTCAGATTCTCGTGATGGGCGTGGGTCTGGGACATCTTGGACAAGCGGTACTTATTTTATTGACCTCGGAGGGCCGATGGGCTGACTCACCCCCAACTATGTTCTCAACTCGCAACCTCGTAATTGCGAGGCGCAAGCTCTACCGCTGAGGTCCCGTGAAAGAGTTCACGAAACCGCCTGGGTCACAGATCCCTGGCGTGCCCCGACCCCGTCCGCGGGGTTCCTCGTCCCCGTGATCCTCTCCAAAGCCAACCCGCCAGGGCGCTCTCGCCCAGGGATCCTGGCCCCTTCAGCACGTGACCCTGGGCCATCCGCCACTGCCCACAACACCTGGTCCCACTCTCTGGTCTATGGTCCCTATCCCCTACCTCCTGGCCCCGATCCTCTATCCCCTGGTCCCTATCCCCGAGCAAGTGGTCCCTGAGCCTTGCTCCCTTCCTCTCGTTCCCGATCTCTTCCTCCAGTGCCTGGTCCATGTTACTCCAAGTCCCGGTTCCCAGCTCTGTGGGTCCTCATCTTCTATCCCCCAAGTCCTGATCCGCGTGGTCTCTATCCCACAGTCTATCCCTCAGTACTGGTCCCCGTGGTCCCCAACCCCTGGTCCCCGAGGCCCCTATCCCCTGGTCCCCTGGTCCCCGTGGTCCCCCGGTCCACGAGGTCCCCGAGGTCCCCTCACCTGGCTCTGTGAGTCGCAGACATCTCCGTCTGCCGGGCAGCGACCAACTAATCGATTCGCCTCGCGATTTCGCCACTGCATAGGAATCGATGCCCTCAACAACGCCCACTTGCCATGAACAACATTTTCCGCCTTCGATTCAACACAAACAATGAAACGATTCCAATCCCAACCATTGGACGGGCTCCATGCAGCGTATCAAGAGGAATCGTTATTTTCACAGAGAATCGATTCCTCATGTTATGCTATGGACGTTTAGCATCTACGAACAAGAATCGATTGATGGATCGATCAACTGCAGCTTTGAATAGCATTAAAGCCTCAGTTACGAACACTATTTAATCCTAATTGGTTCAGCGTTACAAGTATTAACTTGATACTGGCGCTATAATTTGAATAGAAGTTTTAAATTGGTTAGGGTTTGTTTTTCGTTTTAGTATCTGACCACCCCGGAACGCTCTCGTTCTAGAAGCCAAGTTAAAGTTAATTGATTAGGTATATAGCCCTGTGAGCCATTCGGCTCTTGAATAGGGTGCAACCGCAACAAACAAAAAACTAAAATATGAACAAGAAAACATATTAAAGTGAATATGTGACTAAGTGCATACAGAAATCCAAGAAAAGACAGCAAAATATTGCAGAAAAACCACCGTACACCAACGCTGTGTGTAAAAATCTCAGTGGGATGCAAGTCAAACAACAACAACCACAAGACAACTTAGATTAAGGCCATCAGTCTAACTCCGTACTACAACAAACATGGCCAAACCAAAAAACTTTTCTAAATCACCAAAATAAGGCCATAGCAATGTAACAGTGATCATAGGGACTGACCGAATTTTCACAATAAACGACATAAACAACATGTACCACCAAACCCTGCAGCCATAGCTGGCTGCATGAGTCACTCCACAACAGCAGGAGCATCAGTCGGAGTATCAACATTTTTCAATGCACCTTTAAGATCAGCACACTAAATAAAAACACAGGTCATACTTTGCAGCGATCATCCAGAGCGAAACATTTTATTTTAGGCCACTGAATAGCACTGGCATCTAGGGGTGTACAACTCCTCTAGAGCAGTTTTGAGTAGAGCTTGAGCCTGGATAGCGCTTCGGATGTGCGCCCAGCATGTGTAACAGGTGATATAGGCTTGGGCTTACGTGACGGACAGCAGAGAGCAGCAGTGCAGCAACATCCATAGTTGGACTGTCCCCCCACCTTCGCCAACAGGCACAGACCAGCGTGAAGTATGGTCAAGTAGCAGCAGCAACAACGACGACAACAACCTGCGACGCTGTCGGCGAGGCGGTGGTGTGCCACGGCCGCGGAGAAACTCCGCAAGCGCCGCGACTCCCCCCTCCCTGCCCCCCACCCTGAGCGCACACGCAGCACACGCACACGCAGCGCACACACACACACACGCAGCACACACACACGCAGCACACACACGCAGCACACACACACACACGCAGCACACACACACATCGTATCCCGGCGGGGGATCGCCTGGCACCACGGGTTTTCATCCGAAGGGCCCCTAGGTGGGAAGTTCCGCGGTTCCCCAGTGCCAGGAGACTGGCCGACCCTCCCAGGAGACTGGGCGACCCCACAGGACAGGTCACATTGCGGTGCCAGGAGATTGGCCGACCCTCACAGGGCAAATCAAATTGCGGCAAAATTGTCTGGGCGCACAAAGGTTCACCGGGCCAGCCGCAATGAGTCACGCACGATATCGGGGAGAGGGCTGGGGTGAAATATTAAGCGAGCAGAGCAAACGATGAGGTCAGGGAATCCCAGCGCCACAGACCAAGTAAAATAACGTGACGAACGCTCCATGTAAGGGCAGAGAAACGGTTGAAAATCACAGGTAGGTGCGCGATTGGCTGCGCAGGATGACATAACTCTGGATTTCAAAAGTCAAGGGGGTAAAAAGGGAAGCCGAAAAACGGTTCAGGTTAGATCTGATCTTCAACATCTTGGTCGCCAAGACCCCCCGGCCGTCCTGCCTCCTCGAGCCGCTCGCAGCATCCGTAGGACGCCAGCGAGTGCTGCTACGAGGCAGTGGTAGGCGAGGTTTTTTCGTCATCCTTCGACTCTAACAGCGTCCGTGCGACGCCGTGAGTACGGCTGCGAGGTAAGTGATAGGGCATGTGAATGTTTGGGGACTTGGGTTGCAGGAGGCTAGGCTCTGCTCGCAGAATATTCCCTCCGGGCAGTGCAGGGTTTCCGCCGTGAATAAACATTAGCACAGAGCATCTGTGCGGTGTCCGTGATTTGTGTTGCGGCTCCGTGGGCGGTTGCGCAGCAAGAGTGAGGGCAGAGCCGCAGCACGAGCGCTCGTTGAGATAATCGCCTGCAGGGGCGCGCAGCCGCTTTAGCGTCAGCTGTAGTGCGGGCACGTATTAGAATATAATTGCCTGCAGGGGCGCGCGCGTTCGCGGGCGTGTGTGGAATAACCCCGTGCGGCGGTGAGCCAGCAATGTAGCTATGTCCCTCAGAGGGGGCGCAAGCGCAGGGGCGCCGATCACCCGGTCGGCGGGGGCCTGGCGGGAGCCCGGCGGGAGCCCAGCGGGAGCCGATCGACACGGTGGAGGAGGGAGTGGAGGGTGCGGACGTCACGCCCCACCTGCCCGGCGAGGGCGGTGGGGTGGACGTCGGCCCTCAATCCAGCAGTGAATTTGCAAAAGGGCTGCACATATACTGTATATAAACTGCATTCGTGATTCAAACTAAACGCTTTATTTTACCAGGTAAGGCCCGCTGAGTTATGGACCTCTTTTTTCAGAAGCGACATGGCCACAAATAATAGCTCAACGAAGTGGCTTATGTGGAAATGTATAGCGGCTAAATACTCTAAACGTGTGACGTTGATTCTAAATGTGGAGGGGAAAACCCGGAGAAAATCCACGCCACCACGGAGAGAGAGAGAGAGACACCGCCAACTCCAAATATACAGCAGGCATCAGGGTCGGGATGGAACCCACAACCTCCTGTATACCAGGCGAGGTAGTTAACATCTTGCGACTTTGATGATGATGTGAGATATTCTTTAGGTCTTTCGGTAAAGTCACGTAGATAGGTTGAAAGAAAATAACAAAAAATAACAAAAAAACTACGAGTAGTTACCAGGTAAGGCCCGCTGAGTAGTTATTTTTGATATTTTTGTTATTTTCTTTCAACCTATCTACGTGACTTTACCGAAAGACCCAACGAATATGAATTCCTACAGCCACGAAAGCTTTAAGTCAAGATGATGTGAGAGAGAGACACCGCAAACTCCAAATATACAGCAGGCGTCAGGATGAACCTACGACCTCCTGCACACCAGAAGGACATACTCCGCCATATCATGTATACACTAAACGTGTACTGTAGAGACGTATTATTAAGCTATCTTTCAGGGGTTTTTTCAAGTTCCCTACTTGATTGCGGCAGAACGCATCTCGTGCAATTCGTGACAACTGAATTTACACAGCCAGGCCCTCATCCAGCAGTGGAATGACGATGGCTGACGATGATGGATGATGAAGCCAACAACGTCACGATCTTCTTTGTCCGCCACAGCGGTGGTCTCGCGCCGCCTACTGGCCACTCAGTGCAGCTAAACCCAACCCACGCAGAACATCCTCCTCACGAACCTTCTCATGTACAAGCCCTCTTGTCAATTCACTGCTGGATCAGTGCCTGTCCGCGTGGTGTGGGGGGCTATTTAACCATACTTCACCAGTTCACACGGACCGCTTAATTCACCAGTGGTCAGCGCGGAATGGTGAATGCTGGAAGCAGAGAAGTACGGAACAGCGCTGTCTGTGTGGACATTAAACTTCTTTCGCACCGTACATAGCCAACCGTGCCAATCGGAGGTCGGGGATGGACTTTGCTGCACTGCGTTACGGATCTCCCAGAGCCTATAATATATGTTGTGCAAGTGTCGCCCCTCCAAGCACTTTCCTAATCTAGGCTCACTTCTGCTTAGCTTGGGAGATCTCAGGGATCGGTCATGGACAGGTCCTGCCGCTCCTCCCTTTACCAATCCGCACTGACCAGCGTGACGAAGTGTGGTCAAAAAACCACCATGACTGACACGGCATGGGGAGGCCTTCATCAGTGGATTGACAATGGGCTGTAAATGAATCGATAAGGACACGACGCCGATAGTACAATTGGACACGTCATGAATGCAAAAAAACAATGTGAATACAATGTATATGTACATGATTTATTGTTTGAACTTTAATTCAATCAAGGATTGCAAATTACCACTTACGAAATACTATATTGACAACACACCTCAAAAAAGTAACCATCTTCATACAAGCCCTGCTATGGCTAAACATATAGACACACAAAACAAACAACTTTTTTCGATTTAAAGCTTTCGTGACTGCAGGGATTCATCTTCTTGGTTCTTTCGGTAAAGTCACGTAGAAGGGGAATAATAAAATAATAAAAATAAAACATAATAAAATCATTCTCACGACGTTTCGGCCACAACGCAAGCAGCCGTCCTCAGGTGAAGAACAGGTCTGTCGGAAAGACAGCGTCTGAATGAGGACGGCTGCTTGCATTGTGGCCGAAACGTCGTGAGAATTGTATTTATAATGTTTTATTTGTATTATTTTATTATTTCCCTTCTACGTGACTTTACCGAAAGAACCAAGAAAATGAATCCCTGCAGTCACGAAAGCTTTAAATCGAAATTTAACAGTTGTCCTATGGATAGGCTCACCCCCACCATAGTAATGTGTAATTTCCACCATTGGTTCTGGACAGTAAACATCTGCGCAGGAAATCACTTTTACCCGACTTGTGTGTGGGATTGGCAGACGAGTCGATAGGTCTACGAGCAGTCAGCAGCACCAACTTCAGAGAGAGGGAGGAAGCCCCTCAATGTGTGTCCCAGCTGAAACTTCCTGAAATGTTGTAGCTTTAAGTTACTAGCAAGTGCAGATACGCACCACATGTTACAATGAGACGCAACAGAAACAATGATGTCGACAGAAAAAAAGCCGACACTTATGTACATCTGCACCAGAACTTGGCTCACAAATGCATTATGAAGAGCAAAGCTGCAGATTCACGTTAAACTCACTCGCGTCACATTCAACAACAATGCACGCATATTGTTTAGGCAGTACATTTCCCCACAATAATCTGGCTCCAGACTCTTACTCTCGCAAATATTAGATCGATTATGCGATTTAAAATGGCAAAATGAAAGCACCATCGATTCTTCACATGCATGTGAGTCATTGCTATGACAGTATAACTTATAATATTGCAAAATAATGACAAGTGTGATTCTTGGAGGCAGTTGGAGTGAAAAGAAGCCCCTCTCACCACACACAAAAGGCACAAGTTTCACTAAGAATATTGCCATTCTGAACCTAATTACAGTCCTGTTATGCTCCAGGATGAAACCAGTAAACAGCTGTGTTTAATCCATATAAAAACACAATAGTCGAGTTTATTTTGTTTAACCAGGTGAGAATGAGAAACCAGGGTAAGACTGATTTGCATTAGTGACCTGGCAATCATGGTGCTGGACAAACTGTATTAATGGTGCTAAATAATAATAGCTATTTCATATTCCAAGGCCTATTATTCAAACCATACATACTTGGCTTTGCAACACCATGATCCTTTGTGAATCTTATGCCTTTTATGTGTGGCTATTCAAACAATTTCCGGGGAGGCATTCTATGAATCTATTTTTATTTTACCAGGTAAGGCCCACTGAGCTTTACAGCTCTTTTTCAGAAGTGACCTGGCAAAAAAAAAGGTCAACGAAGTGACTTATTATCATGTGGAAATTTAAACGCATGTTTCTAAATGTGAATGGAAAACCCGGAGGGCCCGGTTGGAGAAAAATCCACGTGACCACGAGAAGAGCATGCAAACTGCAAATATACAAGTGTCAGGGTCGGGATCGAGCCCACGACCTCCTGTATACCAGGCGAGGTAGTTAACATCATCATCCAGCAGTTGATTGTCAAATGGCTTACATGATTATCACCAGCCATTTTCATTCCACTGCTGGATAAAGTCCTCCCCAAACTGCTGGCCACCTCTCACAATCCTGTTATGTAACAGTCTACCTAGCACCTACGCATGAACTGATAATTATGATATCGATTGATGCAACAATGTCTTCGAGGCTTGGAGACATCACACACCAGGGGAAGAGGGGAGTCGTGAATAAGAGAATGGAAGCAGCAAGGCGGAGAGGTGGGGGAAATTTGCGAGAACATTATTCCAGAGGTAGCTGGTCATTGTATCCTATGGGGAGATGGTGACATGGCCCAGTGGAAGCATATTTGCCACTTGTGTCAGAGGTCCGTGGTTCGAGCCCAGTGGGCGCCCTGGTCAATACTGAGGGTGTATCATCCATAAATACTACTTGCTGTGTGCTTCACTGTGGACGTTATAGATCCCGTCACATTGAAAAAGAGTTGTTCACATTTATGTATGCATGTTGAACTTCTTTTGCACGATACATAGCCAACCGTGTTAATCGAAGGTGCATGTGCCGGCTTCATGGTCCGAATTTTCCAGAGTTGATTAATTACTTGCTGAATTGAGAATCATCTCAGCGCACAATATCACACTCTCTGGACAGACTATTACCCACCTGCAAGTTAGTGCTGCGTTCACCTTGCGCCGCACAGTGACAGCTCCCGCCGGGGGTTCTCCTTAGCTCAAGGACCATAACCCATCGCGCACACCCTGGTCATTCTCCCAGCAGCCGCTTTTGACTATGCCATGGAACAAAGACGGCCACTGCATTGTGCGCATTTAGATGCACTTCTGTGGCCGTCTGGAACGCTCTTCCTTGCGATATTAGGAAGTTACTGGAGCTATGCACTTTTAAATCTAGATTGAAAACTCACTTCTTTAGAACTGCTTTTGTGTTTAGTTTTTTGTCCTTCCCCCACACCTCTGATTAACACAGTTGGCTACGTACAGTGCGAAAGAAGTTCAACATACATACGTAGATGTACTGCATGGGAGGCGCAGTAGATATATATATGGAGCGATAATGATGATAATAAATATTTCGCTGTTGCGGGTTTCGGCGTCACACGGGAACCATGGTGATGGTGGGAAGCTCTCCCACGGGGGGCGGCACGATCTTCTCCTCTCGCATGAGGCGCAGGAGGATGCCCTCCAAGTCCCGTGGCCAGCGGAAGCACAGCGTGCTCTGCAGCCACGACGGCACGTCGTCCTGCACGCCGCAACGCAGAATCACAATCTTTATTTATCCTGAAGGAATACAATGAGCTATGAAGCTCTTTCTCACGGAGCGTCAAGTCAAGCCAGCATGATTTGATTAGCCAGGTGACGACATACGAGAGCAGGGTGAGTCTCGTTTTCAGAGTGACACGGGTCAGAAAAATGTAAAACAAGTTAAATAAAGTACGCATAGAAGCAAATAGAAAACAGGGAAAAAACAACGTCAACACGTGAGAAGTAAAAAATACCGCACGAATATAAATCAATGTTAAGTAATAAATGCCATAATTTTCAAACAAGCCAAACGCGTAATAAAACAATGAAAGCACACCTGTTCACCGGCTGTGCGTGTGCAGGTTCTACTTTGGGCTAGAGCACTGACCTTGGAGGCTGGAGGCATGAGCACTGGGATGACTCGAAAGTTGAGGCAGCCCTGCTGAATGAACTGGTTCTGAAGCTGTGGATTACACGATGATGACAAGAATGGTTATATTAGAACAGTTTGTACTCTCCATTCTTATAGCATACGTAGCCAACCTTGCTAATCGGAGGTGTGTGAACGGGCACGCACCTGTCTGAAGATGTAGCGTGTGTGCAGGCTGTGGTCGTCGGTGTCCAGACTTCCCACCGAGCCCTCCACGTCCCTCCGGTAGCCGGGACTCACGGCCACGATGATCATGTAGTCCTTCTGTGCAGACCCAGGCGAAGTATGCGCACAAGCAGAACACAACTTGCGTTTGAGGAAGGTGAAAACTAAACTAAAACTATTTTTCTTTTACCAGGTAAGGCCCACTGAGCTATATAGCTCTTTTTCAGAAGCAACCTGGCCACAAATGATAGCTCAACGAAGTTGCTTACTACATGGAAATGTTATAACTGCCAAATACTCTCAACGCATGTTTAGAAATGTGTAGGAAAAAACCTGAGGACCCGGAGAAAAATCCGCGAGACCACGAGTAGAACATGCAAACTCCATATATACAGCCGTCAGGGTCGGGATCAAACCTACGACCTAGGGCATGCCACACGAGGAAGGTCACATCTCGCCACCGTGGCCAAGTAGCAGGTCACAAGCCGACTTCGAGCTGTCAGGGCAAAATGAATATTTGCTAACGGTGCTTTTTGATATGGTTTATATCTTAAACGTTTGGGAAACCGTTTGATCAATTTGGACAGTTTTCAATAGACTCGGTTCCAAATACATAAAGGCTTTCAACCTTATTTTGAAGGCATTCAAAATGGGATAACGTGCGTCAATGGGGCTGATGTTTCACTAACATGCGAGCCCAGCGACAAGTATCATTTCGTGCATTTCGTGGCCGTTGCTCTGGTCCTTACGTCCAGGAGGAAGGTGTCCATGAACTTGATGACGTCAATGCCTCTCAGCTGGTCGGCAAAAACATCCAGCTGTGAATGCAACGCACGACCAGGCGTGTGATTTGACGAATTTAATATTTAGCATATGTATGTGCTGCTCTCTGTGTGAGCATGCGGCGTTTTGTTTTACATTTTCTCTCACCTACCTTCGTTGCTGTCACGCTCATTTGCCTCCAGTATGTGATGTCTCCATGTGATAGAGCTGTGTGTGTGTGGGCGTCTGGAAATTCCCTCATATCAGCACGTGCAGACCGGGTGGAACCAACCAGGCACGTGTTCAACATTTTTGTCACTCCACTAGCGAATGAATGCTTTCCCCGCTGTGGGTCATCGAGGTTATTTGACCATACTTCACTGTACTGGTCAATGTGGATTGAAGGTGGGAGCACAGAAGTACACTTCAGCAATTGATTTTTCTGCACATACTCTCTGCTACCTTCTTGTTCTTCTTCTTTTGTATGGGTGATGTAGATGCATGTCAACAACTACAATTTCAGGTGGTTAAGACAGATGACCATGTCAGGAGCAGCGTAGTGTATCGCTGCGATGTCTCCTTCTGCTGCCCACAGCCTGGAACAACCATGTGTATGGTGGTAAACCATCTTAGCGCTTATCCAGGAGTAGAGTGATATCAAACAGATTTGAATCTAAAATCTCATCAGTGCCACATTACAAGACATCTGAATCTGGCCCCGAGCCAAGCAGGGCCGGGGGGCGGGACTAATGACTCATCATTGCGTGCAATGTTAGCGGCATGGCTTGAGGTCTGCAGTGGAAAAATAAAAACCTGGCACCTCCTGAGCTGCACCGGGCTGGCTCGGCATGGCCCCAGCGCAGATCGGTTGTGCAGTGGAAAAATATTTCAATGAATGCATTTGGTCTCATAATATCTAAAGATGGCTCTAGCCCAGTGTTCTTCCCTAATTTTCAGAGGGGAGACTATTTTGCCAATAGGACATCAGTGTGAGGGCCGCCACACATTTCAAATGGGTTTTGACAGTACGATGGGGTGTTGTCAGATTTGTGTATTGTGAGGGGTCGCATGTCAGGGACCGCACTAAAGGCCACCATGGGGCTGCCAATGTCCCGCGAAATTAAGAACACTGCTCTTGCCCATAATATCTAATTATCCAGAGGCATTCGTTTAGGAGGCCACACGATGGTGATGAGACACGCATGGAACCACGCTTCGTCTCGTTAGCGCAAACCCTACTTGGATATATTAATCTAGAAGGGCTACTGATCACACAGGCCGGAACCATTGGGCCGGAGGAGTCCAAGCGCCGGGATATACGAATAGAGGGGCAATTGGACACGGGGCCCCTATTTTTAGTGATAATGGTCATTGCAACTTGCAACGCGCCACACAGTATTCGCTCACTTTCGAAAAAAGAGGATGACTCAGAGGCGCGAGAAACCACAGATGAGCGGGAAGGCAACAGCCAGACGGTGAGCCGGCACCAAATTTCTCCCTAAGCTCTGCGGTCCTCTATATATGAAGGTATTACTGGTAAATTAATGAGTGTTTAAGAATTGGAGGAAACCAGAGCACCTGGAAAAAAAACCCACGCGTGCGAGGGGCAACACGCCATTCCATACAGATGGAGTCCACATTTTTCTGTACTGCCTTCAATGCCCATAGGAAGGCAGTTTCACAACATCTGTGTGATCCACAAACCTTCACCTACCACTGAATATAACCCACGTACCCGCATGTGGGTTTGTTTCACTGGTATTGCTCCGTGAAAGCGTATGGTGGTCTATTATTAAAATGCAATTACCATGGTGTTGAAGCCATTGGCACAGAGGAACTTGGCGAGGTTTAGAACGTGGGGCGCGGCGTCCAGTGAGTAGGTGATGAACACTTTACCTGGAAGACAACAAGCGGACGTTTACATTTAGATGTTCAACAAAGCTAGAAACATTGTAAAAAAAAACAGAATGCCGTGCCCGGTATAGGATAAAAACCTAGTTCCATGTAACCATGCCAATATTGGGTCAACATTGACATCAGGGTTAAAACCTGTTGGCCTAACATTGGCGCAAAGGGTTCCACGTGTATGGGGTTGTGATCTCAGGAAGGAGTGCACGGGAGGAAAGAGACAGAGCAGCGACAGATGGAGAGTTCATGATGGGTAAGATGATCGAATAACCAATGAGTCAAGAGGACCTCACCCTCCTTGAAGAGAACTCAATACATTGGTCAATATCACCGTAGTTTTAAAAAGAGACGATATAATAATAATAAAAGGCGATGTTATGGCCAATGGCCCTTCTTGATAGCACAGAGAGGTGGAGTAGATAAGAGTTGGAGAGTGCACTTCACGCCATGGAAGCATGATGAGAATTAAATTTAACAAATGTTTTCTGATGACCAGTTCTTAAATTGGCATATGAATAGTTACACTATGGGTAGCTATTGAGTAAAAACCCCATCAATAATCAAAAAGTATCCATACATAAACCACAAAAACTAGTCAACAAAGAGGACAACACCATCCTATAGAGCACTCAACACATTTGTAAATAATACTGTGGCCTTGATAGGAACGATATATATTAGTGATGTTTCAGGGCAAATGGCCCTTCTCCATAGGTACTGTATGTTGAACTTCTTTCGCACTGTAAGTAGCCAGCCGTGCGAATCAGACGTGCAGGGGATGGACAACAAACTAAACACAGAAAGCAGTTTCATACTAAGGGGCCGTGTTGCAGGGAATTTTCAAGGGCTTGCTAAAATCGGGAGCAGCGTTCCAGACGTCCACAGAAGCACATCTGAAAGTGTGCGATGCTATGACTGTCTTTGTCCATTGGCTAGCCAAAAGCCACTGCGAGAAAACCCAGAGATCGTGTGATAGTGTATGCTCCTTGACGAGATCAGCAAGGTCTCATGGTTACATTTTTTAACTTAAAACTTTCGTGACTGCAGGAATTCATATTCTTTGTTCTTTCGGTAAAGTCACGTAGATCGAAAATAAAAAATCAAAGGAAAACCCACGACGTTTTGATCGCAACACAAGCGGTCTTCTTTTCTCTTCGCCTGATAAAGACCGCTTGTGTTGCGATTGAAACGTCATGGTTTTTTGCTTTTATTGTAATTTATTTTATTTTACATCTACGTGACTTTACCGAAAGAACCAAGAAGATGTATCATGGTTCACTTTGTGTGTAATCAGTGTGAAAGAGAGGCCAGAGAGGTAGAGTGGACGAGAGTTGGAGACGACACTTCCTATGAATGACCGCAACTGACAAAGCGTAGCCGTCACCCACATCCTGCAGACGTTCCCATCAGCTCGCACAAAAATGTGCAGGAGAGAATTTGACAAGATGTCACTTAACTGCAGTTCGAGCGCTGGAGGGGAGGTGGGGAAAGTGGAGGGGGTGTTGGGATGAGGCTGTTGGGATCTTGGTGAAGTATTTAAGTACAGCCACTGACTATAAGCAACATGTACAGCTCAATAAAGGAGCTTATCATGTCGAAATTTACAGCAGCCAAATAATTTAAACACATTTTTCTAAATGTGGAGGGAAAACTTTCATGACCCGGAGAAAAATGCACCCGACCATGACCAGTCGTCTTGTGCGTGAACAAATCTACAAATGTCATGGGAAACTTCCTCTGCACCAACCGCGACCTAGCACGTCCTATTTCCACACCTCAGGCCCTCAACAGATTTTTTTTAAACCTACTTATCTCAGTAAAAAAAAACACAAATGCACTGTGCACTCTTCTCTCTGCCTTGAACAAACCACACCAACCAGTGTGGTGCAGTATGGTCAAATCATCCCGCCCTGCATGGGGGAGGCCCTCTTCTAGCCTGGGATGAGGGGCTCCCCATGTCCATTATTTTTATATAGATGGCTCTTGTCCATAACATCACAGTAGTATTAGTGTCATAGCCCACACCCTGCCGATGAGACGCAGTGAATTCAAAGCTGATCACCGGTGGCAGTCTGGTCAACGTTGGAATTGTGGTGGCTGCGGTAACATGTATCTGG
Organism: Lampetra fluviatilis; assembly: GCF_964198595.1. Taxonomy (NCBI): domain Eukaryota; kingdom Metazoa; phylum Chordata; class Hyperoartia; order Petromyzontiformes; family Petromyzontidae; genus Lampetra; species Lampetra fluviatilis. Next base: position 160,306 of record NC_136323.1, on the reverse strand, counting down.
AAGGATCAATAAAATAAATATACGGTTAACCCTCATATCCGGGGTAATCGGGAAGGGTAATGGCCTGTATAAAAGAAAACACGGATAATCCAAAACTTGTATATATTACGCTATTGTCTATATATACATAGCATGCGGGTGAGATGGAGGAAGCATCTTCTGTGTTATTGTGTTTTTTTTTTCCCTTGCCGATGTGTTTGTGCTCACGTGGGCACTGAGCCACTGACCCTCAGAAAGTGACAGGCAGCTACCTTGCCTGGTATACAGGAGGTCGTGGGTTCGATCCCTACCCTGATGCCTGCTATATATTTGGAGTGTGCATGCTCTCCCCGTGGTCGTGTGGATTATTTTACCCGGTTCTCCGTTTTTCCCTCCACATTTAGAATCAACATCACGCGGTGAGATTATTTGGCTGCTATGAAGTATTATGCTTGTTCAACAAAGCCTCATTAAGTGTCAATACAATGTTTCAAGGATCCTGTCAAGTGATTGCAGTAAGGGGCGATGTTGCTGTGTATAATCCAAATCGGGTAATTTGTGATTGAATAAACATTGGTCACCGCACGAGACCATCAACTCACTAAACTTGAGAATCCGGTTTAAATCACATGTGGCTGAAACCTTGATTTGGACACGGGCTCTCAGCTGTAAACATGCCAACTTCAACCAACGTTGACCCAGTGCTATAAGGCAGAGATTAGGGACGCTCAGTACAATTACTGGCAAAACAATGCTTTTCAAATAAGTCAAACCCTCCCCTTTATAATTCAGATGAACAATCGTGAAGAGTGGCCGGCTTGCTGCACCCACATTCACACCCGATGATTTTTTTTTAAAGACTCTCATCGTCACCACCCAGTTCCACTTCGAACGTTTTGATCGCACGCGATCACGTGGGTGCGCAAATGACCTGAACACACACTGCTGCTGACAGCATTCATCTCGACAGTTTCCACAGGCTAAAATAGCATTACTGAATACATATTTATTAGGGTGCCGCTCAAAATTTCAGTTTTGTATTTTTCAAGGTCACACATCTTGATTTGTAGCCATTCAACTGAAGCCGCTGCGAGTTTAAAGACATTCCCTCAATCTTGATTTGAAGTTTTCGTGACTGCAGGAATCCATACTCTTTGGTTCTTTCGGTAAAGTCACGTAGGTAGAAAAAATAAATAATAAACCACGACGTTTCGATCGCAACACAAGCAATCGTCATCAGGTAGAGAGACACAGCAATCGACCTGCTGAACACGAAAGGGCTGTTGCAACAAGAGGATATAGTCAGGCTTGAGGTGGGTGTCACCAAGGGTAAGTAGGCATGGTCAGAGATGCGCCAAAGGAGGATCGGCGTGCTCAATGCAAACGACTCTCATGGGAAACGACTGTCATGGGAAATGAGCCCCAGCGTCGCTCGCGAGCAACGCCGCCGCCGCCGCAAGCCCGCACAGCAGCCGCGCCAAAGGAGGAGCGCCTGTTGCGACAGCCCTTTCTTGTTCAGCAGCTCTACGGCTGTGTCTTTCTACCTGATGACGATTGCTTGTGTTGCCATCGAAACGTCGCGATTTTTCATTGATTTTTTCTACCTACGTGACTTTACGTGACTTTACCGAAAGAACCAAAGAGTATACATTCCCTCAACATTTACCGGTTGCTCAACAGAGTTGAAACGTGCATTACACATTAACAGCACTTGCCCCAACAGTATGTTAAGGCTATAAGGGGGATCCTTGTCTTTAGCTGTGTGTGTGCGTGCGTCCGCGTGCTCATGCCTACACATGGACTCGTGCAGGTGGGAGCGGCGGATGGTGACGGGCGTGAGGCTCGTGATCCTCGCTTGGCGGGCCGACGGGAGGAGTCTCCCATCACCGTGCACGCCGCTTACCCTATAACATCAAAGACAAAGATCCTCCGTAAAGCCTCAACACACTGTTGGGGCAAGTGCTGTTAGCGAGCACCTATGACGCAGGCATGGTACACAAGGGGGTGGGTGACCGGCACCACGCCCGACTGCCTTTGTCTTCCCAGTGGTGATGTTTTTACACACCGCACCAGGTACTCATTTGAGGCTGAATCGACCTAGGGAAGGCCCAGGACTGGTTCAGATACTGGTGTTGGCCACGAGTGGGAATTGAACTCGGGTCGCCGGATCCGTAGCGCAGCGTAGCGCTAACTGCTACACCACCGCTACCCACACCCTGCGGCATCACACACACACACAGAGGGGGTGGGGGGGGGCGAACAACCGGGCGGACAGCTGTTGCCCCTTGGCTGCCCCCAAACTCTAAACCAGCGTTGGAGAACCTGCAACCCATGGGCCAAATACGGCCAGCGATTCCTTATCTCGTGCAGGCTGCAGCCACATTAGGCGAAAACAAGCAAGATTCAGTCATCACTGGAAGCATCTTAGGTAAACGGTAAAGGTGCAGCCCTGCCATTGCCTGCTCACGCCACTGCTGGCAGAGGAGGCCTCCACGGGAAGGAACCCGAGAGAGTCTCTGCTGCTTTCTACGTTGGCCACTCGCCTTGGACGAAGTCGGAGTACCCACGCTTTACCCCACCACACGCGACCTGCCGATCGACGAACTGTGGTGGTGTACCCATTTATATTGCAATGAGCTTTTTTTCCCGTCCAAGGACGGGTGTATATTACAGTAAATCTTAAATATTCAAAAGAAAAATTGTTCAGCTCATGATTATTAATGAGGGGGGGGGGGGTTGCCCATGTGGAGCGACGTCATCCTTTAATGGTTATTGTGGAGGGGTGCAGCATGTGGAGTGACGGCATGTGGAGTGCGCAACCTTCTTGTGCGTCAGTGTAAATTTCCACGCGGGCATGAATATTAATGACGGGGGGGCTGGCCTTTCTTCAGTGACGTCTCGCATGGATGTAGCACTGTAGTGCTTAGATTTATTTTTTACCGTCACTTTCTGTAAATAAATGCGTAGAATTATTTATACGAATAACTTTCAATAAAAAAAGTCAAATTTAAAGCAAATTTGCATAAAAAAATATCTTTCCGCTCGTCCTTCTTCCGCGTGTGGCATTTGTAGTGACGTCACACGCGGGACACACATTTCTGGGCTATTATAGTAGCAATATAGCATCTCACCTCTTCCTGCTCTCCGGCTCCCGGCCTCCCACGGCGCTCACTGCAGCTAGAGCTGAGGGTTGGGACCCCTGCTGCAGCCCAGCCTTGGGAGGCATTGGCCCATGCAGGTGGTAGTCCCGACTCGGGCACACCTGGGCCGGTGGAGCTACCCTGCTCTCAGCGGGAAGGTAGACCGCTGAATATGGCGGTGGCCAGTGCCCAATTTGCGGTGGCAGCGGCTGTTGTTGTTGGTTCTGCTGCTTTTGGTGCTGGTGACCACAGGAACAACCGGCGCTGCTTGAAGGCCACCCGTAGTGGTGGTGTGGGTGCACGTACTTTGGTGCAGCGTACGCCGGTGGGCCGTGCACCACCGGTCGGCCGGTGAACCCTGCTCCGAAAGCATCTGCCTTCTCCCCCGGGTGCAGGAAACCCCGCGGAGCTGCGTGATCCTGCTGCAGCACAAAGTCCCCAGATTTTAGCGGAGCGGCCGGCTCCAGGTAGCCCAACCCCAGACCCAGCGGATCCAACGGTGCCCTTTGTCCCAGCCCGACGATGCCGCTATCCCAGGAGTTTCCCCCCGGCGGACGGCGCTGCATGTGCCCACCCGCCGCTCCCACCTCCTTCCCACGGGCCGCTCTCTCCTGCGTAAAATCGCAGCAGGACGCTTCCATCGACGGGGGTCTGGCCACTGCTGAGCAATGGATGGCTCGACTGGGGGGACTGGCGCTCCCGTGCTCACTTGGACCACGGCAGATACTCCCGCTGTCGCAGCTTTGGTTTCTCTCCACTGACGGCCTCTGAGCACCAAGGTCCCACTGCGACAACTCGCCCTTGCGCTGGGGGGTACAGCGTCCACTCCCGCTGGGTTTGATGTCACCGCCGTCCTCGGTGCCGAGGTTTCCCTCTTGCCCCCGCGTCCGTCCCGCGATCAGCCGCAAGCGAGGGCAGTCGGCGACGATGCGGCGATAGAGCGAATCGAAATCCCGCGACTCTTCGGGCGACAGCGGCGAGCGAGGCTCGCCGAAGCCGGACTCAGAGCTCGAGTACATGGACTCATCGTCCTCCACGGGGGGGCGAGCTTTCTGCCTCGACGCTGCACAACGCCAGACGCAAAACAACGACTTTAAACAAAACACATCTCATCGAGCTTCCATATAACAACTCACTCACAACCACCACTTGCATTTATGTTTACATTATAAACGTTGAGCTTGGAAAGGACATGGATGGGTGACCACCATGCAAGACAGGTATTATGGGCTGTGGGACAATGTTGTAGGCAAAATGGCTGTGCATATACACAGATCAAAAGTCGAGGGGTAGTATTAAGCATGCAGGATAAAACCTCAATGTGAACTAAACTATCTGGATTAAAATTGCTTCACGTTATCTGGCTCTTTGTCAAATGTGTGTCAGGCACACCTACTCTGGTTGCAACACCGTAATTTCGAGACAAACGCGCACGGTGGCCTTTTTGAAAGGGCGAGAACATCCAGGTATGACCTGCATTTCCGACCTTTAGCACGGTCGCGGTGCTCTCTTGTATAAAACATGCGAGTCACGCACAGCAATTACTCACAACACAGGGAAATAAAAATGTCTTACACTACCCATCAACCGCACGGCCTTCTGGGAGTGCATAATTTCAGCAGCATTTATTCGAGACACGCAAACTTTGGCCTGGTCGACATACAGTGTCTCATCAGCAGCCAGGCTGACTTGAATCAATGCTGGTGAACTGCCGATCTCACACACGCATTATGATGTGGGTCATTTGCTATTTAACACTTTATAACGCGTGGTTACCTTCGGAGATATTAAATTGGCAATGTGGAAACCAACGGACAGCCTGTCAGAAACGAAATATATACGTTTATATTTTCATATTCGCAAATAGTAGTTTTTTCTCTGATTTGTGTGTCTTCATGTTGGGAAACCCTTTGATCAATTTGACCGTAATTCAATCGAGTGATTCCCAAATGGCAACACAACCTTACACAAAAATGTTGTGAATATCAGATCATTTTAATGAGTTATGGCATCCCTTGTTACCAACAGAATACAATCATGCTTAGTTAAACACTTAGCAACCCCTAAGCCAATCATGGATGCACATTTCTACAGTGGAAACAACTCTATCCATCCGTATAACAGACCTATGAGCTGAACATGTAGTACGTGAAATTAAGCACTGAAGAACTGAAAGCACTACATTTAGAAAGGCAAAACACTATATTTAGAAAGGCAAAACCCAGCGGCTAATTGTCTTGACTGAACAAGACAAACTGGAAAGCACACAGCTCCGTCCCTCCAAAATGCTTTTGGGCAATTGCATAACCTATGTTACTTTCACCAGCAATCAAATTACTTTTCTTCATGCGTGCAGTTATCCAGTCACATATTTGTAAAGTGCATGGCAAAGTTACCATGTTTATGGTTCGTAATACATTTTTCGGTCAGATCGCATGAGTAAAATGTGTGTTGTAGAACCCTCCTCCACCCGACACGGCTCATGAATAAAATAAACATTCCGATGTATGACTGCTTTAGCACACCAGTGTGTTGGAGAACAATGTCAGAACATCCAACAATGGTTGGCCATGTCGGGTGGAGGAGGGTTTACAACACATTTTACTGCAGCGATTTAACCCAAAAGTCAATTATGAAGCATAATATTAATCACTAAATCCTGCTACGTGTCAAATTTACCATTCTTGGATTGTCGGTCAAATATTCTGTGAGAGCGATAACCATAATTTTATTGTTTTTGCTTTTATCACACAAATTATATTCCAATTTGCGCAATTGGTACCATGCTAATGAGACAAATTTGTTTTCATGTTGAATGTTCACAGTGAGCAGTGCACCTCCCCGAGTCGGGGAACAGCCACAGAAAATCTGAGAATTGTTTTAAAGTGTCACCTTAACTGAGTTTCTTTCACAACACGGGGGACACAATTTGCATGTTCTTTGCAATAGATTTTTGTTTTAGTTTTCAAAGCAAGAATTTAGCCAAATTAAGTCAAAATGTTACGTGGCGGCCTTATGTAAAGGCATAGAGAGCGTCCACTCGCTGCGCTTGGGGACCTGGTTTAACCGCGGGCGGCTGTAATGTGGATTTCAAGACACGACCTCAGTGGCGCTGGCTGGGTTTCTCCGAGCCATCACGAGCCCCCCACCCGAGCCACCTGGCCACGTCACGCTCATTGTGAAGCCTCACCTTCATATGCAAATTAGGAAACAGGATAGCTACACGGAGTGACACATTTAATTACAGTGGCGCAGAACTGTGCTGTGTCGATGTTTTTACATCCTGTTTGAAAGGCTGTAAAAGCATGCCGAGTCCACACCCCCGAGTACATATTTAATGTCCTGTTGAATATGTACTGTATTCGGGCCGGTCGTGAGTGATTGGGTGAGTGACGTAACTTTTAATTGCGTGAGAGAAGAGCTAAACACAGCTGAAACCTGGTACACAGTTGAACCACGGTGGCGAGATGTTAACTACCTTGCCTGGTACACCTGTATATTTGAGGCTTGCATGTTCTCCCCATTGAGAAACATTAGTTTCGAGTATTTGGCTGCTATAAATTTTCACATGCTAAGCCACTTCGTTGAGCGATCAGTTGTGGCCAGGTCGCTTTTGAAAAAGAGCTTCATAGCTCAGTGGGCCTTGGGAAAATATAAATAGTTTAGTTTAAGCCTCTGCTTATAACCAGTGGTGCGGCCTCACTATGAGAGTTGGGTGTATCCTAATAGCAAACGGTTCCTCCCCCCAACTTCTTCATGGATAAGAGGAGTTCAACTACTATCTGATAATACAGCTTTCAATCTACGCTACTACCTTTTACCGACTCAGTACTGAGCCTACAGTTAATGCGCGAGTGTGCACGAAAGGTTTCCTTCAAATATAATCAGCATTGATGTCATCCTCGTTGAAGCGAGACAAGAAATAAACAATGCAAGGATTTTCGTCTGAAATGTTGCGGGTCTCTCAGCTCGAGCTCAACGTGCCAGTGTTGTCTAAACAAACACTCATGGCCCCCACCGTGGATGTGCTGCTCCTTAGAGCCACGGTACTCTGCTGCGCAAGTCCCCGATACACCTCCGATCGCACGTTTGGCTCCGTAAGGCGCGAAATATGTTCAACATACGTCCATAGGAATCCAACAACCAAAATTCCAGAACTAAGGGCTCCAAATAACTTACTTTTTCGTTTCAATTTTGAACCATAGCCTACAAAAGTTTGCGGCTAATTGTTGTCAAGGGTGTAAAGGCTAAAAGGCAAAATTGTTTATGTTTAGTTCCCTTAATATATGGGTGGGGGTACATAAACCTAAGCCTGTGAAAAAATGTATCTGGCAGTTTTGAAGAATGGTAAATTCAAATAAGTTATCTGTTGATAATGTGGATTGCTGATTAACCAGAAGAATGATTGCAGTACAACGATGGAGATAACTGCAATGCCCTCTGGTACCCATCACGTAGCCCAACAGCAGCAGCCTCTATAAGACATGTTGTGCACGGTGGTGCATAACAGGTGTTATCCAGGCTACAGCCTGCTGAGCTTCAGAGCTCCGACTCGATCAAGCGTGCGTACATATGTCATTTATACAAAGACAGTCACTGCATCGCACACTTTCAGATGAGCTCCTGCGGCCGTCTGGAACGCTCTTCCTTTCGATAATAGGAAGCCACTGGGGATATGCATTTTAAATTCCAGATTTGAAAACTGATTTCTTTAGAACTTATTTTTGTGTGTGTTGTCATTCCGCCACACCTCCCATTAGCACGGTTGGCTACGTACAGTGTGAAAGAAATTCAACATAGAAACAAATGCTGCTCGTAATCAAGAGGTGGCAGGTAATTTCCAGGTATAATACCACATTGCTTGATGAATGGATTGTGGTCCGATTCGAGGTATAGTGGGGATTTTTTTTGGCAGATGTCACTTCTGGTAAATGCGCTAAGCAATCACTCTCAAGTGGGAGAAGTGTTCCGTTAGAGGAAGCTGTACGGGCACAGCCCAGCCATGAGTGTGCACATGCGTCATACCATCCAGTGCCGGATGAAGCGAGTGTGGGGCCTGTGGCATATGTTATAAAGGGGCCTTGAATAACATAAAAAATTACGTAACTATTAAAACACTTACATTTTTAACTTGCATAGTAAAGATATTTGATTTTTTCATTTGCTATACAGCCAGATAATACGACAAATCGCTAACCTTAAACACCCAGTCGTTCATAAAAGTTGAAGGCAGTATAGTACTATAGTAATGGAGCAAGTGCAGAATCACTGAACCAGAATTGATAGCTTGAAAGAATTTAGCGCGGGGCCCTTGAAAGTGTGGAGCCCGTAGCTACTACATATGTCGCTACTTTTGCTACTAGGATCATCCGGCACTGACACCATCCAGTCATCACGACCCCACCCCGGCAACTGCAAGCAGTGGGCTGCTACCATATAATGCACATGCACCACACACTTCATCTGCGCCAGCCACGGCAGTCAGCTCCACAGATGGCAAATAAAAGAATCACCCAAATGCGAATGATGTCCACCGCAAGAAACAGTGGAACACTTGTGTGTACATAGTCTCTTAAGTGGCTACGGGTCCCTGTGCATCTATGGGTCTCTGTGTGAGCCTAGAGGGTTCCGTGCGAGTCTCTGGGCCTTTATGCAAGTCTATGGGTCTCTACATTAGTATATGGCTCCCTGTGAGAGTCTATGGGTTCCTGTGCGAGTCTATGGATCTCTGTGTGAGTCTACGGGTCTCTATGAGAGTCTACGGGTTTTTGTGAGTCTACGTGTCTCTGTGTGAGTCCATGGGTCTCTGTGTGACCTCGTGTCCACTGCGAGCATTCCCTGACTGTGTAAGGCAGAGTGCAATGTGTTTGTGTCGCGTGTGTGGGGAGCGGTGGTGGAGTGGTTTGCGCATTGAGTCACCGAATTCGGCAGCAGGAGTTAAAATGTTCCTGCGACTCCCAATATCAGTGGAGAGTGATATCAGAACTGGAATCGCGAACAGCATTTGCCCCAATACACTACAAGGCTATACGGAGGATCTTTATCTTTCTATTTGTTCCCAGGCGTAATCAAATATATAGCATGTCAAACATCATTTTGTTTTTGTCTATTAATGATTAATAATAACATATATCCAAACTTGCCTCAAAGAGCCTTCAGACTTTTTCAGGAAGGTTCAGCATTGTGATGCTTGGCCAATTCATGTTTAAAAAAATAATTTCGCTTATGGGACCCAGAGGGAAGCCACACATATACGCTCCACACAGATAGATCCACACAGATGTACTAGCACCTCCTGACCACCGAGCAGAGCCCAAGTGGATTTTATGTTTTTACATTTCTCTATGTGATCCACCAACCCATTCTTCCAAAAAGATGGATCATAGGTGGGCGCAAACCTTGCCTGGCTAAATGAACCAACTGAGCTAAGATAATCTATTTGCCAAAGAAGACCTCATTTACCCATGGTTTGAACAAACCACGGCTGTAGCAGTTGCAATATATCAGAATAATAGCATAAGCATGTGGCCACATTAACCGGATTTGACCCAATCTCATTAGATCGCAACAGCTAAGCAGGTTCAAGTCTGGATTGTGTTTGTATGGGTGACCACTAGGCATTGAAAAGGCGTTGTCAGCTGTTGTGTGGGGTGATTTTGCGTGCAAGAGGGGCAAGTGAAACAGTGCATCAATCGTTGTACCGTCCTGGTCCAATCTTTATTGTCCCTCCCTCCACCACACCACAATGGCCAGCATAGGATCGTTATTAATAATTGAGTACATTTGGTATTCGCGTCCTTCACACGGCGCAAGGCTAATCACGAAGGCGTTATGTTTCACAGACACATACTCTGCAGTCGTTTCACAGTCGGGGGTGATGTCGTCGTTTGTAATCTCAGTCCAGTAATTTGCGGTGACATTTTTCACGTTTGGCAACAGTTTGACCATGACGCCGGGATATTCCACGTCCGTAGTGTAACAGACGGCATGCATTTTACAGTTAGTACTCCTGCAGTAACAACCAGAGCAGCCTTTGGCGAATGCTCCACCCCTACGACCTGTGTGGGTTATTTGGAGACGCCTTATTTTACTTTTCTTACCTTACCAGGTAAGGCCCGCTGAGCGATGTAGTTGTTTTTCAGAAGCGACCTGGCCACAAGTGAGAGTTCAATTAAGTGGCTTCTCATGTGGAAATTGATAGCAGCCAAATACTCTAAACGCATGTTTCTAAATGTGGAGGAAAAAAGCAGAGGACCCGGAGCAAAATCCACGCGACCACGGGGAGAGAGACATATAAACTCCAAGCATATAGGCGTGAGGGTTGGGATTGAACCCACGACCTCCTGTATACCAGGCGAGGCAGTTAACGTGTCGCCACCGCAGCGCCCCAATCCACTGCCCTCGTATTGGAATGGATCTGAATGCGGGCTGCACATGTTCCACGAGGCACACAACAGCACCTGCCCCCACCAGCGAACACCAGATTAAAATTGCAACAAGTACAATAGCGTCCTGTGTGCGCGTGCGGTTTACGTCCGGTTTAATTTCCTGCAAGCACATCCTCATGCCAACTGTGACGGATTCCTTACGGTGGCATATTTGCATAGCTTTGTATGATTTATCTCCAGACCCCCAAAAAGGCATAACTCTTGCGGAGCGTTTGGCAGCAAAACATTTCACCTTGGGGGACAGGGCTGGAAGGGGTGTCGATTATATTATAACACGAACAACCGACACGCAATTTATATTCAGGCTTGGACAGCCGAAATGTACCTTCGCCTCTGAGGGTTACCACAGGCAATGGTGAGAAGCACACAGCCTCTGCGTAGATGCAAAATCTTTGAGCATTTTCTGAAGGCATGTTGGTCTCCTCTTGTCTCAAGTCAACGTCAAAATACATTTGAGCCAACGCTGAAGGACATCAGTGATATAGCGCAGTATGACAGTCATATTTGCTTATATTTATTTTGATGGTGATGTACAAGATAAGAGGAGACCACAATGGACTGCTTCAGGAAATGTTGATGGTTTTTTGTTCGACACACAGACCTTGTGCATTTTACAAAAAACTTTTTTTGTGTTGTTTAAAATGTGCCGTTTCCAGCCGGCACTGTTATTCTTGTAACTTACAGATTTTATTGGCAACGGTGATACCAGCGCACTGGGGGTTCTCATTCTAAATTATATTTGGCTGCGTCACATGACTACAAACTTCATATAATGGATACGATACATAGATGTATTTAACCACAGTTGTGACAAACAATTATGCTAGTCGACGAATTAAGATTTAAATACAGTTAACAGTGTTAATATAGTGATGAGGTTTTTATTTTCAGTTGAGTTCGAGCTGATATTTGACCCACCCATATTTCATGAATCCGGGGCCCCTTGAGCTGTTTGGGGTCCTGCGCCTTTGCTTAGTTCGCCTGTGATTAGAGTTGCCACTAGCAACAAGGGTGGGGGGACTTTCCCTTCCTGGAGGACCGAATAGGACGTTCAAATACCTTTCTCGGGCCACACATTAACTGCACACTTCAGCGTTATCCAATAACAGACGCAAACAAACACGACCGAGCGTAAAGCGGCCTCCTCAATGATGGAAGTGACTGAGGGCAGTGCCGAAATTACATTTTGAAAGTGTTCCCTTCTAATACCCGATTAGTGCAGCGAAGATGGTTGTGGAGACGGATCAATATCCATGTTTAAGTGGCAGGCCTCGTGGGTCCATGAGCCGTTTGATGCGGTGGCGAGATAACTCCTTTGCCTGCTATGCAGGAGGTCCCTGGTTTGATCCCGACACTGACATAAGTATATATGGAATTTGCGTTTCTCTAACCCCATGGTCGCGTGGATTTTTCTCCGGGTCCTATAGGGGTTCCCTCCACATTTAGAAACATGGGTTTCGAGTATTTATCTGCTATACATTTCCACGTGATAAGACACTTCGTTGAGCGATTATGTGAGACCAGTTTGCTTCTGAAAAAGAGCTCAATAGCTCAGTGAGCCTTACCTGGTAAAATAAAAGTAGTAGTAATCTGTATTTTAATTATGTACTGTAAGTCACAAATTTCACCCAAATCAAGAAGTGAAATCCATACGACGTTTATCTGATGGGGGGTTTTCTGTTCAGTGTCACTCCGCTCGTTTCCACAGCTGTGCTGTGGAACTCTCCGCCGTGTTCTCAGGTTGTTACCGGGTTTTGTTTGGCATGACGTCCGAGGCTTCACTCCGATTCCTCACGAAGCTCTGAGCACGTCGAATGAAACGTCGGACATCATGCCGAACAATACGCGGTAACAACTGAAGAAGCACAACGGGGAGCAGTTATCGGCGACCGGGCTTGAACCATCAACTCACGACACTTGAGAATCCGGTTGGATCACGGGTCGCGATCACCAGGATTTTAACCAAGGATCTCAGCCAAGCCGGCTTAGAGCTCTGATCTCTTGAGCCACCAGCCATCTGTCGCACCGGTGCATTATAAGTACTTCACCTCACTTTAATGATTCACCTAATAAGCACAAGGAAGTCAGACACTGAAAGAGCACACTAATGGCTCAATATCCGCTATACGTACAATAAAACATGTCAAGGTGCTGACCTAAAATTTCCTGCTCACTTCACGGCCAGTGGAAGAGCCTCCACTCGAAGGGGCTCTTGGTAGCCCCACATAAACTGAAATCTTTTGATCAAACAACAATAAATTGCAAACAAAAAAGGCCAAATTACATCCACCCATACGATTAGATATATACACATTTAAAATACTATCATGCATGCCTAATCTAGTTACAGACATGCATGCAACGTTCCGCGCCACAATGAGAATGCTGGACAGTACTTTACACCACCCACCGGAATGCGTCAATGTGGCACAAGCTGTGTGATCTATACAAGTGTCAAAACACGGCGCGATGAAATCTCCCCTGGCCTCTGGCCAGGAAAGTCACGAAAAAATTGCACACGAACGACGCATTCACGCAAGCACCCGATGCTCCGTTTTGAAGTTTTAAAATGAAACATCTTTGAATTGCATTATGTTTGAATTAGACAATTGTATTTCTTCATTAAAAGCTTATTTAATTTTACATCTGGAAGACTTAATTGAAAAGGACATTTCGTGTGAATTTTGTCTCGTCGTTAAGTAGATGTCCTTGCTGGGGGTTCGGTTCGATGCGGACTTTCACCTGTTTGGGATTGCAGGATCGAGATAAGGTTACATAGAGCTGCTGGCCGTGCGAGAAGACCGCCGTCTGCAGATCGATTCCAACGTAATCGAACGTCTGTCCCTGCACCTCCGTCGTTCATGCAGGGGGCGCGTAGGTTTGCAGCGCCCCCTGCATGAAACGACGGAAAGTGCAGCGTTCATCACAGATAGAGAAAGTTGTGCGCTTATATAAGAGTATGAAACGTTAGATTGTACGGCATGTTGTAGCATCATAGTCCGAGAGAATGTGTTATGGAATTTGACATCTCTGCTAAATATTAGCAGTGACCATGATGTGACTTACATTTAAAAGGCGTTAAAACGAACTATTTTTATTTTACCATGTAAGGCCTACTGAGCTATGGAGCTCTTTTTCAGAAGCGACCTGGTCACAAATGATTGCTCAACGAAGTAGCTTGTCACATGGAAATGTATAGCAGCCAAATATTTTGAACGCGTGGTGTTGATTCTAAATGTGAAGGCAAACATTGAAGGATCCGGAGAAAAATCCACGCGACCACGGGGAGAGAGACATGCACACTCCAAATATACAGGCATCGTCAGGGTTGGGAATGAACCCACGACCTCCTGTATACCAGGTAAGGTAGTTAACATCTCACCACCAATGGTGGGACAACGCGATAACAGGCTGATACTCACTCATTTCTTCCACGTGTTTCACCATGTAGAGACGCACAAGAGGTCCCGGCACTCTCGTCGTACGAATGTGCCCGTGTCTTGCTGTAAGCGCTGTGACGGCAGTGACTTCTGTCCGTCTCTGGTGATTGAAATCTGTTTTACACGCTGTGGAAGTGTAACTTTGCCTCCTCCAACCTGTGATGTAAAAATGCGTGTGCGCTCTACCTCTTCCCTGTAACGTTTGATTAGAATGTCTCTGCCTGTAGCTCACCTGTGATTTGCATGTGTGAGTTTACCTCTCTTCCTCCTTAATTGTGTGTCGAGTGTGCGTCTCTCGGTGCCTGCCTCTCTCACCTGTGATTTGAATCTACCCGTGTTTATGTCTTCTCTCTCGCTTCCTCTCTCACGTGCGAAGAGAATGCACCTCTCCCCTCCCTCTGCCTCCGCGTCGCTCAAAACTCCCTCCCCGTATGATTTGAATGTCTCTCTGTCTCCCCGCCCTCTCTCACTCAATCTCGCAGGGGAATTCCCCGGGCAAGGCTCTAAAAGCCACAAAGCACAAAGGGGCGGGGGAGAGCAGCGCCCCGCCATCGCCCCGCAGGCTCACAGCAAACACGCGTGGCCACGTGGTGTCATCGCAGCAGCAGCAGCAGGGCAGCGCATGCATGCGCCTGTATGTCCACGGTTTCTATATATGCACAGGTTGGGATGTTGCCATGGTGTCATGGTTAGCTCACTGGACTTGTAATCTAGAGGTCGGCGTTTCGAATTCCATGTCCCCATTGTTTCAACTGCGTGGCAGTTGAAACAAACAATGGGGTAAGTTTCTTAAAAGCTCATTTTCTCTGATCACCCAGCAGCAGTATAACATTGGTAGACTCGATAATAATCGTAAGTCTGCATACATGTACGTGTTATATCGATCTATTCAAATCTCTATGTAAGGAGGGTAGATGTATCGTAGTTATGGGTAGCAGGCTTTACCCACTTTATATCAACTATAAAGTTCACACTTGTGCAAAACTTAAAAATAAAATGGCAATTCAAAACACGACATCACATTTATATTTAGCTCCCTTCATAATCTCCACAGACCTGGGTTTAGTAACTACAAAAACATGGATATATTTGAACCTATCAGTTTTAGGAAGCCCAAAAAGATAAATATAGCTTTTGGTTTTCAAATATGATGTCACATTTCAATGCAGCACACGAAAACATTCCAGGTAAAACATTTCTCCGGCCCAGTTTCAAAAGTAAACAAATAAAAAATATCGACTCAGTTTTGGAAAGGGACCAAAAATCGATAACTCTGTTTATGGATTTTAAAAAAATCTGATGTCAAATTTAAATTCGGCGCCCGTTTTAAAAAGTTGCCCTCCAATTTCCAACATTTTAGTTGAGGATATTTATATTTACAACATCGACTTGGCTACATTTTTGCTACATGTTCTTTTGCCGTTCGAGAACAACGTTAAACATTCCATCATTCACTTTTTCAATCACGACTAAGGTATGTAGAAATTATGCCAATGACGTAACTATGTATGGCAACTGTACATATTTTCATTCAAGCTAAATATTTACAATATTTTACATTTACATTTGGGGATTTGCTCTCCAACACACCGGTGTGCTGTACCAGTAACGCATTTGCACGTTCTGTTTACGTGACAAACCTTACGAATTGGATGTCGGGTGGTGGCAGGTTTAATGACACATTTATATTTACGCAATATAGCCCCAAAAACTTATATTATAGATTATATTGGTCGCGAAAGCCTATGTATCAATAGGCTAACACAAATGCACACACACTCACATAGAGATGTATTGACTCACATATTCTCACTGAGAAACTGAAATGCGTTGGCAGTTGCTTCATCATCAGCGCTTTTAACAGAGACCTATTTACTCGGAGATGCATGAACTCGCAGATACCCGTAGACTCACATAGAAACCGATACTCACAGAGATCCAGAGACTTACATAAGCTTCATAAGACGCAGAAACCCACAGTCTCACGCAGATGACACAAAGATTCACACAGATATGTACTCATAGAGTATAAAGCACCATCAGCTCCTACAGAGACCCATATGCTCATGTAGAAATCCAGACTCACGCAGAGATCCGAAAACACAAGCAGACCCCTGTAGACTCACACAGTGACCCACAGACTCACACTGAGTAAATGTAAAGCGCTCTCAGTGGTTTCACCATCACCGCCTTCTCCACCAGACTGGCAAGTGCCGCCACGCAACTTCCCAGGAGAAACCTGTACGGCATTATTGTCGTCAATCATCATCATCCCGACCAGAAGTTTCCTGTCATTATTTGTTACACCTGCATGTGCCACGTGAGACTGAAACACCCGGGGTGCAGTTGTTCAAGTCTGGATTCATGAGCCGCCTCTTCCAGTGAGGCTGAAACAGGCCGTGATGGGAGCAGTGATGAGTGGTAGAACATTTGCTTCACTCGGTGAGCGCCTTGTAAGACTGAAGGTCTCTTTTTCTCTGCTCGTATCTCCTTTCCTAATGTATGCTCTGTTGTAACATGTATAAAGAGCGTTATAGCTCATCAGATTCCTCCAGTATAAATACATATTTTGATTCTGATCGGTGTACGTGTATACAGGATGTGTGTATCCATACAGGCATATGTACATTAACGTACATCCAAATATAGGTATGTGTACAGGTATGTGTCTAAACCAGTCCTGGACCTCCCCTAGGTCGACTCAGCCTCACATAAGTGCCTGTTGCGATGAGTAAATCAGCAATGGGGGAGACAAAGGCGGCCAGGAGTGGTGCTGCATCGCCACCCACTCCAACATGCGCCGTGCCAAGGTGCTCGCTCACAGCACTTGCCACAAGTTTGTTAAAGGCTATTAGGGCATCTTGATATTTGTTTGTGTACATTTGCAGGTATAGTATACGTATGCTTGTATATATGTATACAGGTATTCATACAGGTATATATGTGAATACATACACGTCTGTGTGTGTGTGTTTATATATATGCGTGCCATTGCCTGGTTTCCGTTCCATCCTTCTCTATGCAAATAGTGACCGCATGCAAATTCTGTGGCGGCGAAAAATCACTTCTTTCAAAAGGTTCTCTGTATCCTTTTAGCCTCGCCATAATCTCTAATCTCCTCGACCAGCCAGTATGAACACTCATTAGACACAAACTACAAACACAAAAATAACCCGTATAGGCATAAAGACTGTTGGGGCAAGTGCTGTTAGCGAGCACCTATGGACGGCAATACCAGCACATGCACTGCATGGTGATATACGGTGAAACAACCCCTGTGGACCGATACAGCATGGGGAGGAATGCATTCATCCAACGGTGGGATCGACCACGTTTCTGTACAATATAAGAATTGATTATTCTCATGATGCGCTGTAGTGGTGGTCTTAGTGTGTGGGTGTGTCTGTCAGGTTTGTTTGAATAGACGTATTTGTGTAACACGGCGGGTCAAACATCACCGTGTGCTTCCTAGAAACACGAGAGTGAACAATGCACAAGGTTTCGGTTGTGTTTTTCTAACTCGTTTAAGCAGTGCTCACAAAGCTGATCAGCTCTAAGCTGCTTTGTCCCATGCACCCATGCCCAGGTATGCGGGTTATTTTAGATGACAAGGAGCTGTGGTAGTTCGTACGATGAAGCTGGTGAGATGCAGTGTTGGATTGCCGGCCACAGCTAACACGACATTTCCCCACAAACGATCCTTATGACCATCCAGTATTGGATTTAAGATTAACATAATCACAAAAATACCTATAGACTGACATACCAAACCATGTAATGACTGTACATAGACATCCATAAACCCACGTAGAAACCCATACACTCCTCTTATAATCGACCCTTAGATGAGTATAGAGACCCACAGGATCACATAGAGGATCAAAGACTTAGAGGCCTACACACCTAATAAACTCATGACCAGTATGGCAAAGTATGGTCAAGTTTAAATTTTTAAGTTGAATTTTGTTTAACCAAGTGAGAATGCAAAAGACCAGGGTGAGGCTCACTTGCTAGTGACCTGCATGGGTCACCGAAACAACGGAAGAAAAACTAAATACGGTACAGCGATGAAGCAAATATAAATGAGAACGTTTAAACAATCCCTATGGCCCACCGCAAAGAGAGGCCTTCATCCAGCAGTGGACTGACAAAGTGCTGTACATTATCTGCAATATAATTAGAAAAATACAAGTCTTGTAAATTTCCAACTTACATACCCAATACTCAGTATTCACACACTATGCACGATGAATAAGGGTTAAAGCAATTATCTACAGGACTGCATTTTTACATATAAATAGAACATATAGTTCATCAGGCTATCTATTGGCTTTCCAAAGCAATATCATGCGACAGCATTTGCTTAACCAAGCAAATTCTGGACCGGTTGTGACCTTCCGGGTCTCATCATCATCAGAGTTAAGCAAAGTGTTATTTTCAAGATTTACCTTTCCAAGGCCACTCTTGCAAACGAGGCCATCCTTTGCTCTTAAATTATCACCTGGTTCAACTGAATAATCTTTAACTTGGTTAAACACATTTCTTGGCTTTACAAAGCAAATTTTTGCTGGGTGAGCAGAAATTATCGGCAAAAACACTCAGTCTAAACTACAGGGCCCTGTTTATTCCAGTAATATATTATCATTATTACACATATTTATCTGAGAAAGCTTCACTGAATCTCATGACTCTTTTTAGGAGGGTCCTGCCACGTTTCTAGAGTAGGTGGCAATTAATGGTAAGTGCGGCACTATATTCCAACAGAGCCAATTCACAGGTAAATTATCACATTTGAACCATGGAACCCGATGGCTTACATTTGTGAATATATCTCGGGACCTTAAACGTCCACTGCAAAGCACACCCACGGTAATGTACAGTATTGTATTTTTATTGTTTTATATTTCTATTATTTTATTATTTCCCTTCTACGTGACATTACCGAAAGAACCAAGAATATAATGTACAGTATGTTGAACTTCTTTCGCACCGTACATAGCCAACCGTGCTAACCAGGACGGCCGCTGGATTTCAAAAATGTACCTCTGCAACAAGCGGAGACCGCGCAACCGTTCGGCCATGAACCACGGTGATTTTAAAGAAGCTGTGGGGTGAGTCACTGCAGATTATATTTTTCCTCCTTACTCCATATCGCTGTTAAGTAATCTCAAGGCCCCCTAAGTCCTCCAGCTGGTCCTACCAGTTTCTATTCTTATTATTGTTAGTTTCCGGTGCAATCATTCTACTCCATCAATCCGTTTCCGTCAGCTGCCCACAAGCAGTTGATATATTTTTCTTTCTGGTCAAGAGAAAATCTTAAGATAACCAAATTTACGAAGAACTAAAAAATGACCACGAAATTCGTTTTTTGGTAATACTCATAGCTGAATAATTAACGCTTCCTAACCATATTTGTCTCTCCACATATAAAAAAAAAATTAAGAATGTTTTACATCACCCATCAGCCACACGGGTTTCTGTCAGTGCATCATTATCAGCTGCATTGGTTCAATACATGTGTAGTGTTTTTATTTCACGCGGACAACTTATTTTTCTCTTGTGTCACTTTTTATTGAACAGAACTCGACGCGTTCGACACCCCCCGTAACGCCGTCGTGATTTTCTCACTTGCGCTGCTCGCTTCGCTCACTCCGCTTTCTCTCTCAGCCTCTCCACTGCTAGCCTGCTCTCTCTCTCACTCTCCTAGCCTCTCCACTGCTAGCCTGCTCTCTCTCACTCTCCTAGCCTCTCCACTGCTAGCCTGCTCTCTCTCTCACTCTCCTAGCCTCTCCACTGCTAGCCTGCTCTCTCTCACTCTCCTGGCCTCTCCACTGCTAGCCTGCTCTCTCTCACTCTCCTAGCCTCTCCACTGCTAGCCTGCTCTCTCACTCTCCTAGCCTCTCCACTGCTAGCCTGCTCTCTCTCACTCTCCTGGCCTCTCCACTGCTAGCCTGCTCTCTCTCACTCTCCTGGCCTCTCCACTGCTAGCCTGCTCTCTCTCACTCTCCTAGCCTCTCCACTGCTAGCCTGCTCTCTCTCTCACTCTCCTGGCCTCTCCACTGCTAGCCTGCTCTCTCTCTCACTCTCCTAGCCTCTCCACTGCTAGCCTGCTCTCTCTCTCACTCTCCTGGCCTCTCCACTGCTAGCCTGCTCTCTCTCTCACTCTCCTGGCCTCTCCACTGCTAGCCTGCTCTCTCTCTCACTCTCCTGGCCTCTCCACTGCTAGCCTGCTCTCTCTCTCTCACTCTCCTAGCCTCTCCACTGCTAGCCTGCTCTCTCTCTCTCTCTCTCCTAGCCTCTCCACTGCTAGCCTGCTCTCTCACTCTCCTAGCCTCTCCACTGCTAGCCTGCTCTCTCTCTCAC
This sequence comes from Lampetra fluviatilis, assembly GCF_964198595.1. Taxonomy (NCBI): domain Eukaryota; kingdom Metazoa; phylum Chordata; class Hyperoartia; order Petromyzontiformes; family Petromyzontidae; genus Lampetra; species Lampetra fluviatilis. Next base: position 139,936 of record NC_136323.1, on the reverse strand, counting down.
TCTCCTGGCCTCTCCACTGCTAGCCTGCTCTCTCTCTCACTCTCCTGGCCTCTCCACTGCTAGCCTGCTCTCTCTCTCACTCTCCTAGCCTCTCCACTGCTAGCCTGCTCTCTCTCTCTCACTCTCTTAGCCTCTCCACTGCTAGCCTGCTCTCTCTCACTCTCCTAGCCTCTCCACTGCTAGCCTGCTCTCTCTCACTCTCCTAGCCTCTCCACTGCTAGCCTGCTCTCTCTCACTCTCCTAGCCTCTCCACTGCTAGCCTGCTCTCTCTCTCACTCTCCTAGCCTCTCCACTGCTAGCCTGCTCTCTCTCACTCTCCTAGCCTCTCCACTGCTAGCCTGCTCTCTCTCTCACTCTCCTAGCCTCTCCACTGCTAGCCTGCTCTCTCTCACTCTCCTAGCCTCTCCACTGCTAGCCTGCTCTCTCTCACTCTCCTAGCCTCTCCACTGCTAGCCTGCTCTCTCTCCCTCTCCTGGCCTCTCCACTGCTAGCCTGCTCTCTCTCACTCTCCTAGCCTCTCCACTGCTAGCCTGCTCTCTCTCTCACTCTCCTAGCCTCTCCACTGCTAGCCTGCTCTCTCTCTCACTCTCCTGGCCTCTCCACTGCTAGCCTGCTCTCTCTCACTCTCCTAGCCTCTCCACTGCTAGCCTGTTCTCTCTCTCACTCTCCTAGCCTATTACTATACACTCGGGTAGCTTCTCCACTGCCTCTCACTATACACTCTGCTAGCTTCTCCACTGCTAGCCTCTCACTATACAGTCTGCTAGCTTCTCTACTGCTAGCCTCTCACATTACACTCTGCTAGCTTCTCTACTGCTAGCCTCTCACTATACACTCTGCTAGCTTCTCTACTGCTAGCCTCTCGCTATACACTCTGCTAGCTTCTTTACTGCTAGCCTCTCACTATACACTCTGCTAGCTTCTCCACTGCTAGCCTCTCACTATACACTCTGCTAGCTTCTCTACTGCTAGCCTCTCACTATACACTCTGCTAGCTTCTCTACTGCTAGCCTCTCGCTATACACTCTGCTAGCTTCTCTACTGCTAGCCTCTCACTATACACTCTGCTAGCTTCTCCACTGCTAGCCTCTCACTATACACTCTGCTAGCTTCTCCACTGCTAGCCTCTCACTATACACTCTGCTAGCTTCTCCACTGCTAGCCTCTCACTATACACTCTGCTAGCTTCTCTACTGCTAGCCTCTCACTATACACTCTGCTAGCTTCTCCACTACTAGCCTCTCACTATACACTCTGCTAGCTTCTCCACTGCTAGCCTCTCACTCTACACTCTGCTAGCTTCTCTACTGCTAGCCTTCCGCTATACACTCTGCTAGCTTCTCTACTGCTAGCATCTCACTATACACTCTGCTAGCTTCTCCACTGCTAGCCTCTCACTCTACACTCTGCTAGCTTCTCTACTGCTAGCCTTCCGCTATACACTCTGCTAGCTTCTATACTGCTAGCCTCTCACTATACACTATGCTAGCTTCTCTACTGCTAGCCTTCCGCTATACTCTGCTAGCTTCTCTACTGCTAGCTTCGCATGCTCACATTTAGGATTCCACTAGCTTCTCTACTGCTAGCCTTTCTCCCCTCGCCTCTCCAACCTCGCCCTTGCCTCCAGTAGGGGTTAAGCCATCACCGCTGGAGAGGGCGAGCTGTGGAGATCGGGGACCTGGGACTTCTCTTGTCGTTCGTCTTGTCTTCACTCCGACCAACTCAACTCCCTCTCTCTCACGCTCCCCTATATATCCCCCTCCTCATTAATTGAGCTGGCGACCTCCCGTCGCTTCCGCCGCTATCGCCTCAATCTCCCGTCAACCTGGCGCCTGTTCCCCGCCTGCATTTGCAGCCGGCCAATCACCGCGATGCATCTTCATTGGCCGTCTGCTTTCCGTTGCTCTCTCTCGCCGCACCTGTTCATCCCGATGCGACCTCACTGTCCGCAACTCGCACATGCGTGCACACCGCTTGCAAACTCCCGCGCGCGTTACTCCACTATACATGTGAAGTATTGGAAATGACGGCAGGAAACTCCTTGACGGGTAACACACTTCTTTTATTAAATCTTCACTTATCTCGATACAACGTGTAGTCTCTATTCTTCCGCGTACAGTCACCAGACACCGGTACAACTCGTAACCTCTTCTCTTCTTATAACACACCGTACTGAACTCGTGTAGACTCCAAGCCTCTAGCTACACACGCCTCACTCGTCTCGTGTAGACTTGCCTCGTGTAGACCCTATGCCTCTGGCTACACACACATCACTCGTCTCGTGTAGACTCTTCTCGTGTAGACCCTATGCCTCTGGCTACACACACATCACTCGTCTCGTGTAGACTCTTCTCGTGTAGACTCTATGCCTCTGGCTACACACACATCACTCGTCTCGGGTAGACTCTTCTTGTGTAGACTCGTCTCGTGTAGACCCTACGCCTCTGGCTACACCCATATCACTCGTCTCGTGTAGACTCTAGGCCCCGGCTACACACTCGGCATGCTGACACCGCATGCTCACACTACCCCCGCCTCTGGGTTACACAGAGTCCCGGTCCTCGCAGGACAGCGGGACTAGGTACCGCAGGGCCCTGGCTCTTCTTCCCGTCTTCAGTCTTCGCTGGTTACACTCCCCCCGTGCGCCTGTGCGCATCCCCTTATATAGTCGTTCCTCCCGGGAGACGGAGCGGATGCGGACCTCGATGCGAGCATCGCTTGTTAGTGAACCAATCACAACGCGTTATCTGTACGATCCTTTTTCCCCAACGCGTGTTTCCACTCACCAACCAATCACGCCGCGCTGCCACTCGATCACTCCCACACCAGCACGTCACCGGCACCCAGCCAATCAACACCACACAACCCACGATCCCGCGCTGACCCCTGATCCCTCACCGTCAGCGCGCGTCACCACCCACACATCCAATCACAACGCGCTGGCACCTGATCGCTACCCCAGCGCGTATCACCACTACACATGTGTAAGTTGGCCACACTGAGTCGCAGACGTACTTCTTAGAGGCAACACATTTTTTTACACCAACACGAATACACAAAGGGGTAGCTGCCCCTTTACCAGAAAACAGCCAAGGGTGGTGGACCACCTGGCTAACTACACTAACACACTGGGAGTTAGCTACAACGGACCGGACTCCGGCTCGGGTCCCAGACCACGTGTTGGAGGCTTCTTCTTGACGTAGAACGTAGATCTTCAGATGACGGAAGCAACGACGACTGCGGCCCCTTCCGGGGACCCGGCTTATATGCTCCCGGGTCGGGGCCGGCTCCACCCTTGGCCCCGCCCACCTTCGAGAGAGCTCTGGCTCTCTTTCTCGACTCTTCTCGAGACAACCTTCCTCCGGACACGTGACCACTCCTTAGCCCCCATCTGGGGGCCCCCTGTAGACTTGACCGGTCACGTGCCGTTGGGGTCAAACAGAGCGCCATGGCCCGGGGTAACCCTATCCCTGGGCTTACACTCTCCCACTCCCTCGGGTAGGAGACAGCACTGCACGCCACGCATGGTGCCATTGCGCTATCCCAGCGCTCACCAATCCCTCACTTGGGCTGGTACTACACCCACCTGTGTAGTTGTGTCCGCCCAGGATACTTCACTTCTCTTCCCCTTACCCTTATCTTAACTATTAATCAGCTAATCCCCCCCCCACTCCTTGGCTCCTCCACCCCTCTTCCCCTATATAATCACGGTTCTCTAAACAACTCTCTTTATTCACTACATTAATTTTACTGTGGCGGTTCCACCTGAAGACGGAGGCTTGTGTTGCTTCCGAAACGTCGTGATTTAATTTAGTTGTGTTCATTTTAATTTGTTTTATTTTTTTATCTACGTGACTTTTACCGAAAAATACAAAAAGTAAGTACACCTACGGGGTGTTCGCGATGTGAGTAGATCGCACGCCGTGCCCCTCTAGGGTCGGCACCATACAGTGACATCCGCGATATCACTACATATGCAAACAATTCTGGAATAGCTTCGACAGTCTCGTCAGCAAATCAGACTTGTTTGAACCAATGCCGTTATATTAACTCCCTGATGTACATCGGCAAGGACCCTCTCTATAAGAAATGGACCAACACATTCCTGCGGAGGGAGCTGGTAGGAACGTTGGGTTGCTCGGTCAATGGCCAGGGTCAACGGCGGCGTGGTGTATTCCGCAAATATGCCCGACTGTGAGGGTGGGCACAAGCCGGCGTGAGTAGGTTAAACGTTGAGTTTTATAAGGGCACCACGGGGTGACCAGCCCCTCCCCTCCCCACCCAGCCCCACCCCCCCACCCCTCACCCAGCCCCACCCTCCCACCCCTCACCCAGCCCCACCCTCCCCACCCAGCCCCTCCCCACCCTCCCCACCCAGCCCCTCTCCACCCTCCCCAGCCCCACCCTCCCCACCCTCCTCTCCCTACCCAGCCCCTCCCTCTCCACCCAGCCCCTCCCTGCACGACGGACGGACGGACACAATAATCCCCTGTGGGCTGGTGTAACCAGGAGGTTCCTTCCAGTATAATTTTACATGAAATTATACACTGTAATACATAACACGAAATAATAATTTAGCATATTTGTGGAGAATATTAACTCGTGGTTTGGTAATGTGTGTACATCACCATGCCACCCATACAAGTTATGTGAACACGTATGCATTAACCTGTACAATGAACCCGAAACCAAAATCTGAGCCCACTGAGAGCATCAAGACAATGGAGCATGTGATACAGAGGGATTCATGTCTTGCTCGATGTATTCTGGAAAGCTGCTAGGCTGGCTTGGCATAGAAATTATCAAACATTTTAAGACAAGAACAAGGAAGCAACATTTAAGGACTTATCGTCCTTTACGGCAATTGGAAACCCTAAGTGCTACTCACGCACGTGACCTCCGCAGTATCACGTGAGGACTAAACACGGGGCCAGAAGGATGATGTGGTGAGAAAATGTCACTCTCGTCACGGCGATCCGGAAAGTTCCGGCTAAAATTAAGGACTAACCATAACTGTAACGTGTACAACCCATTTGTCAATCCACTGCTGGATGAGGGCCTTCGTGTGTTGTGTGGGTCATGGGGGTTGTTTGACAATACTTCACCACGTCCATCGGTTCCAGTTGGTGAAGGACTGGAGCATGAACGTGGATTTTGCTGCACTGCTTTTTCCTGAGCTGCAGCGGCAGCCTACAATGCCTGTTATTATGCACGGTGGTCGTTCATCCACGCCCTATGCAGGCTTAACGCTGCTTGGCTTCTGAGGTCGGAGGATACTTGACGCATTCCAGGTGATTTTGTCATAGGGAGAAAGTACAGAAAGTATTCACACCTCCGATTAGCACGATTGGCTGCGTACTGCGCGAAAAAGTTAAACATGTACATTTACACTTTGCAGGAGAGTAAATCTACACATGCTCGTACATGTATATTTGGTCAAATAAATACCCACGACCCGCGGGGTGTGGGGAAGCCCTCATTCAACGGTGGACTGACAACGGGCTGTACGTTATTATACGCATACCATGTCGGGGTTAGTGTGTATGGATGTCACCTTCACATGACCCCTGCCCCCCTCTTTGCACTCCACCAAGGGACACGGGAGTGAACAATGCACACAAGCTCATGGTCCGTGTTTGTAACCTCGAAGGGCACCCTGCAGTATGATGCACACTCAAGCGACTTCATCAACCAAGGACAGTGACGGAGTGACAGCCAAGGAGTGGAATGCGGCAGAGAGCACGCACATCGGGGGAGATGGAGGGATGAGATCATCTCGTGTGGCAGGTGCTTGGTATAGTATTACAGGCCACTTCTGAAAAAGAGCTATATAGCTCAATTGACCTTACCTGGTAAAAATGTTGTATAGTTTAAATAAAAAACTGGTTGAAGGTTTTACATTACAGGATCATGAGAGATGGTGGTGGCGACTTGGGGAGGCCTTCATCCAGCAGTGGATTAACCATGGATGACTATGATGATGGCCCTTTCTGCATCCATAAACAATATGCTTCAATAAATATAACGGAACCGGTTTTTCATCGACTGGGTTTGGAATCGAAATCAGATTTTCGGGTTATCGGCTGGTTGTATTGCCATGACATGACCTTCAAACTTCCCGATTGATAAATGCACACACGCATTTAACAGTACATGCCTGTGATCCAGAGACTTGGAGGTAAGGGCTGGTGGGGAATGCAGAGATGAGAGCCTATCTCGCTGGTTTGCGAGCAGTGGCCAGGAGATGGCAGTAGAAACAAGTGGATTCGTGAACCTGTGCGTGTGGACTTTGAGTATTATCCCCTCGTTTGCATGGGGGGGGGGGGTCTTCTCTGGGAACTCCGATTTGCTCGCACACACAAAGTGCTCCTTGTAAACAGACCTGGTCAAGCAGTCCAATGCAGGACCCTCCTGAAAAAGAGTATTGAAACACAGCGGGGATTTCTAAATATATAAATTGCACTATTAATATTCAAATATTACAATCCTGAGTGAATAAAAAACATGATAATGAATTACCAGACTAAGTTAGTGCATACAAAAACAAATGGAGCACTGTACTGCACAAATAAAGTTAAAACACGTGTTACCCAGAAGAGAACAATCCTACAAAATCGGTTGTTGGACTGCACTTAAAAACTTTGACGCTTATTTATGCTCCCCATCTTCACCAATCCGCATTGACCAACGTGGTGAAGTATGGTGAAGTGACCCCTATCACCTACATGGTGTGCAGAGGCCCTCATCCAACAGTGTATTGACAATGGGCTGTGAACTATGATTATTATATAAGTTGACATTATGCGAGCATGTTAACAATATATGTTTACCAATAGATAGCCCAAGTCTCAAGATCTAGTATTGTTCATGAGGGTATGACCATTTCCTTGTGAGATGAAACCAGAGGTACCGCAGAGAACGCACACACACGAGGTGATACACGCAAGGTGATACACACGAGGTCAATGCAGAGAGGTGCCGCTTGACCAGACAGATTAAACAAAACACATTTATTTATGTTAATACATTCGTATAACCTCAACTCCAATTACAAAAGTAAATTCACTCTTATACAGTATCTATCACACGCTTAGTGGTGCTGTTTATCACTGGTAGGTTGGCATTGCGGACCTTTTGTTCCTGTGCTCAGCAACCATGGCAAAACAGTGAACCATGCGAGAGGCGCATAAAACTCGACCTTTAAAAGCGATAGACTGCAACACACCTGTCACGCAGGGCTATGGCACGCAAACACAAGGAAGTGCGGTGCTATTTTGCAAGTGGAGATTTGAATACCGCATGCAAACGAGGCGCACGGTCGGGTGCATGAAAAGGAATTCAGGTCCAGAGTTCCGTGCTTGCAGCGGCTAAAATTCGCACGCGCCTCACCGGCTGCACGCACGGCGCTCTGTGTTTAACACGGCCACGCTGTCTAGTTCTCTTAAGATGTTAACTGCCTCGCCTGGTATACAGGAGGCCGTGGGTTCGATCCCGACCCTGACGCCTGCTGTATATTTGGAGTTTGCATGTCTCTCTCCCCGTGGTCGCGTGGATTTTTCTCCGGGTCCTCCGGGTTTCCCCTCCACATTTAGAAACATGCGTTTAGATTATTTGGCCACTATAAATTTCCACGTGATAAGCCACTTTGTTGAGCTATCAGTTGTGGCCAGGTCGCTTCTGGAGAAGAGCTCTCTAGCTCCGGTGGACTTTACCTGCTAAAATAAAAATAGTTTACTATACTGTGGTGAATAGCAGGGTGGAGTGTTATCTAATAACCTCCACAACCCGCATGGCTCGAGGTGCCTTTCATCCATCAGTGGATTGACAAAGGGCTGTACATGCACATCAAAGGTTCACGCCTGGGCTACGTATGATTCGAGGGCATTTCCCAGACAAGTGGACAAACAGCGAAATCGAATAGGGGCAACAAATGCTGCAGGAAACTGATTGTGAGGCCGATGCAGGGCGATGACATTTAAATACACGGATACTGTGTGTTGCATTCTTTTGCTGTACCCTATTGCATGATTGTCGTGAGCCAAGGTCTATCTACTGCTGGTGAAAGGCCTCCCCATCAAGCTGTTTCCATCTATATATTGTCCATGGGATTCTGCAATCCATCTCGCACCTGTGGGTAAAAAATGGATCTTATTGTTCCATCGTCCACAGTGGCTGTCCTTAGCCATGCAGTAACACAACTATTAACACAATTAAGACTCGGGTTTTATTGTCTCTTTCCCCAACTATATTCGAACTGTTCTACAACAACGACTTCTACAGCGCCGCAACATGGCAAGCCATTACAAGGGTGCTGAACAAAAACAAAAATATGAAACATCACTCACTAGTCCATTGAAATGAGAATGGGATGTAGTACTCTCTCGTGGCTGTTGGCAGGCGGTTTTAGAGCGAGAGTCTGAATGACGACAGCGACTCGGCAGCTCTGACGTGCAGCGGCAGAGCTGCTCCAGACACGTGGGCTGGCGATGCCAGAGTTCCTCTTACAATGAATCGAAGGCGTGGGAAGCACAGACGTATTCCATACAAACTTGTCGGACCTGTGTTTGAGAATGGTCCGCAAAGGGAGATATCATAGAGCTGCTTCTGAAATATCTTCACTGTGATCTCTTATACACCGACCCTGCTGCAAATAGTAATATTTGTAGCGTGATGCTAATTTTTAATTGTAAATGCGGGAATTAGCCAAAGCAGAGCCAAACGTAATGTCGTGGTTTTGTCTGCCGCTGCTGCAAGATGTTAACTACCTCGCCTCGTGAACAGGAGGTCGTGGGTTCGATCCCGACGCTGCCACTTGTATATTTAGAGTTTGATGTTCACCCCGTGGTCGTGTAGATTTTTCTCTGGGTCCTTTGGTTTTTCCCTCCACATTTAGAAACATGCGTTTAGATTATTTGGCTGTTATAAATTTCCACTTGATAAGCCACTTCGTTGGGCTATCATTTGCGGTCACGTCGCTTCTGAAAAAGAGCTTTATATCTCAGTGGGCTTTACCTGGTAAAATAAACAATAGTTTAGTTTAGGAACCTGATTTAATTACTCCGCTGGAGTTGAGCCCAGGTTCTCAGCGATGCCAGCTCAGTGTTTGACCTGAGCCATCCAGCCACCTCACAGCATTATACATTTAATACCGAGACAAATATTGATACAAAGCTTCCTTGTTTGTACGAGCATGACACGGTGCTCATCTCTGTTGGCAGCCCTGAATCAGTTGTAAAAGAAAACCACATCCCTCTGTCAGGGCAGGTCTCTCCAGAGGGCATCGGTTTGCCGACTTCCCACAGTGGCATTCATTTGAGCAATCCTGTGAGATGATCAGCTGATGACCAATTTAACCATGACGCCACCTAGTGACATAGTATGTATCTAGAACTTATTTCGTAAGGTACGTAGCCAACCATGCTAGCCGGAGGTGCAGGGGTAGGACAACAAACTAAACACAAAAAGCAGTACTAAAGAAATGATACAGGTTTTTGGGTTAGATCGCGTAAATATATAAATGTGTTGTTAAACCCGCCACCGCCCGACACAGCCAACTAGTAAGATTTGTCACGTAAACAGAACATGCCAATTCGTCACTCGTACAGCACACCGGTGTGTTGGAGAGAAAAGCTACAACATTTACAATCTGAGTACGATGTTTTGGGTGGTGGCGGGTTTAACGACACATTTTATGAAAAATTACTTCAATCTAAAAAACTCTAGAAAATAAATGTATGTAAGACTGCTGTTTGTGTTTCGTTTGTCACATCGTCTTGAGACTCATTTTAGGAGGGTCCTGCTTTGAGTTGTTTGGTCATTTCCTGAAGTTCTAGATTTGAAGCTTTCGTGACTGCAAGGATTCATATTCTTAGGTTTTTTCGGTAAAGTCACATAGGTAAAACATTAAAATTAATAAAAGTAGAATAAAATAAAAATCACGACGTTTCGGAGGCAACACAAGCTTCCGTCTTCAGGTGGAACCTACGTGACTTTACCGAAAAAACCTAAGAATATGAATATTTCCTGAAGTGCTGTACTGTGTTTTTAGAGTGCTGCTTACGTGGAGGAAACCAACATGCCAAGAGAAAACCACGCACAAGGGAAGAATATGTCATGGATGAAGGCCTCCACATGCAATTGCCATGCCTGACAGTCCAGTGCCCGGTTCCATCCATCTCACTTCTTTGCCTGCGATAACCTCATCGCTTCATTTCCATGATGCACGTCCTATTAGGTGCGTTGAAAAACTTGTTCACGCCACTAATATTTATTTAGATTCTTACTTTAAGGAAATGTTGCACGCTCATTCAATTCATTTACCCACAATACTCCAAAACGGTACTTTAATTTAATGCAATATTGCTTGTTTGATATTCTTTGGGTCTTTCGATAAAGTCACGTAGATAGGTTCAAAGAAAATAACAAAAACTACGACGTTTCGATCGCAACACAAGTGGTCGTCATCATCTTTTCCTGATGTTGTGATCGAAACGTCGTAGTTTTTTGTTATTTGTTTTCAACCTATCTACGTGACTTTTCCGAAAGACCCAAAGAATATGAATTCCTGCAGTCACGAAAGCTTTAAGTCAAGATTTTGCTTGCTTGAGTTGAACAGGATGCTTGGACAGGATGAAGTACTTTCACCAATTACATCTGTTCAGCAGGGTTATTTCAACCTTATGGCGGGACCCCGGGGTCCCGAATAAACAGAAGTAAAAATCTTAATTAATTTATTTCTTTTTGGTGACTCCGTCCCACCGTGCACATAAACGCCGTGACCCGCCTGGCGCGGATCGTTCTGTTGTCGTGTCTCTTATCTTCATTATTACTTGTGACCTATCAATGTCTGCAGTCAGGATCAATCAATGGCAATCCTATTGCCTGCAGATAATTAACAGATGAGATGCGTTGCACCGTTAATTCCTCCTGTTTGATAATACTTCTCTTGTCCGTATGCATCTGTGCAGATAGGTTTTTAAATCCTTTATATTAAGTTCGCTTGCTTGCTTACGACCGTGCAAATCTTTCGGTCGTTTTTTAACCCACTTCCCGTCATCCAATCGAGCTGACATTTTCCACACAGACTCGTTGTGCGTGACAATTAATGTTCGTGAAAATTTTTTTCCAAAATGTTACACTTTTTAGGCAAAAATGTTTTATTTTACATTTATTCAAATAGAACTCATTCATGGCTTTGGCTGAACGTCACAGTGTAAGAGCCCAGAGCGTGGCACCTCCACAGGCCCTGGCGGAGTAGTGCAGTTGGTAGCGCCCTCGCTTCCCATGCCAAAGGTCGCGGGATCGATCCCCGCGTCCTCCACAGGCGAATATATTTTTAAATCCTTTATTAAATCCTTTATATTAAGTTGACTTGCTTTCTTGCGTGCTTACGACTGTGCAAATCTTTCGGTCGTTTTTTAAACCACTTCCCGTGATCCAATCGAGCTGACATTTTGCACACAGACTCGTTGTGCGTGACAATTAATGTTCGTGAAATTTTTTTTCCAGAGTTTTACACTTTTTAGGACAAAAATATTATATTTAATTACCAATTGCTTAATGGTGGCATGCAATCATCTGACCCATAGGTGGCAGCCATCTCAAGCCAGAGGACGAGAGGACTCTAGCCGCCACGCATATAAAGGATGTATAGTGAAAACTTTGTTTTTACGGGTTATACTTGTTTTTTTGCGGTTAAGCCATAGTCCCCACATACCGCTCGTATCAATGCGGATAAGAGGAGCGGCGACCCACTGCTCTGTAGAGTAACATTGGTATAAAAGCTTGTTACAATATGAACAGCGCATTGAAAGCGCGTACTATTTTATGTACTGTTTACAAAGTGCGTTCATAAATCTACACCAAGAAACACGATGATTGACAGAGGGGTGTAAAACAAAATTTCGATAGTGTATTTAAATAGAGGTACGGCAGGTAAGTAGTTTTCAGTTTTAAAGGCATAGTTTAACAAGACAACACTTGCCACTATCCTTCAAACCCATTGGTGAATAAGAGCAAATTTTTTGTTGACATTATAATTTAATGTTTATGCGAGAGACGGGGCGTATGGGACCCCTGGAGTCCCGCCATGAGGTTAATTTGCTGAACGAGCCTTCTGCTGATAAGACCTGAACGGCAATTAACGGTTCAAAGTTTGCTTGCTTAAGCAAATTCTGCTCGATAATACTGTATTTATCTGGAGAGCCAATCGGCATACCCACTAAGATGTAATGCATTCTGTTTGTTCAAGATGGGGCCAGGTGGCTCAGAGGTCAGAGCTCTGGGGTGGTAAGACAGTGACTATTTAATTTTTATTTTACCAGATAGAGCCCACTGAGCGAAATAGCTATTTTTCAGAAGAGACCGGCCACAAATGATAACTCAACGAAATGTATCGCATCAAAATTACTATTAGCAAACCGGGCTCCTAAGCATAGTGCGTTGTGATCTCGGGCTCGTCACAAGAACTACTCCACGTGCTCTACCAAATACATCCTAGATTTAATTTAGGAGCTTTCGTGACTGCAGGAATTATTCTTTGGTTCTTTTCGGTTAAGTCACGTCTAAAAATAAAATAATAAATTAAAATAACATATTACGACGTTTCGATTGCAACACAAGCAATCATCATCAGGTATAAAAGAAATAGCAACAAAATCTAACTAGAAAAACTATAGACAGACATACAATGTGATGTCTGTCTGCTTGTATGTCTGTCTATAGTTTTCTAGTTAGATTTTTGTTGCTATTTCTTTTATACCTGATGATGATTGCTTGTGTTGCAATCGAAACGTCGTAATATGTTATTTTAATTTATTATTTTATTTTTAGACGTGACTTAACCGAAAAGAACCAAAGAATACATCCTAGATCTCACATTCACATGTGGTTTGCATCTTCTTGGTTCTTTCGGTAAAGTCACGTAGAATGGAAATAATAAAATAATAAAAATAAAGCATAAAATGTTTTATTTTTATGTTTAATTTTTTCTTATTTTATTATTTCCATTCTACGTGACTTTACCGAAAGAACCAAGAAGATGAATCCCTGCAGTCACTAAAGCTTTAAATCGAAATGCGGTTTGCACTTCATGTCCTATGGATAGACACGCCGCCATTATACCAATGTGGAATTCCCACCACTGGCTCGCGGCTGTAAGCATCAGATAAGCATCACCTCAATTCTCATATAAGCAAAAGATTATGACTTTGACGTTTAGGTTTGTACTGGTTGGACTGTGTTGTCTGTCTCGCCTGTATATTGGCAGTACTGTCTCATTTGTTTTCTTCCGTTCGTTCCAACTGCTGTAATTATCCCTAATTGCCAAACAAATATTTACAATTCGGAGTTATCGAGACTAATCGATTGATTTCGTGCAAGGCTCAAAGCACGTTTCATGGGAATCAGACAAACTTGAACCTTTGTAATCCATCCGTGCCGAGTAGTAGATTGACATCGTGTAGGCTCATTCGTATACCACTAGAGGTCGGCATACGCCTAATAAGCCTCTAGTGGTACCGTATTCTAATATTTAATAATATTTACACGCCAATTTAAAAACTGGTCATCACAACATTTTTTTAATGTAATTCTCATGATGTAAAGTTTCACTCTGTCACTCTGTCGCTCTCGCCTCTCTATTTAAGTGATATGAAGAAAGGCCACTTCCCGAAATGTCGCCTGTTTTATATTTCCCTTTAAAGACCACACTGTGAGACATTCTCGACGAATGTGTTGACGTCTGTGCTTGTGCACCACTGCCAAGGCTCCGCGACCCCGTACGAGATTAGTCGACGTGGGGCGCTTCCTTCACCCCCAACCCCACGGCGATTAAAGCCAACACTTTATTCATTTTGTATTATTATGATTTATACAACAATTTAGGCCCGGAATAGTGCTGTCGGTGACGTTAAAATGCGACGGGGACAAACTCTGGGCCCTGAGACCCGAGTTTATATAAGACGGGGGATGTCACGGGGGGTATGTGGGGATGTACATGTATCCATCTGTCGCCTTTTTCACAAATAAATCGCGTCGGGGAGCCGATGTGCTTTAATCGGGGGGAAGGGATGGGAAGGGAAGAAGGGGGGGGGGGGTACATTCAACTTATGGAGTAGTCCCAGGCCCGCAGGGGATGAGAGTCGCCTCCAATCATCACCACGAATGCGGTCGCCGGGAACGTTCAAGATCCCCACCACCTGCCCGAGAGTCGCCCTCGCCGAGACGCCGAGGGGGGTTCGATTCCCCTCCACTTCGGTTCCTTTCCCCAGACCCCTTGCCTCATTTATTTACTTCGGGGTTTGCGCCAAAGGGAACCATTTGGCATTAAACTTATTTTCCGTTCCATTTCAGTTAATGACTCCCATGTTCTATGCTCGCATGGGCAAGGAACATGTCATGCCACTGTTGCCAAGTAGAGGGTCGTGAATCTTCCAGTTGGTCGGTATAACATTTCTGGCAATAATGTTTAAAAAGTCTGGAGCAGTGCATGCTGATGCCTTGTTACCATGCCAACTTTAAACCCCCGGAGTCTCCTCGCAGATGGGGAGAGGTACGTGCCGCACAGGCCGTTGAAGAAGCTCGAGATGTCCTGGTAGAGTTTCATAACGTCAGGGCAGAGCCAGGAGGCCTGCGAGGAGGTTTGTATTGTGCCCCGGCACTGGACAGTCTGAAGAAACCTCCATTCATTGTCCCCCTTTTCTCAATCGTTAAGTATGCTCCCTGAATGCATTTAAATTGAATGAGCTTAAGAGTATGGGTTCTTGGGCTGCATTTAGAGGCCCGCCATATCTGCGCCCAAGCCTAGGGTGGGGGGGGGGGTGCACGAACCTGCCCCAGAGTTTCTAAGCGGCTGCTCTCGTGGCAAAAGCCCCTTTGCCCGGGAGCCGAAAGGCCGCAGTCTGTAACTGTCCAGAGGTGTCTCTTAACCAAGCAATGATGGCGTGATGGGGGGGGGGGCTACTATATATGCATCGGGAGACTTCGCTATGGTGTCTTTGATTTGGAAACACCTGAAGAATTGGGCCTGGGGGATGCTGTGAATGACTCGCAATCTTGAATCTTACTTAAATCTTTCGTGACTGCAGGAATTCATATTCTTTGGGTTTTTCGGTAAAGTCACGTAGATAGGTTCAAAGAAAATAACTAAAAAATAACTAAAAAAATACGAAATGTCGATCACGACACAAGCGATCGTCATCAGGACGAAAAAAAGAGACGACCGCTTGTGTCGTGATCGAAACGTCGCAGTTTTTTGTTATTTTCTTTGAACCTATCTACGTGACTTTACCGAAAGACCCAAATAATAACTCGCAATCTTTCAAAGGTTTGCACTCTCCTGTTTGCCGACAGGATTCCGAACCTTGTTTAGACTCCTTCCAATAGTCACCTCTTATGACGTCTCCCCCATTTTCAGCGATGGGTTTCCCCAAAGTAAATCCATAACTTTAAAAAAATATTTGTTTATTGTTGGCTTCGTTTCTCCATCTCGTTTGTCTTGTTTCTCGCATTGCTCTTCTGTCCCGGGTTTGTTTGCTCCGTGAACCTCAACGTAACCTTACCATACAAGTCGCATAATGTGCGTGCACATCCCGCTCCTTCAATCCACTGCTGGATGAGGGCCCCCCTCCCTCAATTTGCGGGTCGTGTGGGTTTCTTTGACCATACTTCACCGCGCTAGTTAGTGAGGGCTGGTGGTGGGAGGGACGTCCTAAATAACAATGGATATTGTTGCACTGCCCTCTGAGTTTTACTCCACAAACTGCTGGTGCTGGGACTGGCACGACAAACTGCAGGAATTTATCCCAAGACTCTCATTTCAGAAATCGCAATACACTCAGTACAAACGTGGTAAATTGTGAAAATTATGCTTCGAATGTTTCCTTCACAATTCCCGGCCGTCGACGTTTATGTCCAGATGGTTATACATACTGTCAGCTACTTGGTTTCCTTCTCGTTCACCGCCGCCTCTGCAATATATTTGGAGGGCAACGTCGCACATCCGACTCTCTGGGAACTGAGGTTTGTGAAGAGGTCGGCGATGAGAAGATGACAGTGACACTGTCGTGCACGAATGGGTTCCTGGACAAGAATGAACCCTCCACGGGGCGGATACTGACGCACCTCCGAGGAGCATGGGTGGCTACGTACGGTGCGAAAGAAATAAAAAATACACACAGAGTCGGGAATGCGGTGCAAAAAGTGTTCCCCTCAAAACTAAATTTGAAGAAGAAAAAACTCAAAAATCTTCGTTTGTCAATAACACAGTATGTTTAGCCTTAAACGGAAATAATAGGCGACGTTTAGGGTAACGGTCCTTCTTTATTGCACAAAAATACACATTATGTCGGCCAAACCTTTTCACAGTGACAGAGATTGTGTCCACACTATTGTGTCCACATCACAGTTGTGGATGTGAAAAGTCCCATGTCTCATTTCAAGACTATCCAATGGGTGCACGTACTGGTTGTGTAACAATTACAAACATGCTGGTCGTGTTGGGGGTTTTTTTTATTGTGGGTTGTGAAAGTTTCAGTTGATAATGTTTGCCACATCAACAAAAATGCGTGGTTATTTAGACTTAGTACAAATACCAAAGTATGTTAAAAATATCAAGCTCGTGTTTCTTTCTTGGAAGCGACGTGCACATTGCTGTACAGTGTTTGTTTGGCACTAATCGCGCGTGGTTAGGTGTGGTCAAACAATCTCCCGCAGCTGACACAGCCGTGGATTAGCAAATAAATCTTGAAACGTATCATGTCAAGCCTGCTGAAGCAGCGATGATCCGCGTCTGTCACTCATTGTTTATAATTAGTATCGAAATATAGGAAATCATAATAACCCCTCATATCATGTTGTCGAGATGGCGACGTCGTTTAGAAGTCTTGGCCTCAGTCAACAATAACTGCACACACACAACATCGATCCCATTAAATCGAGTGTTGCTCGTAATTTGGATAAATTCCAGGTCTGAAATTTAAAGCATTGGTGTTTAGTGTTAAGCGATCGACAATGTCAGCAGCAGACGTTATGGGCCAGTGTGAATCCTACTGAGTTAAAAACTAAAATTAAAAGCAACTTAAAGTATTTTTTTTCTGGAGAAGTCCTGTGGGAGAAAAAAAACCTGTTCGGCAACCACGTTCTACAACGAATGGAGCTCCCTGCGAGATTGCCAAATAGCTTAGGAAGATCGTAACGTAAAGCCAACAGCGCATTTTTTTCTCGGCTGGGGAAACAGCCCTAAAAGAGGGGGAACAATCTCCCGTTTTTACCAAGTTACAGGGTCTAACGGTGTTTATTAGAGAAAACACAAAGACTTGCAATCATGGCTAATGATGATGATTAAATATTTATCCAAGCCTTGAGTGCAAATTAATTCCTTAGATTATACATTTCGGGAAGTAAGATGCACTCAGGACGTGTCTCCTGGGTGAATAAAGTTGTGCAACTTTATTTTAATCGAAATCCAACTGAGCTGTATACCTATTTTTCAGGAGCGACCTGGGCACAAATTATAGCTAAACGAAATGCTTTTTCAAGTGGAAATGTATAGCAGCTAAGTACTCTAAATGCATATTTCTAAATGTAGAAGGAAAACCGAAGGACCCGGAGAAAAATCCACGCGACTACAGGGAGAGAGACATGCAAACTCGAAATATATAGGCGTCAGGGTTATGGTTCGACCCCACGACCTCCTGTATACCAGGCGAGGGAGTTTACATCTCACCACTATGGCACGATTTTGGGGCCGAATCCCCCAATAAATCAATTATGAATCAAAGCTATACAAGTCTGGTCTCTCGCACACACAAACATAAGGTGCACCAACAACTTTGCTTCATTTTGTTGGCATCATATAAACCATATAATATGGTAACTCATAGCGCCCCCTAAAATCTTATAATCAAGTAAACATTAAAATAAACGTTGGTCCACAAAACGGAACTCGAGCAGAATGTGTTCCAGAGTTGACTCACTTAAAACAAATGCTGCTTCAAAATATTGAACTGTATGGTCTGGAGAGCCAATGGACTTGGACGAAGAGATATTGTTTATTGAAAACAAAATCAACGTTTGCCGAAACAGTATTTGCTTTAAGTCAATCTGCCTCGTGTGTGGTCCCTCCCAGTACGTCATATTTTCCCCACAGCACCGTGACCTCAAAGAATGAATGCATTCGTGCTTAAAAATGTCACTGCTGTGTTAAAGCTGTTTTTCAGATTTAGCATAACTTGACCTTGCTTTGAATTATCGCATTGTGATAAAATGTTCCACAGTCTTTTTTTATATTCAAGAAACCAAGAACACGGACATCACAGATTACGAACATGTTTCAAACCCGGAATAATACACCCTCAAATGGGTGGCCGTCTGGAGGCACGTGGTCTCACTACCCTGCCACAGTAGGGGCACCGAATGGGCGCAGCAGATGAACGGGGTAAGGGGAAGAGGAGCACTTTCCCCAACCGTGTGTTAAGGCTATCAGGGGTGTCGTTGTATGACACCAGCGCACACTTTGCTATGAGAAATGACAATGATGATGGTAACGCACCTCCAATTAGCACGGTTGGCTACGTACGGTGCGAAAGAAGTTCAACATACGCACATGCGCGAAGAGGGGGAGGAAGTAGAATAACGTAACCAAACATAAAACAAGAACTAAAGTAACTTAAAGCGCAATGTCTTGGTTTAACCTTTGTGTTTTCCCCGATGAGCAACGGGTTTCAGGTGCTTACCGCAGTGTCAGGAGTCCATCTCCTATGTTTTACAGTGGTATAAATCCATTTTATTTTAACACAGCTTTTCTGAGCAAAGGCCAAACAGAAAGCCCGGGACGTCAAGTGGACAGTAAGCCAGCAGCACGAATCACAAGTCGTAAAAGGGCATAGCAGGTCTGCTGAATTGAGCGAGGGAAGGTTATACAAGAGCTTGTGCGAAACAACAACAACAACAGAGAGACAATGATGGGAAGAGGAATTCCAAAGAGGAGCATTGAAGAAGCAAGTGAGAAGTGTTGTGACCTGCAGTGAGAAGTGTTGTGACCTGCAGTGTGGTATGCACGCATGTTGAACTTCTTTCGCACGGTACGTAGCCAACCGTGCTAACCAGAGGTTCGGGAGAAGGATAACAAACTAAACACACAATTTAGTTCTAAAGAAATGAGTCTTCAATCTAGATTTAAAAGTGCATAGCTCAAGTGGCTTCCTAATACAGTACCGGAAGGAAGAGCATTCCAGACGGCCGCAGAATGCGCGCGATGCGGTGACCGTGTTGGTGGTTGAACACGGGGCGTGTGAGACGACGCAGTCCCGTTTGATCAGTCCCCAACACGGCTGGAGGATTGTCGACGATGGTTTAACATTTCAGTACCATCAACGAGATTGTAAATACTACGTCACTCTACATGTATCAGCTTTTATATATCGCTGGTATTTTAATCTCAACTGAACAAACTAAGTTAAGGACATGGAACTGAAACATGCATATAAACACGCGTGTTCACATTTAAACCATCTTAATCTACACGTACATCGCTTTTGTAAATCCACTGCTGGATGATCAGTGATGGGGGAGCAATGGATATTGCTGCGCTGCACTCTGCTGCCCACAATGTAGCCGCGCTGCCACCGAGAGGACCTGTGAATACGAGTCGTGGTAGCCCATCCAAGCACCATCCAGACTCAAGCTTGATTAGCTTCCGAGATCTACAAAGATGGAGCGCATTCCGGGTGATATGATCATACTGTGATTCGATGTGCACGTATATAATTAACGATGGCGAAGTATAATCAACCCGGCCAGGTGATCTCAGAGGTACAGCAAGATTTTTAAGTTCAGATGCCACCTCCCCCCCTTCGCCAGAGGAATATGTAATTTCCACCACTGACTGCTGTAAACAGGAAATTAGCATTTGGCATGGACAATCCAATATCAATTGAATAATCACATAACTCAGCAATAATCAACAATTCTCGAGGTATATCCATGCTAACAATGATCGTACATGCAGGCTTCGCTATTGAGCCATCTCTGGTAATACTGTAACGTCTGCCACCATGTGTTTATGTAATCTCTGATAAGTGGATGTAATTCCGTGCTTAATTGGCTGCTATACTGGCGTGATCTAGTTGTCGGGGGCGTGCAGGTGAGGTTTTTCGAATACAAGTGCACGACACGAGCTCACCCAACCAGCTGGTGGCCTCACAGCTTGAACATTGCCAGTTCAGCTCCGGGTATATATCTGGCGGTGGGTGTCCTCGCCTCTCGCTTGGTCGATAGCGATTTCTTTGAAGTTGTAGACATGGACTCAACCCTCGCCTGTTGCTCGTTGCTGCTGGCAATTGTGCTGCTGTACGATCTACCTGCAGGTAAGGGTTGGTCTGTGGACTAACCTCCGAGGATCGTGACAAGAGCACACTTATGCGATACCTGGACACCTACAGACCATACCAGCCGTGGTTTTTGCTTTGCATGCATTTAATATACAAATACGGAGTGCTCTTGCCAATAACACGTGGGAATGCAGAAACATTTGTTTGAAACCTGTCCAGAGTTAGATTTATTATACGAATGCTGCTTTGTAATATTGGGCTGGAAAGCCAATAGGCTGAATAACTAAACATGTTTTTATATATACAGTACGTGTATCATACCACCACAGGTCGGGTGCCAGCTGGCCAACTTGCTATGCAGCAAAGACGTGCTGTAGATAATATATCACATTCTGTGCTGTCCGTATATACAGGACTGCAGACAATAATCTGTAATTTATACATGTACTGTTTAATGGATGGGTTCATGGAACGTTGGTGGAATGGTTTACGCGTTGTGCTGTGAGCCCCTCCGTACCCGAGTTTGATTCGCAGTCATGGCTGACATCAGTGGCGAGTATTATCTGAACGCGGCCTGGACACACCTCTTCCCCCTTCACCTATTCCTAACCAACACTCACTCACCTGCGTACTTGAGTGCGTCAGCTTCCACGGTACGGTATGGGGAGGCCTTCATCCAGTCATCCAGCAGTGGATTGGCAAAGGCGCTGTCTGTACATTGTTAGTGTCCTTAGAATAACGTGGTTGGATGTACCGTGTCTCGCATCGAACAGGGTCTTCTTTGGGACCCCTAAAATGCAACTGACTTGAGGGAAATCAGGGGGGGGGGGAAGTAAAACTCTTACTCGGGATGCTCACAACCTGAGCAATGCGGACAGGCCGGCTGCATTGCTTGAGCGAGTATCATTCGCTAGCGTGTGATTGCTCAAATTCAAATCAAAGAGTATTGGTCGCACACACAGTTAAGCTGTTACAGCGGGTGACGCTAAATTATTGTTTTCAGCTCCAAACCATTGCAATTGAATGGCTAACAAATAATGAATCCATAATGAATCAACAATATGGAAATACAGAAACCTTGGATTGCGAGCATAATTCGTTCTGGAAACGTGTTTTTGTAATCCAAAGCATTCGTATGTCAGTTGTGATCACGTGACGCTCGGCAGACAAAGCATATACGTACTACTCGTATTGCAAGACCTCGCTCGTTTATCAAATTAATATTTATTTAACATTTTTGCTCGTCATGCAAAACACTCGCAGACCAAGTTACTCGCAATCCAAGGTTTTACTGTATCCGAACGAATCCCAATAGCCCAAATAACACTAACAATGAGCACAATCTGCGTCTATACATGGGATGAATGAACAGAAAGATAGACTATCTATATATATAAAATCGCAAATCTGTCTGTCTGTCTGTGTGTCTGTCTGTCTGTCGCCGGACCATACGCAGTTTCATTGGACGAAATGTGAGGGATTTGCGAGACACGATTGGTCCGTTTGGTTTTCCTAGCGCTGCAATTGGCCCGTTCATCGAGGCCGTGGCGGAGTAGCGCAGTTGGTAGCGCCCTCGCTTCCCATGCCAAAGGTCGCGGGATCGATCCCCGCGTCCTTCACAGGCGAATATATTTTTAAATCCTTTATATTAAGTTCGCTGCCACGCATATAAATAATTTATAGTGAAAAACTTTTTTTTACGGGTTATACTTATTATTTATTCATGTGCATGACCATCCCAACTCACGCGCCTTTCGTGGGGGAGACTGCTCATGCCAAGTCGCACGCTGGTAGTGAGGGGGACATTTTATTTTGCGTTAAAAATGCTTTAAAAATACACTAAACGCTCAGGTAAATTATTCACTGCGTGATGTCCCCCCCACCCCGATGCGTGCAGTGATTACTACTATACATTTGCTAGATGCTACCACTATAGGCCGTAGATATTACTGCAGAGCGGCACATATACAGTCGATAAATACTGCTATAGAGTCAGCATGTACTGCTGTAATCATAGCAGGTACCACCACAGTATGCACTGCTGCAGTGAAAGCAGGTACCACCACAGTCAGTACGCACTGCAGTTACATTATTAAGAGTAGTTTTGAAATATTTTTAAAACCCGGGCAACGCCGGGTACTTCCTGCTAGTGAATATGTACAATAGATATCAGTGATCTTTGTCGAGTACGAAATAAATGCACTGTGTATACTCTGTATATAAATTGGAAGTGTCCAGTGTTCAACATTGTTATATGTGTAGTGACATAGAACGGTCACTACTGTGTTGGCCCGTACGAGGGCTGGGGGCCCCAAGGGGGTGCCTGGGGGGTCACGTGCTGGAGGGATCCGGACCTTCCTAGAGGTGGGGGAAGTGAGGCGTGTCCTGGGAAGGGAGGCGTGGCCTGGAGAGAGCCAGCCACGCCGGGGCGGAGCCGGCCACGCCAAAGCAGATATAAGCGTGGTGTGAACGCAGAGCGAGGCTGTTGTACTGTACTCCGAAGAGTGAAGACACCATCGGTCGTCAAGTCCCGAGTCGTCGTCCTGGGCCAGGCAGGCCGTTGCCTGCCTGGTCCAGTCTGTGTCGCGTTCCAGAGTGTTAGTGAGTTGAGGAAGGTGGTCACCACCTCATGTACAGTGTTATATTACTTACCGTTAATAAATAGTGTTGCCTCCAAGCTGCGTGTGTGTGCACCTAATTCGAACCCACTACATATGCAAAGGAGAGCCTTCGTTGACTGCGTTATTTGTGCGAGTGCGAGAGACTGCGTGGTGTTTGTGTGAGCGCAAAGGCGCCACGGCGACTTCCCCGTCACTGGTGGCGAGTGGCGGGTATTGGTGTAAAAATGTCTCTTAAGGGGCAGGTCCGAGTACAGGGCAGATAGACAACTAGTGATGGCTGTTCAACAGTCTAATGGCCTGGTGGTAGAAGCTGTCTTGGAGCCTGGTCCTAGATCCGATGCTCCGCTACCGTCTGCCAGACGGTAGCGGAGCGTACAATCCGTGGTTTGAGGTGGCGGAGGTCATTAATGATCTTCTCGGCCTTACACGGATCACCGAGCATTGGAATGGTCCTGGAGGGCAGGCGGCGTGCCCCCTGTGGTACGGTGGGCTAACCGCACTACCCTCTGCAGAGCCTTGCGATCGAGGGACGTGCAGTTGCCGTACCAGGCGGTGGAGCAACCTGACAGAATGCTCTCAATGGTGCATCTGCAGAAGTTCGTCAGGGTCTTAGGGGCCATGCCGAATTTATCCAGCCGCCTGAGGTTGAAGAGGCACTTGCGCCTACACTGAACTGTCGATGTGATGGGACCATGTCAGGGCCTTGGTGATATGCATGCCCAGGACTTGTAAGCTTTTTGACCCTTCCCACTGTAGCTCTGTCGATGTAGATGGGGGGGGGGGGCGTGCTCTCCCCTCTGTCCCCTGTAGTCCACGACCAGCTCGTTGGTTTTGTTGACGTTGAGGGGGCAGCTATTTCCGCTAGGGCTCCAATCTCCTCCTTGTAGGCTGCCTCGTTGTTGGTGATTGGGCCTACTGTCGTGTCGTCAGAACTTGATAATTGAGTTGGAGTCGTGTGTGGCCACGCAGTTGTGGGTAAACAGGGAGTGCAAGAGGGGGCTGAGCACACGGGGGGGGGGGGGGGGGAGGCCTGTTGATGAGGATCAGCGTTGTGGAGTCTACCTGTCAAAGTCCAGGACCCAGTTGCATAGGGAGGAGTTCAGACCCAGTGCCCTGAGTTTGGTGACTGCTTGGAGTGGTACTATGGTGTTGAAAGCGGAGCTATAGTCGATAAACAGTATTCTCACCTAGGTAATCCTCTTGTCCAGGTGGGAATGGGCAGTGTAGTGCAATGGCGATTGCGTTGTTCGTGGATCTGTTCGGGCGGGTATGCAAATTGTAGTGGGTCTAGGGTGTCTGGTAAGGTGGAGCTGGTATTTTTCCGTGACTAGCCTCTCAAATCACTTAATGATGATTTGAAGTGAGTGCTACGGGGCGATAGTCATTTGGTTCGGTTACCTTCACTCGCTTAGGTACAGGAACGATGGTGGACCTATTGAAGCACATGGGGACAACAGGCTGGGATATGCAGAGTTTGAATATGTCCGTAAACACGCCAGCCAGCTGATCTACGCATGCTCTGAGAACGCGGCCCAGGGATGCCATTCGGGCCGGCAGCCTTGCGAGAGTTAACGCGCTTGAAAGACTGACTCGCGTCAGCCAAAGAGATCGAGAGCCCACAATACTCTTGAGCAGCGAGGGCCCATGTCGGTGGGTTGGTGTTTTCTCGAAGCAAGCAAAAAAAGGTGTTCAGCTTGTCTGGGAGTGAAGTGTCGATGTCCGTAAAGCAGCTGGTTTTCCCTTTGTAATCTGTGATTGTCTGGAGTCCTTTCCACATTCGTCTCGTGTCTGAGCCGTTGAATTGCGACTCCACTTTGTCCCCTGTACTATCTTTTTGCCTCTTGGTTGCCTTTTGGAGGTCGTAGCTGGCCAGTTTGTGTTCGTCCATGTTCCCGGTTGTCCTGTGGTTCAAATTGCGGTGGTTTGTGCTTTCAGTTGTTTTAAAATGTATATGAAATCGCATTTTATAGTTTTATAATGCAACTGCATCCATATACGGTACAAAGTAAGACCTTTTTTACAAGCTGTAAATGTGTTAATTATAATTAACCAATTATTTATCTTAATTGAAACATGGAGTATTTGTTAAATAAAATGGCGAAACAGGGCGGGGCACGCGAGCTCTAAATGAGTATTTCTAAGACGTCATCAAATGTATGGCTGTCTTGTGCAAAGGCGACCCTCTCCACCTACCTAGCAACCCTCCCCTCCACCGTGTTGCCCGTGATCAGCATATGGCACGGCCGTGAGCGCCACTCGCCTGCGTTGTGGCCGGGGCTGGCTGGAGGTGACGGTGCAGCTGGAGTTGCTGGGCGTGGGGGCCCAGGCGCTGCGACGAGGAGGGTTGTACCTGGGCGAGCCGGCGTGTCACGCCACCGGCGAGGGGGAGGGCGGCTCCCTTGTCCTCCTCTACAACCTCGGCGCGTGTGGCACCCAAGCCTCGGTAACGTAATTTTCATCCACCCTGACCCCCTCTATCTGGAGTTTTCATGGTGGGACCATTTGCAGTTTGGCAGCTTTTCCCCCCTGATTGAGACCCGTTGATTTGCCAAAAGACCATCTTTTATATAGGAGTGTTCTTCGATGGAAAGCCTGCATGCCACTGGTGGACATTAGTTTGGCCCTGATGTGCGGCCCCCGATAATACATATCTCGGCCTCGCTGTGCGCTACGGTGCACCACTATCCGAGTAGTTAACCTCACATTCAATAAACCTTCAGAGCCAGGGTGAACATCCGACTCCAACGTAATTAATGCATAGAACGAGGTAAAACTGAACAAACAGCACGAAATACAGCATCTGTTAATACTTGCAATATCAATACAATGAATGAACATAGAGCATCGGAATATTGTCTGAGATGACATGAATCTCAACAATAGGTACTGGATTGACCAGGCACTTACTTTAGCACTGACTAGCCATACAACAAGAGAATAAGCTACTGTGTTAAATAAGGTCACTGTGTAATCACCGTACTGCAGCCTAAATGTACAGTGCTGCATATAACACTGAACTGTGGATGAGATACATCTTCATCCTTGCTCTCAGGATCGCATTAAAGTTTCATGGGCAATAGTCTGGCTCGACTTATCCAACTACAAGTAACATTCGCAATGCAAGTGACAGGCTTCGTTGTTAACTAGGCCTTATATTCATTACAATGTAACAGCATCATAAATGCATTTACAGTATTATAACGGCAATCCTAACATAACAGCATTCCCAGTATTATAAGAACATAAACGAACTTGCAGACAATGCTGCTTAAAGTCTCACAATGAATTGATGCACCCGTCTTCACTGAGACGCTTTGTGCCTCCATTCTGTACTCTGTAATGGCTGACACCCTGCCTCATGGCCTAGAGAATCTTAAATCGTAACTTCCTGGTCACGTGACCAAACACGCCACCATATCAGGAAGTTCCTGTGGAATCAACGCCCCTTATCTGCCATGAGGCAGAACAATACACATGTGAAAACACCCTCCATCATAAACGTGGTTGTCCCAAACCCAAATGGTTTAAAATGTGTGGCCCTCGCACTGTCTTATCAGCAAAAGTGTCTACAAACTAAGTTGCGCCTGTGGCAGTAGTTACATTGGGAAAACTAAGCGACCACGTCTCGGACCGTGTTCGTAAACATAAGGTAGATCTGAAACACGGTAGGATCAATACCTCGGCCGTGGCTGATCATTTCTTTAATGCAGTGGGCTCACGAAATTGATTTCCCCACTGGCTATCAGAGTCGTTCATGAAGCCATCCATATATATATAGATGCAGACAATTTCAACCGAGAGGATGGGTACAAACTCGGCAATCGCTGGAAGGACGTTATCAACCAGTTCAAGTCGTAACTTACTGTAATGTTTCCATTTTTAGACCTGGTAGCCCTTTGGTAGAAACCCAGCACCATCATTACCTACTACTACCATCACCTCTAGCAGCAACCTCCACCGTAAGCTGTGTGGGTGTGTTGAGCGAGGTGCAATGTTTGCCTGGTGGCCCTTTGATTGGTGGAGACCCACTGCCGGTGTCGTTTCCCCTACATTAACATTAGCTGCCCTGCCCATGCTGCTGACACACTTGAGCTATGCCCATCTTTAAACCTTTATAAACAATTTTTCTTTAGAGGCTTAACCCCCTTTTCCTGATGACGACCGCTTGTGTTGTGATCGAAACGCCGTAGTTTTTTTTATTTTCTTTGAACCTATCTACGTGACTTTTACCAAAATACCCAAAGAATAAGAAGTGTTTATAGCATGGCTATCATTGTGGATATAACATCTCCTAAGAGGCAATTTCCAGGTTAACTGTTTACTCTTTGGTTCTTTCGGTAAAGTCACATAGAAATAAATTAAATAGTAGAATACGACGTTTCGATTGCAACACAAGCAACCGTCATCAGGTTGAACTAAATTTGAGAGAGACAAAACACAGATATAGAGACACCGACAGAGACACAACATAGACACAGACCCAATGCCTCTGTCGAGGCCTTAAATAGAGAGAGAGAGAGGTGGGTCTGCTAGAACAGCTGCTGGAGCAGAGAAATTAGTATGTCAATGAAAGACCCAACACGACTGGTACATTTTAGAGTTGTGTGGAAATCCACCTCAAAGTGGCTGGAGGGAGAGAGCGAAAGGATCTATGAGAGCCTGGTAAATTTTAGAAAGAGAAATAGGCCGTTTGAAATAACAAACTTTCATTTTTTTGGAAATGCTATGCAACTGTAGGCTAACACATTCTAGATTTGAAGTTTTCGTGACTGCAAGGATTCATACTCTTTGTTTTTTTCGGTAAAGTCACGTAGGTAAAATAAATAAATAAATGAACTCAATTAAATCACGTTTTAGGCGCAACACAAGCGTCCTTCTTCAGG
This sequence comes from Lampetra fluviatilis, assembly GCF_964198595.1. Classification (NCBI taxonomy): domain Eukaryota; kingdom Metazoa; phylum Chordata; class Hyperoartia; order Petromyzontiformes; family Petromyzontidae; genus Lampetra; species Lampetra fluviatilis. The sequence goes on along the minus strand of NC_136323.1, from coordinate 112,102 downwards.
TGAGGACAACGTAGCGAAAGCACAACCGCTTAGGTACGTCTCCAGAGATGGCTGTGACTAACACACAGTTAACGCATAGCCTGGTTGATGACGATTGCTGCTCCAGCAGACCCACCTCTCTCTGCCCCCCCTCCCCTCTTTCTATATAAGGCCTCGACACAGGCATTGGGTCGTTGTGTGTCTCTCTCTGCTTGTCTGTCTCCGTGTCTGTTTTGTCTCTCTAAAATTTAGTTCAACCTGATAACGGTTGCTTGTGTTGCAATCGAAACGTCGTATTATATTATTTAATGTATTTTCTTTCTACGTGACTTTAATCGAGCGTTTGATTTCTGAGAGCCGAGCGTGATGTAATTAATGAGTCGTCTTATCACTTGGATCAATACAAACATTTTTACTGCTGTAAAGTAATCCTAAAGCTAAATTAGAAAATGCTTCCTTAATGTTTTTTTTTCCACAACAGATTTTTGCCCTGTGTTTTAAGTTTTGGAGCGCTGTATCGTAATTGTTCACTCTTTACCAACTTACACTGACCAGCATGGTGAAGTATGGTTAAATATCCCATGTGACCTAAAGACATCGAAATCTTTATCAAACAGTAGATTGACAAAGGGCTGTAAGTTTTTATATTGCCACAGCGTTTGCTCATTGTTAGCAAGAGAATGGGTAAAATATTTACTTTTCTTCAAATTCATGAAACCATTTTTTGTTGGGCCCCGTAATGATCTGGCCAAATTATTTGTCTTCCACACTCCACCAGCCGACACAGCCACAAAAATGTAATTGTTACAAATAAATGTTAGCGACCCACCATTACAGTTTCATCTCACGAGTAGAGCAACTGGCTCAACCAAATTATAGCAATTCGATATGTAACTAGTCCCTTTAAACCACACCGGGCATCATCAGGACAAGATCCAGGAAAGGTTCATTGTGGTGTGGTTGTCTGCGAAGGTATAATTGCCATGTGCTTGTCTTTTTGTGCTGTATAGACCTCTGATTTAATTTGCGAGAAAGGATTGTCGGGCTCAAGCTGCCCATCGTTTGTGGTGGTTGTTGACACGGACTGATTTTGGTGGTTTCAGGTGGAAAATGATGACATCGTTTACACAAACTACCTGCATTACGAGCCTGCCACTCGCAGTAACATCGTGAGAGTCCACCGGACGAGCGTCTTCCTGGAGTGCCGATACCACAGGTCCCTTACCCCAACACTCGCACCTACTGCGTCAAAAAAGTATTTGTCTGATGGGGGGGGGGGGGGGCGACACTACCTCTCGTAGAGATTAAAATATAATAACACTTTTAGGATAAGATTGGGCAGGTTCATCAAATGGTTACTCAAAATATCTAGACACAAACAAGAGTCAAGAGCCAAGTCGCATATTTGCACTTGCAAATCCCAAGTGTGTTCTGCCCTGAAAGTTACCCGTTGACTTCCACATGGCTGTTATGAATGATGAATTCTAGATTTGAAGCTTTCGTGACTGCAAGGATTCATATTCTTAGGTTTTTTCGGTAAAGTCACGTAGGTAAAAAATAAAAATTAATAAAAGTAAAATATAAAATAAAAATCACGAAGTTTCGGAGGCAACACAAGCTTCCATCTTCAGGTGGAACAGTCACAGCACGATAGCTGTATCAAGTGAGAGAAATTCCAAGAAAACCGTATTGTTATATGTATACCGGTTGAGGGTGGGAGGAGCCAAGGTAGGCCCTGAATATTATTATTATTGTGAGGTTCGGTGCGGCTGAAGCACGCTGTTAGGAACGGGCCTTTTGTTGTGTAAACTAGGTGCGGATGATGTATAGGTGCATGTAAACGGGACTGAGCCTTTTTGTTATGTAGAGATGATGTGGCTGAAATCGCTGCCAGGAAATTAGTCTTTGTGTAGAATGGTTGACTGAGCCTATTATTATGGAGAGGTGGTGCGGCCTAAATCGCTGCCAGGAAATTAGTCTTTGTTGTGTAGAATGGTTGACTGAGCCTATTGTTATGTAGAGGTGGTGGGGTTGAAATCACTGCCAGGTATGCTCCAAATATGTGTAGTTAAATCTTTTTTGCATGGTTAATAACATCTTTCCAATGATTACTAAGTTTGTACCCATCATCACGGTTGAAATTATGTCTGCATTTGTATATTTGAATGGCCTCGTGTACAAACCTTTGATGGTAGCCAGGAGGCTTGCAGAGCACCTTAGTCTCAGAAAAGACAATTTCATGAGAGCCCACAGCGTTGCTACATCTCGTGCCATTTTACATCTAGGGTAAGAACATCATTATCTAGAGTAACATAAATAATAGAATACTTTTATTTATTTTATTTCTACGTGACTTTACCTAAAGAACCAGAGCTTCCTGCGGTCACAAAAGCTTAAAATCAAGTTTAAAGTAACGTAACTAACTTATTCGAGAGGGGGGAAAATATCTAAACCCATCTTGTTGAGCTTTCGTCGATCCTTAAACATGTTATCGTAACATTCAAACTTTAAAAAAAAATAACTTTAGTGTACTTGGGCAGGACACATCACTAGGAGGGGAATGATGGCCGATGCAGTGGAAACTAATGGAAAGTGTCTGAGCAGACAGCCACCGAAGAGATGGAGTAATGACGGTCATGTGCCAGATGGATTGTTGCGTTGTACGATCGTGAGTGTTGGAGGTAGCTTGGGTTGGTCACGGCTAATGACGGATTATTTCATTGTGCTGTAGTATTTAAGGACACGTTGAGTGGCACCCACCGTTGTCCTAACCAGATCCTGTGGTGTTTTCAGGGGGGGTGCCCCCTCGCCCCCCCCCCCCCATGAAGGCTGGGCTCTGTCCCCCTTTAATAAACCGTTTAAAAAGCGAGTGCAAATCTCCGTATATTAGTACAAATGAACAATCGGCATCACAGTATTTATTAGTGTAATGACACTTGCACGTATTCGGAGCTTTCTTTATTAGACAGAGCAACCACAGTAGGGCCCGGCTTCTTCCTTGAGTCTTGAAGCTCATACACTCCCCGAACATCTCTCCTCCCTCCTGTGCTTTACCCTTGTATACCTTTCGAGCCCCTTCGCTCGCCCCACTCATTTCAGCAAATCCTCATCTTCTCCATTAAGGGTTGTCAACCGTCGCCTCAACACTCAACCTTTGCTTCCTGCCTTTTTCAGGTCAAATCTCTCCTCCAATTCCTTTTGAACCTTGCCACCCGACCAATAACCTATGGAGGCCATATTCTTTGGGTCTTCGGTAAAGTCCCATAGAAACAATAACAATAAAATAATAATACATGATAATAAAGTGAAAAAAAATATAATACAAATATCACAACGTTTCGATCGCAACACAAGCAATCGTCATCATGAGAGGGGGAAAGCTGCTAAGGCAGGCTGTTTTTAAAGGTTTGAAATGGGTGTAGCCTAAGGGCCATAAACGAAGTTGGTGGGGCTAGTGATTAAGTGATAAATTTGCATGTAAAATGTAAGATCAGAGAGCTACACGACAAGGGTGCAGTGGTGGCCATTGTATTGTGAGAGATTAGCATGTCAATGTAAGATCGCAGAGCCGCCACCACATGGAGGACACGAGCAACGGCGGCTGTGTTGGTGAGACATTTAACCTGTTAATGTAAAATCAGTCGAAAACAACTGCTAACATCGGAAGGTAAGATGGAAACATCACTTACAGTTATGACTTAAACTGGTTAATAATGTCCTTCCAATAATTGCTCGGTTTGTACCCATCTTCTCGGTTGAAATTGTCTATATCTGGATGGCTTTGTGAACGAATCTTTGTTGATAGCCAGTGGGTTTGCAGAGCACCTTCGTCTTGGAGAAATCAATTTCGTGTGACCCCACCTCATTAAAACAATGATCAGCCACGGCCGAGGTATTGGTCCTACCGTGTTTCAGATCTGCCTTTATGTTCACGAACACGGTCCGAGACATGTCGCTTAGTTTCCCCAATGTAACTACTGCCACAGACACAGCTTAGTTTGTAGATACCAGGGTATTGCATGTCAGGGATCACATCCTTCACAGATGGGATCAAATCACAAATTTTATGTACGATGTTAAATCAGACCTGGATCTTGGGTTTGCTCATGATTTTGGAAATCTTTTTGGTGACCCCTGCTCTGTATGGTAAGATGGTCGTTTTGATTGGGTCCTCAGATGGTTCTTTCCCAACGGTTGGTGATAGCTTTATGGATTGTGTAGTCTGAATATCCATTCATCTTGAGGGCTTAGTGTACGTGTTCCAGTTCACTGGCTAGTTGGTGATGGTCGGAAATACATTGAGCTCTGCGGTGTAGAGTTTTGATGAGGGAATTCTTCTGGGATGGATGATGGTGGGAGTCAGGTTTTAGGTAGGCATCCGTATGGGTGGCTTTCCTGTAGACAGTGTCCCATTGAGCCATCTGGTCTCTTTTTGATTAAGGCATCCAAGAATGGTAACTTGCAATCCTTTTCCACCTCCATAGTGAATTTGATGGCTGGGTGTATGGAATTGATGTGGTTGAGGAATTTGTTCAGAGCTGGTCGGCCATGTGGCCTATGTAGGCCTCTGCACCAATAGGAGGCCTTGGCCTACTTCCTGATAGTCTCTTTGCCTGCACGTTTGCTTTGGGTGAGTGGTCTGGATTTTCGGTTATTACACCAATAAGCAGGGGATGAGAGCAGAATGTATCATGAGCCAAAGGAGATTGCATTATTACTCATCCCATTTCGTACCTAATGCACGTTTTGAGGCCTGTTTCCCGTTGACTGTCGTGCCCCACTTCCCCCTTCCCAAGTTTATGTATGCCTCTTCCGTTAAGCAAGGATAATGCGTGATGGATGGCCTTCATCACGGTGCCTCATCTCCATCCTGTACAGTTCTCTGCAGATAAGCACATGAAAATATACATTTCTGCAGCTGCATACGAAGGAAATTTCACTACGGATGACAACTAAAGATTTTTTGAATGGCCTCCCGGATATGTAATTACATGAAGGGCTGTAATGGGCTTGCGTTTTGTTAAAATATATACGTTCTTGAATGGAAAATCGACATGTTCAACGTTGTAATGCATCATGGTTCTGGCATGTACCGGGTTTAGAACTCGTTTGAAGAAGGTGCTGAGAACCTCGACATGCTACATGTGCAATATGGAGACGTGCTTGGGATGCTGCCATGTTGGTGTATTGACCGGTGCAAACGTTGATCTACTGGCATGTCGTGTGCAGTGGTGTTAAGTGTGGATGCTTGTGCTTCTGGGATGTCTATGTATATTGACCTTCTTTCGCACCATACACGGCCAACGATGCTAATCGGTGTGTGGAAGAGTAGACAAAATATCCTCTGGAGGGGCTCTGAAGCTTCCTCGTGGAAACCATTCCACTAGCAGTGGCTAGGCAGGCATTTGTACGACTGCATTGTTATCCTTTACAAGCTACCTAACGTTCTAGTGCATATATTATACACGTTGATGTGTAGTGAGTGCTATACACTATGTACTACATTACGTATACTGCATCGAGTACCTAATACTATGTAACATTAATTTAGCTCGTCTAACATGTGGTTACGTTTTCTTTAGGCCAGCAAGTGTCAATGTACCATACAACATTATCTAGAGTAACATAACCAATTTTCAGATGCCCTTCTGCGGCTGTCTGGAACGCTCTTCCTTCAGATATTAGGAAGCCACTGGAGCTATGCACTTTCAAATCTAGACTGAAAATCCATTTGCTTTAGAACCGATTATGGTTTTTAGTTTGTCCTTTCCACACACCTCCGATTAGCAAAATGGGCTCTGTATGGTGCAGAAGAATTTCTACATTCATAAAAAGTGTCAATTTTTAGTGTTTTAATTATCGATATTTGAACCATCCTGTGTTAAGCCACTGACCTTTGTGCGCGAACGGTTGTCAACGTTTGGCAGGAAGCACAACGTGACGAGCGGTGACGTCGCTCCAACGTGGCTGCCCTACACCAGCGAGCGCGTGGTCCAGCAGCGGCTGCCCTTCCGCCTGCGAGCCGTGAGCGGTAAGCGAGCAAGCGTCCTTGGGCTCCAATGAAGGGGAACGCAACACTACTTCATCTTGCTTAGAGTTTTGGTGATACTGCCAACTCTCCAGACTGCTTCGCAAAGACCTCTCCTAAAACCGAGATGGTGTGTGTGTGTTAGTAAGGTAGATGGAGTAATTGTGTACTGGGTGAGGTTTAGCACCTGACCAGTGCTGGACTTGCCAGTCCAGAAGCCAGCTTATTCTGGAATACGTTTTACCTCCAAGTTGGGTGACAGCCAGTTCAGGATGAGTCTCTTAGAAAGTTTGTAGAGGTGGCAGAACAAGGAAATTGGTCGGAAACTAATTGAACATTCTGAGGAGCCCATCCATTGGGAACTGGTCACCAAAGTTCAGATTCTGTTCTTGTAAATTTGTATGACTTCGTGCCGTCATATTGCATAAGTCACTGCATGACGGCTATGTTGCATGCAGTTGTCTTTCTGGCAGATAATTGGCTCTTGCAGAGTGGACATGATGACATCCCTAGTCTACTGAAATGCCCCCAGATTTGCAATCTTACTCAAGCACCTGTAACTTCCTTAGATTTTTTTGTGGCATTTGGATCTTACGCCAATCCATGTTTACCATATTTTATGAGCTTCATCTGTATCAGAACCCTGGCATTTAATGTTTCTCTTTTGGTTGCTGGCACCACAGACGACTGGCTCAGCGATTACAGTGGCCCGTACAGGCAGGGTGATGATGTGCGTGTGGAGGCTTCCGTGGATCTTGGCCCCCACCTCGACTTCCTGCTATTCATCGACGAGTGCTTGGCCGTACCCTTTCCGAGCCCCGACGAGCCCAATGCTGAAATACTCATCCAAAACCACGGGTATAGTCTCCTACCCCTCTCTTCCATCCCTACAAGTATGGTTTATTTTCTCATGAACGTCACTCCACTGTTTAACACGTAGGCTTTCACGACCAATATCATCCATAACATAGGTTTTTTTTGGGTTGGATTGCATAAATATAAATGCGGTGTTAAACCTGACACCACCCGACACAGCCAATTAGTAAGGTTTGTCATGTAAACAAAACATGCCAATTCGTCACTAATACAGCACACCGGTGTGTTAGATTGTAAATGTTGTGGATTTGCTCTCCGAGTACGATGTTTCGCCAGTGATTTACAACCGGCATCATCAGGCAGCAGCCAGATTGTCACTCCACTAGTACAGCACAAAAAATATATTACAGGTAGGAACAACAGGTTCCACACTGCCCAACCAGGGATGATTTATCTGTTTGTCGTGCACGAATGCGCTGTCCAACCAAGTTCCTACCTGCCCACTCCGAAGGAACGCGTTTACGCGGTCACTCCACTGATTCACTCCATCACTTATTCACCTGGCAGTTGGTTGCCTCGTAACTCTTATGCCACTGCTACCATGGCCACACTTGTGTTGGTGTAGGTGGTAACTAACAACTCTTGCCCCAGCACAGTCTATAGATTGTAGCTATACAGGGGATCGTAGCTTTTGTAGAAATGTCAGCATGCTTGCTGATACCACCTGCTTCAGCAGTCGTTTGTGTGTGTGTATGTGCGCATGTGTATTTAGGTGTCTAAAAATCCAAAATGGGCTCAACCCTGGTCACTTCCAAGCAAGGCTGAGGCCGGATCGGTTGCGGTTTTCTTTCAAGGCCTTTGGATTCCAGCAAAACTCATCCAGCCAGGTTTCATTGCATCTGCTTTGTTGTTATGCACACTCCAGTTTGTCTTTTAATACACTCGAGTTACTCTGCAGTTTTCATTCTTATATATTTGGGTTAGGCCACATAATGACTTGACAATTTTTTGTTCTAAGGCCCTCCAACCCGACGCAGCCAAACAAATTAAATTCTCATAAGGTATACAAGCATTTATTGACACACCAATTGTTATTTTTAGAGCTTTGCTGGGAAGTTCAATACCAATTCCCCTCGACTGCATCAAGCACTTCTCGATTTAAAGCTTTCGTGACTGCAGGGATTCATCTTCTTGGTTCTTTCGGTAAAGTCATGTAGAAGGGAAATAATAAAATAATAAAACATAATATGGATTCTTTGCTCAGCTGCAAGTCTCCCATCACCACTCTCCCATTGACATATTTCGTTGCTACCTCTTAGTATCTTTCACGCGACGGTCAATGGTATAGTGTATAGCAGATTGTTTAATAATAAATAGTATAAAATTGTAATGTTTAATACAATGTATAAGGTAATATATAGTATCGTAATTGTATAGTGAATATACAGTCGGTGGGGTAGAATAATACATAGTGTAATATTACAATGTATAGCCGAAGGTATAGGGTGGTGTATAGTAATACAGTATATAATTTAATGTTGGGTTTGTCTATGGCAGTATATAGTACGGGGTAGACCCGTGTGATGTAGGAGAAAAAAGTTTAGCTGGAAGCGTATTATATTTTTTGCGACGTAGAATTGTAATTATTACTTACTGTTAGTAGCTCAGCTTATTGGAGAGTATATTTAGTATACTGATGATACTATGTAGTTCATACTTAAGTTTTTTACGTGGTGGTTTAGTTACTGCAGCTACATACTATTAACATTCCTTCCCTTTATTAATGCTTACCCCTATCCCCTCCCTTGGATGCTGCTAATCCTGCATAATGCACGGGCATAATGACTTTGAAACCCCCCTTCCACCTCCTACGCATTTCACAAGTAGCACTAATCCCATATCTGCATTTCCCATAAATATGCTAAATTCCTCTAGAGAAGCAAATTCTTTTTTCAAGACGCTCTTCTCCTTCCAACCCAGCTTAAATATACGCTCCAAGCCTGGGGTGTTTCATTCAGACGCTGTCTTCCCGACAGACCTGTTCTTCACCTGAGGACGGCTGCTTTCGTTGTGGCCGAAACGTCGTGAGAATTATTTTATTATGTTTTATTTTTATTATTTTATTATTTTCCTTCTACGTGACTTTACCGAAAGAACCAAGAAGATGCACCAAGCACCTTGAGGAAAATCCAGTCGGTCAAACCAAATTTAGGAATTGGAGGGTTGAGAAATGTTCAACTCGGTAAACTAAAACGGTTGTAATTGACATGTTAAATGCTTTTAAAATAGAATTTGGTTACTATGTTACCCAACCCAAAAATGATCACAAGTCGTGTAAATTCAGCTGCGAAAACCGTTGCATTATGTATGCATTCTTTTAGTTGATAATGTTACACTCGTCAATTGAAGCCACGCAGAGTTTTAATTCACTGCTGGATGAGGGCCTCCTGCACTGCAGGGTGATGGGGGTTGTTTGACCACACTCTCTTCACTACACTGGTTAGTGTGGGTTGGTAAAGGTGGGGGGCACATGTATGTTGGAGCATTGAAGTAGAGTATAACAGAATTTTGCTACATTCCCCTCTGCTGACAATATAGCTCTTGACCAGCCCAAAAAGTTTTTGTGTATGTGTGTGTATATATAATGATGATCGGCCAGCCATGCATTATCCAGCCTAATCTTTGCTTAGATTCTGACATCGAGTGCATTCAAAAGTGACTTGGGGTTTTGTCATAGAAACCACGTGGCAAATCGGTACACCGGGGTTTTGTTAATTCCCGAAAATAGTCAAACTTCTCTTCATTTGCTTAATTTTTTATTCTATTCGAGTCTCAAGTTCAAATGTCTTATTCCGTCTGGGTCGTGTGTTTTTAAACAATCTCGATACCCATATAGCCAAAACCTGGTACAGCGCTTGCTTAAACAAATGCCACCTGGATAATATAGGTCTGCCCCCATGAGGGCCTGTCTTAAAACCTTGGCAATTCTTTGAAAGGTGTTTGGCCAATTGTATGCTATGACTAAATTATTCGGAACCAACTCCCATTAGAGACTTAAAGAAAAGTGGGCTTGGGCAAATATAAAAAATATATGCCGATTTGATAATATGGAGAATGGCAGCCACAGTAGAAGAAACATGACCACCATGCACATGGAACGTTGAGATAGGCATGTGCACAAGTGAAAGTGCCTGTCGAATCAAAAGAGGGATGCTAATGAGATGGTCTTCGTCCAGCAGTGGATAAATCGCGGCTGTCGGTGTAAATGGACAGTTTGCACGATGCAGCAGGAGATGAAAATGAGGCCGTTTGTGCAACTGGCTCCATCCGTGTAGCTGCCCTTTGAATTCTACGGGAAATTGGTAGAGCCTGTTATAGAAATGTAATACCTTGTGAATGTTTCAGTCTCGTGGTTTACCCTTGACTCGGATTGTCATGTTTTTGTTTAACTGAAAATGACCTAGGTCCCGTTTTCATTGCAGTGGCAGCTGCTGCCAATTTAGGTTCTGGTATAAAATGGTTTGTCTTTACCCACAGCCTTTGAGAAACAAGCGGAAATCTAATACCAACTATGCAAGATTATTATGAACTTATTTACTATGGGGGTGTTCACAAAGTGGCATTACATTATTATTTTGCTGCTTTGAAAACTTATTTAGTAACCTCCCTTTTCTCAAAGTGGACTCCCTTGCCTGAGTGACATTTAAATGTTTCTCGGCCTTGGTTTCTGTTCATTCTCTCAGTTTCTGGGGTTTCTCTCTCAGTTTCTGGGGATTTTTCCATTTTTTGTATTCCTCACTCATTTTAATAATTTAGGGTTTAGGTGTGTGCCATGTGTCCTAAACGCAACGGTCCAAAATCCAAATCGTAAAATGTCCTTTTCCCAGGTTCTTGTGTTGTAAACGATGACATCTTCTAATTAACCCTAAGCCTACCACTCATTTCCGCTTCTATGAAATATAATTGTGGAACGAAAGTATCAAAACAAAAATAATCTCTTCACACAGGACCTCCTTGTACAAGTACTATACGGCCCTTTATCAATCCACTGGTGGATGAGTGCTTGCACATTGTTGGTTGTTCGAAGTATCCCTAGTCACTGCACAGATCTTAGACACTGGAGCATAGCAGTATTGTGCAAGAGTTTGCTGCACTGCGTGCAATGAGCTTGGGGCTGATGCTAAATAAGGGGACTGCATGTGTCGTGTGCATGGTTTATGTGCTAGGTTTATCTGCGATGCAACCTCAAGGTGGCGGAACAAACAACATCTTCCAATGCTGTTGACAAGGCGTGCACCTACTTCCCCGAGGGGTAATGCCCCTCACATTGCGCTCAAAGCATTCAGTTGGGGCACTGGCGGCAATGTTAACTACCTCGCCTGGTGTACAGGAGGTCGTGAGTTCGATCCTGACCCGAACACCTGTCTATTTGGAGTTTGCATGTTCTCCCTATGGTCGTGTAGATTTTTCTCCCCGGGTCTTCCGGTTTTTCGATTCCACATTAGAAGCCACATGCTTTTAGAGTATTTGGCAGCTATAAAATGTCGACATGAGAAATCACTTCCGCAGTCTGGTGGGGTTGCTGATCGGGTGAAAATACACATGGACATACAAGAGCACTTGTGTGAAGGATAGCAGGGGGCATTTAAAGACGCTGAGGTACATCACGGAAGCACGTGTATGTATGTACATCACAACTATCACTTGGTCTGTACCAGGGGTGGGCAGCCTTCCAACTGAATTTAGGCCATAACCTCCATTTGATTCTTGGCCACAAGGCCTTGAACTTCAAAACATCCTGCATAAGACGTTTCTCCACTAACCTTTTCCATATGGGTAGAATGTGTCCTGTTTACAAGTGTCCTTTATTGAGCTTGCAGATGACGTGAACCCATTGAGACTCTTGAAACGATGCTGCCTCTTACAAGCTGAGAACAATTTTAATAACAATTTTTGAATACATTTAAAGTAACAAATGTGGACTAAATTTGACAAGTCAATAGAATGTAACGAAGGCTAATTAATAAGGTAAATTGTAATTAAAATAATAAATATATTAAATGTTGAAAATATGGCTTTTGGAAATGAAAGTTATTGTAAGCCTCGCCTTCAATGCTGCAGGCAACCTGGCGGTGTGTCCTGTCTTGTAGAGTAATCTCTTGTCGAGTCATCTGTGTCACGCGTGTGTGGAGGTTTGATTTTCTGTCGGCTTGCCAAGAGGTTCATCGCACCTCTTGGCGCAATGAACCCAGTCGGCCAAATGATTCCTACTTACGGCCAACACTCGTGGTAATTATTTGAACCGGTCATAGGCCTCCCCTAGGTCTACTCCGCCTCAAATGAGTACCTGGTATGTGTGAAAATCGCCACTAGAGAGACAAAGGCGACCCAGGCATGGTGCTTGCCACCCAACCGCTAGTGTGCTGTGCCACCCTTTATAAGTGCTCACTAACGATACTTGGCTCAAACAGCTGTTTAGGATATACATGACATTTGGCTCTTGTGTGACTTGCAGATGGATGTCCCCAGATGGCAATAACCATGTATGCTCATGCTGCAGCAACCTCTGCTCCTCGTCTGCCCCTGCCAAGGCTGCACCTCTTCCACTTGGTAATGATTTCCCCAAAGTCATTGTCATCTCAAGTCTCAGGTGGTTGGGCAGCTCATGGAGGTTGTGGTTTGCACTAAACAAAATGTATGAACTTCTTTCACACCGTATGTAACCAACCACGTTAATCGGGGGGTTCTGCTGGTTGGTGCTCGGACGAAAACATTTCCGAGAGGATCGGGTTTGGCAGTCTCAGACTCCAAGATACAGTGTTCTACTCGTCTAAAGAACCTCGGTACCATACTCGACCAGAATGTCCTTTGGTCACTATATGCAAAATACAGGCAGGTCCTGAAATTTTAATATTGGTGCTCTACAACACATTCCACCACCTTGAGTCGTGATTAGGCCACGGCAAGGTAAGGTAAAAACAACGAGCCTACCTTTACCCTACCTTTTACCTTGCCACAATACAATCACTCTACCCTACCTTTTACCCTTTAGCAGGTAAGGTAAAAGGTAAAAAGCAACGAGCTTACTTTTACCCTTACCCCATACAAATTACCCAATTACAGGGTAATTACTAGGGAACTACTACACATGAACAAGGTTTATAACGGTAAATGCTAGGTAGAGCACTGTATTCATATAGAATACTCTCTATTCCAATTTTACACGCTTGTTGTCGTTTTTGTTGTCGTTATTGTTGTTGTATCCTCAAATCTTAACTCAATTTTTACCCACTTCCTAATGTGGTATCGACTGCAAACTTGGTATACTTAGGTCATACTGATGACAATACTATATTATATCATTAAAAAATCTAAATATTTTTAAACAATCTTTTTTTATATGCTATGTTTCAGCTTGGGTCTAATGTTCCACGGTCAACTGACATTGGCTGTAAATCACTACGGCCCCTTACGTTATGGCAAGCTTCCAGGCCACTTCCTGGAGTCGTGGAGTTCTGTCATTACTCGTACATTTCATAAAAGCGTGTTTTTAATAAAGTTTGTTTTATTATTACTTATTAAATGTAGGCCACTGACTGCGCCACGGAGCTTTTAGCGGTTAACAAGGTACCGTATTTACCGGGTAATACTTCGCTATCTTTACCCTACCGGGGAATTCTTCCGAGCTATCTTTACCCTACCCTTTACCTTACCCCTTGTCATGTCGACATCTTTACCCTTTACCTTTACCCTTTTATCCGGTAAAAAGGGTAAATTACCTTGCCGAGGCCTAGTCGTGATGTAGCCAACACGGTGGAATGTAATATAGTATCAACAAGGCTCGATTATTGAAACTCCCTACTCTACGGGACGTTTGGCGAAAACATACACACGCTACAGCATGTACAAAAATTATTTGGCACGTGTTGTGATGGATACTGCAAGATCCGACCATATCCATCCAGTGCTCGCCAATCTGCATTGGCTTCGGCTGCCGAACGAATACGTAATATAAAGTTGCACTTTTCACAAACGAACCACGATACCTTGCTAATCTCTTCAATGAGCATACACCATTATGCAAACTCCGGTCATCCTCGCAGTGGCTTTTGGCTAGCCATCGAACAAAGATGGTCACTACATCCTGCACTTTCAGTTACCCTTCGGTAGTCGTCTGGAATGTTCTTCAGATTTATTAGGAAGCCAGGAGCTATGCACTATTAAATATTAGATTGAAAACGAATATATTTCGAACTTGCTAATTTATTTATTTTGTTGTCCTTCCCCTGCACCTCCAATTACTGGAACTGATAATCCCCAAGGTGAGTAGCTGAATAACACGAGTGTTTGGCATCGGGCAAGGTTGGGAAAATAATAATAGCAAGGAAGGAAATAGAGATGCACTCCAAAACTAACATCCCTATGATTCAATCTGGCCATGTGTGCCAGCACCGACCCAGTAACTCTTAAGACCCTAGGTTCGAATCTGTGTTCAACCGCCTGTTATTAAACCAGGTTATACCTAGCCCGTTTTCTATCAGACACTCTGCTTCCCTTCATAGGCAAGACCTCTTCGGCAGTACTCAACTCAACCCAATTAGTCTCTATGGTTAAGGACATGGTACTATCTCCTGATGACATCCTCGTCAGTTTTGATGTAGTATCTTTGTTTACCAAAGTCCCAGTACCGGACACCTTACCAATAATTGAGGACTTAGTCCACCATTGATTGAATTCTGATGTACCTGCGCTGGTTAGGCATTGCCTCACCAACACCTATTTTACCTGGAATGGCACCTTCTACAAACAGAATGAGGGTACCCCTATGGGCTCCCCCTTGTTCATGTTAGATCTTGGAAGCTAAGTTGGTTTGAGCCTGGATGGGCGACTACCGTGCACACCTGGTGTTGTTGGCGGCTGCGTAACTACAGTGTCAGCAGCAGTGGCGGGCAGTGCAGCAAAGTCTATTGTATTGCACATCTATGCACCCTGCCGAAAGTCAATGTGGTGAAAAACTCAACACATTCATCAATACTGTGGCCTTAAAAAGAAAAGTTTAATAGATGTTTAGGGCAGTGGCCCTTCGTAGCGCTTGAAATGATGCTATGAAGAAGGGCCATTGCCTGAATTGTCGCCAATTTCAAATATATACAGGGTGTTCGAAAATTAATATCCCAAATAACGTTGAAGAGTTTTGTTATTCGAGATGTGGACATTTTATATGACTAGATGTAGTAAACTTATACATCCATAATACAGGTTTTTTTTGGGTTAGATTGCGTAAATATGTAAATGTGTCATTAAACCCACCACCACCCGACACAGCCAGTTAGTAAGGTTTGCCACGTGAATGGAATATGCCAATTCGTGACTCATGTCGTGGCTGACTCGGACACGAAGAGTAGGAAGCACTCTATTTATTAAACACCGAGCACACTTTGTAATCTATATACAATACACACCTTACACTGTCTTTTGCTTATACGCAACTTTACTCTAGTTGCTAGCCTACACACAATGCTAGCCTTCTGACACTGACGGCGCTGATCTAAGACGGCCAACTACGTCTAGCAGCGCAATTATCAAGTGGAGATGACGGCGACGAAGGTGACGAAGGCTCGAGACTACAGCGACGATCTTGAACAGCACAATGACAATGGGGATCCCATTCCAAACAACAGCCCCAAGCTCCTGCTTGGGACCCCCTTTTTATCCTGTTAGCGTCACCTTGCTCTGCCCTGGCCATGCCTCCCCCTTCTGGAACCTACTAGCGGCCTCTTGACATGTCCCTTCTGTAATCTTTACCCTAGATCCCTCCTCGGGTCTATCACGTGGCCTGCTGTCAGTCAGTTGGCTGCTACAAGCTGCAGATCCCCTTCCCTGCCAGCAGCCAGCGCTATGCTACTTGGTGACCAGTTCTATGTCACTACACTCGTACACCACACTGGTGTGTTGAAGAGCAAATCTACAACATTTAAAATTTGATTTTTTCCAGTAATTACAACTGGCATCATCAGGCGGCAGTCAGATTTGTGTATTAAAATAGCAGTACTTGTTGTTGTCCTTCAGAAGGTACAAGAACAATGGGCTTGCATAATGCATGTTGATTACCATATAAATGTAGCGTCGTCAGGCATTGTATATAGCATTGTTATGCACACTTACCTGTAGTAGCAGACACGTCCATAGGGGGTGGTAACCTGGGATGGGCAGGATGAGCTGGGCTGTTGGGACACTAGGCTCTCCCAGCCCCAAGAGAGGGGTTGGGGGATATTCCAGAGCCCGCTAGAGTTCCAGAAGGAGGGCGTGGCCAGGGTTGAAGAGACCCGGCCACGGGTATAAAAGCCGGACCTCTGGACGAGTCCGGCAGTCTTCGTGAAGCTGAAGTAAGAAGACCAGCTTGGCTAGGACCCTGGGAACCCCCAGTCCCGACGTCCTTTTAAGGGCCGGGACCGAGTGGGCCAGTGGTCGAGACCCGAGGACCTTGGCTGGGTTGGGTCAGGTAGTCTCCCCTTAGGTCCCCTTAGTCGGAGGGATTGTGAGTGTGGCCCCAGTGATAGGACACGCTAGCCCGGAGGCCATAACTCCCTAAGTATCAGGTAGAGGGGCCGTTACCCCTCTGTTAGGAAACGTGTTGCCTCAAGTACTCCGTCTCTGGTCTCCTGGAACCCACAAATAACCCAACCTGCAATGGATACCCATTGTCCTTTATATGTTTGTAGACGGCCGGATTTAGACTTGCCGCGGATGGCAAACAAACACAATGGGCGTGGCTACATCGGGACGCGAAGACGGTGTTTACTGCGACGTCCGCGTTGTTATCCTGGGGGGCTATTGCGGAGCTGGGATCCCCCACAGCCCCACCCCTCAAGGGGGGATGGCTATTTAAGGCGGCGAGTCAGACGGCTCGGGGTCGAGTGTTAAGCTGTAACCAGTGAAGAAAGAAGACTCGCTAGACAGGCCCTGGAACTCCCTGGGATCGCTGCCCTTTTCAGGGCCGACCAGGCAAGCGTGGCCCTAAGAGCCCAGAACCGACGCTCTTCTGAGAGCCGGACTGGGTATTCCGGGTGCCGTAACCTAGCTATCAGCTAGCTGTGAGTCAGGCTGTTGTGTTCCGTAGCGTAGACGGGTGAGGGGCCGATACCCCTTCAAGTACTGTAAGTTGCCTGTTACTCGCTGGTGTTAATAAACAAGCATGTGCCTCCAACTACGTTGTCAAGTCTCCGGGAACCTTACTACATCTGCATTAATTAACTTTCCCCCCTGCCTCCCCCACACATCGCTCAAGAAGTGCTCAAGTGGTATCACATCTACCCCTTTATTTGAGGAATGAAACGGGAGGATTTCTCCACCTGGCTGTTGCTGGATGAAGCTAGTTGTAATTACTGGCTAAACGTCATACTCAGATTTTAAATCTTGTGGCTTTGTTCTCCAAAACATCAGTGTGTGTGCTGTACTAGTGGAGTAACAGCACTGGATGGCACCATGCTGTAAGTGCCGTGCCGGCCCTACAGGACACGGTGTGTGGGTGCCGACCAAAGGGGAAGGTCGTGCGAGGCCACGGCACTCTGGTTGACCCGGGAGGACACGTGACTGGTTAAGATGACAGGGTCCCCCAAGAGGAGGCTAGGGGGGGGGGGGTCACGTGATTGGGACCCAGATCCTTCTCGATGGTTTTGCAAGGTGGATGTGGCCAAGGGCAGAGCCATGCCGCGGAGAGAATATAAGCCTAGTCCCGAGAGGGACCGGGGTTGTTAATCCTGGGAAAAGAACCCTTCGTCTACGATCTCCGTTCTACGAGTCTTCCAGCACGTGGACCTGGACAAATGCTGTTGGTCCTGGGTCCGTAGTAACAGTTATGTGGTAACTAGTGTAGTTAGCCGGGTGGTCACCACCCGAGGTTGTTATTCTGTTAAGGGGAAGTTACCCCGTGTGTTGGAACCAAATAAATGTGCTGCCTCCAAAGTCTACATCTGCGACTGTTCAACCCACTACACTAGTAAGAAATTGGCATCTTCTGTTTACATGACAAACCTTACTAATTGGCTGTGGCGATTTTAATGACATTTATGCGATCTAACCCAAAAAATCTATGGAGGATATTGATCACGAAAGCCTACGTGTTAAACTGACTTGTACGTTTTTAGTTGGTGTAATTTTTCCATGATATTCGACAGTTATTAATAAACTTGTACATGCCGTCCATTCACTATCAACATATTTTAGCATTCAAACACCGCTATAGGGATGGATAACATGGCATCAACAATACGATGTTGAAGTGCTTCAAGTCCCTTGTTTGCTAGTGTAGACTTTACTATTTAACAAACGTCAGATTAAAATCGAATGGTGTCAAGTCGGGTGAACGGGGGCGGACTTGTCGTATCAGATAATGGGGGTTCTCTTGAAACAGAAGGTACCAATAAATATTCACAACAAACTACAACTTCAAGTCGAATGCATATTCATATAAGATTTGAAAGTATCTCGAATGACAATCTAACTCTTCAACTTTCTTTTTGGTATATTCATTTTCAGACGCCCTTTATATTTCTTTGAAGGCCACAGTGTAAATGACAACTGAGGAGTAGTTCTCTGCTTGTGCACCACTGTCAAAGCAGCAGCATTGGCAAATAAGTCTCATTTGGTCGGAGGGAAAGTTTTTGTACTTTTGACTTCATTAACAGACGACCTCGTGGCTGTTGGCTAAGGGCCCTTTACCACACCCACCCAGCTTTCATATCTGTGTTTATTAACTTTCTAGGTTACATCTGTTATCATTTTGTCTCTCCCTTGTTGCGGTTCAAAATACAGCACGTGTAAGTCTCTGCATTACAACAAATGCCTCATTCCTCTGTTGGTGTTAATATGGACTGAGTCATGGCCTTAATTCCGCGTGGAGGTTGCCTGTTCTCCAGGCGCGGCGAACGACCCTTGGCGATTGCCTGCCGTTGACACGAGCTCGCGAGAGGCTCGTGCACGTCGCGCACGAGATCGATTGAGACTCGACGTGTTCCATCGTCGGTCGCGGCGCGCCGAAATAGCGCTCGGGTGATTGGTTTTATTTTCAATTTGTGGAAAAGGCGACGGTTCCCGCTGCTTGTGGGGCCGTGAGCTTCCTAATGGCAAGAGATTATTTGGTTTCCACTTTCATCCCACATGGTAAACACTCGTTAATGAAAATTATTAAACATCCAAAATTTAGCCCTTTCCTGGATGAAGCTGCACTTGGTGAGACTTTCCTGACCAACTTTGCAAAGCAAGGTTTAAAGAATGAATGCCTTAGCTCTGTCTCAAACGTCTGGGGCACAATAACTCGTCATTGCAATAGTAGTTCATCATGTACGTCATCTCACTCTGGGACTCGCAGCTTTAGAACCGCATAATCGCTAACGTATGTAGGTTAACCTTCTTTTGGACTGCAAATTAAATCTTTAACTAAATGCTTTCCTGCATTCAAATGCAATTTAGGGAGTGGCAGGATCCATGCACACCCATGGTTTGTCTTCCTTGTGTTTTTAAATCCTTTATATTAAGTTTGCTTGCTTGCGCGCTTACGACCATGCAAATCTTTCGGTCGTTTTACTATTTAAATCCTTTATATTAAGTTCGCTTGCTTGCGCGCTTACGACCGTGCAAATCTTTCGGTCGTTTTTTAACCCTCTTTCCGTGATCCAATCGAGCTGACATTTTCCACACAGACTCGTTGTGCGTGACAATTAAATTTTCGTGAAAAAAAAATTTGCTAAATTTTACACTTTTTAGGAAAAAATATATATATATTTAATTACCAATTGCTTAATGCTGCCAGGCAATCATTTGACCCATAGGTGGCAGCCATCTCAAGCCAGAGGACGAGAGGACTCGAGCCGCCACGCATATAAAGGATTTATAGTGAAAAACTTTGTTAATACGGGTTAATTTTTTGTGTATGCAGGCATTGTGGTGAGCGGCTACGTGGGCCTGGGCCCCCTGACCGTGAGCGGGGACCAAACGGATCATCCCGCTGTCGACAAGCGCGACCTGCTCCGCTTCGGGAGGGCCCACGACCATGTCGGTGCAGTCCGCACCTCCGTCACCCGCGTGGGGGATATGCAATATTTTTTAATTAAAGCACTTTTAGCAATTGCCTCTATTTGCAGCTTTACACACCATGACGGTGCACCTCTGTCAGCCATGCTTTCGGAAAACATATTTTGGATCTTGGGCTTTTTATAGCCTTGGCCCTCTGGTTTGAAACGCTTTCTGTCTGTAGAACTGCACCCGACCGCTGACATTCTCCCATTTAGCAAGAAACTAAAAACCTTATTTCCTATAATATGTTATGGAAACTGGAGATGTGTTTTTCGTTGTGTACATTTTACTGTGCATATGTTGACCTTTATTTCGCACCGTATGTAGCCAACCATGCTATTTGGAGATGCGGGAAATCTGAGGTACTGTACGGTGCTTTGAAGCCCTTTTTGAGGTCTGATGTGCCTTAAAAAATCCTAAATAATAGTAATACGTTACCGATTATCAATTATTTTTTAGAGGAGCCCGAGTAATCGGCTCCAAGAACGTAGTCAATTCATCAACTGAATTGCTTGATCTGTCCCGCTCCAAGTACGTCATCGATAGTGTTCCAAAGTGAAAACGGACTGTGGCCTCATTAAATTAAATCTGCATATCTTACTGCAGATCTGCCCACGACGGTAGCAAGTAAAAATTAAAAAAGTCTGGAGTAACGTTGCAGAAACCCTGACCAGCCAATCGGGTCTCAATTGGGATTACACCTGCAACTAATCACACCACTGTCGGTCTCATGCCTGCTTGCAGGCCAGGTGCAGAATTATTGTTCTGCACAGGGACAGCTGCCACTGGGGGTGCCCTTTAAAACGTGTGAGACGTTATGAAAGCTGTATCTCGTGTAAAGTGCTCTGACAAGCTCTGGCGTTTCGTGCGCCCAATTAAAAGAACGTTTCATTCTTGACACCAGAGTGGCGACCCACTGAACTCTTGGCTTCAGTTGATGTGCAGTGGACTGTTGAACTCATTTCCACAGGCCCTTTTGGATTGCACCCGTTGGGTTGCACTCCCTCGTCGAGGAGGCCGCTCTCCTCCTATCTTTCAGTTACATGCTGATTTCTCACATTAACATCACTAGCCCCGGCCACTTCTCTTTGGATCCTTGGGCTACACTCATTTCAAACCTTTTAAAACAGTCTGCCTCAGCAGCAGACCATGCTTTCCCACCTGATGACGGACGCTTGTGTTGTGCCCAAAACGTCGTGATTTATTTTATACCTACGTGCCTTTACCGAAAGAACCAAAGAGTAAAGATTCGTTCATGAAGCCATCCATATATACAGACACAATTTCAACTGAGAGGAAGGTTATAAAACTCGGCAATCATTGCAAAGCTGTCATCAACCACTTGGGTCATGACTTGACTTGTGTTTTCTTGTCAATCAACCTCCACCGTCAGCAGTGTGGTGTGTGGAGCGGTGTGCAGTGATTTCGTGGGGGCCCTTTTGCTGCATTGGCATTGCTGCCTGGCCCATGCTGGTGGTGCTGCAGATACACTTGGGCTACGCCCATCTCCAAACCTTTATAAACGGTTTGCCTTTAGAGGCTAACCCCTTTTCCTGATGATGACTGCTTGTGTTGCGATCGAAACGTCGTGACATTTTTATTTACTTGATTTTTATCGTCTGTGATTTTACCGAAAGAACCAAAGAATATGAATTCCTGCAGTCACAAGTTTTAAGTCAAAATCAAAACTGGTATATCAAGTGTTTCTTTTGGAGACGTTGCCCCTTTACCAAATTGATCAGAACGCTGTTCAAAACTTGGCAATGGAAACTGCGCCTAATGGTTTCGCTGCGTGTCACGTTGTTAATGCCAACCGAATACCTTAGGAGAAGTGCAATGTTGGATATTGCCCCATAATCGTTGCACCTGCACGATATTTCCTCATTTGATTGGGCTCATTTGGTTGGCTATGATGAGAATTAATTACAGCTGCCAATTCACTGCTGGATGGAGGCCTCCCTGCCCTGTTTGGTCATGGGAGCTGTTTGATCGCCTCCTTCCACATTGGTCGCTGTGAGTGAAGGGTTGGCACTGGACTGGTTTCTGTCTCGATCGCTCACACAGGTGTTCACCGTGACTACCAATTCAACCTCGGCTTTTTTACAACTCGGCCATGAATCTGGTGGTGCTGTGGCATTCAGAAGACTGCGAGATTTTTGTTTTTTGTTGCCATTCAGACTCGAGCGGTGCGGCGGAGGAGACGGCGGTGACAACGGCGGCAGTGGTGTTGCCTCTCGCCGTGACGGTGCTCGTGGCTGGCACTCTGGCATGGAGGAGGAGGAAACTCCCACTACCCCGTGCCCTGATCCCAGCGTGTTGGCGAATCTAGCACGGACCGCTAGCACTTACTCCCCACTCGTCCAGAGGCATTCACCAGCAGGGAAAACACCCCCACCGCCCTCCCTGTCATGGTTTGGCCGGTGCGCGTGTGCCCTCAGTGTCGAGTTTGGGATTTTTTTTTTTGGTATTTGCGGATTTGTTTTGTGGTGTTACAAAACACGATTATCCACCTGTCTTTGTGGTATTTGCCTTGAAAAGAAATAAACAAACGCACAAATGGGTCTCATTGCTCTCGCGTTGTCGTTGCTGCAGTGCACGATGTAGTAGTTACCCGTCGGATGCTTGTTACAATTTATTGGCCTACATTTTTTAAAATCTAAAATAACTTGACCACGTTTTCCCGTCAGTAGACATACTTTGCAAACCAGGGAAAAATGTGCATCTGATAGTTTCAGAGGTTTTAAAGAGATTGGAATGTCCCTGTGGACAATGCAAATGTGGAATGCGTGTCTTTTAAAAATAGCAACGCGATCTTTGTGCATCCACGTGCCAAAATTACGTAATGTGGTTAATTTCCATTCCAAAAAAATCATCTAATTATAGCCCTTGATCAATCCAAGGCCCGCCTCTTCGTTTTAGGTATTGTTTGAATATGCCTCACAATGCTGGGCAGTGTGGGTTGAAGTGGGGGAGAAAGCTAGAACTGGTTAATATGAAAAGCTGTTTATTTGACTGGGAATCGAACTCTGGTCACCAGGCCCATAGTGGTCCACTTATCACCTGCACCACCACTAATACCGTATTTGTTAATTATGACCGTGGTAAATTATGTTTCACACGAGAGTAATTGGATTATAGTCCTTGCGTTTTACAATGAATATCATTCTGCTGCAGTGCAGATGAGTTGCCAAACGTGTATTGTACATTGAAAGCATCTATAGACATTCCACAATGGACTTGAGGCCAAATGTGAGACTGCCGACACTTTCCAACTTGTTATTGTGGTTAGCCTAAATATAGTAGCAATGAGGCATATATATGGATACTGATTAGGAGTTGGTTGGATTAGTTGGAATTATTTAAGCTTGCTTTATCGATCGACTGGATATGTCTTGTCTTAATCTTCCTTCCGTTACTGCCTTAAAGCCTCGCCTCTTCTCTCTTGCCCATTCTCACCCTATTTTCTCCCTTTGCCCCTCTTCATTTCCATATCCCTCCTACCCTTTCGTCATCCCCAAGTACCCCTCAATCGCTGTCACTCATTTCTCAATCCTTGTACCGCCCCTGCCAACTGCATCATTTAATTCCGTCATCTAAGCTTTGTCAAGCGCCTTGAATGAAGGCGCACTATAAATTGGATTCGATTGACCAGTCTGAACATGCATTGTATCCATTAGCGGAGGAACAAAGCATGTATTGCAGTAAAATCTGCTCTAAAACATTCAATACACGCATGGGATTGTGTGTGTAATCAATAATGTTCGCTTGGCATACCCCTGATGTGGGAGACCAGTATCCCAGATTGTATTTGCAATTTCACACTAGTTTACGGTAGGTAAGAATTGCAGCTAATTCTGGCTAAAGGAAGAATAGCAGTGTGGCTAAGAATATTTTAGTTGTGCTATGTATTCACACTTTTGCTTCAGATTCTGATTCTATGGAATCATGTAACCCCCCCCTCTCCAGCCACTAGAGTCTGCTACATTCACCAAAATGTTAAATACATTATGGGCTTGAATCAAAAGTATGCTGGGGGGAAGAATGCATTCTGAAAGTACTCGTGGCTTAATCATAGCAATCAAAATAATGAAGACTCTGAACTACTATTGCTTTACATTGTTTGAACAAGTACTAAGCACTGGCCCAAAGACCCAACACGTCAATTAGCCAGAAACAAACGGAACTTCTTGGAGTTGAGGCATTTATAGAATTGAGCCTGGGTGGAAATTCCACGGTCGAGCAGTGCGAGGAAAGAAAGCAGAAGGTTAAGTGTTTTGCGTGGGGCGAAATAATACTCGTCGCATGTCACGTCTCTTTGAACAAAGACAACGAAGCGTTCCACTCTCATTCAAATTTCTTCCTGCCCCAAAAGCAAGCATATGTGATTCTAATAATCTCATTTGTCGTGACATTTTGCTGCAGGGTCTTTGCCAGGATGTGGTGTGCAGTCTGTTCACGCCCACGCCCGTACATTGCATCATCGCGATGCAAGTGTGTAGGTCGTGTGAGGCGGATGTCAAATATTGGAATGTTTGGGGAAACTTAACTTGCATTCCACTTGCAGCCTTTTCAAAAACTGCATTGCTGGGACATGTCTCGTCTTACAGAAGAAAATGCCATTTTTAGTTTTTCGCAAAAAATGTGTTTTTAACAAATGTCCTCCCTCGTATCCGTGCTTTGTTCCTGCTCGCTGGATTCGAGACGACGTTCGCACACTCTTTTACCTGAATGTGGACAATCGGCAACTTTTAATGCTTTTTGAGTCGCACGATCTGTCCTTGTTTTTGGGGAAGCTCTCGTGGCTTGGACTATAAAATATACAAATCTTAACAAAACTGTCTGATGAAAAAATAAGAATGCCAAAGGTAGCAGCTGCTTGTTGTTGAAATGGGTGGTGATGATAATGCCAAGCTAGCTGTACTGTTACGCAGCGCTAACATCGGTTCCGTCCATCCATCCCTGGGTTTAATTTCTCATGGAATATTTTCTGGGATGTCTGCTTGATGACAGCTTCAGATGCTCGCTGTGGATAGGTGTGTGCAGCTGTTACAGATCCTACAGGAGAAGGCAACGGAGTGGGACTATAGTGAGGGTTTACAATGGATGGACTTGAGGTGGAGTTGGGTACCTAACTGCATTGCATACATCATTATTGTTAGCTAAGATTAATCCACTGGATAAACACCTCCCCAAGTCGCTGCCACCTCGAGCCTGAGATGTAATCATCCAAAGATTCTATTTCATGGATTATAAACCAAAATTATGATTTACAGCCTTTATTAAGAATGCCTCAATGCTATGTCAGTCGTTGGGATTGTTTGACCCCACCTTGCCTATCGCCACTCTACATACCTAAAGTAACAATTCTAGATTTGAAGCTTTCGTGACTGCAATGATTCATATTCTCAGGTTTTTTCGGTAAAGTCACGTAGGTAAAACATTAAAAGTAATGAAAGTAAAATAAAACAAAACAAAAATAAAAATAAAATTCACGACGTTTCGGAGGCAACACAAGTCTCCGTCATCAGGTGGGACCGTCACAGCCAGATTAGCTGCATCAAGTGAAGCAATGATTCAAAATGTAATCCCTTATAAGCAAGTTGAAGGGGGGGAGGAGAGGGGGGGGGGAGTTCATCAGAATGTGGTAGCCAATGAATGGAACGTATCGGGAGGGAGGGGGGTGGGAGGGGGAGGGAGCCAACAAAACATTTGGCGGCGGCTTGGACGCGGCTGCTGCGCACGCCAACACAATGGGCAGAAAGGGGGGAGGGGAGGTCTGATACACATGATAGAACAAAGGAACGAAAATGCCCATGTTTATACCAATGCAGGCTGAAAAATGAAGAGAGTACTGTTAAAAATAACTGGGGATGTTAACACTCGGTGAAGTAAATTAAAATAGTGCCTGTCAGATAAGATGGTCCAAAAAGTGTAATTAAGTCTTTTTTGCGTGGTTAATAACATCTTTCCAGTGATTACTGAGTTTGTACCCATCATCACGGTTGAAATTATGTCTGTGTTTGTATATTTGTATGGCTTCGTGTACAAACCTTTGATGGTAGCCAGGAGGCTTGCAGAGAACCTTGGTCTCGGAAAAGACAATATCATGAGAGCCCGCCGAGTTGTAGCAATGATCGGCAACGGCCGAAGAATCAGTTCTGCCGTGTTTCAGATCTGACTTGTGCTCGCGGACACGATCAGCAACATGACGTTTTGTTTCTCCAATGTAGCAATCACCACAAATGCAACTCAATTTGTAGACTCCAGGATACTGTAAGTCAGGAACGACATCCTTCACAGATGGAATCAGATCACGGATTTTATGCACTGTGCTGAATCGGACTTGGATCTTATGTTTGTTTAGAATTTTGGAGATCTTTTTGGTCACGCCTGCTATGTATGGTAACGTGATAGTTTTGGTCGGAGTTTCATGTGGTTGTTTCTGTGTGGTGGGAGAGACAGCTTGGCGGATAGTACGGTCAGAGTATCCGTTCATCCTGAGGGCCCGATGTACATGTCTTAATTCATCAGTCAGGTGGTGTTGGTCAGAAATGCCATGGGCTCTGTGGTATAGCGTTTTGATGAGAGAATTCTTTTGAGATGGGTGGTGGTGGGAATCCGGTTTCAGGTAGGAATCTGTGTGGGTGGCTTTCCTGTAGACAGAATGTCCCAAGGATCCGTCAAGCCTCCTCTTAAACAGAATATCCAAGAATGGTAGTTTACCGTCTTTCTCCACTTCCATGGTGAATCTGATAGATGGGTGTCTAGAATTGATGTGGTCCAAGAAGTGGTTCAATGCTGGGAGGCCATGTGGCCAGATGACGAAAGTGTCATCCACATATCTCTTCCACAGGGAAGGACGCAGGGTGGATGTCTGGATGGCGTCTGATTCAAACTTTTCCATGAAAATGTTGGCTATAACTGGTGACAAGGGGGAGCCCATAGGGGTACCCTCATTCTGTTTGTAGAAGGTGCCATTCCAGGTAAAATAGGTGTTGGTGAGGCAATGCCTAACCAGCGCAGGTACATCAGAATTCAATCCCTGTTGGACTAAGTCCTCAATTATTGTTAGGGTGTCCGGTACTGGGACTTTGGTAAACAAAGATACTACATCAAAGCTGACGAGAATGTCATCAGGAGATAGTACCATGTCCTTAACCATAGAGACTAATTGGGTTGAGTTGAGTACTGCCGAAGAGGTCTTGCCTGTGAAGGGGAGCAGAGTATCTGATAGAAAACGGGCTAGTTTGTACGTCGGAGAGTTTATCGTCGACACGATGGGTCGTAGCGGGGTGCCTTCTTTATGGATTTTAGGAAGACCATAGAGTCTGGGAGGTCTTGCCGCCGATGGTTTTAGAGAGGGACGTTTGCTTGGTTCGATTAGGGAAGTCGAACTCATGATGATACTGTTGGTTTTTGTCGTTAGGCTTTTAGTGGGATCGTTTTTAATTTTGGAGTAACTCCCATCATTAAGAAGGTCCAGGATTTTGTTGTTGTATGAATCTTTATCCATGATGACCGTGGCATTGCCCTTGTCTGCCGAGAGGATGACTATATCATCTCTCTTTTTTAAATTCGCGAGTTCAGAGCGTTCGTTTTTGCTGATGTTACTAGTGGGTTTCTTAGCATTCTTGAGAATAGTAGCTATTTCAGCTCTTGCTACATCAGCATGGATGTGTCCTATGCCTCTGAGGGCTACATCAATCTGAGAAATCATATCCTCTACTGGTATATATTTAGGGGTGACGGCGAAATGTAGTCCTTTGGCCAGTACCGTTTTTAGATTGTCAGAGATTGGAATGTTACTCTGATTAATCACGGTCTTGTTAACATCCAGCTTTGCGATGTGTGGCTCTGATTTCTTTTTAGATAGGAGGTTGAATTTAGAAATCAGGTTAGCTTTGCATTTGGCTGACATTGAGTCAGCAGAAGCAGAAGTCATGTTATCAACGTGGTTCCAATCAGAAGGTGACATTTTTTGTGTTAACATTAGATGTGTTTGTAAGAGAGTCTTGTCTAAATTATCGAGTTCAGATCGGAGTAACCTTATTCTCTCCGAGATTAGTGATAGGCTAGCTTTAAATAAGATCTGTTTGGAGTTCGGTGAGGACACAGCAGCGGATGTGAGTGTGAAAGCGATGGGTATTACCTTGTTATCGCGGCATCTCTTGAGGAAGGCCAGCGTCTCGAGAAGCTGTGACTTCTTGTCTCGTTGAGACAAGAAGTCACAGCTTCTCGAGACGTCTTGTCTCGTTGAGACAAGAAGTCACAGCTTCTCGAGACGCTGGCCTTCCTCAAGAGATGCCGCGATAACAAGGTAATACCCATCGCTTTCACACTCACATCCGCTGCTGTGTCCTCACCGAACTCCAAACAGATCTTATTTAAAGCTAGCCTATCACTAATCTCGGAGAGAATAAGGTTACTCCGATCTGAACTCGATAATTTAGACAAGACTCTCTTACAAACACATCTAATGTTAACACAAAAAATGTCACCTTCTGATTGGAACCACGTTGATAACATGACTTCTGCTTCTGCTGACTCAATGTCAGCCAAATGCAAAGCTAACCTGATTTCTAAATTCAACCTCCTATCTAAAAAGAAACCAGAGCCACACATCGCAAAGCTGGATGTTAACAAGACCGTGATTAATCAGAGTAACATTCCAATTTCTGACAATCTAAAAACGGTACTGGCCAAAGGACTACATTTCGCCGTCACCCCTAAATATATACCAGTAGAGGATATGATTTCTCAGATTGATGTAGCCCTCAGAGGCATAGGACACATCCATGCTGATGTAGCAAGAGCTGAAATAGCTACTATTCTCAAGAATGCTAAGAAACCCACTAGTAACATCAGCAAAAACGAACGCTCTGAACTCGCGAATTTAAAAAAGAGAGATGATATAGTCATCCTCTCGGCAGACAAGGGCAATGCCACGGTCATCATGGATAAAGATTCATACAACAACAAAATCCTGGACCTTCTTAATGATGGGAGTTACTCCAAAATTAAAAACGATCCCACTAAAAGCCTAACGACAAAAACCAACAGTATCATCATGAGTTCGACTTCCCTAATCGAACCAAGCAAACGTCCCTCTCTAAAACCATCGGCGGCAAGACCTCCCAGACTCTATGGTCTTCCTAAAATCCATAAAGAAGGCACCCCGCTACGACCCATCGTGTCGACGATAAACTCTCCGACGTACAAACTAGCCCGTTTTCTATCAGATACTCTGCTCCCCTTCACAGGCAAGACCTCTTCGGCAGTACTCAACTCAACCCAATTAGTCTCTATGGTTAAGGACATGGTACTATCTCCTGATGACATTCTCGTCAGCTTTGATGTAGTATCTTTGTTTACCAAAGTCCCAGTACCGGACACCCTAACAATAATTGAGGACTTAGTCCAACAGGGATTGAATTCTGATGTACCTGCGCTGGTTAGGCATTGCCTCACCAACACCTATTTTACCTGGAATGGCACCTTCTACAAACAGAATGAGGGTACCCCTATGGGCTCCCCCTTGTCACCAGTTATAGCCAACATTTTCATGGAAAAGTTTGAATCAGACGCCATCCAGACATCCACCCTGCGTCCTTCCCTGTGGAAGAGATATGTGGATGACACTTTCGTCATCTGGCCACATGGCCTCCCAGCATTGAACCACTTCTTGGACCACATCAATTCTAGACACCCATCTATCAGATTCACCATGGAAGTGGAGAAAGACGGTAAACTACCATTCTTGGATATTCTGTTTAAGAGGAGGCTTGACGGATCCTTGGGACATTCTGTCTACAGGAAAGCCACCCACACAGATTCCTACCTGAAACCGGATTCCCACCACCACCCATCTCAAAAGAATTCTCTCATCAAAACGCTATACCACAGAGCCCATGGCATTTCTGACCAACACCACCTGACTGATGAATTAAGACATGTACATCGGGCCCTCAGGATGAACGGATACTCTGACCGTACTATCCGCCAAGCTGTCTCTCCCACCACACAGAAACAACCACATGAAACTCCGACCAAAACTATCACGTTACCATACATAGCAGGCGTGACCAAAAAGATCTCCAAAATTCTAAACAAACATAAGATCCAAGTCCGATTCAGCACAGTGCATAAAATCCGTGATCTGATTCCATCTGTGAAGGATGTCGTTCCTGACTTACAGTATCCTGGAGTCTACAAATTGAGTTGCATTTGTGGTGATTGCTACATTGGAGAAACAAAACGTCATGTTGCTGATCGTGTCCGCGAGCACAAGTCAGATCTGAAACACGGCAGAACTGATTCTTCGGCCGTTGCCGATCATTGCTACAACTCGGCGGGCTCTCATGATATTGTCTTTTCCGAGACCAAGGTTCTCTGCAAGCCTCCTGGCTACCATCAAAGGTTTGTACACGAAGCCATACAAATATACAAACACAGACATAATTTCAACCGTGATGATGGGTACAAACTCAGTAATCACTGGAAAGATGTTATTAACCACGCAAAAAAGACTTAATTACACTTTTTGGACCATCTTATCTGACATGCACTATTTTAATTTACTTCACCGAGTGTTAACATCCCCAGTTATTTTTAACAGTACTCTCTTCATTTTTCAGCCTGCATTGGTATAAACATGGGCATTTTCGTTCCTTTGTTCTATCATGTGTATCAGACCTCCCCTCCCCCCTTTCTGCCCATTGTGTTGGCGTGCGCAGCAGCCGCGTCCAAGCCGCCGCCAAATGTTTTGTTGGCTCCCTCCCCCTCCCACCCCCCTCCCTCCCGATACGTTCCATTCATTGGCTACCACATTCTGATGAACTCCCCCCCCCCTCTCCTCCCCCCCTTCAACTTGCTTATAAGGGATTACATTTTGAATCATTGCTTCACTTGATGCAGCTAATCTGGCTGTGACGGTCCCACCTGATGACGGAGACTTGTGTTGCCTCCGAAACGTCGTGAATTTTATTTTTATTTTTGTTTTGTTTTATTTTACTTTCATTACTTTTAATGTTTTACCTACGTGACTTTACCGAAAAAACCTGAAACTAAAGTAACAAGTTAATTAAAATAATAATAACTGGTGTTGTATTAACTGTCGCCAAGAGAAGCGAAGCATCCGTTTTGGCCAAATGGAAACGCTTCCCCAGAAATAAATATTCTTAGTGGGTGGGGGTTGTCAGATAATCGGTGTGGGAAGTGTCAGACTTGAATTTCTGGGTGGCTGGAAATTTAATTAGTCATCTACCTGTAGTAAACATTTTTGAAAGCGTTATTATTTAAGCCAATGGTTCCCAAACACTCCCGCAGTTTACAAAGACCACAGTCCACAGTGAAATTGTCAGTACAGTGCTAGCAAGGCGTTTGTTTCATTTTGTAGAACACCAGAGAGCCTACGCTATGGCGTTGTCTCACCAGTGCTAGGCCAAAGGCCGCCATAAAGTGAGCAGTACAAGGACAAGGCAAACACCAAAGCTTTCATAGCTCCACGTTAAGCAGTTAAAGCTATGGGACCCTTTCCCCAATATGAAGACTTTGAATGATAAAAATAAAAACGGCTTTACCTGTTCATTTCACAGCATACAATATATATTTTAAATTATATTTCCATTGAATGTCATCTGGACTCTCCTGGAAACCCAATCTCATTTTATCACAGGGTCTGGGGGCCCAAACTCATGTCTTGGCTGAGTTTGCGTGCTAGGCTGCCTCGGGGACAGGTCAAATATGGGGGAAATTATCCCGGGACGAATCTCAGGTGTGTGTGTGGCGAGGGTGTATTTCTCCTCCTTGCAGATTGATGGTCATGGCATGACGTGGTACAAGAATTAATAAGAATCAGGATCTACATGTGTAGTGTAGCAGCGCAGACTGGCGACCAGGGGTAGTAATTATGGGTATACCCACCCAAAGGGAAGATCTGGGGCAAGAGTCATGGAAGGGAAAATAACTGGGCCAAGGGTCTTGGAAAGGATCCATCTTGTAGCTCCCAGAACCAGCTCGATGGTTAAATTTTGACTTAACTTTCGTGACTGCAGGAATTCATATTCTTCGGTTCTTTCGGTAAAGTCACGTAGAAAAAAAAGTGACTGCGCATGAACACGGTCTGAGTCACTTAGATTCCCCATTTAACTGCTGCCGCAGATACAGCTTAGTTTGTAGACGCCCGGGATATTGTATGTCAGGAATCTTGTCCTTCACAGATCACGAATTGTATGTACTGTGTTAATTCATACCTGGATCTTGTGTTTATGATTTTAACAATCTTTTTGGTTAGCCCTACTATGTATGGCAGGGTGATGGTTTTTATTGGATCCTCAGATGGCTCCTTCCTCACGGTTGAGGTGATGGCTTTGTTGAGTGTGTCGTCAGAATATCCATTTGCATTGAGAGCTCTGTCTACTGGTTAGGTGTTCATGGTCGAGATACATTGAGCTCTATGGTGCAGCGTTTTGATGAGGGAATTCTTCTGGGATGGGTGGTGGTGGGAATCAGGTTTTAGGTAGGCGTCAGTATGGGCTACTTTCCTGTAGACAGAGTGGCTCAGCCATCTGGTCTCTTTTTGATTAGGACATCCAAGAAAGGTAGCATGCCATCCTTTTATACCTCCTTCCCATAAAGAAATTGAATGTCAGATAACTGGTTGCGTTCATATGATCATGGAGCATTCTTGTAAAAAGCTTTTGCGCCTCAAATAATAAGAAACAGTATCGCCTCATCAGCACCACGCTACAGTCTGCATTATAGACTGCCAGTATGCTCGCCGAGGTTAAGAACCAGGTTACAGTCTACATTATAGACTGCTAGTACACTCACCGAACTTAACCAGGCTACAGGCTACATTATAGATTCAATGGTGGAGCCAGTATTTTCAGGTAGGGGAGGGCAATCCCTCCAGCAATGAAAAATGATAGTTGTAAGTAAGTACTTGTCCCTTGCTTTTTAGTCGAATTTGAACCGTGTGACCGGCATCATGCTCGCTGAAGGTATTCCTTCAGGGAAGTTGTGTACTATATACGCAACTGCGCACAATTATGTGAGTCACTTATAACTGCGTTGCCGTTACTTATTGCCAATTATGGACTCGCACAAGATTGTCCTATCATCTCATAGAGTCCCAGGCACGTAATAATATGCTACAGTGGCAGTGGGGGTCGCAAAATTACTAAAATCCCAATGATCTGATCGAAATCCCTAGTTTTGATGGATCATTGGGGGGGCACATGCCACCCCACTTCCCCCCACTGGCTCCGACAATGTTTTGATTGCCAGTACACTCCGATTTAAGAACCAGGCTACAGTCAACATTCGTGTTTTTTATTTGTATTATTATTAACTTTAATTTTTATTATTCTTTTTCTATCAACGTGACTTTGCCAAAAGAACCAAAGAATAAGCTGGATGGTTCCAGAAGGGGGGTGTGGGCGGGGCTGGGCCTCGCTGAAAGGATAAAAGGGGGCAAGAGAAAGAGCTCAGGGCTGTCCGTGGGAGTCGGGGTCGTCTCGTCGTTGCTGCTGTCATCGTCACCGTCGTCACTGCCGTCTTTTGTCATCACTCGACGTCGCCACTGCTATATAGTTAGCCAGCTATCTCGTCGGTCAGCACCGTCGTTGCTAGGCAGTCAGTGTTGTGTTACGTGCTAGCAAGTGTAAAAGTGCGAGTTATGAGAAATAAATAAGAAGGTGCCTCTGCAGTCATTATCTCAGTAGTCGTACATTATACATGTATACTGGATGATTAATATCTGTGGCAAGGTCGTCTGCTTTTAATAACATTAATAGGTGGCCTGGTATGAAGAATGTGCACATTCCGATCAGTTTTTATTTGAGTGAGTTTTTGGTGATAAATTATTGAGTGGGTGTTTTTTTTTAGGTAAATGTTTTATAATGGTGAAAATAATTAACCATGGGTTAATATTACATTTTCTTGTAAGATATGGTACTATAAAAATAGGATAATCACAATTGAATAGTACGTGCCATGGATAAAATGCTAATGGATATCGTTCAGATGAGCACCACTGCAATAGGTGCTATGATAGCACCTATTGCACGTAACTTGGCCTATGTAGTTGGAGCGACCCAATGCAGTTCGAGGACTGCGACAACGCCGTTTTGCAGTTGTATTTAGGGCTTCTGGTGATACAATAAAGACCTTTCTGCTGGAACTATGTCAATGTCTTCAGGAGAAGTGTGGTGGCGAGATGTTAACTCTCTTGCCTGGTATGCAGGAGCTCATGGATTTTTCCCCGGATTCTCTGGTTTTTACCTACACATTTAAAAACACGCATTTAGAGTATTTGGCTGATACACATTTCTACATGAGAAACCACTTCGTTGAGCTTTGTGTATTTTGCCAAGAATATTCTTAGCGGTACCACCTTCATGCTATGACAGGGTATTAACCCCCGGGCAGGGCTGTAACTGTTCAGACCACGACTTCAAATTGCAGCCACGATCAACACGGCTCATCATCTGTCCGGGAGCATTAAATGAGCACAAATTGGGGAGGCTGCACAAACCTTCATGGGGCTCTCAAGGATCAGCCAGGTCTATGCAGTGCCAAGAAAGGCATTCGCATGGGTCAGCCACATCTATAATGTGGGGATCTTAACGTGGTATAATGGTTAGCGCACTGAACTTGAAATCCGTATCCTGCTGCAACTATGCATTCTCGCACCCATAATGCTGACCGTTCCATTTATATTCCCTTCACTGGTTTCCCATCGACCCCTGAATCAAGTTGAAGATCGGACTTTCTGATTTCAAAGTTGTGCATGGACTTGCCCCCTGCTTATCTTTCCCCTCACATTTTCATACACCTCGTCCTGAGTTTTTGTCATCCAGGCTGCAGTTGCCGACTAAACCTCAAAACAAGCGCACGATTTGGTGGGCGTGCATTCTCAGTTGCAGCTCCCTTGGTTTGGAATTACATTCCATTCAAAATTCGGCAGATCAATTCCCTATCATTCAAATCCGGGCTGAGTTCCTCATTGTTTACCTCAGCCTTTGGCTTAAAGATGCTGGTGCTGTATGGGTTGTATTTGGTCTGATGGTTCGGGGCAGAGTGCTACTGCCCCCCCCCCCTACTTGCAGCTGTCCTGAGGGTTATGGTTGGCGTGCAGAGCTGGGAAGTTCTTCTGGTGTAATGGTCTCTGGGTCTGGGACAGCCACGTGTTCTATTCATATTTTGACTATAGCTGTTCACTGGTAATGATTACTCTCAGCAGGTGCTAGGTGCGGGGGGAGATCAGTCTGTTGCTGATCTGGCAAGACTGTGGAGCTGGTAGAATTCATGTCTGTATTGTTGCCTCCTGGGAGGCAATTCCTGGCTGGAGTACGTATGTGTGTTGAACTTCTGTCGCACCGTACGTAGCCAATCGTGCAGATTGGAGGCGCAAGCGAGGAGCTGGGGAATGCTCCAGCGCTTTGCGCTTTGGAAAGCTGTGCGCTCGTCCTCTGAACCCACTCTGATTTCAGGAGCACAAGTGTTGACTGGCGCGCCTAGTTCACGTTATGTTTGACACCATACCCTTCATCTTGTTAGTGTTCATCACTGTGCTGTTCTCATCCGTTTTTGGTTGTTAAAATGTGGTTTATTTACTCATGCGGAACCCTACTTATTGTTTCACATGGCTGCTGACGCAAATCAAGAGCAACAACTACAATGTCACAATAAGGTGATCAAGCCAGACAACCGCGTCAGCAGCAGCGGAGTGTATCTGTGATGTCGCCTTCGTATTTGGACGTATTGGCAGTACACCGGTGCAGCATAATGCACCAGTCCTCAAGAAGAAACTGCGTCCCTGCTGACGACGCAGTTGCCCGTTGATCGAACTACTGACGATAAAGCTCCAACACACGCTGGAGCCGTTGCTGATGCTCCACCATAAGAAAATGCCTGAGCCGTCGCTGTTGCTGGTGCCGCTGACTGAGCTGCTGCTGTAGACCCACGAGGTAAAGATAAGGCCAGAACTAACGATGTCGCTGGTGTCCTTGAGTGAGCTGCAGACTTCATCAAAAGTTGCCTTGGATTCTGAAGCTGCTTTCTCATTCGACCGCGTGACACCGAGTCGTGATTTTTCGATGCCACCGTCTGCCAATAAATTATTCCGGAAATGAATGGAGGCACGAGTCAAATCTGCCTTTGGAACACGGAGCAGCCAATCGTCATCAGGCTGGGTGCTGCTATACGGCAACATACTGTGAAGCTTCGTGTTCAGCCGTTCATAATATTCGTCTTCTGACTGCTTTAACATCATAATTGGTTTTTTACCCTTCTATCTGGCAACAAAACTGACACCTTCTTTTACAAGGAGTCATGTTTGCATATACCACAATACCTGCAGTCATAATGCAAACAAAAAACATAACTCTGATAATGTATGCACTGTCCTTGAAGTTGTTGCCAGATAGAAGGGTAAAAAAACCAATTATCATATTTTTTACTGGCAAATGAGGTTCCAATGGTGTAAATGCTTACCCCGAGCTCTCATACTCTAATGGTGCATTGTCTTTGAGTTGTGCGCCTTTTGGCGTCATCTGGTCCAACCCATGTGAGACTAGGCTCTAAGGAAAGCTGCCTCGGGTGTGGACCAATCAACTTCAAGGACAGTGCAAACATTATCAGAGTTGTGTTTTTTTGTTGCATTATGACTGCAGGTATTGTGGTCTATGCAAACATGACTCCTTCTAAAAAAGGTGTCAGTTTTGTTGCCAGATAGAAGAGTAAAAAAAACAATTATCATGATAATTCCTGTTGTTCCAGAGATTCCAAGTCCCATGTCTTTGTTTTGTTGGTGTCCGGAATCTTCGGATGCCCAGGTGAGGTCTGTTATGCTCAATTCCGAATTACTGATGGGTAATCTTACTTGTGACCTCTGAATACGTTTGTAGTGCTCGAACCGACACGACAGCTTCTTGTCTTTCCTCGTTACTTTATTCCGCGTATATTGTTCCACATCTCTCCTGTCAACACCGCTCAATGTTCCTCCGCTCGCTCGCCGTGCTTCGCTGGCCTCGCTCGCTCCCCTCTACGAATCTCTTCTCCGATCTCTCTCTCTCCAGCTCGGCTGCTCTTTATCAGCTCCGCTGTCCCACTCCCTCGTAACTACACCAGTTCTCCTTCCACGCTCCAGCCGCTTCCTACTCTCCGTCGTCTCTCTGATGCTCTACGCTACTCCACTGCTACCCTACACTTCTCCACTGCTACCCTACACTTCTCCACTGCTACCCTACGCTATACTCACTCTGCTGCTCCGTCTCTCCATCCGTCTCTCCTCCCAGGCACGAACTCTCGTCTCACTCCACAACCCCTGACTTTATTCCCGAACCAATCAACCCATAATTAATAGGCCATCCCCCGCGACGCCTTTACCAGATTGTCCGGGTAGTTGCTGTTAGCGAGCAGCTATGAAGGGCCACAAGGCACACGAGGGAGTTGGGTGGCCAATACCACGCCTGGCTACCTTTGTCTCCCCAGTAGTGATGTTTACACACCACGCCAGGTACTCATTTGAGGCTGAGTCGACCTAGGAGAGGCCCAGGACCGATTCAGATAATCGTCACTGGTGTTGGCCATGAGCGGGAATCGAACTCGGCTTGCCAGGTTCAAGGCGCAGGACACTAACTGCTCCACTACCACTCCCCCACGCTGCAAAATATATCCACACACACACATTTTTATATGCATATTTTTACATGCATGTGTAGTGACATAGAATCGGTCACATAGCAGCATAGCGCTGGTTGCTGGCAGGGAAGGGGATCTGCAGCTTACAGCAGCCCTGGCTGACAGCAGGCCAGGTGATAAAGCAGAGAGGGATCTAGGGGAAGGGTCACAGAAGGGGCACACCAAAAACCCGACAGTAGGTTCCAAAAGAGGGCGTGGCCGGGGGCGAAGCCAGGCCACGTTGACAGTATAAGAGGGGCTCGGGAGGGGACCTCGGGGCTGTCATCTTGAGTGGGATCCCGTCGTGCTGTTGGAGTCTTCACCGTCGTCTCTGTCTTCACCATCTCGGCGTCGCCAGTCAGGCAGTCTACCAGCTGTCCTGACTGGGAAGATCAATCACCCCCAATGTGCCGTGATGACCACATTCAGTTACATCCTGATGACGCCAAGTGTAAAGTTCAGTCATTCCGTTGAGAGGCGCAAATTCCAGGGAAGGAATTTCATGAATGCGTGTTTCCATACAAGAAGTATTTTCATCGCGTACCTCTACTTCCGTTTCCTCTAAAACATGTTGACAAACTCATTAAGTAGAGTCACGCTTAAAGTCTTAATAGCTGAACGCGCCTATGCCAAAACGCCCAGAATGCACCCCATTCCTTCAAATCTTGTAAGCTAAGAAGGAAAAATGATCTTGGCTCGTGTTTGGATAGGCGACCACAATGCATAACCAGGTGTCATAGGATTCAGCGTTACGTTGTGTGAGCAGCAGAGGGCAGTGCAGCCAAATCAGTTGTATTGCACTACTTCGCTCCCCGCCTTCATCAAACCCGTGCTGACAGCATGGTGAGGTATGGTCAAATAACCTTCACTCTCCCACCCTGGAGAGGCTCAAATCCAAAAGTTGATTGACAAAGGGCTCTTACACGCACACATTGCGTTACAAATGTAGTGACTCTCGGATAACTTGAACTGTAGAGGTTTCTTTCTTTATTTATTATTAAGGGCGCTTCACGCAGGTAACTTGAACTCGGACAAGGCACAGGTAACTTGGGCCAGGGATAACGCACAGGTAACTTGGGCCAGGGATGGCACGCAAGTAGCGACGATGCGAAGATAGTGACGCGATGACAGCAACAGCCCGAAGACAGCGATATCGTGAAGACAGTGATGGCGTGAAGACAGTCGACCCCGATCCCACGGCCGCCTCAAACCTTGCTTTTCGCCTCCGTTTTATTCCCGGCGTGGCCCTTATTCGAACCCTCTAGCCCATTCCCAAACTTCCCAGATGGTTCCCCTTTCGTGATTTCCCATCGTGACCACTGGGCCACGGACTGTTCCTGCACCCGCACTGTCTCCACACACGCACTGTCTCAACCCCCGCACTGTCTCTACACAAATATTAAAGATTGTACCCGCACTCAATCCAATTTCCTTCTACCAGTGTCTTGTGGAATGCAAAGATTTGAGGTGTTTCTTATAATCCAGGAAATGTGTGTATATGTGTGTGTGTATGGGGAGCGGTAGTGTAGCGGTTAGCGTGCTGCGCTACGTTTTCAGTGACCAAAGTTTGATTCCCGCTCACGGCCAACACCCGTGACGATTATCTGAACCGGTCATGGGCCTTCCCTATGCCGGCTCAGCCTCAAATGAGTACCTAGTATGGTGTGTAAACATCACCACTGGGAAGACAAAGGCACTCCCTCGTGTGCCGTGCCGGCCTGAACAGTACACGCTCTTACAATCTGTCAAGGCTATACGGGGGATCTTTGTCTTAATATGGGTGGACACCTACTCAACAGTCTTCATAGACTAACCAAGGCATTCTGAAAATCTAAAGATTGTTTTCTAAATTATTTAGGCGGTAGAAAATGAAGCGTAAAGCTGGGATATCTTTCTTATGACTTCACTACACTCGGCAAAGGCATTCCACTGGGTCCTGTGCTTGGTCCCGTATTTTAATCTTTATTAGTAATTAATAAAACTACATTATATATTTATTTACCAGCTAAGGCCCACTGAGCTATGAGCTCTTTTTCAGAAGCGACCTGGTCACAAATGACAGCTCAACGAAGTAACTTATCATGTAGAAATGTAAAGCAGCCAAACACTCTAAAAGCATGTTTTAAAATGTCGATGGAAAAATAGGAGGACCCGGAGAAAAAAAAGATCCGTGCGACCCCCGGGACAACATGCAAACTCCAAGTATACAGGCGCCAGGTTTGGGATCGAACCCACGAGCTCCCGCATACAAGGGAGATGACATCTGGCCACCTCAAAGCCCCTATATTACGTTGTATTATATATGTGTAGAGGATGTTCAGGACATCCTCACACACAAACGCCACACAACCACGGGTTAAGGGTCACGGGAGCGCTGCCGCGTACGATACGCAATCTGATTATTGAGTGGAGGTGATCGGACTGGCCCCAGAAGGATTCACAGTGGAGAAAACCCGAGAAGGATTGTCAAAGGGGAGAAAACCCGAGAAGGATTGTCAAAGGGGAGAAAACCCCGGGAGGGTTTACAAAGGGTGGAAACCCGAGAAGAGAATGAGTGTTCAAAAAAGGGGGGCAGACGGGCTATGTAAAGGGAGAGGATTTGGAGGGTTCGAGGTTGGTTTTCGATGATGAGTGGAAGTACGGTGTGAGTTGCCTTGGAAATAAAGATCCTGCTTAACCATCTTAAGTCTCCTCTTCATATGTATTTCTATTATTATCTAAATATTATTTATTATATTTATGCCAAGACAGGTTATTAACAAATTTCAACTTCAAAGGAAATAATTTGACCAAGTTAATGCTTATTGCATGCAGAAATAACTCAGTCTCTTACCTATCCAAAAAAATTCTCAATCTTAGATATTCCATAGCACTAGAGTGCATTGCATCGAGGAGAAAAAAAACCCTTACGTGGCTCTCACTATGGAATTCTATGTCTTCAAAAACGGTAAGTCTCCTTATTCTCGGACATGGGATATTGTAGACGGTGGGAGCATGCCTGCTGCTTTCTCACAGTTAGCCAAAACACCTGCTCCATCAGCCAAGGTATCGGGGAGGTCTGGAACGCATACCCATTTCAGCTGCTACCATCGCAGCTGCATGAGTCACACACCTGAACCTCACCCATTTTCCTTACCTCCGATTAGCACGGTTAGCGACGTACGATGCGAAAGAAGTTCAACAACATACAATACATACGTTCTCCTCGGTATCAGGAGGGAGGGGGGGCGATGCCAACCCAAACTGCAAACTTTGATTACATTATAGCTTTCAACCTTCAGCGAGCCGAGACGAGGCTATTGTCGGTATGAATGACCCATCAAGATGACACTTTATCCAAAACCTTGGACAGGTCATAGAAGGGATCTGCCTGTATTCATCTACCGATATTCATCTTCGGTGGAGGCATAAGCCACCACCATCATCCCTCGCCTCCTCTTGATGGGAAGGCGAGCGCACCACAGCCTGTGACTCACAGCCTCCCACACCCCACCTCCACGCTCCCACAGCCCCGTCATTGTTTTGTTCATTAGAGCCACTTCCCGTTGTTTGGAAGTTTCCTGTCCTAACTGGAGGAATGA
Source organism: Lampetra fluviatilis (assembly GCF_964198595.1). Lineage (NCBI taxonomy): Eukaryota > Metazoa > Chordata > Hyperoartia > Petromyzontiformes > Petromyzontidae > Lampetra > Lampetra fluviatilis. The sequence continues at coordinate 70,939 of NC_136323.1, read as the reverse complement.
TTACTCCTCGTGGTGACAAAGACACTGAGTCACACAAACACAGAGAGCGACATGAAGACAGAGAGACAGGGATTAAACATTTTCCTATAAGTGGGCTTGGGCAGGATACGTCGTGAGTTACTACTCGAGAGAATCGTAGACTAACACCTTCTGGACACCTTTCCGTTTCTCTATCTTTGTGTCTCTGCGTGTGTGTCCCGTGTCTGCGTGTGTCTTTGTTGCATGTGTATCTCTGCCTCTGTTATGCGGAGAGAGACACGTGTATGTCTCTGTCATTGTTTGTCTGTGTGTGTGTTTTGTCTTCCGTGAGTCTGTATCTGTGTGTACGTGTCACTGTATTTCCGCCTCTGTTCCTTACACGGAGAGACAGACAAGTGGAGCACCACGTGTTTGGACACCAACGCTTCACCGACAGCGCTGCGTTTAAAAAGAAAGCTTAATACCCGCGATTTTATTCGCGGATAAGAGTAGTCGAGCGACACATTTGTCCTATAAACTGCGGGGTTATCCGCGATTTCTTACCCTATTGGATAATGAGATCAGTGATATTGGTCCCCATTTCACCGCAGATCAGATTCGTTCTCTCGTATCTCTGTTTCGTGTTTGCGTAACTGCGAGGCTTTGCCATTTGTGTTGTAATAAATTAGAAACGTACGCGCAAATGGTCCCATTTGGTCCCATGGTCCCATTTGCGCTGCGGATAATTAAATATTTAGCTTTGAATCTTGATTTGAAGCTTTCGTGACTGCAGGAATCCGTACTCTTTGGTTCTTTCGGTAAAGTCACGTGGGTAGAAAGTAAAATAAATCATCAGGTGACGGACGCTTGTGTTGCGCCCGAAACGTCGTGATTTTTTTTATTTTATACCTACGTGACTTTACCGAAAGAACCAACGAGTATTTAGCTTTGATTTAACATTGGCAATATGTTAGATCCCTCATGAGATGCAGTTGCTTTAGTGACCCGCCGCTCCTGCGAATGAGACTCTTGCTGGCCTTGTCATTGCTCACCTGGTTACACAGTCAACTCACTTAGGAGGCCAAATTTGCGTCACTTTGTGAACACCGAGGTGCGTCTTACTTTCTTCTAATACGCAGATTGCGGCGTTATACACGACAGATGAGTAACCCTACTTTAATCCCATATGTGTGTATGTTTACTTTAATGGCGGAATAGATTGCCGATATATATTAGGAAGGCCTTCATCCAGCAGTGGATTGACAAAAAAGGGAAGAATATGTCCATATTTTAAACCCCGTAGTCTCCGGAGTATAGGACACTCGGGAAGATAAGATCCACCCCAAACTTGTGCCCGGTGTCAGTAACGTTATACAAACCTCGTCACACGGATAGCTGCTGGATTCAAAGATGCACCCACAACTCTCCTTTTAAATATAGTGGAACAGTGCGTCGTACAATACAATAATACACACAGACAGCTACTGGAGTATAAGACGCAACCACAACGTTTATGTAAAACTATAGGGGTAAAGTGCGCGTCTTATAATCCGGACAATACGGCAGTGAAATTGGAATCACACACACGTAAAGCCTTCTTCTTGGTTCTTTCGGTAAAGTCACGCAGAAGGGAAGTAATAAAATAATAAAAATAAAACATAACTTTACCGAAAGAACCAAGAAGATGAATCCCTGCAGTCACGAAAGCTTTAAATCGACACGTAAAGCCGTCCAGGTTTCGCTGATCATCTGGCTTTCGCTTTCCCCAATGGCCAAGTGCGCGTTTCGTCTGTAGATGACTCTGGTGCTGTGTTTGTTTGGTCGCGGTCTATTGCGCGACTAAGCGGTCTGAGCTATTACCGACCCACAGCCAGATAACGTGCGGTGCATTGGCACGGTGTGTTTCATTGGCCGGGGGAGTGGTGGTGCAGTCGTTAGCGCGCTGCGCTATGGACCTATCCTACCGGAGTTCGATTTACAGCCCGCAGCTAAAATCACCGACATTCGTTAGTCCTCATTGGCCAGCATGGTGAAGTATGGGAAAATAACCCCCCATAACCGACACAACATTAGGGAGCCTTCAATCCATCAGTGGATTTACATAAACGTCAAAGTGATTATCAAACAATGAGGCGGTGCTCATCTCCTGTTTACAGCCATGAGCCTGGGGTTGAAATTTCATATTCCTATGGCGGGGTGCCAGTCTAACCATAATATAACCACGTTTGATTTCCCCACAATCGTATTGACAAAGATAAGATTGTGATTGACACACAAACAAGAGCAGCCACTAGTTGTCCGCTAAGAGACGCGGACGCCACTACATCCCTTGTGCCAGGCTAGGTGCACTTTGAGGCCAGGAAGGTGTTGTATATATAGGCCTTTTTCCAAAAATTAACATTAAGAATAATTCTGCCAATACATAATTTAATAATGAATCGGGGTATAGAAAAAAAGGTGAAACAAAACACCCTCTCACCCCGCTACCTTTCACAAGCCACACCAAGCATCTGGAGGCCATTAAATAATAAAACCCCAGGGCAAAGGAAATCTCCACGGGCAGGAGACCATGAGCCACCACCTCCTCGGACGTTTTGGACAGTTCACAAACAAATCTCCAGCAGAGACAGCCTGGTTTCAAATCAAAACTTGCTGACATAGCCTTTACACCACCCCAATCGGCTTTCCACAAAGGCGAGAGCCACAGGGCAATCGGACATTACGGCTGGCGTTGTTTTCGCTCCTCCAACGGTAAAAGTCGAAACTTAGCAACAAGAATAAATCGACATTGTAGACCCAGTACACTCTCAGATTAAGAACCAGACTGCAGTCTACATTAGTGACTTTTATTATTACTTATATTACTCTTGTTCACCTTATAGAGGTAGTCCTCGACTTACGATGGTCCGACTTACGATATTTCGATCTTACGATGGTGATAGCGATATGACAAAATTGTTTTATATTTTACAATTCGCGCGGCAGGCAAACGCAGCAGCGTACGAGGTACGATACTGTTGGGACGCTGCCGGAATGTACTGTATGCATATAGTTTATACAGTACGGTACTGTAAATTGCTCTGTTTTGCTAAATTATCACCATTCTTTAAGACTCCTGGGTAGGCTATGCCATCTTCGACTTACGATATTTTCGACTTACGATGGGGTCGTCGTAACGCATCTCCATCGTACCTGTATATAAATATTTTGTATCTTTCCATCTACGCGACTTTACCAAAAGAGCCAAAGAATATGAATTCCAGCAATCAGAATAAGAAGCACGGATCCCTGGCGACACGGACGGAGAACAAAGCTGAATAAAACCCTCGGAATACCTGAGGTAACAACCATAGTACACCACCAATCTTGGTTAAACATAAACCAAATAATTTTAGGTTTTTTCGGTAAAGTCACGTAGGTAAAAAATTAAAATTAATAAAAGTAAAATAAAATAAAAATAAAATAAAAATCACGACGTTTCGGAGGCAACACAAGCTTCCGTCTTCAGGTGGAACTATCACAGCACGATAGCTGCATCAAGTGAGATAAATTCCAAGAACACAGTATTTGTATATATACTGGTTGAGGGTGGGAGGAGCCAAGGTAGACCCTGAATATTATTTTTGTGAGGTTCGGGGCGGCTGAAGCACGCTGTTAGGAATGGGCCTTTGTTGTGTAAACTCGGTGCGGATGATGTAAAGGTGCGTGTAAAAGGGACTGAGCCTTTTTGTTATGTAGAGATGATGCGGCTGAAATCGCTGCCAGGAAATGAGTCTTTGTTGTGTAGAATGGTTGACTGAGCCTATTATTATGTAGAGGTGGTGCGGCTTAAATCGCTGTCAAGAAATTAGTCTTTGTTGTGTAGAATGGTTGACTGAGCACACTCCTGCCAAGGTCAAGTCTACAAGGTCAAGTCTACAAGGTCAAGTCTGCAAAGGTCAAGTCTACAAGGTCAAGTCTACAAGGGCCAACCGTGCCTGGTGCAAGGGAGAGAGCATGACCCGCGCAACCTAGGAAGAGTGTCGGCACCAGTAACCAGCGAACGAGCTGTGAGAGCAATCGTGCATCGCCAGAGAGCACGGAGCAGGAGAGAGAGCGCGCAACCAGCGCAGCCGAGTAAGAGTGCCGGCCCCGGCGACCTGCGGACGAGCTGCGAACACAATCGGGCACCTTCAAAGACAAGGTGGTGCGTTAACTATTAGCTGATCGTGAAAGACATTGCTGCCCATTGAGTTACGTGGATACGTTCGCTTAGAAGTATTTTAGTCATTCTCTTTGTTAATAGCCTAACTGTACCAATGAATTAATTGATGAAACTAAACATTTATAAACATCTATGTTACGAATCTACACACCCACAGAGAGACTATTGTGTTAAAATCTTTCTTTTGATCACATAATCTTGCCCGCGAATGTATTGCAGCCTTAGCCAATTGATAAGCATTTGCTAGACAAGCAGGCACACTGCCGCACACCATTGTTCCAAGACATTTCGTTAATTGCATAATCTTACCAATGAATTCATTGAGATCTACTTTTGCTTTCAGGACATATTTATTTATTACTGTTCGTATGAATATTGTCACATTTATTTTTAAGGACTCTTTCCTGTAGCCGTGTACGGTCGATTTACTCTGAGGAATTAGCCGATTGTTCTGTTACCCAGTTTAACAAACGTAACTATTGCGGGTTAAATGTACGGATCAATGAAGAGTACATCTCCAGGAGTACTGTGACATTCCCAGAATAAGAATATTAGAATGTTACGTGTTTTTTTAATTAAAGTTGCTTAACACAGAAGGGTCTGAGTGGTGCCTTCCTAAGTTCATTCATAATAATCTTAATTATAAGAACTGTATCCTGCGGAAAGATCTGAATCTTGAGACCTGACATAAACAAACTAAAACATAATCAGTAAATGTTAAAGCGAGAATCATTGTATTATCCTGATTGATAATACAACCCAAGACAACAAAGACGAGCCTAATTAGCAATTACATACACTTGCATAACTTCATACAATTACACCTTCTTCATTGTATTATCCCGAATGATAATACAACCCTAGACAACTAAGCCAAGCCAAATAATATTTTTTAAAATGCATGAATTAGCATAATTAGATACACTTCCATAATTTTTTACAAACTTGTATAATTTTTCAAGACCGAATATATACAACAAAGGTCAAGGTAAAGCACGACGTGTTATGGGTGTGATGACTGAGATGACTGGCAGACGCACCATCTGTGCTGCCTCACTACGCTAGTTTGCTGCGCTGCCATACACAGGTTAACGGACACAAGAAGGAAGCTCTCAATTACTCCTGTGCGGAATTTTCAAATTGTATTATAAATCATGTTCCTATCTCGCTTTCGCGCTTTCAGTTTAGATTCAGATGTGCATATGAAAAAAACTGTTTTGCGGAAACAGACATTGAATCAACAACCAATAAACCCCAACGTGATACTTCAACGAGAGAGGTGGGTGGCAGAAAAATTTAAACTGGCCAGTCGTCTATTATGAACGCTGTTTTCGGTATGTATTCAACCCACTCAGACAAGTCAACTTTCCATGCCTTAACCGCTTTTGGTTTGCTCAGTGTTTTGTGCCACGAATCCAAACCTTGGGTATTTTTGTGTGTGAGCGTGAATAGTTGATGTGACGATGCAAAGCATACCATGAAGATACCCCAATCACGGGCATACACCATATATAAGAGGGCATTTTCCTGCGCTCCACACAGACGGACAAACACGCGGTACCAATGCAAGCAAACATTATTAGCTGTGCTGAACGGTGATCAAACCGTAGATTATAACTTGTTAATATAGACGTATTTTCCCCAAGAGGACCCTGTGATTAAAGTATACCATCAATCCAGCAATCATGCGTAAGTATATTCACTTTTTTCCGTTGTTGTTTTGTTCGAGAGTGTTTACAATATTTTATTGTTGCATCGCCAGACCGTGAAAGGCGGTGGGGAGGAGTGCATCGATTGACCATGACACCTTCGATCAGCACGGTTGGCTACGAACGATGCGAAAGAAGTTCAACATACATGAATTCGTACGACAGCTGCTGTTAACCATGGGCGATATTAATATTTGGTCCTGGTCGAGTAAATGTGACGGTTGTCAATTCCGCACAGAGGTCACGTGTGCATCGTTTGTTCCCGTGCCTTTCACAAACATGCGCACGCGATCATCATTCATTGACAACGTGGTAACGATCATTAATACGTTTACACTTTCATCAATGAGTAATATAATGTTTCTTACACGTGATTACATTTTAATAATACGATGTATTAACTTGTTATCAAGCCACTGTTCCGCTGAAGGGGCTGTGTGAAGCATAACCGAGTCGGATATCACGCGTCACTGATGTGGACCGCAGCCGGCAATCGAACTCAAGTCGACGAGTTCAAAGCGAAGCGCTCTAAGCACTTCGTCACTGTCGCAACACCAGTGTGGTTGTGGTGTGTACACATCGCCACTGGGGAGACAAAGGCGGCCGGCGTGGTGCTCGTCACCCACCTCCTCATGTGCCGTGCCGGCTTTCATAGGTGCTACTCGCTCATAACACTTGCTCCAAAAGTAAGTTAAGGCTATAATAATGGGGGGGGGGGGGGGATCGTTGTCCTTGAGTGATAATTATATAATTATATACTTCGCGTGGAACGTCAATACGGTACTCTAAAGACACGTCTCTACAGCCACAGTTTAAACCAAAAGTATCTCGCAAATACGTGAATATAAATTTTTCCCATCCCTCTAGTTTTTTTAAGCAAATCGTAATGTTGCAAAGCGAGCAAAATGTTGCAGTGACTCACCTCTCATAGCTCTTGCAAATATTTCGGAAAGGTATTCCACGCACGTTTCGCAGCAGGTGGCGCATTTGCGGTAAATGTATTATTGTTCAAGCCTATGGGCGGTGCCAATAGGAAGATAATTTCAATCAATTTGGTTAACGCTCCAGAATTCTGATCAATGCGGCCACCCAGCAACGTATAATGTAATGTAATATACAGTACAAATCGTGCTGACCAGCGTGGTCAAATATGGTCAAACATCCCCCCATGATCGACACGGCGTAGGTTCTGGGGAAAGGCCTTAACCCCAACACGAGGATTAGTAATATCAACGGGTTTAAACTGATAATTGGTCAATTTTATGTTTAACACGCAAGATCGTCGTCGGTATAATGCCGATGTTCAGCTACACCCTCCGCCACCCCACAGAGCCAATTCAATTAAGTTGTCACATCATGCAAAGCGCAGTGTTGCAAAGCGATACAAATTTAGATTTGTTTTCGTGTGGCTGATGTAAATGCCGAGCAGCAAAAAAAGATAATTGTATACGTCTCGCTGGAGATTGTATCCAGCGTCAACAGGTATGCGCAGCAGCTCTGCTCTCGCGTGAATGACCTTCCTGGCCCGGATTTCATCTCGGCCGGGTCTTTGCGGATCGGCCGGTCACACGATAAACTTAAATCCGCGAACGGCCCTCCACGTCCAGTATGTGTCTTTCACGATGGCTGTGGCTACTATGGTTACGTGCATCTCTACTTCAGTGGAGCACCGACCCTGAAAAAAATATTCAATGAAAATGTAAGCCCAGTAATATATTCACAAGAGCGAGTGTGGTTGCTGTTGGTGTGGTGCTAGTGTGAGCTATCGGATGCGTTTGCCTGATTGCATCGTCAGCAACTGAATTGTCAACTCGCCCCCTCGATTATCAGGCGTTGCGGCTGCTACTGGTCTTGCCGGTTCCCGGAGCTGGTTGCAACACAAGCGACAGCCGGCAACGCGAAATACTCGAGAGAGGAAGTGGCCTGACAATTCAGTTTCTGAAGAGACAAACCAGGCAAATGCATCGGAGCACAACCACGGAGCACAGCCGCGTGCACCTACGCACACATATTGTGAGATTCTGTGTGTGTGTACAGCCGCGAGTGTTTAGCATTTTAGCCAGTGGTGCTAGCCAATACATATCTAGTGAGATAAGAGAAAGCTGAACAAAATATATGTAGTACCTATTGCTTGCCGTTTGCACCAAGCCAGACACCAGCTTCATTTTTTTTCTGAGCACGGCTTTGTTAGCGGACGTAGTCTTTGGGAATGCACTTGTGTGCATCATCACGGTCATCATCATCGTCTGCCTTATTAAACCACAGCTATAGTCTGGGGTTACCAGGTAGAGTTCTGCTGCACGAGAAGACGCTTCCAGTATCAAGTTTCATTTATTAGATATAGCCCTGTGAGCCATGCGGCTCTGAAGTCGGGTGCAACCGCAACAAACAAAATATGAACACAGAACATCCCAAAGCGACGACGCGCAACAAAAAAACATCCTGGAATAAACCAGCAAATATTCCACAAAAAACGTATTAAAACGCTGTGTGCAAAAATCACAATGTGGTGCAAGCCAACAACAATACAACCATAAGACAATTTAGATTAACCATATGTTTTCGAATCACCAAAATAAAGCTATAAAACAATGTAACAACAGTAATCATAGGAATTGTGATTTGAAATTTAACAATAAACGATATACATAACACGTACGACAAAACCTGCAGCCATAGCTGGTAGCACGACACTCCCAGTGTATGATGTGTGAGTGAGTCAGTGTATGATGTGTGAGCGAGTCAGTGTATGGTGTGTGAGTGAGTCAGTGTAAGATGTGTGAGCGAGTCAGTGTAAGATGTGTGAGTGAGTCGGTGTAAGATGTGTGAGTGAGTCAGTGTATGATGTGTGAGCGAGTCAGTGTATGATGTGTGAGTGAGTCAGTGTATGATGTGTGAGCGAGTCAGTGTATGGTGTGTGAGTGAGTCAGTGTATGATGTGTGAGCGAGTCAGTGTAAGATGTGTGAGTGAGTCAGTGTAAGATGTGTGAGTGAGTCAGTGTATGGTGTGTGAGCGAGTCAGTGTATGGTGTGTGAGCGAGTCAGTGTATGGTGTGTGAGTGAGTCAGTGTATGGTGTGTGAGCGAGTCAGTGTATGGTGTGTGAAGGAGTCAGTGTATGGTGTGTGAGTGAGTCAGTGTAAGATGTGTGAGCGAGTCAGTGTATGATGTGTGAGTGAGTCAGTGTATGGTGTGTGAGTGAGTCAGTGTATGGTGTGTGAGCGAGTCAGTGTAAGATGTGTGAGCGAGTCAGTGTATGGTGTGTGAGCGAGTCAGTGTATGGTGTGTGAGTGAGTCAGTGTAAGATGTGTGAGTGAGTCAGTGTATGATGTGTGAGCGAGTCAGTGTATGGTGTGTGAGTGAGTCAGTGTAAGATGTGTGAGTGAGTCAGTGTATGGTGTGTGAGCGAGTCAGTGTATGGTGTGTGAGTAAGTCAGTGTAAGATGTGTGAGCGAGTCAATGTATGGTGTGTGAGTGAGTCAGTGTATGGTGTGTGAGCGAGTCAGTGTATGGTGTTTGAGCGAGTCAGTGTATGGTGTGTGAGCGAGTCAGTGTATGGTGTGTGAGCGAGTCAGTGTATGGTGTGTGAGCGAGTCAGTGTAAGATGTGTGAGTGAGTCAGTGTATGGTGTGTGAGTGAGTCAGTGTATGGTGTGTGAGTGAGTCAGTGTATGATGTGTGAGCGAGTCAGTGTATGGTGTGTGAGTGAGTCAGTGTATGGTGTGTGAGTGAGTCAGTGTATGGTGTGTGAGCGAGTCAGTGTATGGTGTGTGAGCGAGTCAGTGTATGGTGTGTGAGTGAGTCAGTGTATGATGTGTGAGCGAGTCAGTGTATGGTGTGTGAGCGAGTCAGTGTATGGTGTGTGAGTGAGTCAGTGTATGGTGTGTGAGTGAGTCAGTGTATGGTGTGTGAGCGAGTCAGTGTAAGATGTGTGAGTGAGTCAGTGTATGGTGTGTGAGTGAGTCAGTGTATGGTGTGTGAGTGAGTCAGTGTATGATGTGTGAGCGAGTCAGTGTATGGTGTGTGAGTGAGTCAGTGTATGGTGTGTGAGTGAGTCAGTGTATGGTGTGTGAGCGAGTCAGTGTATGGTGTGTGAGCGAGTCAGTGTATGGTGTGTGAGTGAGTCAGTGTATGGTGTGTGAGTGAGTAAGTGTATGGTGTGTGAGTGAGTCAGTGTATGGTGTGTGAGCGAGTCAGTGTATGGTGTGTGAGTGAGTCAGTGTATGATATGTGAGCGAGTCAGTGTATGGTGTGTGAGCGAGTCAGTGTATGGTATGTGAGCGAGTCAGTGTATGGTGTGTGAGCGAGTCAGTGTATGGTGTGTGAGTGAGTCAGTGTATGGTGTGTGAGTGAGTCAGTGTATGATGTGTGAGCGAGTCAGTGTATGGTGTGTGTGTGAGTCAGTGTATGGAGTGTGAGTGAGTCAGTGTATGATGTGTGAGCGAGTCAGTGTATGGTGTGTGAGTGAGTGTCGGCTCCCTCTGCTCGCGCCGTCGCCCCCCCCCCCAGTCCCGTCGGCCCCCCCGGTCCCGTCGGCCCCCTTGGCCTCCCCGGCCCCCTCACACGCTTCGGCCAGTTTGGAACTGTTGAGCAGGGCCATCCATTCACGTAGTTTGCCGACTCTGCTGACAACGTCCTGGCGTGGCGCGTTTCCTGCTCCCATGGTGGTGGGTGCTGCGATGACAGACGGGCAGCGGCAGACCTGAATGAGCACGGATCTTCTCCCGTCGCGTGCCAAGAGCAGCCTCCCCCCACCCCCCACCACCCCCACCACCACCGACCTGTCTGATTGTGTGGGTGGAGGCAATGTTGCTCAGAACTGACAGCAAAGGAGGGGTGGGGGGGAGTCGGTCAAATAATTCCTGAGATGAGGGAAGAGACATGGGCTATGATACAGTATAAACAATATTGAAGGTGTGGTGAGACGAGGAGAAAGTTGAAGATAAGAGACATATTCGAGAGGTTCAATGACGATTTATGTAAAGTGGTCCCGGTACTGGGTGGATTAATTATGACATCGCAGGATCGTGATCGGTGGCGGCGGCGACGGATTGGAGAGGAGGCGTTCATCCAGCAGTGGACTGACTACGGCTCTCTCATGTGATGTCGGGTAGAACCGTGTTGCCATTCGGTCGTGACGTGACATTATATGTTTTTTATTGCGCCTATATCTATGGGACACTTTTGCCAGTAACAAAATGATGAAAAAACAAGAAGATGAATTCCCCTTTTTGGTTTAACATTGGTGAGACAAGGCCACGGAGAAGGCTGACTCGAGTGCAGGCCAATCAGTTTCAAAGACAATGCATGTTGTTTCATCAGAGCATGCTTGTTTTCATGTATTGCCACACGTATGTGGTTAATGCAGATCTGATGTCTTCCAAAAGGTGTCTATTTGGTATTTAAACATCTTATCACCTCCTGTGCCATTTCCAGAAAGGGTAAAATCCTATTCGTATTTTTGGCATCATGTTTTAAGGCGCCAACTTGTTTTTTTTACAAGAACCCACCCCTCTTCCCTTAAGCTATTTGGGTGCCCTTTAGCTTCTGCTTTGATCCGCTTTATATAGCGGCGCGGGTGGCTCCTGCGAGCGGAAACACACAACGCGCGTCTCGTTCAACGTAGGTGTGGGTCACCAGTCGCTCGCATGCATCATCCTCCTCTCGCTGCGGGCGATGTCCATGCCGGGCGACAGGAATGACCACTGCAGGGATGTATCGGAGCTGCAGGCGTCCGCCAAGAAGGTAAGTCGATTTCTAACGCTCACATTCGTGCGTATGTACGCTCACATCAGAACGTAGTAATCAGAAAAAACACATTTTGTAAATTCTCGTCACTTAGTCAATCAGGCCCCGTGGTGCAAAATGTGCAGTCTATATTATCTTACTCTATGGCCTCACTCTCTATGTATGTGTCATTGTTAAGGGTCATTGCCTCAAAGGTCGCCTATCATATATATTTTCAATTCGGACCACACGTTGTCATTGACAAATGTGTTAAGTTTGTTTATGTTATTATTCCTGCGCACCACTGCCAATGCAGCGTACCTAAATACGGTAGTGTGTACTGCAGTAGATGTGTCGCTGCCGTGACAATGGCGAGCGGTGGCACAGTGGTTAACGCACTGAGCTCTGAACCCGGCGAGCCGAGTTCGAATCCTGCTCCCGCCCAACATCGGTGACGAATAATTGAGCCGGGTTTGAGGCTTCCCTCGGTCGACTCACCCTTAAATAAATACTTGAAGTGTGTGTTAAACATGACCACTGGAGAGACAAAGGTGGCCGAGCGTGGTGTTGCTCTTCTCGCCCATGCCCTCGTGTGCCGTGCCGGCCTTAATAGGTGCTGACTAACAGCACTTTCCCCATCAGTCTACTAAGGGTATTAGGCGACCTTTGCATTTATTGTTGTGTGGGGAGCGGTGTCGCAGTGGTTAGCGTAATGCGCTAACGAACACGGTGACCTGAGTTTCATTCACGCTCACGGCCAACATCAGTAGCCAGTGATAACTAAACCCCCCACTCGACTTAAAATTAAATGAGTACCCTGGTGCCTTGTGTAAATATCAGTACTGGGAGAGAAAGGCGGTCGAGCGTGATGCTGGCCACATAACCCTTCCTTTCTCTCCTCACCCTCGTTCGCCGCGCCGGCCTAGATAGATGCTTGCTGACAGCACTTGTCTTAACGTTCTGCTCTGGTTATATGGGGCATCTTTCTCTTTGTTGGATGCGTGTGGGAGCGGTGTCGCAGTGGGTAGCGCTGTCCAATATACGGCATTGATACCCCGGGTGTATGAATATCAGTCTTGGGGAGACAAAGATGGTCCGGCATGCATACTGCTGGCGTTTATATGTGATTACTGGAAAGGAACACACCGAGCCGAATTGTCACGTGAGTTCGATTCCCAGCCACACCAGTGGCGAGTGTGGTGGACAGACAACCCCGACGAGTTTGCATCTCTAACCCACCACTTCGTGGGGGGCGTTATGATTGATAATGAATACGTTAATGTGCAAGGTGTTTATAGATGGAATTAAAGCGAGTATATACCTGGACGCATCTGTCTGACCTATGAGTATAATTTGTATACCATGTCCCTTTATATAACTGGTGTTCTTTAGGCACTTCAGTCCATGCATAGTATATTTCTTGTTCCAGACTTAAGGCAACGTACACTTTGTCTCAGAGATACATATGCGACAACACTGGCACGAAGAAATAGGCTTAATTTTGGATTTACGACTGTAAGAGAATTTGACTTATTTTTTATATTAATTCGCTTATTTAGCCAGTAAAGCCCCACTGAGTCTCAATACTTTTTCAGTCAGTTTTCTCAGTAGGAGCGGATGTTATTGTTATCCCAATTGAGTAATTTGCAAGTGTTTTTTTAGATGTTACCTACCTTGCCTAGTATACAGGAAGTCGTGGATTGGATCACAACCCTGACGCCTGCTCTATCATTGGAGTTCGTATGTCTCTCTCCCTGTGATCGCGTGGATTTTTCTCCAGCTACTTCGGGTTTTTCCTCCACATTTAGAAGCATGCATTTAAAGCATTTGGCTGCGACACATTTGCACACGATAAGCCACTGCGTTAAGCTGTTATAATGTGTGGCCAGGTCGTTTCTGAAAAATAGCTATATAGCTCAGTGGGCCTTAAAAAATGCTTTATATATATAGTTTAATAGTTGGCCAATACCAGTAACACTGCAGGTTTTTGTTTTGCTATTGGAGCAAACCAGATAATTGGAGGAAACACATGCAAAAGAGGGGGAGAACGTATAAACTCCACACAAAACAGGCACCCGATTTGGGTATTGAACACAGGACCTGCTTGCTACGAGGAACGAACGTTACTACCACCGCGCCGGCCTGTTTCTGTCCAGGTGATCCAACCCTTGCCGTAAGAACGTTCGCGAGTTTGAGAAATACAAATGGCGCGGGTTTGACCCTATTCCAGTTCACGTTGCTCGTTCATGGTTTCATTTGACATGTTTACAATGGCCGTGTGGCTTTACAGCATCCGGTACTGTATGCACTATCTTAGAAGCGTATTGAAAATAAGGAAGTCACCACTGTCCTAAAAAATGTGGGGTAAGAAATCGAGTCACTGGCCGTTGATCCTGTACATCTTTGGATTCTAATTCGAAATGAAACTTTTTTTATTTTACCAGGTAACACCCACTGCGCTAAATAGCTCTTTTTCAGAATCAACCTGCCACAATTGATAGCTCAACTAAGTGGCTTATCATTGGAAATGTATAACAGCTAAATACTTTAAATGCAGGTTTCTAAATGTGGAGGGAAAAACCGGAGGACCCGGAGAAAAATCTACTTCACCACGGGAGAACATTCAAATTCCAAATAAAACCGACAACCTCCTGTATACCAGGCGAGGCAGTTAACATCTCGCCACCATGGTACCCGAGCACAGACCAATTCTTAATCCACACAACTCACTCGTAAATCTTCACCGTTATATTCTTAGGTTTTTTCGGTAAAGTCACGTAGGTAAAAAATTTTAATTAATAAAAGTAAAATAAAAATAAAAATCACGACGTTTCGGAGGCAACACAAGCTTCCGTCTTCAGGTGGAACAGTCACAGCACGATAGCTGTATCAAGTGAGAGAAATTCCAAGAAAACCGTGTTTTATATATACTGGTTGAGGGTGGGAGGAGCCAAGGTAGGCCCTGAATATTATTTCTGAGGTTCGGTGCGGCTGAAGCACGCTGTTAGGAAAGAGCCTTTGTTGTGTAAACTAGGTGCGGATGATGTAAAGGTGCATGTAAAAGGGACTGAGCCTTTTTGTTATGTAGAGATGATGCGGCTTAAATCGCTGCCAGAAAATTAGTCTTTGTTGTGTAGAATGGTTGACTGAGCCTATTATTATTTAGAGGTGGTGCGGCTTAAATCGCTGCCAGGAAATTAGTCTTTGTTGTGTAGAATGGTTGACTGAGCCTATTGTTATGTAGAGGTGGTGCGGCTGAAATCGCTGCCAGGAATGCTCCAAATATGTGTAGTTAAATCTTTTTTGCATGGTTAATAACATCTTTCCAATGATAATCACTTTCCAATGATAATCATTGGAAAGATGTTATTAACCATGCCCCCACAACCGGGTTCAAAACCCGCTCCTCGCTGGAAGTTCGGCTCCCTTCCCTTGTGTGTATTCTTACTCTATTCTTGCTGTATTCTGACTGGTTGCCCGACGGGCTTCGCCGTGGCCATACGATGTTAGGTCAGTCCACGGTGCCGCAGTGCAATTTAACCTGGGGGAAATCTGCCAATTCCCTGGCCCCGGGAAACCGTGGAGCCCCCCCCCCCCCACCACGAGGGGACTCTCGGGTGAAAACCCAGGGGCCAGGTGATTCCCCCACGAGGTCCTACGTGGTGCAGGTGGGTGTTCAGTGGGGGGGGGAGTGTGCGCCCGTGTGGGGGGTTTGCAAAGGGGCAGCAGCCCCAGCAGAGCTGCTCCGTTGCGGTGGCATCACAAGTGGCTCATGAGCAAATGGTCACGGTGGTTATTGGGTCAATTCCAATCAGGATCCACAAAGCTTGCCCCCCCCTCCCTCCAGCTTCGTCAGGATAAGACGAGTTATACGGCATGATTACGTACATTCTATGCTACTACCCGCCATTGATTCAGTGCTGAGCCTACTCCTGCTCATGCAACTGCTGTGCAAGATAAATGTTCCATCCTCAGCACGATCGGCATTGATGTTATTTCGTTAGGCAGTGGTGGCTACGCACATGGCTTGTAATCTATCACGATGGAGGCGGCGGGGGTTGGTGGATCACACAAATGTTGGAAAAACCCATTCCCATGCGTGCCGAGGTGCCATATGTCACAGTGCCACATACTGGATATCTGTGAAAACGAGCTTTATAGCTCATCGGATTCCTCCAGTATAAATAAAGATTCTTATTCGAATATACTGGCTTGCCGAGAGAAGGCGGTACAGTACATAATAGTGCAGATTTATAACATTTTGTTTGGGATAGCTTGGTGTCCCCTCACATGCTTGGATTTTCTCCAGGTGCTCCGGTTTGCTCCCACGTGTATAAACACCCATTAATTTGATGAAGACATCGAAATATAAAGAGGAATGCAGAGCTTGGGTAATTGTTGGGTCTGGGTAAAAATGCCATGATTTTGTCGAAATGTCGTAGGTGTCCCTGAGCCATGTCTAAACGTCTCAAACAACATGTTTAACCATGTCTAAGCATTTTGGGGGTGTCTGGACCCCAAGACACCAACACAGCGGCTGCACGCCTGTATGCTATACCAGTACAATTCGTGTGTGCGTGTGAAAGCATGCATTACTAACAGAATTGAGGCTCGGTTAATTGGCTGGCTTGTCAGTTTGTGTTTAACTTCAGACAAAAAGCACAACCGATTACGGCTTAAATTTACACTTGCATACAGTATGTTCTCCTACAACGCGGTAGTTGCGTTCCTGAAGAACATCGCGTTATGGAAAAATGTCCTTATTATAAATAATATATAATATAGGGTAAAGCACAGTCCGTGATAACACGTGAGATGCGTACGCATGCTTAACAAAGATTGAGGCGCGTGGGTAGCATCTCGAAGAATCCAGCAGCATTCCGCCCCTTGTGCGATCCGCCTTGTGTGATCCTTGTGTGATCCGCTTTGTGCGATCCGCCTTGTGTGATCCTACGCCGAGGCAGCCGCACAACCGCTGCTTCCTGCTCGTGCGACGTAGTTTTGTTCCCTCAATCGCGTTATATCCAATACGCATCCGCATTATAAAAATGTGTTCCCTAATACATTCATCGCTTTATGAAAACACGTATTATATGAGAACATACTGTATTTGGTGTGCGCCAGTATTCCAGACTGACGATAGATTGGCAGCCAGAGAAGGGATGAAAATCAGGTCATGTTCTGGAGGAAATTGAGGGACGGTGGTGGTTTGGGGAGGCCTTCATCAAGCAGTGGATCGATCATGAATGTTGATGATGTTGAAAATATTACGTGTGTGCGTGGGCATTTTTGTTTTCAGTGCAAAGTGGCAAATGAATCCGTCAAGCTATACCGAGAAAAAAACGATTTGGAATGCGGCACTACAGTAAGAACCTGCATCTGTATTTTCGTTATGGTTTAATTTGCGTTACCAGACAATGGTATCTTTACATTTTCGGAGTTGGTCCACGTTTTAGCATTGCCCCAATATATGTTTGTACATGTACAGCCAGATATCCTCCCCAATGCCTTGCAAGCAATGAGGGTCATTGACCATACTTCACCACGATGGTCAATGCGGGTTGATGAAGGTGTGAGCACTACAGAATAGCGATGGATTTTTTGCACTGCCCTCTACTGCTCACAATACCTACTGCACCTGTTTTGTGCACATAGTGGTCACCCATCGGAGAGGAATCTAGGGTCAACCCTGCTAAGCTTCCGAGGTCTGATAGGATAAGACGTAGCCTAGGTGATATGGTCTTTGTCCTTATTTTTAAATCCTTTATATTAAGTTCGCGTGCTTGCTTGCTTAGGACCGTGCAAATCTTTCGGTCGTTTTTTAACACACTTCCCGTGATCCAATCGAGCTGACATTTTCCACACAGACTCGTTGTGCCAGACAATTATTGTTCGTGAAAAAAAATTCCCAAAATTTTACACTTTTTAGGCAAAAAAAATTATTTTACATATATTCAAATAGAACTCATTCACAGTATAAGAGCCCAGAGCGTAACCCCTCCACAGGCCGTGGCGGAGTAGCGCAGTTGGTAGTGCCCTCGCTTCCCATGCCAAAGGTCGCGGGATCGATCCCCGCATCCTCCACAGGCGAATATATTTTTTAATCCTTTATATTAAGTTCGCTGCCACGCATATAAAGGATTTATAGTGAAAAACTTTGTTTTTACGGGTAATACTTATTATTCACTTTATTTTATTTATTTTTTAATGGAATTTATTTTTATTATTCTAATCACTTTATTTTTTTCCCCAAATCACGTTTTTGCCACCAAATCACGTTTTTGCCCCCAAATCACGTTTTTGCCCCCCAAATCACGTTTTTGCCCCCAAATCACGTTTTTGCCCCCTAAATCACGTTTTTGCCCCCAAATCACGTTTTTGCCCCCAAATCACGTTTTTGCCCCCCAAATCACGTTTTTGCCCCCAAATCACGTTTTTGCCCTCCAAATCACGTTTTTGCCCTCCAAATCACGTTTTTGCCACCAAAATCACATTTTTGCCCCCAAATAACGTTTTTGCCCCCAAATCACGTTTTTGCCCCCAAATCACGTTTTTGCCCCCAAATCACGGTTTTGCCCCCAAATCACGTTTTTGCCCCCAAATCACGTTTTTGCCCCCAAATCACGTTTTTGCCCCCAAATCACGTTTTTGCCCCCAAATCATGTTTTTGCCCCCAAATCACGTTTTTGCCCCCAAATTACGTTTTTGCCCCCAAAATCACGTTTTTGCCCACAAATCACGTTTTTGCCCCCCAAATCACGTTTTTGCCCCCTAAATCACGTTTTTGCCCCCAAATCACGTTTTTGCCCCCCAAATCACGTTTTTGCCCCCAAATCACGTTTATTTTTTAATTCAATTTATTTTATTATTTTAATCACTTTATTTTAATTATTTTTAACCACTTTATTTCTTTTTAATCACTTAATTTTATTTATTTTTTTATTCAATTTATTTGTATTATTTTAATCACTTTATTTAAATTATTTTTTAATTGAATTTATTTTTATTATTTTAATCACTTTATGTTAATTATTCATATTTTAATTATTTTTTTACCACTTTATTTATTTTTAAATCCTTTATATTAAGTTCGCGTGCTTGCTTGCTTGCTTAGGACCGTGCAAATCTTTCGGTCGTTTTTTAACCCACTTCCCGTGATCCAATCGAGCTGACATTTTCCACACAGACTCGTTGTGCCAGACAATTATTGTTCGTGAAACAAAATTCCCAAAATTTTACACTTTTTAGGCAAAAAAAAATTATTTTACATATATTCAAATAGAACGCATTCATGGCTTTGGCTGAACGTCAGAGTGTAAGAGCCCAGAGCGTAACCCCTCCACAGGCCGTGGCGGAGTAGCGCAGTTGGTAGTGCCCTCGCTTCCCTATGCCCAAAGATCGCGGGATCAATCCCCGCGTCCTCCACAGGCGAATATATTTTTAAATCCTTTATATTAAGTTCGCATGCTTGCTTGCTTGCGTGCTTGCTTACGACCGTGCAAATATTTCGGTCGTTTTTTAACCCACTTCCCGTGATCCAATCGAGCTGACATTTTCCACACAGACTCGTTGTGCTAGACAATAAATGTTCGTGAAAAAAAATTCCCAAAATGTTACACTTTTTAGGCAAAAAAAAATTATTTTACATATATTCAAATATAACTCATTCATATCTTTGGCTGAACGTCACAGTATAAGAGCCCAGAGCGTAACCCCTCCACAGGCCGTGGCGGAGTAGCGCAGTTGGTAACGCCCTCGCTTCCCATGCCAAAGGTCGCGGGATCGATCTCTGCGTCCCCCACAAGCGAATATATTTTTAAATCCTTTATATTAAGTTCGCTGCTACGCATATAAAGGATTTATAGTGAAAAACTTTGTTTTTACGGGTTATACTTATTATATTACAGTGATTGTTTTCCCCTCTAATGTCACTTTAGTTGAGTAATATTGAGCACTGACCATTCCATCAATTACATCACTTTAGTTGAGCAATATTTTACACTGATGAGACCCAAAAGGCAAATAATAGAATAAGCTGCACACGTTTTTTTCTTTACGTGGAGAGACAAAAGTACGTGTGTAAATGTGTTTATTTAATTCTTAAAAAGTAGTTATTTTTTACCTAACTTTTTCAAAATATAGTTGATCACGGTTTTTTATCAGACAAACTTGCACAATATACTGCCCATCTATATTTTATATATACAATGGATGTACATCAATTGTATGGCCCCTACTCTGGGTGTGATGGTGCATGCCTGTGATTCATGGTTGGTGGATCACGAAAATACCTGTCAAACTCTGAAACCTGAAGGGCTGTGAGGTGGCCAAGAGAGAGCTATATAGCAAAGTGGGTCCTTTCAGTGTTACACCACTTTTGAATGGGCTATCTCTAGGTGTTACAATTTACTCCCACCGACAAAATGCTCCATATACATTGTCCAAACAGCCCAATGGAGGACCCTCCTGAAAAATGTGTCAAGAGATTCCCTGTATGTATGTGGAACTTCATTCGCACAGTACGTAGCCAACCATGCTAATCAGATGATTTACTACATTAATATATGACATTATATCTATTAGTTTATGACATTGTTAGCGTGATTAATATTAAAAGTTACCGTTATTGAATCGTAGATGCCTTTTAATGAGCGCAAACAAAGTAATCAATGGGCTATTTGTCACGTCGCTATAATTTTAACATCAATGTTTTTTGTTCGTGTGCCGTTGTTATTTAGATGAACGAAGGAGAGTTCATGCACTTCCTTAACTCTTACAATGCCAGCAGATTATTTAGAAAAAAGACCAATTGCTTTGCGAATGTATTCACCACATTTCTACAATTTGCTGAACGCATCAAGAGAACGGTGAGACCCTTGAATTCTCTGCTTTGCTTGTGCACAGTCCATTACATTTTGCATGACGAATGTATATTGAACTTCTTTCGCACTGTACGTAGTCAACCGCGAAAATCTCTTGTCGGTTGTTGTCATGACGCATACTGCCAATTTGTATTCCGTTTGCTTTAACAACAGCATCAGTGACATCTGTTTTTTCCCTCGTGTCTACATTGCTTCACCTATCACTTAGGCTCACTCCGAACGTACTACTTCCATTTTTCATCGGCACATTTGTAGTTGTTTTGCTTGTTTCCTAGTTCAGTGACGAATATTGTGCCAAGCTTCATTGACAAAAATATTCGTTGGCGCATAGTGGCTATTTATTTATCTGTGTCACCGATGGCTGCGACCAGAGACCAAAGTGTGACCGACTACCATGAGAGGAATGAAGACTGATATTCATATATTTCAGGAACGTTATTACAGACCAGACTTCCGTAGGAAAACCAACAATGTTAACTGGCTATAAATCATAATAATGTCAACTTGTAATGTGCCGCACAGTCTTTGTTCGCTGTCCAAGAGAGAGATCAACTCAGAAGCACAAGGAACCAGACAAGGAGAAAAGACAGTCAAATGGTAAATGTGTTGCCTCCAAAGAAGTCTCTGCCTCTCTCGTGTGAACCACAACATATTAAAGTATTGACTTGAGTTAACTGATTGGCTGACCTGTAATTTTTCAGGGGATGAGGGTTGAGGTGAATATTGTGTTTCAGAGTAGAACGGGCTGTTTTCGTTCACTAGGCGAGGACTAAGAAAATTACCTAACGAAATCGACAGACTAGGCAAAGACTAAATCTTACAAGTTTCATAAACTAGACCAAGGGTCAGCAACCTGCAGCTCCGGAGCCGCATGTGGCTCTTTAAGGACCACTTCCAGACGTTATTTATTAAGGAACCACCATCTCATATCCACATGCATTGCTGCTCTTGAAATATTGAGTTATTTTTACCAAATTCAAAAAAATGGCTCCTCTTGTTGATTTAGTTGCCGACCCCTGAAATAGACGAAAGCAAAATTAAAAACTGCTGACGACATTAACACTGCTTTGTATAGTACGTGTGTCCTGGCTGGTTAAATTATGCAAGTGGATTGCATATTGCGGCGATTTTTGTGGATTTATACTTCATGGTGCCTATGATCAAATCACCCAGGAATGCACCCGATTACATCAGATCACGGAAGCTGAGCAGGAGTGTAGCCTGGACAGTGCTGGGATGGGAAACATACACGGAAGGTTATTTGATGCTGCAGACTGCGAGGCTGAGTGCTAAAAAGCAGAGGGTAGTTCAGCAACATTCATTGTTGTACCTGCACTGAACCAACTTGGTGAAGTATGGTCAAATATCCCCCATGACCTACACAGCATGGGGAGATCTTCATCCAGCATTGGATTGACAAAGGGATGTTAAATCACTATGCTACGTAGAGCATTTGTACGGTACACAAGCCCTTCAGTCACTAAACAAACCATACAATGTTTTCACAATTTGAATCGGTTGCAAGTTTTTGTTGTTGTTGTTTACAGCTTGGGCAATCGTAAGCATTAATAATAAATGTGTCTTCCCCGCCCCCCACTCCCCTTTCCTACACTGCCCTTTGTGCATTTCAGCCATCTACAAGGAATT
The DNA here is from genome assembly GCF_964198595.1 of Lampetra fluviatilis. NCBI lineage: Eukaryota > Metazoa > Chordata > Hyperoartia > Petromyzontiformes > Petromyzontidae > Lampetra > Lampetra fluviatilis. The sequence goes on along the minus strand of NC_136323.1, from coordinate 48,814 downwards.
CTATAAACAAGTTCTCCCATTCCGAGGTGAAAAACTATTTCCTCGGGTGCCTTGCGACAGCGAGTAAAAGTCCAATCTTGAATTGCGATCCTGAGAATAGCCCCTGACACCAATAAGATTGAAGGACAATGGTACCATGGATCTGCATCTATTCTGATACATTTTCCAGTGATTATTTGTCCCAGGAGCTTTTAAAAAACTACAAAAACACTTGTGTACGTGTCTTGATAAGGGATCTTTTAATTCCTGAGGGCCAAGTAATGTATTATTGTTGTTGTGATGATGCTTGTTTACCCAGGAAAGCCTCACCGAGTCTCAAGACTCCGAGTCTCAATACTCGGTGAGGAGGCTATGTTGCCGTGTGTAATCCCAAATGAATAATTTGCAGGTAATTTTGCAATATATTGATTTTTTTTGACAATACCAGTTGTTTATATACATGGGGAAAAAACTGGAGAACCCAGAGGAAACCCATACAGAACAGTGAGAACATACACACCCATGCCTTTCTTGCTGTGAGGCACAAGTGTTAACCACTGTGCCACCCTGCTACCAAACTTAGAAATACCTTTGGCGGGCGAGGCATTAACTCGTACCTTACCGTTATCCCAAATCAATGAAATAAAACCATCGCTTACCTTTACCGCAATCATGCGATGCATGCACACTAGCTCTGTTCTCAGAACTACTTGAAAGACAACTACTGTTGTACTTGCTAATATTAGAGGCACCAGTCAGAGTTGCACCCCTAATTTGGAAGTTCCCAGGTAGATTACAGAGATTACAGATTTCCCACAACTCTGATTAGCGCGTTCGGCTATGCACTTTACGAAAGAAGCTCAACAAACATACAACAATCAAGAGGGCTGTAGTATTACTGCCCTGCAGCACACAATATCACTTTGGTCTCCACCCAAGTTCACCCTCCTTGGCAGTGTATATCACGGTTATAGTGGTCCCTCACACAACACAGCTATATTGCCATCTTCCAGCCCCACAGCTGGAGCCCGGCTTGGTAGAGATTACATGTACTAAGTGGTCTGATGGTGTTTTCACAGATGAGCCAGTTTACATAAGCTAATCGCTTTGATTTTAGCAGCTGATCGCTCATTAATGTATGCAGGACATTACCAATTACAAAAAAACCCATTCACACTGTAGCCCTTTTTACAATCAGGGAAACAAATTATTTTTACCCTTTGGTTCTTTATGTGGAACCGATTTCACTTAACCGTAAACCCTGGGTCAACAAACTAAACACAAAAAGCAATTGTAAAGAAATTCGTTCTCTTTTTTTTACTCCTGATGACGATTGCTTGTGTTGCGATCGAAACGTCGTAGTTTTTTTTGTTCTACGTGACTTTACCGAAAGACCGAAAGAATATAAATTCTTTGAAACCTATATTTACAAGTGCATAGCTCACGCGGCTTCCTAATATCAGAAGAGAATTCCCGACGGCCGCAGAAGCGCATCTGAAAGTGCGCAATGCAGTGACCTTCTTTGTTCGATGGCGAGCCAAAAGCCGCCACTGCAAGGATGACTGGTATTCGTGTGATCAAAGAGTACTCTCAAAGAGTGAGTGGTGTGTGCAGTCATTTGTGGCTTGGCTGAGACTATCAACTCGCTACAATTGAGAACCATCTTTAATCACAGGTGGTAGCCTGAAACTCAATCGTGCCAGCTCAACTCTTTCAGTTACGTGGCTATTTCCTTGACAAGTACGTTTTATTCTTAACAAGTAATAGATTTTTGCAGCGAATGTTACAGATCATAAGGTAATTTTTGGGTTAGGCCATGTAATGATCTGGCCAAATCTGTGTCATTTAGACCCTCTCCACCACCTGTCAGAGCCCAAAAATGAGTGTCATACAACCAATTAGTGATGCACCAATTATTATTTAGCCCACTGGCAAGTTGATGAGCAATTCTCACAAATTCAGCGATTAGATACAATTTATTCTATTTAAGGGTGGCTTCTGAGAACGTGGCAATGCATGATGCTTCATTTTTTTATGTGAAGTTGAAAACTATTTCATAACTGTGCACGACCAGTTGATCCACGTGTTTGCAGCAACCTTGGAACTTTAGGATGACTCATGGTCTCATGCACATATTACGCATTTTGGAATGTTTTATTTAATTTTAATACCTTGGTAATAAAGGAACCTCTATCATCAGGGATTAATGCAGGATTTCTTATTTTGCGAAACCAATATATACTTACAGATAATTGTGATATTTATTACCTTTATTTATATATAAGTTATTTAACTACACTATGCACTGTATTGCACTGGCATACATATATGCATTTGATAAACATTAAGATGACCATGTGTCGCTTGATATATCTTTATCACTGGAATGTGGGTGCACAGATGTTAAATATATGTAATGTTATATTTAATAATAACTTTATAGACTGGGGATTACAAACTTTATTTAATTAAATTATTACTCGGGTTTTTTACTTTTTGGTAATACAGTATGTTTTTATATTGTACTGCCTGATGTTGTGATTTGTTTCGTGCTTTGTGTGCTTAAATAAATATACTGGACCCGGCATTTGCATTTATTTTCTTAAAAATATTATTGTGCTTGAAATTTCAAACGCACTGAGTCCGTCACATCTTTACAAAATGACCAGCGAGACGCATCATCGCCTGCGAGTCGCCCCTTGTTTGCTGTAGGACACATCTGGCACACAGGTTTTAGTTGTGTTGTATATCTCTCAGTCAGTGTGAGTGATGAAACAACACTCGCTGATTCACTCCAGTCAGTCGCCTCCCTGCCACTCGTCTATCGCTCCTGCCGTGGTTACCGTTCCCGTGAACTTCACTCTTTGATTGGTCACTCATGTTGAGGACTCGCTCAGACTAACAAGACTTTGATCTATCGTCTCATCCACTGACCAGCGCAGGTGAAGTATGGGAAAATAATCCCCATTTCAGGAAAATTATGGCGAGGCCCTCATCTAGCAGTGGACTGACAAAAAGCCCAACACGCGCACATAAACCAATTTCATTGCAAATAGCGAGTTTGAATAGAAAGACTGCAATCGCCTCCTATTGCTGGATCCCATTGAACCTCCTTGCCGGTTCCGGGTCCCGTTTGCTCCTCTTGCCGGTTCCGGGTCCCGTTACTGTCACGAGCAGCAATGGCCGGGCCCAACGGGGAGCCGAGTTCCATCGCGAGCGAGGACGCGAGCGAGGACGCGCTGCTTGAGGGAGACGAGGGTGAGCGGCGCGGCTCTGCGGTCGTGATACGCGGCCACAACGTCGAGCGGGACAATTCCTCCTCCACCCCCCCCCCTCTAGGAAACGCGGCCGCGCGTTCGCCGCGACCGCCCTGGCTCGGTTCCCACCACCCGTTGCATTTCGTAGAGCGCATAAGCGGCCAGTTCCACGGCGTTTTCCTCTTCACGCGACCGCAGTTGCCCGTCAGCGGTGCGCTGGAGAATGTATCGGGAAGTCATTAAAGCACTTGCCACCCTTGTGTTAAGCGGACGACGCACTCCCCGTCGCCCTTTCCTTATCTGTTCGCATCAGATGAAGATACAATACATGTTGACGCATCCCATCAGCCCACACGGCCTTGTGGCAGTGTTGTTGTTGTTGTTCAGCCCAGTCACTCACCGCCGGTCAGTCGCCGCCTCCGTGTCAGAGGAGCTGTACACCCCGAGCTACCACTGCTATTCAGAGTGGCCTGAAGTCAAATGTATCGTTCCGGATGACCGCTGCAAAATATGATTAAGAGTTTTGATTATCGTGTGCTGATCTTTAAAGGTGCATTGAACATTGTTGATACTGCTACTGATACTTCTGCTGTTATGGAGTGACTCATGCAGCCAGCTATGGCTGCAAAGTTAGGTGGTACATGTTATGTATATATCGTTTATTGTTACATTTGAATCACAGTTCCGATGATCACTGTTACATTGTTTTTATAGCTTTATTTTGGTGATTTTTAAAACGTGTTGGTTTAGCCATGTTTGTTGTAGTTAAGAGTTAGCCTGATAGCTTTAATCTAAATTGTCTTATGGTTGTTATTGTTTGAAGCGTTGATATACGTTGTTTTTTCTGGAAGACTTTGCTGTTTTTTCCTGGATTTTTCTGTTGCGCGTAATCACTTTAAGATGTTTCTTGTTAATGTTTTTGTTTGTTGCGGTTGCACCCAAGTCAAGAGTCGCATGGCTCACAGGGTTATACCTCATAAATTAAACTGAAATGAAACTTATATCGCTGAGAACCATTCGTTACTGTTCACTGTTGATGCCTCCACTCATATTGAGGGGGGACTCTATTCGTTCTGGAAGGTATCTGTTATTTATATTAATATTTGATTTGTCTAGGGCTCTAGGCCCTAGGATATGATTGATTCGTTATACACAATGACAGAAGCCAACCTTATAAACATTCTTAGATATCCCGCATGTAACGGATGGATTTGACACACTTAACCACACAGACAGTTTTCTATTTTTCAAATACAGTACAAACATCTCATTAAAGATCGGAGTACCAGATATTGAATATACAACTGACACTCGGTCCATAGAATACAAATTATCACAAAAGGCTATAAAAAATTGCCTAAGTTAAGGCGTGTGCAATGTGATGCTTATAATAAGGCAAACAATGCAACAAAGGCCGTCAGTCGGCCTTAGTCTGTTGCAGATGGTCTCACGCTCGCGTTGAGAAGGTGACACGGCATCCTCCTCCTCTGTGCTGGTTAATGTGCAGTCGTCGCACTGCCTCGAGCAGAGGATGCAACTGGTGACTTGCCAGGTGTGGTAAAACCTTGACGACGTTTAGATGATGACCTTTCTTCAACATCCGACTGTACAGCCGTATCTTCACTGTGATCATTATTCACGAGCTTGCTGTTTTACAGTTACTTTTTGTTTCGCTCTTGTCATCCACGGCACGCGACTTTGTAGCACACAGTTCGGTACAATGTGAACGTCTCTCGGTTTAACACGTAGCCTTTCGCCACCAATACACCGGTGTGTTGGAGTCGTCAATAATTGGCACGGTTTGTTTACGTGACACATCTTACTAATTGGCTGTCGGACGGTGGCGGGTTTAAGGACACATTTACGCAATCCAAGCAAGCAAAAACACTTTTATTATAGATTATCGTACTCCGTTTGAGTCTCTTTAATAGCACTTTCCGTATGTCTCGGCTCGATATTATTCAACAACCGCAAAACTTAACATTTTCTTTCAGAATCTCCACTGCTTTACCACTTTAGCTCCGAGTGGTTATTCGGCGATTCAGCCATTATCGTGCAATGCACTACTTCGAACGAAATAAGTCTCACTATGAGAATGCTTACCCCGAGCTCTCAAGACTGATATTGCACTGTGTTTGAGTTGTACGCCTTCTGGTGTCATCTGGTCCAACACCAATGGGGACTAGGCTCTAAAGAAAGCCGTCTCGGGTGTGGACCAATCAAATTCAAGGACAGTGCATATTATTATCATTATCAGAGTTGCTTCTTTTTGTTTGCTTTTTTTTACTACTTGTGTTGTGGTTATTGCAAACATGATGCCTTGAATAAAGGTGTCAGTTTTGTACCAGTTTAAAAGGGTAAAAACCTACCTCCAAATCAGCGGTTCCTAACCTTTTAGAGTGTGCAGACCCCTTTTCAACCTCCAAACATTTCCCGGACCACCACATGCTACTAGTTATTTCAAATCGTACATTTGCTATATGAGGATTTTTATTAGGATTTGTATTATTTTGTTTATTATCATAGGTTGGGAACTGCTGCTCGAGATATGAGTTTGATTACATTCAAGCAGAAAGAGTTGTTTACAGTGCTACATTTTTTTCTCATTTTCATCACTTTCAGTCACGGGGTTTACAATTATAAACAGTAAAAATGTATCCACTAATTCAAATAAAAAATAAACATCCTTTTATTTTCATTCAATGCATTGTGACTGGAAATTCACAACATGTTAATATATATAATTTGGTTCTTTCGGTAAAGTCATGTAGATAGAAAAAAAAATATTAACTTTCTTTTTTTTCTATCTACATGACTTTACCGAAAGAAACAAAGAATATGAATTTCAGTCACGAAAGTTTTAAGTCAAAATGTTAATATATCTTGTTTTACGGGGGTTACATTATTTTAAGGGGTGGAGCATGCAGTGCTGTGGTAAGCGCACTGTGCTATAAACCAAGCAACCTGAGTTTGAGATTCCCTGCCACGGTCAACATCAGTGGTGAGTAATATCAGAAACAATTCTCTCCTCCCCGTGCCATTCGTCAACCCAGTATGAAGTATGGTCAAACATTTTCCATGACCGACATGGTTTGGAGCCGCCTTCATCCAGCAATGGATTGACCAAGGGATGCGTACTTTATAAGTTTTAACTCCAGAGTTAGTGGTGGAGTTGATTTACCAAGTGCATGTTGAGGTTATTTGGATATCAAACTGGACTTAAGGAGTTGGTTATTATGATTCCAACACTGGCATCATGGAACTACAGGTGACAGGGAGCAGATTATTTTGGTGTTGGCAGCATTCCTACATCAGGGGTGCCGAATAAGGATAATTGAGTGATACGATAATGTTAATTGGATGTCAGCAGGAATTAACAATCTTAAGGGCTTGAAATATTGATGCCTACATTTTATGTGGTCATTACCATATTTTTTTAGCAGAGCGCTGTGTTGTGTGGATGCCACGTTTGTAGTTCTATGTGGTATTAACCTTAATAAATGACAGTGTAATTGAAAGTTTACAATTCTTGAATTGAAACTGGAAAGTTGATGACTAATCCTGGGACAATAAGAAAGTGAGGCTATAGGAACATTATTAAATCAAAGCTATGCCTGGTTCGTGTCATTGTGTGTGGGATTTGAGGGATTTTTTCCTGTTTTCTTCGTATAGAATTGTCAATCGGTGTAATTACCAAGTGTCCCTAGAATTACTCAAAACATGAAGTGTGCAAGGAAAACTCTACCATATTCTGTACCTATTTTAAATTGCCTGCTAGAAATAAAGTTGTATGACTGTGTTTGCTTAGCATTTGGACAATTGGACATGGAGGACATCATTGGCAAGTGATTTCTGAACTGGTCCTGGGTCTGCCTTTTCCCTTCACTGACCCGCACTGACCAGTGTGAAATATGATCAAACAACCACCATGACTGACGTGGTATGGGGTTTTTATGTATGTTTAACTTCTTTCGCACCGTACATAGCCAACCATGTTTCTCAGAGGTGCGGGGGAAGGATAACAAACGAAACACAAAAATCAGTTCTAAAGAAATAAGTTTTCAATATATATTTAGAAGTGCGTAGCTCCAGTGGCTTCCTAATATCGGAAGGAAGAGCATTCCAGACGGCCGCAGAAGTGCAACTGAAAGAACGCGATGTGGCAACCATATTTGTTCGATGGTTAGCTGCTGTGAGGATGACTAGAGTTCACTTGTAATGGTTTATGCTCCTTGACTACAGCAAGGATTTGTGGTTCATTTGTGGCCAGCACGTTGTGTGTAATGAGTGCGACCTCATTATGTATTCATTTGGAAACCCAAGTTAATACCTTCATCCCGCAGTAGATTCTAAAAGGGGCTGTATATTATCGTTAAAATGCCATGGGCTTAGACAAACTGTCTTTTTTGTCCATGCTGTGATTGCAATGGCACACTAGGTTTTGTGTAACAAACCATTGACTTATTAATTAATAAGCCATATTTTCTAAAACTATAAGTAATGCACAGCCCTTTGAAATATCCCGCTGAATGAAGGCCTCCCCATACCGAATCAGTTGTGGGGATTGTGAAGTGTTGCTATCCACAGTAGCACTACTCCAGTCCCCCCTTCCCACCCCCATATTGATTTTGAAATTTTGACTAGAGCTGTTGAGCTGTCATGTAAGAAAAAGGGACGCCTGTGCTGTTAAAAGTTTAGTTATTCCACACATTTGTTAGAATTCATGCCGTGTTACATTTTTGAATAACATGGAAGGTGGGATGCAGTATTCTGGTAATGCAGTGTTCTTCACAAATATTTAGAGGGAAGCCACTTTTGCCAATAAAACATTAGTATGAGGGCCACCACACATTTGAAACCATCAGTTTTGACAGCATCATTGGGTGTTTTCACATTTGTATATTATGGGGGCCGCACGTCAGGGCCGCACTCAAGGCCACCAGGGGCTGTCAGTGGCCCACAGGCCTTGCAGTGAAGAACACTGGTAATGTACTCGTACACACAGTGTCGCCAGGGTGGGCTTCCCCATATGTAAATTAAAGTTTGGGCAGTATTTTTCTTCAGAGACCAGTTTATATAGTACAATCACTCGGACCTTCCGTACTCACAAAATCATATACATGTTTGGCTGTTTTGTCAGTCTACTGGTCTATGTCGGCCTCCCCACGCCCTACAGGTTATGACTGTTATTTCACCACACTTTACCGCGTTAGTCAGGTAGGGAGGACAAGTTGTAGCATAAATGTACCACTCAGCCATGGATGTTCTTGCATTGCCCCCTGCTGATTCAATTGCTCAGTAGCAGCTTACAACACCTGTTCTATGCTTGAAAATCAAGATCGAGACGTGGACAAAGTCGTTGATTTCACCACACCTTGCAATCCCTTTCTACAATTTGCCAGATCACGGCAGCTCGGTTAACACACAAAATCATATACCAACACTTCACATGATTTAGCGTATTGTTAACACCAAACAAACCAAACCTTTGTCAAACCCATTGGTAACTTCTCACATACAAAATAACTTAAAAGATCGACCAGCTTCGCCTCCAAGTTACTGGTTTATGGGTGTGCTGACAGTGTTTTGTGTCAGCGTATTGTGAAGGCAGATGTACACTGTGTGTGTTGTACACGGGTTGTGTGTGTTGTATACGTGTGCGTATGCAGTATGCAGTAACATTTTCGGCCAGGGCCAAAATTTGTGGAAAATCGGTATCTGAACAGGTTTTGTGCCATTTACATTTTGACTCTACCTTCCATAATTACTAAGTGCTGTGTGTAAAAATCAACATGAGGGAGTTAGAGGTGTGCTATGAGCCATTTTATCCCCTTCCCCCAGTCTTCTCTCCTGCCTCCACTTTATCGTGCCAGCCTTAATAGGTGCTTAACACAGCACCTGGCACGAACAGTCTGGTAAAGGTTATAAACGGGGGTATCTTTATATTTAAGACATGGCTGAGCAGTAGGCATTTGCCGCTTGTTGCAGAGATTTGCGGTTCCATCATAGTGGCTTCTCTGGTTAATACTGCAGATGTGTTGACCAGAATTACGTGCAGTCTGCTTGACGGTGGAGGTTAAATATCTTATGATGTTACATGAAAAAAGAGTAGGCCATGTGTGTTGGCGTAACAACCCGAATCTTGCCAAAGTTGCAAATTACACAGCAAATTGCCTGATTGAGTAAAGGCACGTCACAATATTCCCGCTTCTGTGAAACCACTGCAGACTATAATAGCCTGTGAAAAATAGCGCCTTTCTCTTATGTGTCAATGGCGCAAATGTCAAATGTGCTCGATTAGAATTGTCTTTTTATGTGCAGAGTACCAAGATCTGAACTCCGCGCTTGACCAAATCAGCTCCTTCCTGGACCAGCTGGAGGAGCGGAACGACTCCTTGAATGCTCGTCTCCGGGAGCTGCTGGCGTCGAACCAGCAGGAGCGACGGGGCGCGTCCAGCGAGGCCCAGGGCACTCAGCAGCAAAACGAGCGCTGATGCCACATCTACCCCCCTCATCATCGCTCACCTCCTAAGTTTTTTTAACCCTTGTTTGTTTTGCTCTCGACACATTTGCCCAGTTGGGCTGGAAGTTGGATCTTTTTCTTTCTTCAACCATACCGAAACCGAGACTGGAGGAGAGTTGAATTGGAAGTGAGAGGCTTTATAAAATTCATGGATCTTGTGTTTCGTTGACGGAGGTTTTGGTTTATTGCATTTTATGGCATCCAAGGCAAATAAAATGTAAAAATAAAATTTTAATCGAAATAAAATGTGGTTAATTTATTCCTTCAACTGCATGTGTATTTCTGTTTACGTGTTGATGAGTCGATGTCAGATATTGCCGTGACTTCAGCTGACAAAATTAGAACCACAAAGTATTGAAGTAACTTTCAAAGTATATTTGCTCATACGCACAACCTGAAATAGAGTGGTGTCACAATCTTGAGTAAACTTTAGTTCCTTTATACAAACAAAAGTGTTTTTTATTGATTTTGCGCAAGATGAGTTTGTATAGTAGTTTTACTCGTAGTTTTAGAACAATTGAGATCCATTATCTCTTGCAGGAGTGGGTTGAGAGTGGTAATAAGGGTAAAGCTGAATAAATTTGGATTCTGCGTTTAACACTGACACAATAACCTCTCGTGTGTGAATGGTTAAGTCACAGAAACAGAAGATTCCTTTATAGTCTAGAATAGATTCCAGTTCACTACTGTGTATAATTTGAATTTATTTGAATGTAAAAACAAATCCTGTCATGTTTGTTTTAAGCACTCGTATGCATGATGAAATTAAATTCACTCACTGGTAATGTTGGTTATATGTTTGTCTCGACTACCCATCAGAAATGTGAATGTAGGTATGAACATTCCTGCTGCTGTTTGTGGAATAAATGCTCCTGGGGAATGTCGTATGTCATGAACATTGAGCACTTGACTTTGTAATGTGTTATTATTTCTCAAGTGCAGCTGTTGCTAGAATTCCATAAAATATTAAATTCGCATAATTCTAGGTACAGCTACTTTCTTTTACCCGTGGGCAGATTATCCAGAATGCTGATTAACCTCACTTGTTCACGTATTGCAGGTTTGAATTATTTGCTGCTTATGACTCATGGTCGGTGAATCATTGCCCACTTTCTTGCAAACGTGTTTGCAACTAATTGATTATTTTATGACACAATTACATACATGTATGTCTTCACTTCCAACCTATATAGGTAAACAGTTCACATTTTATACTCTTTGGTTCTTTCGGTAAAGTCACGTAGGTATAAAATAATCCCAATGGGCATACATTTTGGCCAATGGCAGTTACATTGTACGGTTTTTAGATTTGGTTTGAAACTGGAAGAAACCCACGAGGAACGGGGGAAGAAAATATAAACTCGAAATTGTAAGGTGGCCGATTGGAGTCCGTAGTTGAACCCTGGCCCTTGTTTAGAGGGTCCAAGTGTTGCCACTGCGTCATCCTGTCACACGTGGGCGTAATGGACTTCGTTTTATTGTGGTTTCTGTATCGCATTAGGTTTTTTTTATTATTTTGAAAGTGCATTAGTTCAGGAGGATCATAATGTGGAAAAAACAAATAAACGGTTTACTCCTAATGGTGCCTGCCCATTGTCAATGCAATTAATAGTCTAGACCAGCGGTTCACAAGACCTTTTCGAGTTTGTGGACCCCTTTACAATAGCCAAACATTTTACGGACCACGACATGTTACTAGTTATTTGAAATTGTAAATTTCCTTGGTGAGGATGTGATCATTTTTATATTTCTCTGGACCCCATGTAGTGGCCTCGCGTACCACCAGGGTTACCTAACCAACATGGACACTAGCTAAATAACCTAACCATCATGGACACTCACTAAATAACTTGACCAACATGGACACTCGCTAAATAACCTAACCAACATGGAAACTCGCTTCAATAACTGAACCAGCATGGTGCTGTAGCGCCACCGTGTGGTCACTTGGTACAACTGCAGTGCCTGGCGCGGTGACAGCAGCAGTGGCACTGTGCGGCGTCTTCACGGCTTCATTGCAGCCAACCCGCTTGGGACTAACGCCAGGACGCCGCAGCACCAGCGACTCACAACTACGCGGCAACTGCTGGCGTACTGTGTTGGCCTACACTGCACATGTCCACCACATAGACGTAACCACGAATTTAATGCTTGTGGTACTGCAAATGTCCACCAGATGGCAGACGTAACCACGGATTGAATGATTGTGGTACTGAATCTTGACTTGTGGTGCTGTACTTGTCCACCAGAGGGCACACGTAACACGCCATAGCCTTATTTTTGGACAAAAGTTAATTCATCCATTGTATTTACCATTAGTATGCTATGTATTAGATTAAAAGTGGAAAATGTTACGATTAAATGTTCACGTCCCAAAAAAAAAACCCGAAATACTAACCTCTGCTGTTTATGGTCAAAATGAGCCAAATTCTCATAGCTTTATTTTTCAACAACAAGTGCATTCCTCCATTGTGTTTGCTGTAGTATTCTACATATTATGTACAAAATTAAAAATGTCACGATACATTTTTCAACTCAGAAAATCGGCACACCTTTTTTGACCAAAAAGCAAATTGCCGTTTTTGTACAAAATTGTGTTTGGGTTTGGGTGAAGGTTAGGGGGTAGGGTAAGAGGTTAGAGGAAGGGGTTAGGGCAAGGGGTTTGGGGTTAGGGTGAATGTTAGGGGTTGGGGGTAGGGGTTAGGGTTTAGGGTTAGGGCTTAGGGTTAGCGTTAGAGTTTAGGGTTAGGGGTTAGGAGTTAGGGGTTAGGGGTTAGCGTTAGGGCTAGGGGATAGGGTTCAGAATTTAGGGTTAGCAGTTAGGGTTAGGGGTTAAGGTTAGGGGTTATGGTTAGGGTAGGATTAGGGGAGGATTAGGGTCAATGTTAGGGTTAGTGTTAAGGGGTTAGGGGTTATGGTTAGGGTAGGATTAGGGGAGGATTAGGGTCAATGTTCGGGTTAGTGTTCAGGGATTAGGGGTTATGGTTAGGGGATATGGTTAGGGCCGCACGCGCGCAGCGGGACACAGCACACGCACGCGGGCCGCACGCGCGCAGCGGGACACAGCACACGCACGCGGGCCGCACGCGCGCAGCGGGACACAGCACACGCACGCGGGCCGCACGCGCGCAGCGGGACACAGCACACGCACGCGGGCCGCACGCGCGCAGCGGGACACAGCACACGCACGCGGGCCGCACGCGCGCAGCGGGACACAGCACACGCACGCGGGCCGCACGCGCGCAGCGGGACACAGCACACGCACGCGGGCCGCACGCGCGCAGCGGGACACAGCACACGCACGCGGGCCGCACGCGCGCAGCGGGACACAGCACACGCACGCGGGCCGCACGCGCGCAGCGGGACACAGCACACGCACGCGCGCCGCACGCGCGTGCTGTGTCCCGCTGCGCGCGTGCGGCGCGCGTGCGCGTGCTGTGGTCCCGCTGCGCGCGTGCGGCGCGCGTGCGCGTGCTGTGGTCCCGCTGCGCACGTGCGGCGCGCGTGCGCGTGCTGTGGTCCCGCTGCCCGCACGTTCACCCCCGCACGCGCGCGCGTGCTGTGGTCCCGCTGCCCGCACGTTCACCCCCGCACGCGCGCGCGTTCACCCCCGTGCGCACGCGGCGTACAAACGCCACAACTGAGATGCCACATCGACCATCGCCCCCGACTGACAGGCTCTTGTCCACATGCAGGCCGGTGCAGGGCCACCACCTTGTGCCACACAGGGGCAGCTACTACTTGGGGATGCTCTTCGAGTGTTTGAGACGAGATACGATACAAAACTCCGAATTGCTGGGGCGATTAAGCAAGCACCATATAAATGCAATTCATAACAGTGAATGCTTGGGAGCTTATTGGCTCTCGCTCCTGGTTAGAGATCTCCCCAACACACAGGTCCACAAAAACTGGCCGCTCTTACCCTGCAGGTTGCACCTAGGAACTGAGTGTTCAACTTCACATTCTTGTCATAAAAGGCCTGTGATAAAGGTGCATCTATTGGAGCGGCATCGTCTAAGGCAGTGGTTCTTAACCTTGTTGGAGGTACTGAACCCCACCAGTTTCATATGCGCATTCACCGAACCCTTCTTAATTGGAAAAATAAAATATTTTTTCAAATTCAAAACATAAGTACATGTTTTACTGGTGCACAATCATATGAGTCAGGTGTGTGTCTTAACCTCCGCCGAACCCCTGGGGCTCGATCGAACCCAGGTTAAGAACCACTGGTCTAAGGCTTACGCATCTCCCGGGTCTCCATTTGACTTTGTATTGTCTCGGAGGAAGTCCACCCACACCTCCACTTCCACAAACTGCTGGGAGTTGCCTCGCTCTGCCTCACAGTCAGAATTCTCCTCCTGCTTCACGTTGCCTCCATCGATGTGAAGGTCCGATTTGGGAGTTGAATCTTCATATTCACATTTTACCTTCACTTCTTCACATTTCACCTTCACCTCTTCATATTTCACCTTGATTTCTTTGAAAGTGTCCAAGCTGGGATTTTCTTCCGGTTCTTGTTTGATGAGGGATGGGCTCATTGCAGCACTTTGACTTTCACAAGCTGATTTCACACTCCACTCCTGGTGGATCTTTTGATGCTTGTGTGTTCTCTGGTGTCTTTGAAGATGTGGTGACCATGCAAACGCCTTCCCACACACACTGCACTTGAAGGGTTTCTCTCCCGTGTGTGTTCTCTTGTGTGCTACAAGAGTAGATGAATCTGAAAACGCCTTCCCACACACACTGCACTTGTAGGGTTTCTCTCCTGTGTGTGTTCTCTGGTGTGTTACAAGAGCAGATGAATCTGAAAACGCCTTCCCACACACACTGCACTTGAAGGGTTTTTCTCCCGTGTGTGTTCTCTGGTGTTTTACAAGATGAGCTGAACGTGCAAACGCCTTCCCACACACACTGCACTTGAAGGGTTTCTCTCCCATGTGTATTCTCTGGTGTGCTACAAGAGTAGATGAACGTGCAAACACCTTCCCACACACACTGCACTTGCAGGGTTTCTCTCCCATTTGTGTTCTCTTGTGTTTTACAAGAGTAGATGAATCTGAAAACGCCTTCCCACACACACTGCACTTGAAGGGTTTCTCTCCCGTGTGTGTTCTCTTGTGTGTCACAAGAGCAGATGACTGTGCAAACGCCTTCCCACACACACTGCACTTGAAGGGTTTCTCTCCCTTGTGTGTTCTCTGGTGTGTTACAAGATCATATGACTGTGCAAACGCCCTCCCACACACACTGCACTTGAAGGGTTTCTCTCCTGTGTGAGTTCTCTGGTGTGTTACAAGATCATATGACTGTGCAAACGCCCTCCCACACACACTGCACTTGAAGGGTTTCTCTCCTGTGTGAGTTCTCTGGTGCCGTGTCAAATGTTCAGGACGATCCGTGCTGTATGCACACTGGTCGCATTGATGCCTTTTTGCACCGAGCTGCGCCGAGTGCCTTTGCTCCATGAGACCAATTCTGCAGAGGCAGCGACAGCTGCAGACAGAAACAAAGAATATCCACACCATCTACACGTCAGTATCGAGGCACAGAGGAATGCATATATACACAGTCACACGTGACTTACACATCTATAGTTATTCATATATTTATGATATAGTAAAAAAGTGTCCCAAATTCATCACATGGGCTGTTATGGCACACAATGAGAGGGCAAATGGTTATAACCGTGCCTGGAAGCCCTCGTATCTTCAAAATGAACGTTAACCCAAAACTCAGCACACAATTTCAGCTGTCTGGCTTCTAAATAAATGTTTATGAAAGCTAAATTCAGCTGACATAACAATGGGTGTTGAAAATAATACTATTTGTGTTATGCACAAATGCATAAATTAATGTTCAAGCGCAATTTAGAGGTGTGAAGCCAGGCACAGATGTCCTTGATTGCTCGGATGAGCAGTTCCGACTTAAGCTGCTGCACGTGTTTGCTGTGATCACTTCCTGACTCCATTCTTACAAAGAGTTCCAGAGGAAAACTAAAATAAACTACTGTTTTGATATAACCTCTGTGCTCAATAGAGTTAATAGACTTTACTGCAAATACAAACTTGACACTGTCACACACTCAGAGGTGGAGCCAGGATTTTCAGGTAGGGGGAGGAAACCCCTCCAGCAATGAAAAATTACAGGAGTTGTTAGTAAGTAAGGAGTTGTTAGTGAGAAAGGAGTTAGTAATAAAGGACTTGTCCCTTGCTTTTCATTCGACGCGTGTGATCGTCATCGCCCTCGCTGAACGTGTTGATGCCTTCAGGAAAGAAAAATAGACTTTTGTATTTTGGGGGGGGGGGGGGAAATGACCATGACGTATGTGGCATCAACCCGCATCACACCTGAGCTAAGGGCTCTGCAATGCTTACCCCCCTACCACATGGCTCTTCGCGCGCCGTACTTCTACAGCTGTTCACAGCGTGCCGGGAGATTTTAGGTGGCGCTTCGCTCCTGGCCGATTAAGTCATTGGCTTCTCGGAGTTTCAATACAAATCCGTGTGAGGAACAGGTACAACTGCCATCTTAAATATATAGCAGAACTTACACCTGTTTGTTTGTGTGAAACAGCAAAAACTCTCCAACGCTGAGCTCTGGCGTCATGAAATTTTCACAGCTTATGCTGTCTGGAATTTCTAAGCGAACGCCACGTCATTCCCTTCCCGAGTGGCAAAAATCGACCTGACGTAGCAGTGGGTTCAGGTTGAATTTCCTTGAGTGAAAACATCCGATTTAGGTAAATTGAAGTGTTTCAGCTTCCTTCTTGCAAGCATCAATTTTTTCAGGGTTTTTCAGTGAATTATGAGGGAATATTAAATTAATCCAAGACAAGAATCCAAGTCCCGGGCAAAGCCGGGTAGTGAAGCTAGTTACTAATAAACCCCCATGATCCTATCGAAATTAGGGATTTCTATCAGATTGTTGGGGGGGCACGTGCCACCCCACCCCCACTGGCTCCACCACTGTCACGGTTCACAGGTGGTGGTGTGTCCAGACCCATGCCTTGCCACCTTCACCTGCTCAGTATTAATGCTTCCTCACTCCACCAAGTAATTCATTGAGGATCAACCAACACAGCCGAGGCTGCGTGTCTCTCTGTGGTGAGATGTTCACTACCTGTCCTGGCATACAGGAAGTCGTGGGTTCGATCCCGACCCTGACGCCTGCTGTATATTTGTAGTTTACGTGTCTCTCTCTCTCCCCGTGGTCGCATGGATTTCCTTCCCGATCCCCGGGTTTCCCCTCCACATGTAGAGAGTGAACACCGCCACGCGTCTAGAGTGAACACCGCCACGCGTCTAGAGTGAACACCACCACGCGTCTAGAGTGAACACCACCACGCGTCCAGAGCGAACACCGCCACGTATCTAGAGTGAACACCGCCACACGTCTAGAGCGAACACCGCCACGCGTCTAGAGTGAACACCACCACGCGTCCAGAGCGAACACCGCCATGTGTCTAGAGTGAACACCGCCACGCGTCTAGAGTGAACACCGCCACACATCTAAAGTGAACACCGCCACACGTCTAGATCGAACACCGCCACGCGTCTAGAGCGAACACCGCCACGTGTCTAGAGTGAACACCGCCACGCGTCCAGAGTGAACACCGCCACGCGTCCAGAGTGAACACCGCCACGCGTCTAGAGTGAACACCGCCACGCGTCCAGAGTGAACACCGCCACGCATCTAGAGTGAACACCACCACGCGTCTAGAGTGAACACCGCCACGCGTCCAGAGTGAACACCGCCACGCGTCTAGAGTGAACACCGCCACCTGTCTAGAATGAACACCGCCACGCGCCTAGAGTGAACACCACCACACGTCTAGAGTGAACACCACCGCGCGTCTAGAGTGAACACCACCACGCGTCTAGAGTGAACACCACCACGCGTCTAGAGTGAACACCGCCACACGTCTAGAGTGAACACCACCACGTGTCTAGAGTGAACACCGCCACGTGTCCAGAGTGAACACCGCCACGCATCTAGAGTGAACACCGCCATGCATCTAGAGTGAACACCGCCATGTGTCTAGAGTGAACACCACCACGCGTCTAGAGTGAACACCACCACGCGTCTAGAGTGAACACCGCCACGCGTCTAGAGTGAACACCGCCACGCGTCCAGAGTGAACACCGCCACGCGTCCAGAGTGAACACCGCCACGCGTTCAGAGTGAACACCGCCACGCGTCCAGAGTGAACACCGCCACGCGTCTAGAGTGAACACCGCCATGTGTCTAGAGTGAACACCACCACGCGTCTAGAGTGAACACCACCACGCGTCTAGAGTGAACACCGCCACGCGTCTAGAGTGAACACCACCACGCGTCTAGAGTGAACACCACCACGCGTCTAGAGTGAACACCGCCACGCGTCTAGAGTGAACACCGCCACGCGTCTAGAGTGAACACCACCACGCGTCTAGAGTGAACACCACCACGCGTCTAGAGTGAACACCACCACGCGTCTAGAGTGAACACCGCCACGCGTCTAGAGTGAACACCGCCACGCGTCTAGAGTGAACACCACCACGCGTCTAGAGTGAACACCGCCATGTGTCTAGAGTGAACACCACCACGCCTCTAGAGTGAACACCACCACGCGTCTAGAGTGAACACCGCCACGCGTCTAGAGTGAACACCGCCACGCGTCTAGAGTGAACACCACCACGCGTCTAGAGTGAACACCACCACGCATCTAGAGTGAACACCACCACGCGTCCAGAGTGAACACCGCCACGCGTCCAGAGTGAACACCGCCACGCGTCCAGAGTGAACACCGCCACGCGTCCAGAGTGAACACCGCCACGCGTTCAGAGTGAACACCGCCACGCGTCCAGAGTGAACACCGCCACGCGTCTAGAGTGAACACCGTCATGTGTCTAGAGTGAACACCACCACGCGTCTAGAGTGAACACCACCACGCGTCTAGAGTGAACACCGCCACGCGTCTAGAGTGAACACCACCACGCGTCTAGAGTGAACACCGCCACGCGTCTAGAGTGAACACCACCACGCATCTAGAATGAACACCGCCATGCGTCTAGAGTGAACACCGCCACGCGTCCAGAGTGAACACCGCCACGCGTTCAGAGTGAACACCGCCACGCGTCCAGAGTGAACACCGCCACGCGTCCAGAGTGAACACCGCCATGTGTCTAGAGTGAACACCACCACGCGTCTAGAGTGAACACCACCACACGTCTAGAGTGAACACCGCCACGCGTCTAGAGTGAACACCACCATGCGTCTAGAGTGAACACCGCCACGCGTCTAGAGTGAACACCACCACGCATCTAGAGTAAACACCGCCATGTGTCTAGAGTGAACACCACCACGCCTCTAGAGTGAACACCACCACGCGTCTAGAGTGAACACCGCCACGCGTCTAGAGTGAACACCAGAGGTGGGACAAAGTCATTGTTATGCAAGTCCAAGTCGAGTCGCAAGTCATCAAATTCATGACTCGAGTCTGACTCGAGTCCAAGTCACATGACTCGAGTCCACATCTCATAGGTGGGACAAAGTCATTGTTATGCAAGTCCAAGTCGAGTCGCAAGTCATCAAATTCATGACTCGAGTCTGACTCGAGTCCAAGTCACATGACTCGAGTCCACACCTCTGGTGAACACCGCCACGCGTCTAGAGTGAACACCGCCATGTGTCTAGAGTGAACACCACCACGCGTCTAGAGTGAACACCACCACGCGTCTAGAGTGAACACCGCCACGCGTCCAGAGTGAACACCGCCACGCGTCCAGAGTGAACACCGCCACGCGTCCAGAGTGAACACCGCCACGCGTCCAGAGTGAACACCGCCACGCGTCCAGAGTGAACACCGCCACGCGTCCAGAGTGAACACCGCCACGCTGTTGACGAGCCTCACCTTGTTGTTGTTGTTGGCAGGTCTCTTGTGAAAACAAGAGCGGTACAGCAGCTCAAGCGGGCGTGGCCTGGTAAAAATAAAAACTGTGTTAATGTTTAAAGTAAAACAAAGTTACAAAGTGGCGAGCCGGGTGAAGACAAATTCAACTTAAGCGAGAGAATTGAAGCGAACGAGACCAGGTGAGGGCAGGAGGCAAGGCCCCGCGTTGTAAAGTTCCAACCTGGACATCGCTTCCATGCTCGCTGCGTGGTTTTGCCCAAATAAGGATTGGCACTGGGACAGGTATCGGCAGCGGCTGAGTGGATGTGACGTCACTCTCAAGAGCGCGGTGGTCGGGAGTGAGTGACATGACGTCACTAACGAGGCACCTCCCCCTGGCGTTTGACGCCGATGAGATCACGCTGAGCGGTGACGTCAGAGGGCGGGGTCAGAGTTCAAGTTTGTTGACAGAAGGGGAGCGGCAGTGTCATGGTGAGCGCTGCGCTCCGCACCGAACAGCCGAGTTCCATTCCCGCTCGTGGCCAACACCGCCAGTGACGACTTTCTGAGCCGGTCCTGAGCCTCCCCTACGTCGACTCAGCCTCAAACGAGTACCCGGTGCTGTGTCAACATCGCCACTGGGGAGACAAAGGCGGCCGGGCGTGGTGCTGGCCACCCACCCCCTCGTGTGCCGTGACGACCTCCACCGGTGCTGCTACTCGCTGTGAGCAGCACTTTGTAGATGTCGTGGCTTGGCTCTCCAGCACACTGCTGGCGACATTTCACGATGACATTTTCACGTCCATACAAAATCAGCATACTAACCTATGCCGTTACTGTCGGTGTGTTGTATTACATCACATTTCGATATTTTACTAGGTTATTTAATTTTCGTGTGCCTGCCTCCTAATTTTCAGGCTTGCGTGCCCGTGCCGCGTTGTCAGCTTGCTCCTCTCTCTGTGTGCCGTTGTGATGTCTGTCTGCTTGTATGTCTGTCTATAGTTTTTTCTAGTTAGATTTTTGTTGCTATTTCTTTTATGACTGATGATGATTGCTTGTGTTGCAATCGAAACGTCGTAATATGTTATTTTATTTTAATTTGTTATTTTATTTTTAGACGTGACTTAACCGAAAAGAACCAAAGAATAATTCCTGCAGTCACGAAAGCTCCTAAATTAAGATTAAAAAGTGCATTTCTTGGTTGTGTTTAGCCTGAGTAGCCTATATATTACGTAAAAAAGTGGGGAATTTGATACATTAAATTTTCGAATATAAAAAAATGAATCGGCATACTGTGCCGATTTTAGCCGAAATAAGCCCAACTTTCACAGCTTTATTTTTGGACAATATTTCATTCCTCTATTGTATTTAGCCTTAGTATGCTATGTATTAGATTAAAAGTGGGAAATTTCACGATGAAATGTTCACGTCCCGTTTTTGGCCAATATTGGCCAAATTTTTCCAGCTTTATTTTTCAACAAAAGTGCAATCCTCGTGTGTTTAGCCTTAGTATCCTATATATAGCGTTAAAAAGTGCGAAATTTCACCATGAAATGTTTAAGTGAAAAAAGAAAATCGGCATACTATGCCGTTTTTGGCTAAAATTGGACACATTTTTACAGCTGTATTTTTAAACCAAACGTACATTCCTCGGTTGTGTTTAGCCTGAGTAGCCTATATATTACATTAAGAGGGAAATTTCACAATGAAATTTTCAGGTCCCATAAAGAAATCGGCACACTCACGTATGCCATTTTGGCCAAAATTGGGCGAATTTTCATAGCTAAACTTTTCAAAGAAAAAGTTAATTCCTCTTTTTTGATTAGCATTAGTATGCTGTATTATTACTATAAAGGTTTGATATTTCATGATGACATTTTCACGTCCTAAAAATTAAATTGACATAACATTTTTTGGCTAAAAAACAAATAGGCATACTAACCTATGCAGTTTTTGGACATAATTGGGTTAGAGTTAGGCTTAGCAATTAGGGTTAGGGTTTAAGGTTAGGCGTTAGGGGTAGGGTTAGGGATAGGGTTAGGGCTCGATTATTCCAACTCACTACTCTCCAGGACATCTGGCAAAAACATTACCAAGCTGATGCGTGTACAAAATTATTTTACTGGCGTCATGACGGGTACTGCAAAATCCGACCATGTCTGTCCAGTGCTCACCGAACTGCATTGGCTTCCTGTTGCCGAACTCATACAGTATAAGATTGCACTCATTACATACAAAGCGCTGGCCACAAGTGAACCCCAATACCTTGCTGGTATCATCAAAGAGCATCAACCATCACGCAAACTCCGGTCATCCTCGTAGCAGCTTTTGGCTAGTCATCGAACAAAGACGGTCGCTGCATTGCACGCTTTCAGATGCACTTCTGCAGCCGTCTGGAATGTTCTTCCCTCCGAGATTAAGAAGTCACTGGAGCTACGCATTTTTAAAATCTAGGTTGAAAATATATTTTCTTTAGAACTGCTTTTCGTGCTTAGTTTGGTGTCCCTCCCCGGCACCTCCGATGACCATGGTTGGCTATGTACGGTGTGAAAGAAGTTCAACATACACACCAACATGGACACTCGCTAAATATACTAACCAACATGGACACTCACTAAAATAACTTAACCAACAAGGACACTCGCTAAATAAGCTAACCATCATGGACACTCGCTAAATAACCTAACCATCATGGACACTCGCTAAATAACCTAACCAACATGGACACTCGCTAAATAACCTAACCATCATGGACACTCGCAAAATAACCTAACCATCATGGACACTCGCTAAACAACGTAACCAACATGGTGCTGTAGCGCCACCGTGTGGTCACGTGGTACCACTGCAGCGCCTGGCGCGGTGACAGCAGCAGTGGCGCTGTGCGGCGTCTTCACGGCTTCATTGCAGCCAACCCGCTTGGGACTAACGCCAGGACGCAGCAGCAGCAGGACTCACAACTGCGGGAACGCGCGGGGTGACGCCTGACAGCGGCAACTGCTGGCGAACTGTGTTGGCCTGTACTGCACATGTCCACCAAGATGGCAGACGTAACCACGAATTAAATACCAGCCAAGTTTGGTGGCGATTGCTTTCACGGTGTGGATTTGTATTTGGAACATACTTTCATTTTCATACATGGAAGTGTCGGAGATTGAATAACAAAAATACACGTTACATGGAGTTACTATTTTTTTAATATGAAGAACACAGGTGCTGAGAGAAATTAGAAAGGGGAAGAGATAATTAAGGAAGTGGCACTGTCGATGCAATGAACGAGGGCGCAGCGAGCAGTAGAGGCCAGGTGGTGAACGAGAGTCGTGACAGGCGGCTAGAGGATGATTGATGGGAAGGCGCGTGCGGAGCGAGGCGTCACGTGGGGGGAGGTTGAGGGCGGGGCGGGGATTCCCCACGCAGGGCGCCATCTCGGCTGGGCACCGCGTGGAGGACGCGTGGTTCTTGTGGCGTCGTTGAATTCGTCTTCAACTACCGATCACAGCTGCTCCATGTGGCTTAGCAGCTCCTCAAGGTGGATCACCAGCTCGACCATATGGCTTACCAGCTCGTCAAGGTGGATTCCCAGCTCCTCAAGGTGAGTTGCCTGCTCATTCAGTGGAATTTTTTTGTCAAACACAGTCACGAGGCCTGTCTTGTGTTTAGAGTTAGTAATAGCCTAGATTCGTAGACCGTCGCTTTTTTAAGTGTAACATTTAAGCTATTTAAGTGCAAAATCCTCACATTGTTTTTCATTGTAATGAGGCGAGGAGGAGACTGTAACACGTTCCCAAGAGGGATGAAGTTTTAAATCGTGCGTCAACACGTGTTTAGATTGCGGCCTGCGTGGTGATTATCGGCAGCCTGTATGTAATTCAGGCGAGTCCGTGCTCTGAATATTGAGTTTTTGCGAGGTTTTTTCAAATATACTTCCCTACGATCGATTTCGTTTATTTTGTGTAATCTGACAGTGATTGTCCCCCCCCCCCCCGCAATCATTTCCCGAAATATATTTCAGAACAAACGTTAAGGTGCAAAGTTGACAATTTGTCAATACAAAAGAGGGTTGGGTTTGTTTAGGGTTAGCGGTTAAGGGTTAGGGTCAGGGGGGTTAGGGTTTAGGGATAGGGTTAGTATGATATATGTAGATTAAAAGTCAGACATTTCACGATGAAATGTTCAAGTAAATATTAAAATTGGTATACTAACTCATGCCGTTTTTAGCCAAAATTAGCAAAATTTTTACATCTTTATTTTTCAACAAAAGTTCATTCCTCTTTTGTATTTAGCCGTAGTATGCTATATATTACATTAAAAGTGACAAATTTAACGATTGCATTTTCACATCTCTAAAAGATATCAGCATACTAACCTATGCAGTTTATTTGCTAAAATGAGCCAAATTTTCACATCTTAATTTTCCAAGAAAAAGTTAATTCCTCCTTTATGTTTAGCATTAGTATGCTATATATTACATTAAAAGTGAGACATTTCACGATTACATTTTCACGTCTCAAAAAGAAAATCGGCATACTATCTTATACAGTTTTTTTTGCCAAAATGAGCCAAATTTCCATAGCTTTATTTTTTAACAAAAAGTGCATTCCTCCATTCTGTTTGCTGTAGTATGCTACGTATTACGTACAAAATTGAAAATTTCACGATCAAATTTTCACCTCAGGTATGCCAAGAAAATCATCATACCTTCTTTGGCCATAAAGCAAATTGGCATACTAACCTATGCCGTTTATGGACAAAATTGTGTAAGGGTTTGGGTGAGGGTTAGGATTAGGGGTTAGGGTTAGTGGTTAGGGGTTAGGGCTAGGAGTTAGTGGTTGGGGGTTAGGGTTAAGGTAGTTAGGGTCCAGGTCGATGTTAAGGGTTAGGGTCATGGTTGGATTAGGGTTAGAGTTCAGGGTTAGGGTTAGGCATTAGGGTTAGGGTCAAGTTCAGGGGGTTAGGGTTAAGGGTTAGTATGACAACTGCAGTGCTTCGGCACGATAACAGCAGCAGTGGCACTGTGTGGTGTCTTCCAACATGGACACTCGCTAAATAACCTAACCATCATGGACACTCGCTAAATAACTTAACCAACATGGACACTCGCTAAATATACTAACCAACATGGACACTCGCTAAATAACCTAACCATCTTCTTGGTTCTTTCGGTAAAGTCACGTAGAAGGGAAGTAATAAAATAATAAAAATAAAACATAATAAAACAATTCTCACGACGTTTCGGCCACAACGCAAGCAGCCATCCTCAGGCGAAGAATGAAACACCCCAAGCTTGGAGCGTATATTTAAGCTGGGTTAGAGGGGGGGGAGGTGGGAAGAAGAGCGCCTAAACAAAATAATTTGCATATCAAGAGGAATTCAGCATATGGAAAATGCGTAGGAGGTGGGCGGGGGGGGTTCCAAATCAATACTATGCCCGTGCATTATGCAGGATTAGCAGCATCAAAAGGGGGGGGGGGAAGGGGGGGAGCATTAACAAAGGAAAGGAATGTTAATAGTATGTAGCTGTAGTTACTAAACAACCACGTAAAAAACTACAGTATAAACTGCATGACAAACTAAAGTATAAACTACATAGCATCATCAGTAAACTTACTATACTCTACAATAAGCTGAGTTACTAACAGTAAGTAATACATGAAAAATTCTACGTTGTAAAAAATTATATAATATGCTTCCATCTAAACTTTATTCTCTTACATCACACGCGTCTATACCGTACTATATACTTCCATAGGCAAAACCAACATTAAATTACATACTGTATTGCTATAAACCACCCTATACCTTATACATTTTTAATATAACACTATGTATTATTCTACCCACCCTAATGTGTATCAAAATGGTTTATTACGTCCTTCCAGTGATTGCTAAGCCAGAATCCATCTTCTCGGTTAAAATTGTCTCTGTGTTTGTAAATGTGGATCGCCTCATGTACGAATCTCTCATGATAGCCAGATGGCTTGCAGAGAACCTCTGTCTTGGAGAAGTCAATGTCATGTGAGCCCACTGAGTTGTAACAGTGATCTGCCACGGCTGAGGTGTTTGTCCTACAGTGTTTCAGGTCAGCTTTATGTTCACGGATGCGGTCCGAGACATGTCGTTTGGTTTCCCCAATGTAACTGCTACCACAGAGGCAACTTAGTTTGTAGACACCAGGGTACTGTATGTCTGGAACCACATCTTTTACAGACGGTACCAGATCACGGATTTTATGTACTGTGTTGAATCGGACCTGGATCTTGTGTTTAATCAGGATTTTGGAGATCTTTTTTGTGACCCCAGCAATGTAGGGTAAGGTGATGGTCTTGAAAGGCTCCTCAACAGGATCTTTCTTGGTGGTTGGAGTGATGGCTTTGCGGATTGTGTAGTCGGAGTAACCATTAGCCTTAAGAGCTTGGCGTACGTGTTTGAGTTCACTGGAAATGTGTTCATGGTCGGAGATGCATTGGGCTCTATGATATAGAGTCTTGATGAGAGAATTCTTCTGGGATGGATGGTGGTGGGAATCCGGTTTTAGATAAGCAATCCGGTTTTAGATAATCAAAAGGAGACCTGATGGTTCAATGAGCCACTCTGTCTACAGGAAAGCCACCCACACGGATGCTTATCTAAAACCGGATTCCCACCACCATCCATCCCAGAAGAATTCTCTCATCAAGACTCTATATCATAGAGCCCAATGCATCTCCGACCATGAACACATTTCCAGTGAACTCAAACACGTACGCCAAGCTCTTAAGGCTAATGGTTACTCCGACTACACAATCCGCAAAGCCATCACTCCAACCACCAAGAAAGATCCTGTTGAGGAGCCTTTCAAGACCATCACCTTACCCTACATTGCTGGGGTCACAAAAAAGATCTCCAAAATCCTGATTAAACACAAGATCCAGGTCCGATTCAACACAGTACATAAAATCCGTGATCTGGTACCGTCTGTAAAAGATGTGGTTCCAGACATACAGTACCCTGGTGTCTACAAACTAAGTTGCCTCTGTGGTAGCAGTTACATTGGGGAAACCAAACGACATGTCTCGGACCGCATCCGTGAACATAAAGCTGACCTGAAACACTGTAGGACAAACACCTCAGCCGTGGCAGATCACTGTTACAACTCAGTGGGCTCACATGACATTGACTTCTCCAAGACAGAGGTTCTCTGCAAGCCATCTGGCTATCATGAGAGATTCGTACATGAGGCGATCCACATTTACAAACACAGAGACAATTTTAACCGAGAAGATGGATTCTGGCTTAGCAATCACTGGAAGGACGTAATAAACCATTTTGATACACATTAGGGTGGGTAGAATAATACATAGTGTTATATTAAAAATGTATAAGGTATAGGGTGGTTTATAGCAATACAGTATGTAATTTAATGTTGGTTTTGCCTATGGAAGTATATAGTACGGTATAGACGCGTGTGATGTAAGAGAATAAAGTTTAGATGGAAGCATATTATATAATTTTTTACAACGTAGAATTTTTCATGTATTACTTACTGTTAGTAACTCAGCTTATTGTAGAGTATAGTAAGTTTACTGATGATGCTATGTAGTTTATACTTTAGTTTGTCATGCAGTTTATACTGTAGTTTTTTACGTGGTTGTTTAGTAACTACAGCTACATACTATTAACATTCCTTTCCTTTGTTAATGCTCCCCCCCTTCCCCCCCCCCCTTTTGATGCTGCTAATCCTGCATAATGCACGGGCATAGTATTGATTTGGAACCCCCCCCGCCCACCTCCTACGCATTTTCCATATGCTGAATTCCTCTTGATATGCAAATTATTTTGTTTAGGCGCTCTTCTTCCCACCTCCCCCCCCTCTAACCCAGCTTAAATATACGCTCCAAGCTTGGGGTGTTTCATTCTTCGCCTGAGGATGGCTGCTTGCGTTGTGGCCGAAACGTCGTGAGAATTGTTTTATTATGTTTTATTTTTATTATTTTATTACTTCCCTTCTACGTGACTTTACCGAAAGAACCAAGAAGATGAATCCCTGCAGTCACGAAAGCTTTAAATCGAAATTTAACCTAACCATCATGGACACTCGCTAAATGACCTAACCAACATGGACACTCGCTAAATAACCTAACCAACATGGACACTCGCTAAACAACGTAACCAACATGGTGCTGTAGCGCCACCGTGTGGCCACGTGGTACCACTGCAGCGCCTGGCGCGGTGACAGCAGCAGTGGCACTGTGCGGCGTCTTCACGGCTTCATTGCAGCCAACCCGCTTGGGACTAACGCCAGGACGCAGCAGCAGCAGCGACTCACAACTGCGGGAACGCGCGGGGTGACGCCTGACAGCGGCAACTGCTGGCGAACTGTGTTGGCCTGTACTGCACATGTCCACCAAGATGGCAGACGTAACCACGAATTAAATACCAGCCAAGTTTGGTGGCGATTGCTTTCACGGTGTGGATTTGTATTTGGAACATACTTTCATTTTCATACATGGAAGTGTCGGAGATTGAATAACAAAAATACACGTTACATGGAGTTACTATTTTTTTAATATGAAGAACACAGGTGCTGAGAGAAATTAGAAAGGGGAAGAGATAATTAAGGAAGTGGCACTGTCGATGCAATGAACGAGGGCGCAGCGAGCAGTAGAGGCCAGGTGGTGAACGAGAGTCGTGACAGGCGGCTAGAGGATGATTGATGGGAAGGCGCGTGCGGAGCGAGGCGTCACGTGGGGGGAGGTTGAGGGCGGGGCGGGGCGGGGATTCCCCACGCAGGGCGCCATCTCGGCTGGGCACCGCGTGGAGGACGCGTGGTTCTTGTGGCGTCGTTGAATTCGTCTTCAACTACCGATCACAGCTGCTCCATGTGGCTTAGCAGCTCCTCAAGGTGGATCACCAGCTCGACCATATGGCTTACCAGCTCGTCAAGGTGGATTCCCAGCTCCTCAAGGTGAGTTGCCAGCTCATTCAGTGGAATTTTTTTGTCAAACACAGTTACGAGGCCTGTCTTGTGTTTAGAGTTAGTAATAGCCTAGATTCGTAGACCGTCGCTTTTTTAAGTGGAACATTTAAGCTATTTAAGTGCAAAATCCTCTCATTGTTTTTCATTGTAATGAGGCGAGGAGGAGACTGTAACACGTTCCCAAGAGGGATGAAGTTTTAAATCGTGCGTCAACACGTGTTTAGATTGCGGCCTGCGTGGTGATTAACGGCAGCCTGTATGTAATTCAGGCGAGTCCGTGCTCTGAATATTGAGTTTTTGCGAGGTTTTTTCAAATATACTTCCCTACGATCGATTTCGTTTATTTTGTGTAATCTGACAGTGATTGTCAACTCCCCCCCCCCCCCCCGCAATCATTTCCCGAAATATATTTCAGAACAAACGTTAAGGTGCAAAGTTGACAATTTGTCAATACAAAAGAGGGTTGGGTTTGGGTTTGTTTAGGGTTAGCGGTTAAGGGTTAGGGTCAGGGGGGTTAGGGTTTAGGGATAGGGTTAGTATGATATATGTAGATTAAAAGTCAGACATTTCACGATGAAATGTTCAAGTAAATATTAAAATTGGTATACTAACTCATGCCGTTTTTAGCCAAAATTAGCAAAATTTTTACATCTTTATTTTTCAACAAAAGTTCATTCCTCTTTTGTATTTAGCCGTAGTATGCTATATATTACATTAAAAGTGACAAATTTAACGATTGCATTTTCACATCTCTAAAAGATATCAGCATACTAACCTATGCAGTTTATTTGCTAAAATAAGCCAAATTTTCACATCTTAATTTTCCAAGAAAAAGTTAATTCCTCCTTTATGTTTAGCATTAGTACGCTATATATTACATTAAAAGTGAGACATTTCACGATTACATTTTCACGTCTCAAAAAGAAAATCGGCATACTATCTTATACAGTTTTTTTGCCAAAATGAGCCAAATTTCCATAGCTTTATTTTTTAACAAAAAGTGCATTCCTCCATTCTGTTTGCTGTAGTATGCTACGTATTACGTACAAAATTGAAAATTTCACGATCAAATTTTCACCTCAGGTATGCCAAGAAAATCATCATACCTTCTTTGGCCATAAAGCAAATTGGCATACTAACCTATGCCGTTTATGGACAAAATTGTGTAAGGGTTTGGGTGAGGGTTAGGATTAGGGGTTAGGGTTAGTGGTTAGGGGTTAGGGCTAGGAGTTAGTGGTTGGGGGTTAGGGTTAAGGTAGTTAGGGTCCAGGTCGATGTTAAGGGTTAGGGTCATGGTTGGATTAGGGTTAGAGTTCAGGGTTAGGGTTAGGCATTAGGGTTAGGGTCAAGTTCAGGGGGTTAGGGTTAAGGGTTAGTATGACAACTGCAGTGCCTCGGCATGATAACAGCAGCAGTGGCACTGTGTGGTGTCTTCCAACATGGACACTCGCTAAATAACCTAACCATCATGGACACTCGCTAAATAACTTAACCAACATGGACACTCGCTAAATATACTAACCAACATGGACACTCGCTAAATAACCTAACCATCATGGACACTCGCTAAATGACCTAGCCACGCCCCTCCTAGCCACGCCCCCTCCTAGCCACGCCCCCTCCTAGCCACGCCCCCTCATAGCCACGCCCCCTCATAGCCACGCCCCCTCATAGCCACGCCCCCTCCTAGCCACGCCCCCTCCTAGCCACGCCCCCTCCTAGCCACGCCCCTCCTAGCCACGCCCCCTCCTAGCCACGCCCCCTCCTAGCCACGCCCCCTCCTAGCCACGCCCCCTCATAGCCACGCCCCCTCCTAGCCACGCCCCCTCCTAGCCACGCCCCCTCCTAGCCACGCCCCCTCCTAGCCACGCCCCCTCCTAGCCACGCCCCCTCCTAGCCACGCCCCCTCCTAGCCACGCCCCTCCTAGCCACGCCCCTCCTAGCCACGCCCCCTCCTAGCCACGCCCCCTACTAGCCACGCCCCCTACTAGCCACGCCCCCTACTAGCCACGCCCCCTACTAGCCACGCCCCCTACTAGCCACGCCCCCTACTAGCCACGCCCCCTCCTAGCCACGCCCCCCTCCTAGCCACGCCCCCTCTTAGCCACGCCCTTCTTAGCCACGCCCCCTCTTAGCCACGCCCCCTCCCAGCCACGCCCCCTCCTAGCCACGCCCCTTCCTAGCCACGCCCCCTCCTAGCCACGCCCCCTCTTAGCCACGCCCCCTCTTAGCCACGCCCCCGTTTAGCCACGCCCCCTCTTAGCCACGCCCCCTCTTAGCCACGCCCCCGTTTAGCCACGCCCCCTCCTAGCCACGCCCCCTCCCAGCCACGCCCCCTCCCAGCCACGCCCCCTCCCAGCCACGCCCCCTCCCAGCCACGCCCCCTCCTAGCCACGCCCCTCCTAGCCACGCCCCTCCTAGCCACGCCCCCTCCTAGCCACGCCCCCTCCTAGCCACGGCCCTCCTAGCCACGCCCCTCCTAGCCACGCCCCTTCCTAGCCACGCCCCTCTTAGCCACGCCCCTCTTAGCCACGCCCCTCTTAGCCACGCCCCTCCTAGTCACGCCCCCTCCTAGCCACGCCCCCCTCCTAGCCACGCCCCTTCCTAGCCACGCCCCTCCTGGCCACGCCCCCTCCTAGCCACGCCCCTCCTAGCCCCTCCTAGCCCCTCACCTGGCCAGGCCCTTGAGCAGCTTGCCCATGGCCAGGTAGTCGAGCTGGTCGGAGCAGTTGAAGACGACCGTCTGCACGGCCAGCGCCTTGCCCAGGTCCTTGGTGGTCTCCGTCTTGCCGGTGCCCGCCGGGCCGGCCGGGGCACCGCCAAACTTGAGGTGCAGCGCCCCCGTCAGGGTCAGGTAGCACCTGGTGGTGGTGGGGGTGGTGGTGGTGGTGGTGACGGTGGTGGTGACGGTGGTGGTGATGGTGGTGATGGTGGTGGTGGTGGTGGTGGTGACGGTGGTGGTGGTGACGGTGGTGACGGTGGTGACGGTGGTGATGGTGGTGGTGGTGGTGACGGTGGTGGTGACGGTGACGGTGATGGTGGTGGTGACGGTGGTGGTGACGGTGAAGGTGGTGACGGTGGTGGTGGTGACGGTGGTGGTGACGACGGTAGTGATGGTGGTGGTGGTGACGGTAGTGGTGATGGTGGTGGTGGTGGTGACGGTGGTGGTGGTGACGGTGATGGTGACGGTGGTGATGGTGGGGATGGCCGGGAGAGAAAGAAGTGGAGGTGAGTGTGTGTATGGGTGAGTGTATGGGTGAGTGGGTGAGTGGGTATGTGAGTTCGTGTGTGAGTGAGTGGTTGAGTGAGTGGTGGTGTGAGTAAGTGAGTGTGTGAGTGATTGGGTGTGTGAGTGAGTGAGTGAGTGCGTGAGCGGGTGGTTGAGTGAGTGGGTGAGTAAGCCGGTGAATGGGTGAGTGAGTGAGTGAGTCAGTGTGTGAGTGAGTGGGTGGGTGAGTGAGTGAGTCAGTGGGTGAGTGGGTGGATGAGTGAGTGGATGAGTGAGTGGACGGGTGAGTGAGCGGGTGAGTGAGCGGGTGAGTGAGTGAGCTGGTGAGCGAGTGGCTGAGTGGGTGAGTGAGCAGGTGAGTAGGTGGGTGAGTGAGTGGCTGAGTGGGTGAGTGTGCATGTGAGCGAGGGGCTGAGTGGGTCAGTCAGTGGGTGACTGGGTGGGTGGATGAGTGAGTGGCTGAGTACGTGAGAGTGCATGTGAGTCAGTGGGTGACTGGGTGGGTGGGTGGATGAGCGAATGGATGAGTGGCTGAGCGGGTGAGTGAGTGAGTGAGTGGCTGAGTGGGTGAGTGTGCCACCGCCCACCGTCGCTGCTCACCGATCGGTGAGCGGGGTGATGACAAGTCGCCCCGAGTTCCCCAGGTACTCGTAGCCATAGAGGAACTCAGCGTTCACGGCCCGCACAACCAGATCCTCCTGGCTCCAGTAGTACCTGGGGCACACACAGCCCAGAGACACACCCAGCCCAGAGACTCAGCCAGCCCATAGACTCACACAGCCCAGACTCACACAGCCTATAGACCCACACAGCCCACAGACCCACCCAGCCCAGAGACCCACCCAGCCCCCCTTAGCCCCTGGCTACAGGGGGCTAGGGGGCTACCTGAGTTGGCTGATCCACTCAAAGTCGTTGGTGGAGGAGACGTCCTCCCGCACCAAGGCCCCCACCACGTCCTGGGCGTGAACCTCCACCACGATGAGTGCGGAGAGCACGGCACGCTGGGAGCGAGTCAGCTCACCACGCACGAGCGCCACCAGCTCAGCCAGCTGAGGAGTGGGTGAGGGGTGAGGGTGAGACTCACCACACAGACACACAGACTCACCACACAGAGACCCACAGACTCACCACACAGAGACCCACATACTCACCACACAGAGACCCACAGACTCACCACACAAAGACACACAGACTCATCACACAGAGACCCACAGACTCACCAAACAGAGACCCATAGACTCACTACACAGAGACCCACAGACTCACCACACAGAGACAACAACCCGGGCCGACAACAACCCGGGCCGACAACAACCCGGGCCGACAACAACCCGGGCCGACAACAACCCGGGCCGACAACAACCCGGGCCGACAACAACCCGGGCCGACAACAACCCGGGCCGACAACAACCCGGGCCGACAACAACCCGGGCCGACAACAACCCGGGCCGACAACAACCCGGGCCGACAACAACCCGGGCCGACAACAACCCGGGCCGACAACAACCCGGGCCGACAACAACCCGGGCCGACAACAACCCGGGCCGACAACAACCCGGGCCGACAACAACCCGGGCCGACAACAACCCGGGCCGACAACAACCCGGGCCGACAACAACCCGGGCCGACAACAACCCGGGCCGACAACAACCCGGGCCGACAACAACCCGGGCCGACAACAACCCGGGCCGACAACAACCCGGGCCGACAACAACCCGGGCCGACAACAACCCGGGCCGACAACAACCCGGGCCGACAACAACCCGGGCCGACAACAACCCGGGCCGACAACAACCCGGGCCGACAACAACCCGGGCCGACAACAACCCGGGCCGACAACAACCCGGGCCGACAACAACCCGGGCCGACAACAACCCGGGCCGACAACAACCCGGGCCGACAACAACCCGGGCCGACAACAACCCGGGCCGACAACAACCCGGGCCGACAACAACCCGGGCCGACAACAACCCGGGCCGACAACAACCCGGGCCGACAACAACCCGGGCCGACAACAACCCGGGCCGACAACAACCCGGGCCGACAACAACCCGGGCCGACAACAACCCGGGCCGACAACAACCCGGGCCGACAACAACCCGGGCCGACAACAACCCGGGCCGACAACAACCCGGGCCGACAACAACCCGGGCCGACAACAACCCGGGCCGACAACAACCCGGGCCGACAACAACCCGGGCCGACAACAACCCGGGCCGACAACAACCCGGGCCGACAACAACCCGGGCCGACAACAACCCGGGCCGACAACAACCCGGGCCGACAACAACCCGGGCCGACAACAACCCGGGCCGACAACAACCCGGGCCGACAACAACCCGGGCCGACAACAACCCGGGCCGACAACAACCCGGGCCGACAACAACCCGGGCCGACAACAACCCGGGCCGACAACAACCCGGGCCGACAACAACCCGGGCCGACAACAACCCGGGCCGACAACAACCCGGGCCGACAACAACCCGGGCCGACAACAACCCGGGCCGACAACAACCCGGGCCGACAACAACCCGGGCCGACAACAACCCGGGCCGACAACAACCCGGGCCGACAACAACCCGGGCCGACAACAACCCGGGCCGACAACAACCCGGGCCGACAACAACCCGGGCCGACAACAACCCGGGCCGACAACAACCCGGGCCGACAACAACCCGGGCCGACAACAACCCGGGCCGACAACAACCCGGGCCGACAACAACCCGGGCCGACAACAACCCGGGCCGACAACAACCCGGGCCGACAACAACCCGGGCCGACAACAACCCGGGCCGACAACAACCCGGGCCGACAACAACCCGGGCCGACAACAACCCGGGCCGACAACAACCCGGGCCGACAACAACCCGGGCCGACAACAACCCGGGCCGACAACAACCCGGGCCGACAACAACCCGGGCCGACAACAACCCGGGCCGACAACAACCCGGGCCGACAACAACCCGGGCCGACAACAACCCGGGCCGACAACAACCCGGGCCGACAACAACCCGGGCCGACAACAACCCGGGCCGACAACAACCCGGGCCGACAACAACCCGGGCCGACAACAACCCGGGCCGACAACAACCCGGGCCGACAACAACCCGGGCCGACAACAACCCGGGCCGACAACAACCCGGGCCGACAACAACCCGGGCCGACAACAACCCGGGCCGACAACAACCCGGGCCGACAACAACCCGGGCCGACAACAACCCGGGCCGACAACAACCCGGGCCGACAACAACCCGGGCCGACAACAACCCGGGCCGACAACAACCCGGGCCGACAACAACCCGGGCCGACAACAACCCGGGCCGACAACAACCCGGGCCGACAACAACCCGGGCCGACAACAACCCGGGCCGACAACAACCCGGGCCGACAACAACCCGGGCCGACAACAACCCGGGCCGACAACAACCCGGGCCGACAACAACCCGGGCCGACAACAACCCGGGCCGACAACAACCCGGGCCGACAACAACCCGGGCCGACAACAACCCGGGCCGACAACAACCCGGGCCGACAACAACCCGGGCCGACAACAACCCGGGCCGACAACAACCCGGGCCGACAACAACCCGGGCCGACAACAACCCGGGCCGACAACAACCCGGGCCGACAACAACCCGGGCCGACAACAACCCGGGCCGACAACAACCCGGGCCGACAACAACCCGGGCCGACAACAACCCGGGCCGACAACAACCCGGGCCGACAACAACCCGGGCCGACAACAACCCGGGCCGACAACAACCCGGGCCGACAACAACCCGGGCCGACAACAACCCGGGCCGACAACAACCCGGGCCGACAACAACCCGGGCCGACAACAACCCGGGCCGACAACAACCCGGGCCGACAACAACCCGGGCCGACAACAACCCGGGCCGACAACAACCCGGGCCGACAACAACCCGGGCCGACAACAACCCGGGCCGACAACAACCCGGGCCGACAACAACCCGGGCCGACAACAACCCGGGCCGACAACAACCCGGGCCGACAACAACCCGGGCCGACAACAACCCGGGCCGACAACAACCCGGGC
Organism: Lampetra fluviatilis; assembly: GCF_964198595.1. Classification (NCBI taxonomy): domain Eukaryota; kingdom Metazoa; phylum Chordata; class Hyperoartia; order Petromyzontiformes; family Petromyzontidae; genus Lampetra; species Lampetra fluviatilis. The sequence continues at coordinate 12,942 of NC_136323.1, read as the reverse complement.
CGACAACAACCCGGGCCGACAACAACCCGGGCCGACAACAACCCGGGCCGACAACAACCCGGGCCGACAACAACCCGGGCCGACAACAACCCGGGCCGACAACAACCCGGGCCGACAACAACCCGGGCCGACAACAACCCGGGCCGACAACAACCCGGGCCGACAACAACCCGGGCCGACAACAACCCGGGCCGACAACAACCCGGGCCGACAACAACCCGGGCCGACAACAACCCGGGCCGACAACAACCCGGGCCGACAACAACCCGGGCCGACAACAACCCGGGCCGACAACAACCCGGGCCGACAACAACCCGGGCCGACAACAACCCGGGCCGACAACAACCCGGGCCGACAACAACCCGGGCCGACAACAACCCGGGCCGACAACAACCCGGGCCGACAACAACCCGGGCCGACAACAACCCGGGCCGACAACAACCCGGGCCGACAACAACCCGGGCCGACAACAACCCGGGCCGACAACAACCCGGGCCGACAACAACCCGGGCCGACAACAACCCGGGCCGACAACAACCCGGGCCGACAACAACCCGGGCCGACAACAACCCGGGCCGACAACAACCCGGGCCGACAACAACCCGGGCCGACAACAACCCGGGCCGACAACAACCCGGGCCGACAACAACCCGGGCCGACAACAACCCGGGCCGACAACAACCCGGGCCGACAACAACCCGGGCCGACAACAACCCGGGCCGACAACAACCCGGGCCGACAACAACCCGGGCCGACAACAACCCGGGCCGACAACAACCCGGGCCGACAACAACCCGGGCCGACAACAACCCGGGCCGACAACAACCCGGGCCGACAACAACCCGGGCCGACAACAACCCGGGCCGACAACAACCCGGGCCGACAACAACCCGGGCCGACAACAACCCGGGCCGACAACAACCCGGGCCGACAACAACCCGGGCCGACAACAACCCGGGCCGACAACAACCCGGGCCGACAACAACCCGGGCCGACAACAACCCGGGCCGACAACAACCCGGGCCGACAACAACCCGGGCCGACAACAACCCGGGCCGACAACAACCCGGGCCGACAACAACCCGGGCCGACAACAACCCGGGCCGACAACAACCCGGGCCGACAACAACCCGGGCCGACAACAACCCGGGCCGACAACAACCCGGGCCGACAACAACCCGGGCCGACAACAACCCGGGCCGACAACAACCCGGGCCGACAACAACCCGGGCCGACAACAACCCGGGCCGACAACAACCCGGGCCGACAACAACCCGGGCCGACAACAACCCGGGCCGACAACAACCCGGGCCGACAACAACCCGGGCCGACAACAACCCGGGCCGACAACAACCCGGGCCGACAACAACCCGGGCCAGACAACAACCCGGGCCGACAACAACCCGGGCCGACAACAACCCGGGCCGACAACAACCCGGGCCGACAACAACCCGGGCCGACAACAACCCGGGCCGACAACAACCCGGGCCGACAACAACCCGGGCCACAACAACCCGGGCCGACAACAACCCGGGCCGACAACAACCCGGGCCGACAACAACCCGGGCCGACAACAACCCGGGCCGACAACAACCCGGGCCGACAACAACCCGGGCCGACAACAACCCGGGCCGACAACAACCCGGGCCGACAACAACCCGGGCCGACAACAACCCGGGCCGACAACAACCCGGGCCGACAACAACCCGGGCCGACAACAACCCGGGCCGACAACAACCCGGGCCGACAACAACCCGGGCCGACAACAACCCGGGCCGACAACAACCCGGGCCGACAACAACCCGGGCCGACAACAACCCGGGCCGACAACAACCCGGGCCGACAACAACCCGGGCCGACAACAACCCGGGCCGACAACAACCCGGGCCGACAACAACCCGGGCCGACAACAACCCGGGCCGACAACAACCCGGGCCGACAACAACCCGGGCCGACAACAACCCGGGCCGACAACAACCCGGGCCGACAACAACCCGGGCCGACAACAACCCGGGCCGACAACAACCCGGGCCGACAACAACCCGGGCCGACAACAACCCGGGCCGACAACAACCCGGGCCGACAACAACCCGGGCCGACAACAACCCGGGCCGACAACAACCCGGGCCGACAACAACCCGGGCCGACAACAACCCGGGCCGACAACAACCCGGGCCGACAACAACCCGGGCCGACAACAACCCGGGCCGACAACAACCCGGGCCGACAACAACCCGGGCCGACAACAACCCGGGCCGACAACAACCCGGGCCGACAACAACCCGGGCCGACAACAACCCGGGCCGACAACAACCCGGGCCGACAACAACCCGGGCCGACAACAACCCGGGCCGACAACAACCCGGGCCGACAACAACCCGGGCCGACAACAACCCGGGCCGACAACAACCCGGGCCGACAACAACCCGGGCCGACAACAACCCGGGCCGACAACAACCCGGGCCGACAACAACCCGGGCCGACAACAACCCGGGCCGACAACAACCCGGGCCGACAACAACCCGGGCCGACAACAACCCGGGCCGACAACAACCCGGGCCGACAACAACCCGGGCCGACAACAACCCGGGCCGACAACAACCCGGGCCGACAACAACCCGGGCCGACAACAACCCGGGCCGACAACAACCCGGGCCGACAACAACCCGGGCCGACAACAACCCGGGCCGACAACAACCCGGGCCGACAACAACCCGGGCCGACAACAACCCGGGCCGACAACAACCCGGGCCGACAACAACCCGGGCCGACAACAACCCGGGCCGACAACAACCCGGGCCGACAACAACCCGGGCCGACAACAACCCGGGCCGACAACAACCCGGGCCGACAACAACCCGGGCCGACAACAACCCGGGCCGACAACAACCCGGGCCGACAACAACCCGGGCCGACAACAACCCGGGCCGACAACAACCCGGGCCGACAACAACCCGGGCCGACAACAACCCGGGCCGACAACAACCCGGGCCGACAACAACCCGGGCCGACAACAACCCGGGCCGACAACAACCCGGGCCGACAACAACCCGGGCCGACAACAACCCGGGCCGACAACAACCCGGGCCGACAACAACCCGGGCCGACAACAACCCGGGCCGACAACAACCCGGGCCGACAACAACCCGGGCCGACAACAACCCGGGCCGACAACAACCCGGGCCGACAACAACCCGGGCCGACAACAACCCGGGCCGACAACAACCCGGGCCGACAACAACCCGGGCCGACAACAACCCGGGCCGACAACAACCCGGGCCGACAACAACCCGGGCCGACAACAACCCGGGCCGACAACAACCCGGGCCGACAACAACCCGGGCCGACAACAACCCGGGCCGACAACAACCCGGGCCGACAACAACCCGGGCCGACAACAACCCGGGCCGACAACAACCCGGGCCGACAACAACCCGGGCCGACAACAACCCGGGCCGACAACAACCCGGGCCGACAACAACCCGGGCCGACAACAACCCGGGCCGACAACAACCCGGGCCGACAACAACCCGGGCCGACAACAACCCGGGCCGACAACAACCCGGGCCGACAACAACCCGGGCCGACAACAACCCGGGCCGACAACGACCCGGGCCGACAACGACCCGGGCCGACAACGACCCGGGCCGACAACGACCCGGGCCGACAACGACCCGGGCCGACAACGACCCGGGCCGACAACGACCCGGGCCGACAACGACCCGGGCCGACAACGACCCGGGCCGACAACGACCCGGGCCGACAACGACCCGGGCCGACAACGACCCGGGCCGACAACGACCCGGGCCGACAACGACCCGGGCCGACAACGACCCGGGCCGACAACGACCCGGGCCGACAACGACCCGGGCCGACAACGACCCGGGCCGACAACGACCCGGGCCGACAACGACCCGGGCCGACAACGACCCGGGCCGACAACGACCCGGGCCGACAACGACCCGGGCCGACAACGACCCGGGCCGACAACGACCCGGGCCGACAACGACCCGGGCCGACAACGACCCGGGCCGACAACGACCCGGGCCGACAACGACCCGGGCCGACAACGACCCGGGCCGACAACGACCCGGGCCGACAACGACCCGGGCCGACAACGACCCGGGCCGACAACGACCCGGGCCGACAACGACCCGGGCCGACAACGACCCGGGCCGACAACGACCCGGGCCGACAACGACCCGGGCCGACAACGACCCGGGCCGACAACGACCCGGGCCGACAACGACCCGGGCCGACAACGACCCGGGCCGACAACGACCCGGGCCGACAACGACCCGGGCCGACAACGACCCGGGCCGACAACGACCCGGGCCGACAACGACCCGGGCCGACAACGACCCGGGCCGACAACGACCCGGGCCGACAACGACCCGGGCCGACAACGACCCGGGCCGACAACGACCCGGGCCGACAACGACCCGGGCCGACAACGACCCGGGCCGACAACGACCCGGGCCGACAACGACCCGGGCCGACAACGACCCGGGCCGACAACGACCCGGGCCGACAACGACCCGGGCCGACAACGACCCGGGCCGACAACGACCCGGGCCGACAACAACCCGGGCCGACAACAACCCGGGCCGACAACAACCCGGGCCGACAACAACCCGGGCCGACAACAACCCGGGCCGACAACAACCCGGGCCGACAACAACCCGGGCCGACAACAACCCGGGCCGACAACAACCCGGGCCGACAACAACCCGGGCCGACAACAACCCGGGCCGACAACAACCCGGGCCGACAACAACCCGGGCCGACAACAACCCGGGCCGACAACAACCCGGGCCGACAACAACCCGGGCCGACAACAACCCGGGCCGACAACAACCCGGGCCGACAACAACCCGGGCCGACAACAACCCGGGCCGACAACAACCCGGGCCGACAACAACCCGGGCCGACAACAACCCGGGCCGACAACAACCCGGGCCGACAACAACCCGGGCCGACAACAACCCGGGCCGACAACAACCCGGGCCGACAACAACCCGGGCCGACAACAACCCGGGCCGACAACAACCCGGGCCGACAACAACCCGGGCCGACAACAACCCGGGCCGACAACAACCCGGGCCGACAACAACCCGGGCCGACAACAACCCGGGCCGACAACAACCCGGGCCGACAACAACCCGGGCCGACAACAACCCGGGCCGACAACAACCCGGGCCGACAACAACCCGGGCCGACAACAACCCGGGCCGACAACAACCCGGGCCGACAACAACCCGGGCCGACAACAACCCGGGCCGACAACAACCCGGGCCGACAACAACCCGGGCCGACAACAACCCGGGCCGACAACAACCCGGGCCGACAACAACCCGGGCCGACAACAACCCGGGCCGACAACAACCCGGGCCGACAACAACCCGGGCCGACAACAACCCGGGCCGACAACAACCCGGGCCGACAACAACCCGGGCCGACAACAACCCGGGCCGACAACAACCCGGGCCGACAACAACCCGGGCCGACAACAACCCGGGCCGACAACAACCCGGGCCGACAACAACCCGGGCCGACAACAACCCGGGCCGACAACAACCCGGGCCGACAACAACCCGGGCCGACAACAACCCGGGCCGACAACAACCCGGGCCGACAACAACCCGGGCCGACAACAACCCGGGCCGACAACAACCCGGGCCGACAACAACCCGGGCCGACAACAACCCGGGCCGACAACAACCCGGGCCGACAACAACCCGGGCCGACAACAACCCGGGCCGACAACAACCCGGGCCGACAACAACCCGGGCCGACAACAACCCGGGCCGACAACAACCCGGGCCGACAACAACCCGGGCCGACAACAACCCGGGCCGACAACAACCCGGGCCGACAACAACCCGGGCCGACAACAACCCGGGCCGACAACAACCCGGGCCGACAACAACCCGGGCCGACAACAACCCGGGCCGACAACAACCCGGGCCGACAACAACCCGGGCCGACAACAACCCGGGCCGACAACAACCCGGGCCGACAACAACCCGGGCCGACAACAACCCGGGCCGACAACAACCCGGGCCGACAACAACCCGGGCCGACAACAACCCGGGCCGACAACAACCCGGGCCGACAACAACCCGGGCCGACAACAACCCGGGCCGACAACAACCCGGGCCGACAACAACCCGGGCCGACAACAACCCGGGCCGACAACAACCCGGGCCGACAACAACCCGGGCCGACAACAACCCGGGCCGACAACAACCCGGGCCGACAACAACCCGGGCCGACAACAACCCGGGCCGACAACAACCCGGGCCGACAACAACCCGGGCCGACAACAACCCGGGCCGACAACAACCCGGGCCGACAACAACCCGGGCCGACAACAACCCGGGCCGACAACAACCCGGGCCGACAACAACCCGGGCCGACAACAACCCGGGCCGACAACAACCCGGGCCGACAACAACCCGGGCCGACAACAACCCGGGCCGACAACAACCCGGGCCGACAACAACCCGGGCCGACAACAACCCGGGCCGACAACAACCCGGGCCGACAACAACCCGGGCCGACAACAACCCGGGCCGACAACAACCCGGGCCGACAACAACCCGGGCCGACAACAACCCGGGCCGACAACAACCCGGGCCGACAACAACCCGGGCCGACAACAACCCGGGCCGACAACAACCCGGGCCGACAACAACCCGGGCCGACAACAACCCGGGCCGACAACAACCCGGGCCGACAACAACCCGGGCCGACAACAACCCGGGCCGACAACAACCCGGGCCGACAACAACCCGGGCCGACAACAACCCGGGCCGACAACAACCCGGGCCGACAACAACCCGGGCCGACAACAACCCGGGCCGACAACAACCCGGGCCGACAACAACCCGGGCCGACAACAACCCGGGCCGACAACAACCCGGGCCGACAACAACCCGGGCCGACAACAACCCGGGCCGACAACAACCCGGGCCGACAACAACCCGGGCCGACAACAACCCGGGCCGACAACAACCCGGGCCGACAACAACCCGGGCCGACAACAACCCGGGCCGACAACAACCCGGGCCGACAACAACCCGGGCCGACAACAACCCGGGCCGACAACAACCCGGGCCGACAACAACCCGGGCCGACAACAACCCGGGCCGACAACAACCCGGGCCGACAACAACCCGGGCCGACAACAACCCGGGCCGACAACAACCCGGGCCGACAACAACCCGGGCCGACAACAACCCGGGCCGACAACAACCCGGGCCGACAACAACCCGGGCCGACAACAACCCGGGCCGACAACAACCCGGGCCGACAACAACCCGGGCCGACAACAACCCGGGCCGACAACAACCCGGGCCGACAACAACCCGGGCCGACAACAACCCGGGCCGACAACAACCCGGGCCGACAACAACCCGGGCCGACAACAACCCGGGCCGACAACAACCCGGGCCGACAACAACCCGGGCCGACAACAACCCGGGCCGACAACAACCCGGGCCGACAACAACCCGGGCCGACAACAACCCGGGCCGACAACAACCCGGGCCGACAACAACCCGGGCCGACAACAACCCGGGCCGACAACAACCCGGGCCGACAACAACCCGGGCCGACAACAACCCGGGCCGACAACAACCCGGGCCGACAACAACCCGGGCCGACAACAACCCGGGCCGACAACAACCCGGGCCGACAACAACCCGGGCCGACAACAACCCGGGCCGACAACAACCCGGGCCGACAACAACCCGGGCCGACAACAACCCGGGCCGACAACAACCCGGGCCGACAACAACCCGGGCCGACAACAACCCGGGCCGACAACAACCCGGGCCGACAACAACCCGGGCCGACAACAACCCGGGCCGACAACAACCCGGGCCGACAACAACCCGGGCCGACAACAACCCGGGCCGACAACAACCCGGGCCGACAACAACCCGGGCCGACAACAACCCGGGCCGACAACAACCCGGGCCGACAACAACCCGGGCCGACAACAACCCGGGCCGACAACAACCCGGGCCGACAACAACCCGGGCCGGCAACAACCCGGGCCGGCAACAACCCGGGCCGGCAACAACCCGGGCCGGCAACAACCCGGGCCGGCAACAACCCGGGCCGACAACAACCCGGGCCGACAACAACCCGGGCCGGCAACAACCCGGGCCGGCAACAACCCGGGCCGGCAACAACCCGGGCCGGCAACAACCCGGGCCGGCAACAACCCGGGCCGGCAACAACCCGGGCCGGCAACAACCCGGGCCGGCAACAACCCGGGCCGGCAACAACCCGGGCCGGCAACAACCCGGGCCGGCAACAACCCGGGCCGGCAACAACCCGGGCCGGCAACAACCCGGGCCGGCAACAACCCGGGCCGGCAACAACCCGGGCCGGCAACAACCCGGGCCGGCAACAACCCGGGCCGGCAACAACCCGGGCCGGCAACAACCCGGGCCGGCAACAACCCGGGCCGGCAACAACCCGGGCCGGCAACAACCCGGGCCGGCAACAACCCGGGCCGGCAACAACCCGGGCCGGCAACAACCCGGGCCGGCAACAACCCGGGCCGGCAACAACCCGGGCCGGCAACAACCCGGGCCGGCAACAACCCGGGCCGGCAACAACCCGGGCCGGCAACAACCCGGGCCGGCAACAACCCGGGCCGGCAACAACCCGGGCCGGCAACAACCCGGGCCGGCAACAACCCGGGCCGGCAACAACCCGGGCCGGCAACAACCCGGGCCGGCAACAACCCGGGCCGGCAACAACCCGGGCCGGCAACAACCCGGGCCGGCAACAACCCGGGCCGGCAACAACCCGGGCCGGCAACAACCCGGGCCGGCAACAACCCGGGCCGGCAACAACCCGGGCCGGCAACAACCCGGGCCGGCAACAACCCGGGCCGGCAACAACCCGGGCCGGCAACAACCCGGGCCGGCAACAACCCGGGCCGGCAACAACCCGGGCCGGCAACAACCCGGGCCGGCAACAACCCGGGCCGGCAACAACCCGGGCCGGCAACAACCCGGGCCGGCAACAACCCGGGCCGGCAACAACCCGGGCCGGCAACAACCCGGGCCGGCAACAACCCGGGCCGGCAACAACCCGGGCCGGCAACAACCCGGGCCGGCAACAACCCGGGCCGGCAACAACCCGGGCCGGCAACAACCCGGGCCGGCAACAACCCGGGCCGGCAACAACCCGGGCCGGCAACAACCCGGGCCGGCAACAACCCGGGCCGGCAACAACCCGGGCCGGCAACAACCCGGGCCGGCAACAACCCGGGCCGGCAACAACCCGGGCCGGCAACAACCCGGGCCGGCAACAACCCGGGCCGGCAACAACCCGGGCCGGCAACAACCCGGGCCGGCAACAACCCGGGCCGGCAACAACCCGGGCCGGCAACAACCCGGGCCGGCAACAACCCGGGCCGGCAACAACCCGGGCCGGCAACAACCCGGGCCGGCAACAACCCGGGCCGGCAACAACCCGGGCCGGCAACAACCCGGGCCGGCAACAACCCGGGCCGGCAACAACCCGGGCCGGCAACAACCCGGGCCGGCAACAACCCGGGCCGGCAACAACCCGGGCCGGCAACAACCCGGGCCGGCAACAACCCGGGCCGGCAACAACCCGGGCCGGCAACAACCCGGGCCGGCAACAACCCGGGCCGGCAACAACCCGGGCCGGCAACAACCCGGGCCGGCAACAACCCGGGCCGGCAACAACCCGGGCCGGCAACAACCCGGGCCGGCAACAACCCGGGCCGGCCGGCAACAACCCGGGCCGGCAACAACCCGGGCCGGCAACAACCCGGGCCGGCAACAACCCGGGCCGGCAACAACCCGGGCCGGCAACAACCCGGGCCGGCAACAACCCGGGCCGGCAACAACCCGGGCCGGCAACAACCCGGGCCGGCAACAACCCGGGCCGGCAACAACCCGGGCCGGCAACAACCCGGGCCGGCAACAACCCGGGCCGGCAACAACCCGGGCCGGCAACAACCCGGGCCGGCAACAACCCGGGCCGGCAACAACCCGGGCCGGCAACAACCCGGGCCGGCAACAACCCGGGCCGGCAACAACCCGGGCCGGCAACAACCCGGGCCGGCAACAACCCGGGCCGGCAACAACCCGGGCCGGCAACAACCCGGGCCGGCAACAACCCGGGCCGGCAACAACCCGGGCCGGCAACAACCCGGGCCGGCAACAACCCGGGCCGGCAACAACCCGGGCCGGCAACAACCCGGGCCGGCAACAACCCGGGCCGGCAACAACCCGGGCCGGCAACAACCCGGGCCGGCAACAACCCGGGCCGGCAACAACCCGGGCCGGCAACAACCCGGGCCGGCAACAACCCGGGCCGGCAACAACCCGGGCCGGCAACAACCCGGGCCGGCAACAACCCGGGCCGGCAACAACCCGGGCCGGCAACAACCCGGGCCGGCAACAACCCGGGCCGGCAACAACCCGGGCCGGCAACAACCCGGGCCGGCAACAACCCGGGCCGGCAACAACCCGGGCCGGCAACAAGGCCGGCAACAACCCGGGCCGGCAACAACCCGGGCCGGCAACAACCCGGGCCGGCAACAACCCGGGCCGGCAACAACCCGGGCCGGCAACAACCCGGGCCGGCAACAACCCGGGCCGGCAACAACACCCGGGCCGGCAACAACCCGGGCCGGCAACAACCCGGGCCGGCAACAACCCGGGCCGGCAAACCCGGCCGGCCGGCAACAACCCGGGCCGGCAACAACCCGGGCCGGCAACAACCCGGGCCGGCAACAACCCGGGCCGGCAACAACCCGGGCCGGCAACAACCCGGGCCGGCAACAACCCGGGCCGGCAACAACCCGGGCCGGCAACAACCCGGGCCGGCAACAACCCGGGCCGGCAACAACCCGGGCCGGCAACAACCCGGGCCGGCAACAACCCGGGCCGGCAACAACCCGGGCCGGCAACAACCCGGGCCGGCAACAACCCGGGCCGGCAACAACCCGGGCCGGCAACAACCCGGGCCGGCAACAACCCGGGCCGGCAACCCCGGGCCGGCAACAACCCGGGCCGGCAACAACCCGGGCCGGCAACAACCCGGGCCGGCAACAACCCGGGCCGGCAACAACCCGGGCCGGCAACAACCCGGGCCGGCAACAACCCGGGCCGGCAACAACCCGGGCCGGCAACAACCCGGGCCGGCAACAACCCGGGCCGGCAACAACCCGGGCCGGCAACAACCCGGGCCGGCAACAACCCGGGCCGGCAACAACCCGGGCCGGCAACAACCCGGGCCGGCAACAACCCGGGCCGGCAACAACCCGGGCCGGCAACAACCCGGGCCGGCAACAACCCGGGCCGGCAACAACCCGGGCCGGCAACAACCCGGGCCGGCAACAACCCGGGCCGGCAACAACCCGGGCCGGCAACAACCCGGGCCGGCAACAACCCGGGCCGGCAACAACCCGGGCCGGCAACAACCCGGGCCGGCAACAACCCGGGCCGGCAACAACCCGGGCCGGCAACAACCCGGGCCGGCAACAACCCGGGCCGGCAACAACCCGGGCCGGCAACAACCCGGGCCGGCAACAACCCGGGCCGGCAACAACCCGGGCCGGCAACAACCCGGGCCGGCAACAACCCGGGCCGGCAACAACCCGGGCCGGCAACAACCCGGGCCGGCAACAACCCGGGCCGGCAACAACCCGGGCCGGCAACAACCCGGGCCGGCAACAACCCGGGCCGGCAACAACCCGGGCCGGCAACAACCCGGGCCGGCAACAACCCGGGCCGGCAACAACCCGGGCCGGCAACAACCCGGGCCGGCAACAACCCGGGCCGGCAACAACCCGGGCCGGCAACAACCCGGGCCGGCAACAACCCGGGCCGGCAACAACCCGGGCCGGCAACAACCCGGGCCGGCAACAACCCGGGCCGGCAACAACCCGGGCCGGCAACAACCCGGGCCGGCAACAACCCGGGCCGGCAACAACCCGGGCCGGCAACAACCCGGGCCGGCAACAACCCGGGCCGGCAACAACCCGGGCCGGCAACAACCCGGGCCGGCAACAACCCGGGCCGGCAACAACCCGGGCCGGCAACAACCCGGGCCGGCAACAACCCGGGCCGGCAACAACCCGGGCCGGCAACAACCCGGGCCGGCAACAACCCGGGCCGGCAACAACCCGGGCCGGCAACAACCCGGGCCGGCAACAACCCGGGCCGGCAACAACCCGGGCCGGCAACAACCCGGGCCGGCAACAACCCGGGCCGGCAACAACCCGGGCCGGCAACAACCCGGGCCGGCAACAACCCGGGCCGGCAACAACCCGGGCCGGCAACAACCCGGGCCGGCAACAACCCGGGCCGGCAACAACCCGGGCCGGCAACAACCCGGGCCGGCAACAACCCGGGCCGGCAACAACCCGGGCCGGCAACAACCCGGGCCGGCAACAACCCGGGCCGGCAACAACCCGGGCCGGCAACAACCCGGGCCGGCAACAACCCGGGCCGGCAACAACCCGGGCCGGCAACAACCCGGGCCGGCAACAACCCGGGCCGGCAACAGTTGTCATACTAACCCTTAACCCTAACCCCCTGAACTTGACCCTAACCCTAATGCCTAACCCTAACCCTGAACTCTAACCCTAATCCAACTATGACCCTAACCCTTAACATCGACCTGGACTCTAACTACCTTAACCCTAACCCCCAACCACTAACTCCTAGCCCTAACCCCTAACCACTAACCCTAACCCCTAATCCTAACCCTCACCCAAACCCTTACACAATTTTGTCCATAAACGGCATAGGCTAGTATGCCAATTTGCTTTATGGCCAAAGAAGGTATGATGATTTTCTTGGCATACCTGAGGTGAAAATTTTATCGTGAAATTTTCAATTTTGTACGTAATACGTAGCATACTACAGCAAATACAAT